>NC_136508.1:2955402-3235402 GCF_053919585.1 Euprymna scolopes
CATAAATATATATATATATATATACATAAATATATACATATATACATAAATATATACATATATACATAAATATATACATATATACATAAATATATACATATACACATAAATATATACATATACACATAAATATATACATATACACATAAATATATACATATACACATAAATATATACATATACACATAAATATATATATATACACATAAATATATATATATACACATAAATATATATATATACACATAATTATATATATACACATAATTATATATATATACACATAAATATATATATATATATACATAAATATATATATATATACATAAATATATATATATATACATAAATATATATATATACATAAATATATATATATACATAAATATATATATATACATAAATATATATATACATAAATATATATATATACATAAATATATATATATACATAAATATATATATATACATAAATATATATATATACATAAATATATATATATACATAAATATATATATATACATAAATATATATATATATACATAAATATATATATATATACATAAATATATATATACATAAATATATATATATACATAAATATATATATATACATAAATATATATATATACATAAATATATATATATACATAAATATATATGTATACATAAATATATATGTATACATAAATATATATGTATACATAAATATATATGTATACATAAATATATATGTATACATAAATATCTATGTATACATAAATAAATATGTATACATAAATATATATGTATACATAAATATATATGTATACATAAATATATATGTATACATAAATATATATGTATACATAAATAAATATGTATACATAAATATATATGTATACATAAATATATATGTATACATAAATATATATGTATACATAAATATATATGTATACATAAATAAATATGTATACATAAATAAATATGTATACATAAATAAATATGTATACATAAATAAATATGTATACATAAATAAATATGTATACATAAATATATATACATAAATAAATATATATCTCTTCTCTATATAAATAAAATAATCTCATTTTTCCCCTCGGATTTTGACCTTAATAAGATTAAAAATCAAGATATTTCATGCAAATATATTATGCACAAACGGCAGAACAATATCTGAGGTGTGTTATAGGCTTATTATTTCTCAAATTCCTCCATAATTTTAGATTTCTATACTTTTTCTGCTGAGAAGTCACGGCCAAAATCGGTTAAGATCAATGGAAGTGGTAAAATATTTTCTCTCTAATAAATTCCTCCTCCCCCTGCCACCACTTTACACCGTTTGGGGATCGTTCACAAGGAACAGTTGAGAAGAGAACACCGGTTTGGCTTCGTAGTTCTTTCATGTGAAGTTATTTAAAATCACTAAACTAAGCTGCAGTGCTCTGTGGCGTAGTGGTTAGCGTGCTGGACAATTCACATTATATTTTCACGTTCACGCCGACCTACCGTATTCGGTTTTTTTTTCCCCCAAACAACTGGAATGGACTTTTCTTGGTGGCCGAACTGTTAACGTTGCAGATGTTTTTGTTTTTTCACACTTTATTTTCCTACTTTAACTCATGACTCCGGGTTTGATCCTTCCTACTTACCTACCATAACATTTTTTAAAACTCCCCCCCCCGTCCCGGAAACAAACACTCGGGCAACGCCGGGTACCCCCGCATGTACATAAATAAATATATATACATAAATAAATATATATATATATATATATATATATATTTATAAATATGTATATATATTTTTCTGGCAAAATTGAACCCAGGGTTCAATTTTGCCAGAAAGGCAAATGTCCATCAAAGAGGAAAAATAAATTGAATACCAATATGAAGTTATTGAATGGGGCAAAGGATTGGAAAGTTTCAGCAGATCTGAAGACATCTTTGAAATTTCCAGTGCACATCATCCAAACAGAAAAGCGGCCTGATATTTTGCTCTGGTCTGACTCTAAAAAGAGTATATTTTTAATCGAGCTAACTGCCCCTTGGGAAGAAAATTTCTCAGAGGCTCATGAACGAAAGAAAGATCGGTACGAATGCGTGCGTGCCGAGTGTATAGAAAAGGGATGGATGTGCAATGTGATGCCTATCGAGGTTGGATTCGAGGATTTTTAGGACACTCCACCATTTCGCTTCTTTCGAAAATAGGCGTCACTGGAAGGGATTTTAAAAAACAAAATGTCGCCTGCAAACAATTGTTAGACAGGCGTCATGCTTGATCTGGCGCAATTCGAAGACATTTGCAAAGAGAGCATAATATTGTCCACTTCTTCCGTTCTCGGGCTGCTCTGGAAAAAAAAAGAAAAAAAAAAGAGGGAGGAAAAAAGAAAGGGGGGGGGAGAAAAAGAAGGAAGGGGGAAAGGAAGGAAAAAAGGGGAAATTAAAGAGAAAAATAAATAAAATTTAAATTAAAATTAAAAAGTTAAAAGAATAAAAATTAAAAAGTTAAAAACAGCGTTTTTCCTCTGCTTGAATATGCCAGGTAATTTTTTTTATATCCTATTTATTGCTTTGCCCAGCAGCAATAGCTGCTGGTGGCGCCAGGGGTGGCAGTCCCGCTTTAGCCCCCGAAACTGTGTCATCACCTCTGGTTAGCGGCTGATGAGGGCAAAGTAAAAGCACATGTGGTCACATGTTGTATGTAGAATTATATATATATATATATATATATATATACCTTCCTTCCTTTTCAATTCCCCTTTCCCCCGTGCATCCTCATACTTTCACTACACCGATGAAGACTGAAGGATCGGTCGAAAATTATGTACTCATAAAAAAGTTTTAATTTTTTTTCATAATATTATTATTTTGTATTCCTGCACGTCACCAATTAAAAACGAATAAAGAAAAGTTATAAGCTTTTATACTTTTCGCATTCTTTTTTATTCATATATATAAATTATATATATATATATATATATATAAATATATATATATATATATATATATATATTTATTTATAGATAGATATAGATATACTAGACTACCTGTGACCCGTTGGGTCAGTATGTTATATTAGCTCTGGAATTAATGTATTAGCGTGACACTTCTGACGTAAAGAAAATAGTTTTTGTGACATAACAAACATTTCTCTGAAAGTATATTAAAATGAAAAAGAATATAGATAGATTTCTTCGAGTCGATCTGTTAATAATTGTTTATTTTTGAAAATAAAACTTACAGCTATTGAATTATAAGTGGTTAGCCATACGTATAGGTAAATGTGCACTGAACAGATGCCGTAATACTTCAAGCAAAATTCAAAGTTATATATCTCTTTTTAAAATGAAATTCTTAGTTGAAAGTACAGAATAGTTAAAACAATCTCCCCATGTTAAGAATGGCTTTTTAAATATAAAATGAAAATAAAATGTAACTTCTTTCATTTGTTTTAAACAAACATTCATGACCCATTGGGTCAAATATTTAATTTATGTAAATAATAAGGTCAATAAAACTAATTAAGACAATGTGGAAATGAACGATGTAAAAAAACAGAAAGTATTAACAGTTTATTTGGATAATTTAAACACGAAAAGAAACAATTGGGACGCTGAAAACGTACACAGTAAAACAATACGTTTTATTGTGTTGATTATTTATTTGTAAAAAACATTTTCGGGATTATTTATTTATGTTGGTAGTGTAGAAGAAAATGTATGAATGTTTTAAGAAAAGTGTATAAAAAATGGAGAATAAATTGAAAAAAAAAAAGGAAGAACGTGGATAAACCGACCTTGTAAAATGCTCTTATAGTTGTCAATGGGTCAAAATCTATTTATTTGTAAGAAAATTGCGACAGTATAGTTGTAATACAGAATAGTTTCAAAACATCCCCACCCTTCCCATGTTAAATAATAATTTCTTAATAATAACGCTAATATTTCAGTCCGCAGGTCAAATTCTGCAAAATAGCAATTTGTGTTTATTTGTTTACGCTGTTATGGGTCTATGTTTATGTTCACATGCGCAACCGGAAGTCGTAAACCGGATGTGTGGTTACAACACTCATTACAAGGTCATTTGAGTTTTATAATATATATATATATATATATATATATATATATATATATATATATATATATATATAGTATAAAGCTGAATGTCTGTGTGTAGGGGAGTTTCTGGTCACGAATGGGTTGACTATTTAAAAAAACTGATTACATATAATGATAGAAGATGTATCGATACACAGGAATGGGCATGTTTGATCTGGCAGAACGGTTGTTCATTAAAATTGTGGGGTCTGCGTTCTCGCCTGGTCCACAAAGTATGGAAATAAAACATTTAAAAATTCATAAAAACGTTTACAAGTGTTTTTGATATAGATGTACATGAGGATACTTTGATAAGTATACTTTAACTTAAATAGGGATGGTATAATAAAATTGTATGGTCTGTAATAATATGATGATCTAATGATACTTATACGAAATTAAAAAAACGCTTAGTCATGTCACGTGACGTGACGTCACCACTGAGTAATGGCGATGTCTGAATTCAATGTTTTTATTAACAGATTCTTATCGGCAAAAAATGCGAAGTTTAAACATTACGAGCAAACCATTCCAGAACAAAAAAAAAAATACGCTTTATAAATTAGGTTTGAGACGATACATTAGCTAAGATTATTTGTTTTTTTTCATACGGCCATTTTCTTTCCATCTTTGTTTATGAGAAATCGAGAGAAAGAGAAAGAGAGAGAGAGAGAGAGAGAGAGAGAGAGAGAGAGAGAGGGGAGAAAGACAGAGAGAGGAGGAGAAAGAGTGAGAGAGAGATAGAGAGAAGTGTAGAAAGGAAATGAGAATCGTTTTACTATGTTTTAAGACTTTCCGCCGAGTCATTTTTATTATTCGACGAAATATGCAGATCACTAAATTAAAGCCATATGTAGTCTGGTCATTCTAAGATAGGTGACTACTTGTGATTACTCAAAAGCTACACATGCCAGGCATGACCGCCTCCTTATTTTCATCCAAATGACTTATGCCTGTTTGCACACACGCACAAAAAAAAAAAAAAAAAAAAAAAAAACGGCGATTTTCTTTTTTATATTAGGAAGGTGGGCGGCATAATATGAGTTAATCAGCGTTTGTTTACTTACACATTTTAATATAATACGAAATGAGAGTTAATGGATTTGGTGACAAAGGTATAAATCCTCCTTATTTTTGAGTAACGTTTTTTTTTCTCTACAGCTTGAGATCCCAGGTATGACCTCCTCCTTATTTTCTTAGTGGGGAAGGGGGGGGGGCGAAAGATGAAACCGCTTTAATTCTAAGACAGATACTACACTTTGATCTTAGCCAAAAGACCAAGTAACCGTCTTATACAGTTTAATTTTCTATCGAGCATTATCTTCTATTATAAAAAAGATGCATAATTTATATTCATCGATTACTACATTCAGACAAGATATCATATTCCAAAAATCACATCTGAACTAAAAACATTTTTATTTAGACGGCCATCCTTATTTTCGAGTGATGTTTGTTTCTCTAAACCTTGACATGCAAAGCATGACCTACTCTTTATTTTCTTAGATGAAACCGAAAGATGAGACCGCTTGAATTCTAAGACAGATACTACACTTTGATCTTAGCCAAAAGACAAAGTAACCGTCTTATACTGCTTAATTTTCTAGCGAGCACTATCTTCAGACAAGACATTCCAAAAATCACATCTGAACCAAAAACATTTTTATTTAGAAGGCCATGCTTATTTTTGAGTGACGTTCGTTTCTCTAAACCTTGACATGCAAAGCATAACCTCCTCCTTATTTTCTTAGTGGGGGTGGGGGCGAAAGATGAAACCGCTTTAATTCTAGGAACAAATACTACACTTTGATCTTAGCAAAAAGACCAAGTAAAAAATGACGCGTATTATATATTTATTCCAGCCATCACACATCGCTAAACTGCTGATTCCAAATTCTTAAATAAAAACATTATTCAGAAAGCCATTCTTAGTATTGGGAAGTTATGTTTTTTATATAATCTCCAGTTAAGGAGGAAGGGTTTTACGGAATTTATATCAAAGTATTATGTACTAGCAGTTACCTCACGTAGGTGGAAATACATTGAATGTTTCCTAGCAGAATACCCAGCGTTGCCTGGGATCGGATAAGATTGGTTGATATATGTATTAGCCCAATACCCGGCGTCGCCCGAGATTATATTAAACAGTTATACTAGCAGAATACTCGACGTAGCCCAGGATTAGATAAAATTGGTGTATATTTTTAAGGTGCTTGTGCAGTATATGTCCGATTTGAAATATTTTAAGGTGCTTGTGCAGTATAGGCCGATTTTACAATTTTGTGCAGTATAGGTCTGATTTTACAGTTTTGAAGGTGCTTGTGCGGTATAGGTCATATTTGACAATTTTGAAGGTACTTGTGCAGTATAGGTCCGGTTTGATAATTTTGAAGGTTCGTGTGCAGTATAGTTCCGATTTGAAAAATTTTAAGGGACTTGTGCAGTATTGGTCCGATTTGAAAAATTTTGAAGGTGCTTGTTCAGTATAGGTCCGATTTGAAAAAACTATAACGTGCTTGTGCAATAGAGGTCTGATTTGAAAAATTTGAAAGTGCTTGTGCAGTATAGTGATTTGAAAACAATTAAATGTGCTTGTGCGGTATAAGTCGGATTTGCAAAATTTTGAAGGTGCTTGTACAGTATAGGTCAGCTTTGATACTTTTGAATGTGCTTGTGCAGTATAGGTCCGATTTGACACTTTTGAAGGTCATTGTGCATATAGGTCCGAATTGACAATTTTTAAGCTGCTTGTGCAGTATAGGTCCGATTTGACAATTTTGAAGGTGCTTGTGCAGTATAGGTCCGATTTGAAAAATTAGGAAGGTGTTTGTGCAGTATAGGTCGGATTTGACAATTTGAAAGGTGCTTGTACAGTATAGGTCGGATTTGGCAAAATTTTAAAGGTGCTTGTGCAGTATAGGTTCGATTTGACAATTTTGAAGGTTATTGTGCAGAATAGGTTGTATTTGATAATTTTGAAGGTTCGTGTGCAGTATAGTTCCAATTTGAAAAATTTTAAGGGACTTGTGCAGTATAGGTCGGATTTGAAAAATGTTGATGGTGCTTGTGCAGTATGGGTCCGATTTGACAATTTTGAAAGTGCTTGTGCAGTTTATGTCCCATTTGAAAAATTTTAACGTGCTTGTGCAGTATAGGTCGGATTTAAAAATTTGAAAGCGCTTGTGCGGTATAAGACGGATTTGCAAAATTTTGAAGGTGCTTGTGCAGCATAGGTTATATTTGACAATTTTTAAGGTGATTGTGCAGTATAGGTTGTATTTGATAATTTTGAAGGTTCGTGTGCAGTATAGTTCCGATTTGAAAAATTTTAAGGGACTTGTGCAGTATAGATCCGAAAATTTTGAAGGTGCTTGTTCAGTATAGGTCCGATTTGAAAAAAATTAACGTGCTTGTGCAGTAGAGGCCCGATTTTAAAAATTTGAAAATGCTTGTGCAGTATAGGTCTGATTTGAAAAAAAATTGAATGTGCTTGTGCGGTATAAGTCGGATTTGCAAAATTTTGAAGGTGCTTGTACGGTATATGTCAGCTTCGATACTTTTGAAGGTGCTTGTGCAGTATAGGTCCGATTTGACACTTTTGAAGGTCATTGTGCATATAGGTCCGATTTGACAATTTTTAAGGTGCTTGTGCAGTATAGGTCCGATTTGACAATTTTGAAGGTGCTTGTGCAGTAATAGGTCCGATTTGAAACATTTTAAGGTGTTTGTGCAGCATAGGTCCGATTTAAAAAATTGGGAAGGAGCTTGTGCAGTATAGGCCAGATTTGACAATTTTAAAGGCGCTTGTGCAGTATAGGTCGGATTTCCAAGGTCCGATCTAGAAGTGTAAGCCATTTTGAGTTTCAGAAACAGTTTCAGATGGTTCGCTGTTACACACAAGTCCTGGGAGGTGACTTGTTTGTAGTAGACAGTTCCACAGAACAAAATATTCTTACCGTGTCGAAACCCGGGAAAAGAACATGTGAAATTGCTCCAGAAAAGGTTTAATATTTATGAAGCAATTCTTGTTTCTGATTGGTTGGTAGCAGAACGTGAATTAATTTGATTCGTCAGTTCTTAGCAGCATCGTTTATAAATAGAATCGTCGGACTGTGTTGGATCATACCCCATTACACCTCTGTTATGATGGGATGTCTCCTAGCGGCTTCAGCTGCAGGGAGACAGGGTAGTACACGTCAAGGATTCGTCACTTGACACTCAGCCCAACAGGTGAGGGGCCGGGAACCGGCCCAGCACCTGTTGGACTGAGGTACACCGCCTGGGTAATACTTAGGAGGTCCACCCTCCCAGGCCTTTCCACCGGGGCAAGTTTATTGCTTGCTGCCTGAGGCGCCCCGACCGGGGAATGCCGACGGGGTTACTCAGGCAATTTTTAAAATTGCAGGAGTGCCCCTCCTTTAGGGGAGCCTGCGGGTATCCCACTTTCCAGGCCTTGTGCCACATTTTGCTGAGGTGGGCAGCAAATAAATATATACCCCATTACACCTCCATTGTGATGGGATGTGTCTCCTCGCGGCTTCGGCTGCCGGGAGACAGGGTAGTACAAGTCAAGGATTCGTCACTTGACACTCAGCCCAACAGGTGAGGGGCCGGGAACCGGCCCAGCACCTGTTGGACTGAGGTACACCGCCTGCGGGTATCCCACTTTCCAGGCCTTGTGCCAAATAATGCTGATGTGGGCAGCATTTAAATAAATACCCCATTATAGCTCCAAAATATTTGCGAAATTTTTAAGGTGCTGGTGCGGTATAGGTCCAATTTGACAATTTTGAAGGTGCTTGTGCTATATAGGTCCTATTATTATTTTTGAAGTCGCTTGTGCAATATAGGTCCGATTTGACAATTTTGAAGGTGCTTGGGCAGTATAGGTCCCATTTGCAAAATTTTAAAGTGCTTGTGCAGTATAGGTCGGATTTGCAAAATTTTGAAGGTGCTTGTGCAGTATAGGTCCGATTTTACAAATTTTGAAGGTGCTTCTGTTGTATAGGTCCCATTCGACAATTTTGAAGATGCTTGTGCAGTATCGTCATTTTTCTTTAAAGTAAGTTTTTTCTATCCTATCTTAACATAATGAGTATAAAAATGTTTGTTACACACTGCCATTGTTTAACACTGCCATTGTTTAACACTGCCATGCATAGAGATTACCTTTGTGTAATTTTTGCAAAAGAGGGCTAAGCTGTTTAAAAACTTATGAGGAATGGACTCACACACACTATGTGACTTTTATGCAATAATAAAGCAAGATACTTCTATGTGATTTTTTTTTTACAAGGTAGTACCCACTTATCCAGGCCTGGAAGCCACTCAGGGATAAAGGTTATTTCGTGTACAGTACATTAGTATTGGATATTTGATAAAGTGTTTTACTTAAGGGGGCGGTTCATCAGGAATGTGTTTATGTTGAACGTGACGACATTCAGGTTGTAGTCAGGTGAGAAACAGGCAAACGGAACAGAGTTTCACAGGCGTGCACGTCTAAGAAAGAAGCTTTGTTCATGGAATCTACGTTTTGGTTTTGGCACAGAAAAGAGTGAGGAAAATCTTTGACAGTGGTTTCAGCTAGACGGGTGTTTATCGTGAAAGATTGGCGAGGGGGGACAAATATTGGAGCTTAGACGAGTACTTGCCATGGAAGTAACGATAAAATAAAGACAGGCTCGAAACGTCTCCTGTGGGAGAGAGGTTGCAGGGAAGAGAAAGGGGCATCCCCCACTAAGCCACGAAGCCTATTTTGTACTCTGTCAAGGCAGGATAGGCTGTTTTTAGCAGCTCCTGCTCAGATGTGGCAGCAGTACTCCATCCTTGGACGTACTTGGCTTTTATATAGATAGAGAAATGCATCAGCAGTGAGATATCTTCTGGAGCGGTAGAAGGATCCCACCATCTTCCCAGCGACCTTGGCAATTGAGTTGATGTACGTGTTCCATTTCAGGTCAGGAGTAAGGTCAAGCCCAGAAGCTTATCAAAACATGGAGCTTCCCCTAGACGAGAACCATCCATTTCAATTGATGCCAGATAGGGATCAGAGCGTTGATGATGTAAAGATAGGAGCTTGGTTTTAGATAAATAAATATTAATATCTATTTATGTTTGAATTTGTTTTTATAAACACCCCCCACATATGTATATATACCAACATATGTATACACTAATATTGAATAAAAAAAATATACGTTCGGCTCACTGAATTGCTTCAAAGACATTAGGAGCTTGAAGGACTTTTAAAGTCAATAGTGAAAGAAGCCAAAAGAAATCTGCATATGCGCTGACTTCAGTGTTCGAACTCGTTACTAAGAGATTACGATTGTTTACATCCTAGCACTAAAAAATGGTTTTATTAAGTTAAACGTAGAAAGTCGATCTGAGTGACGCATAACTTAGATTAGAAAATTTCAGCCGAGGAAAAAAGCTCGAAGCTTCATCGTATTTACACACATAGGATGTTAAAATGTTTTTGCTTAATATGTAGAGTATGACTCCCAAGAGTTTTACGATCTTATTTATAACCACGCATTAGGAGAAGCCTCCGACCGCACATATAAAAATATCAGTCTCCGACTTGACACAACTGACCACTGCTGATTGTACCTATTTACTATGCCTCCACACGGGACAGAGTTAGACACCAAGGTCGTTTTTTAACGTGGAGAAAAGGTACAAAAATAAAAATTGTCTCAGTCGTGAAGGATTTCTCCTCCACCGAAGAAGAACAAGAAATAGAAGTGCAGCATCTTAAGAACAAATAATACGCTTTGATATTGACCAAAAGGCCAAGAAGGCCAACATTGTAACTACATTGATTATTCGCCGACATGATCTACTGCTGCCGTATTTGTTCTACAGAATCACTCAACGCTCAAGATCGTCACTGCATTGATTCTTCGCCGACTGGATATATTAGGCCCCTCTTTGTTCTGCAGAATGGCTAAACACTTAACAGGTTATGCGCCGGCTATCGACTTTGCTTTTTCCGATCGGAATCTAAATTCGAATTGTGGCAGGTGAAATTTCTGGGATATTTAAGAAAAGGAAAACTACAAAGTTATTCAATCTCTACCAGAATTCATTTAAAAGAACGCAACTGTATTTTGTTTTTTCAGAACTGATTTAATGCTTAGATTATTGAAGTCTGTCGCTGATTATAAGAGATGCCTTGGATGATGAACATAAAGCGTTGAATATATAAAGGAGAAAATTGTGTATTAAAAGTTAAACCCAAAATGATACCTCTATTTGTAGAACTAATGTCTCTAAAATGTATTGAAACAAGACTATTACTGACTATGTGATAAGGGCAGAAACAACCGTAAATGCATTGAAATGCGGTGAAATAAGCGATGACCTCATAATCTCAATGAAATTCAAAGGAATTATAGAGGATTTTAAATCATTTACAACTGATATAACGCAAAAAGAGAAACCCATAACTTTAAGTCAGTTTAAAGTGGCATTGCGTTGTTAGGACAGGACGAATCGAATGGTCGTCGACTCTAGTAATGCTTCTCAAAAACTGACACAACCAAATTACACATGTCACTGCAATGTTTCTCCTAAAATAATCCCCCCATATAGAATTATCTGCTATAATTATAGGCACCTAATCACAAAAGTTTCCAATGTCGATATAAAACTCAAAGTGGATCCATAATAAATGTTGAGAGAATAATGAAGAACATACAGTTCTATTCACATGTAAGTTTGACAATACGACAAATGGTAAACACTTTCTTGTAGACTGTGGCGCTACAGTACACGTTATCACCAAGAAATTTTATTTTTTTAATTTTATATTCGAACTTTAATCCACAGAGTCATTTTATAGAACTGGCCGACGGTAGTCAGGTAAATGCCATAGTCTTGTAAAGAGGCGATGGTAAAATATGACTAAAAAAGTGATAAAGACGAGATTTGTAACTGTAGTCTTGAAAATGTTCTTTTCATACCTACATTTAAGCGAGATATATTTTCCGTATAGGCAGCTATCAAACAAAGCGCGAATATAAAGTTTAGTCATAAAAAGTCAAAATTTATATACCAAAATGAGTATTTGATATTAAAGAAACTGGAGGACTATATTATTTAACACAAAGTATGCTTCCCTCAAAATCTACCGTTCGCAACGTGGAAAGTTGGCATAAATTTCTCGGGTATTGCAATGCTCCTGATATTAAAGACTTACCAAATATAGCCGAAGGCAGGAAAATAATACGTTCAGGGGATCTCCCAAATTATGATGTTTGTGCATAGGGAAACCCCACAAAATACATAGGCAAAACACCGGACAAAAAGGCTGCCAAAATCACTTGTGCACTGTGACTTGACAGGTTCAATAAATCCGCTGCGAAGAGAAAACTTCAAGTATGAATTAAATTTTGTTGACGACTATTTAGGTTTAATTATGGTTTATTTCTTAAAATAAAATCCGACACTATCCTAGATACTAAGAAACATTTCGCTGACAACTCCCCATATAGCTCCGTAAAATGTATTTGTTCGGATAACGAAACTGAATTTACTAGTAAAGATCTTCTATTAACCATCGTATTAAAAGTGAAAAAAGTATTTTCATAGGTTACGATACAAGCAGGCCGGCTTCTTTAATTTATTTTCCCGACCAAAATGCTATAAAAAAAGTTAGATGTGTAAAATCGAATAACACTTTTAATAAAAAAAAACAAATTAAAAAAAACGACTAACCAATGAACGAAAAACGTGATGAAATATTAACTAGTGTTTTTGTCGATTACAACGAAAATCTTAATTACGACAATTGCAGTAAAACTACCAACGTAAATATCAACCTGGCATATTTGTTATGTAATTTTGCAGTAGTTTTAATAACTCGAACGGCGAGCATAAAAAACAAAACGATTTTTTAGTATATGTTCTATAGTAGAAATTGTTACAAGTTGAATAACTAGCTTGTAGTGCATATGGGGACCGGCCCCGCGGTACTCGTAGTACAGTCTTACTCATCAATTGGTTTCGTTGATATGATACTCATTGTATGGGTTCAGTACCACTGTTTACAAATTCCTTTTACAAAGGACACTGTAATGAAAACAGGTCGATCAGTTTCCGTCTAGTAATCTTTATTATTCAATTAAGAGTTCGACTACTTGTCTACTCCATAAGCGGAAATGAACAGCTTGGATTATCAAGGGAGAATCCATATTCACAACATTCTCCCTAACCAAATTCTCACTCATAGAGGAGAAAGTCCCTTAAATGTCCAGTCTCCCTACGAGCTCCCAGTGACCGCCTCGACAGCCAATGATTCAGGGGCGGAGTACTCAGCAGTTCGGCTCTCCAGTGCGAGCCTGTCTGTAGGCCCTAAAATACCTTGCTCCGAAATGTTTCCTTCTCAGAGAAGTAGACGATTCCCCGTCAGTCTGTCCCTGGATGAAAACGTTTCTTTCGATGCTAGTCCTTCATCTGTAAGGGATCCAGGTATTGACCCATTTGAAGTGTCTGATGGAGCCCTAACGGAGACAGTGTCATTAGACATCGTGTCAGGAGCATTCGTGGCGGTACACATTAGGGGTTGTATGACGTATAATGCGACAGGAAGAGGATTTTCCCAATTATCAATCGAACATCCGTTATTTGATGCAGCCAATTGAAATGTCTTCCAAATAATGTCATTATGTCTTTCGCTTTGGCCTTTAGGGTTGTAGGGAGTTGTCTGGCTAATGGCTACTCCTACTCCTACGAGTACAGGATGTCGACCGACAAGGATTCGACTAATTGTCGTTATTTATTTGTTTCCCCACGAAACAAAATGGGAATCAAGGTCGTTTTTAATGTGGGAGAAAACCAGCTACCCTAAAAAAATTGCTTTAGTATAAAAGGGTTTCCACTCTATTGACTAAGGATAATTAATTTGAGTGCGACCAGTTAAGTAGAATTCGACTATTTGTATACTCGACAAGCGGAAATGCACAGCTTTTTTTTAATCTTGGATAACCAAGGGAGATAATCCATATGCAAAACAGACTCATCTGAAAAATAACTTTTATTTAGGTATAGTGTAGTTTTTATATTAATTAAATGTATTTTTCTTCAAATATAGTTAAAGTTAAACTGTCACATATAATATTACGGTCCACCCCGGACGTTGTTTAATGTAATAATTTTTTTTATTTAGTAAAAAGATTGTGTAGTTATTCTACTATACATTATATCTTGTTTTCTACACCTGCTGATATTAAATCAACGATTCGAAAACATCAATCATTTTCAATGTGTAGCGTGACCTATTTAGTTTGCTAGAAGTAAATTTGTAAAATCTGGCGAAATATGTTGAATAACTCTGCAATATTGCAAGATGAGATTTTGTGCTTGCAGGAATTGATAGCAAAACATTTGCAACAATATCCTGAAAGTATCTGATGACTCGCTTTAAATAAAATGAATTGCAAAATATCGAATACATAATTTAATATCGCCTTTCTGCTCGTCCACATAACAGCGACTAAGACGCATATCCTAGAATTTCTACTGGACATATCTTGGTGGTAATGATTCAGAGTTGTATATCTTGACTGGAAACAGCCAAATATATATCTTGACTGGAAACAGCCAAATATATATCTTGACTGGAAACAGCCAAATATATATCTTGACTGGAAACAGCCAAATATATATCTTGACTGGAAACAGCCAAATATATATCTTGACTGGAAACAGCCAAATATATATCTTGACTGGAAACAGCCAAATATATATCTTGACTGGAAACAGCCAAATATATATCTTGACTGGAAACAGCCAAATATATATCTTGACTGGAAACAGCCAAATATATATCTTGACTGGAAACAGCCAAATATATATCTTGACTGGAAACAGCCAAATATATATCTTGACTGGAAACAGCCAAATATATATCTTGACTGGAAACAGCCAAATATATATCTTGACTGGAAACAGCCAAATATATATCTTGACTGGAAACAGCCAAATATATATCTTGACTGGAAACAGCCAAATATATATCTTGACTGGAAACAGCCAAATATATATCTTGACTGGAAACAGCCAAATATATATCTTGACTGGAAACAGCCAAATATATATCTTGACTGGAAACAGCCAAATATATATCTTGACTGGAAACAGCCAAATATATATCTTGACTGGAAACAGCCAAATATATATCTTGACTGGAAACAGCCAAATATATATCAACTGGAAACAGCCAAATATATATCAACTGGAAACAGCTAAACATGAAAAAAAAAATTGGAATTTTTTAAAGATAAATTGTGGTGGGATTGTATAAATTTATTTTTCAAACGCCCACTGTGTACAGGGAAACTCCCTGAAAACTGCTAAATATAAGAAACAAATCCAAATAAAACATATCAACAGACTCGTATTTGGCCATTTATTAAGAGAAACATTCTCATTATGAATAAGTTTGTGATGTTTGTGTTATTATTACAAAAGATGAAATCATAAGAAGGCAAGAAAAATAAAGCAATATGTGTAAATGTAATTTCGGTAATTTCAACGCGAACTGGTTGAAATGTGATGTGGTTGGTTGCGCAAACTTGTTCAGGGAATGTTTGGCTAATTCATTGTTTTGTGTTATGACGTACTAACGCTCAGCCAAAGGTTGGCGAGCATTTGAAAGCTATAAAGTAAATGGGAAAGTTTTGGGTGTCAACTCAGAATAGTTGTGGCGAAAAGAATACTTTCTCTTTAGATCTTCCTCGATTTGCGATACCGCATGGAGAAGTTATTTATTCAATTTTAATATTAAAATAAAAATTGGTAATATTTATACTATCTATAATAAATCATGTTCTACTTTCATAAAACAATAGTGATTGTCATCCACATTAAAAATTAATTTATCTTTTAATTAGTTTAAAATTCTAAAAATAATATTTTTATTTAAATTTCTATTAACATTGAAACGATGCGAACAGTTGATTTTTAAACACTAATTTACGATGTAGGCGAACATAATTTGGGAATATTGGGAAATTAGTATAGTAAAAACTTATTGCCTTAGCGACACCAGATTTTCATTAATTTTTTCAATTATCTTTTATTTTTGTCTATTGAACTTTTATCATTTTGTAAAACTAATGTAGAAACGTAAATATGTTATAGTATTTATTTATATCAGAATAAATAATGCACAATAAGTAAATACACCATAGTCATATACAATAAAAAGTAAATACATAATACCCAATAAATAATTCTTAAAATATTACACTATAAATACATATATGATACCCAGTAAAATACCAAATGATAATGCACAATAAATAAATACAGACATATAATACCCAATAATTAATACTAATCGACAATAAATACAAACATGATGAGAATATACAATAAATAAATATATAATAATACACAATAAAAATACATAACTCACAATAAATACATGCATAAAAATACAAAATAAATACATAATACATAAATAATACACACGAAACAAATACATAATCAGAATACACAATAAATAAACACATACTAAACAAATTAGTTCATAAATACATAACAATACACAATACGAAAATGTAATATGATAATACACAAGATATAAATAGAAATAAATATATAGGGATGGCGAGGTCTTAATCTTTCGCATTTCAAGATCATTGCGAATAACTGTATAGTTTTTGCAGTGGCACCAAACTGTGCACGTATAATCTCTATAGACACACAACAATCCTCTCAATGAAATTCTTTATTTGGCCAATCAACTCTTATGTTCTGATTGTTTTACTCCTCATACAGCTCTTATCATCAATCACAGACTCGTATGTCACTCCAAACTGGTGCCTGATTCAGGCAAGATGTTATAAAAGCAGTCTGAAGCATTCCATACATTTTTGTGACATTTTTTACAAGTTGAAAATAGAATTTCATTGCATATCTTTTTCAATAGTGTCCTCACGCTCAAATTATATTTGTGAAATTCACCAGCTGTAAAAATCACGCCTTAGTAAAGTGTATTCCAATTCCTGATGTATCTGTTCATTTAGACCTGAAATCATAAAATTAGGAAGTCTTCGCATAAGATGTGTAGTCTTAACATTCTGAATTTTAATAACATAATGTTGAATGCTTGTACTAAACAAAACGTCTGGAAACGTATTGAAGGAACCCCGTAATCATATTAAAACACTGACATTATCTTAATAGAAATAATACGTGTTCGACTATACTTATACGAAGGAAGAATTTAATGAAAAACGAGAAAAAATAAAGCTATTAAACAAAGACAGAAGAAATAAAAGAATGGTAATAAATATAGACGTGTGATCAGAGAAAAGTCCGAACAAGGATAGGAGGTGGAGAGCCGGAGAAACTCGCGGTAAAAGGAAACATACTCCAAAAATTGACCGGAAGTAAGAACAAGGAAAATGAATGAGAGATGGAAAGTGTAGATGTCTTTGAGTAAAGACTGACACGTATTGGCAACATTGGCAGCAACATCGTCATTTGAAATAATTGCATAGATATCCGACTCTAGTGCCTGGTGCAGATACTGAACACGTGACTTTTCATACAATCTAAATCCGGATTGCCTTTCTACGTCGCAACTCACGCTATCGCTCATTATTCCTGGTCTGTGACGTAAGACCTATAGATATTATAGAAATAGGCGAAACGATTCTTTTCATCATATTAATCACACAGAGAATATTTACCTTCATATTGACACACTTTAATATTCAGACACCAAAAAAAAATGTACAATTATTGAATACATATGAATACATAGAAAATAATGCATTAACGGTTATTTTGAGGCGGGGAAATTTTAATTAAAATACATTTCAGAAAAATATTTTATTATGCAAATATATGGTTTACTCCAAAGATTCATTTTGCCCTTTAAAATTTAAACCCAATTTTGGTATATAGCAACGTGTCTCACGCGTTTATAGGACAATTAAGAGGTCCAATTTTACCACAGCCTATGCATAAAAATAGGTTGTACTTCGGTAATAACGCATCGAACGTTGTCTTCTAAGTGATCTATTGTGTCTGGTTTATCAGTGTATGTTACAAGGAAAGGCTGCACCTTTTACCTGTAAATAAGAAAAACATTAGATAAGTGGAAAATGAGATTAGGATAAGCCGCGACTCGAATCTTGTGAGCAAGGTTCAGAATAGATTCAGAAATTGAAATGTTAGAATTTAGCTATTGTTTTGGAAATAGTTAGGTATTTTTTGTATTGTAAAAAGAATTAATTGTTCATTCTTTTATGAAAACTGAATTAAAAAGGACAGCTAAAAAGAATGAACAATACAAACTAAAACATATTGTAAAACATAGGTTAGTTGAGAATTCTTATGCTTAGCCATGTGAATTGGTCACGTTTTGGAACCACACATCTGACGTCATAGCAAAAAGGGAATTCTCAGTAATAGGAGCTAGGATTAGCAGATTAGAGAGACGAGCAGTCGGGCAGTCGAGTTCGAGCAGAGAGCAGAGTCGGTCGGAAAGAGCCGACATGGTTAAAGGAAGGTCCTCTTAGAGGCGAAGGGGTAGGTGTTTAACCATGTAGAACCAGTGTGAATTCCTGACGTGAAATCATTCGACCGGTCAAATGAAATAAAGAGCATCATCGATTTTTGTAACTGCTTGTCTTCGTGTCGTCATTCAACAATAGAAGGTAATGTGCTAATCATCTTTATATGAGCTTTGTATAACCCCTTCCAAGTAGTGTGTCCCCCTCCTCCATCATAAGTAATGATTCACCAGTCTGAAGGAAAGAACAGTAATACACATTCATTCAATAATAAATTCCCATCTCCCATCGTCTCTCCCATCATGGTCAATCCTGTATTACATGTACACGTTATATGTCCCCGTCATCTCTTGATACATGATCCCCAATATGAAACCCCCTCCTATACAACATGTAGACATGGAACTTTATATATCCACAAAGAAAAATTATCTAATAGGGTTAAATCAGACGTATGCTGTGACTATTTGTGAAGACTAGGCGCTGTATGTAACGCGCTGAATCGTGAAAATTTCCAGGTTGGTATCTGGGGCGCATAAATTCACTGGAAGTGATGCACCCTCACCATTCGTTAAGACATGCATCTAGAAAAAAAACTCCAGTGTAAAAACCTTCTTTTTACTGTATACGCTCTCCTGTGGCAGCCAACTGTACCGATGAAGCTTAGCAGTACTACCAAAAAGTGTTGTTTGTTCCACTATAAACAAATAATTTGTGTGGATTTCCGAGCAACTTAGTTGTGGCGGAATCTGATACGTCGAAATCAACGAAAGTCAATCATATATATATATATATATATATATATATATATATATAGTCGTGGAAATTGCTATAAACATTTAAAACTATTCAAAAATTCCCCTTTGTTGGAACATAATTTTGTCAGTAAGTACTTTAATCTCCCGTATCGCTGCATAGTCTACTTATAGGAAGAAACAATAGTACCAATGTTTTGACAGCGACAATCAGTTGTTTACCATTTAGCACTGCTTCACAGATTTAAAAATAAAACAGTATATTTAATCTTGGTTCCACAGAAGTGTTAAACACAACCTCCCTTTAAACACATCAATAAAATTATTTTTTTAATACTGGATTTAGATTTTTTTTTCAGTTAGATAATTTGATGGTTATCAATTCATATTTTATCCCTTATCAATTCATATTTTATCCCTTATCAATTCATATTTTATCCCTTATCAATTCATATTTTATCCCTTATCAATTCATATTTTATCCCTTATCAATTCATATTTTATCCCTTATCAATTCATATTTTATCCCTTATCAATTCATATTTTATCCCTTATCAATTCATATTTTATCCCTTATCAATTCATATTTTATCCCTTATCAATTCATATTTTATCCCTTATCAATTCATATTTTATCCCTTATCAATTCATATTTTATCACTTATCAATTCATGTTTTATCCCTTATCAATTCATGTTTTATCCTTTATCAATTCATGTTTTATCCCTTATCAATTCATATTTTATCACTTATCAATTCATATTTTATCACTTATCAATTCATGTTTTATCCCTTATCAATTCATGTTTTATCCCTTATCAATTCATGTTTTATCCCTTATCAATTCATATTTTATCCCTTATCAATTCATATTTTATCCCTTATCAATTCATGTTTTATCCCTTATCAATTCATGTTTTATCCCTTATCAATTCATGTTTTATCACTTATCAATTCATATTTTATCCCTTATCAATTCATATTTTATCACTTATCAATTCATATTTTATCACTTATCAATTCATGTTTTATCCTTTATCAATTCATGTTTTATCCCTTATCAATTCATATTTTATCCCTTATCAATTCATGTTTTATCCCTTAGCAATTCATATTTTATCCCTTATCAATTCATATTTTATCCCTTATCAATTCATATTTTATCCCTTATCAATTCATATTTTATCCCTTATCAATTCATGTTTTATCCCTTATCAATTCATGTTTTATCCCTTATCAATTCATGTTTTATCCCTTATCAATTCATATTTTATCCCTTATCAATTCATATTTTATCCCTTATCAATTCATATTTTATCACTTATCAATTCATATTTTATGCTTATCAATTCATATTTTATGAATATCAATTCATATTTTATGCTTATCAATTCATATTTTATGCTTATCAATTCATATTTTATGCTTATCAATTCATATTTTATGCTTATCAATTCATATTTTATGTTTATCAATTCATATTTTAGTCGAGAGAAATTACTTAGAAATTTTTCCACTTTGTTAACCTTGTGCAACACACACACACACACATATATATGCGTTCGTGTGTGTATATGTATATAGCTGCATATATATATATATATATATATATATAAGCACCAAATGAATTTTACAAATTTTACAGCACAGTGCTACCTATCAACCTACAGTAAGGCTTACATTAAAAGTATATATATATATATATATATATATTATATATATATAATCAAACGACATCTCAGTCCACACAATCCATGGGAGTCACACACAACTAAACATGAAAATCTAAGCAAATATAATTAAGTACATTAAACTCAATCAAGCAGAAACACGAGAGGCAATTTTTCTTCATAAATTGGGGAGTTTCGGGATCGGATATTTACACTGTCTACTTTACTGGAAGTGATCTTATCGACACTGTAGCTCAGTGCGCATGTGTGTCAGCTGAAACGGCGACGACTTGTCGGTCTGTTTTCGCGATTGTGTGGAAACTATATGTATGGGTATATGCATAAACATATATATGGGTATATGCATACCCCCCCATATATATATATATATATATATATATATATATATATATATATATATATATGGGGAAGACTATATTGGTTCGCCATCAATCTGATTTGAGTACAGTTCAGCAATCGGCCACATGTCAGCCCGTGAAGGCACTTCAATGGCTAATGATTTATTGATAACAAAGCTTTTGTTTGTGGACGGCTAAAACGAAACGAAGATTTTCGAAATTTGGTGAAAGAAATGAGAGAAGAAATGATAATACTAGAGATAGAAAGTTTGGAGGAAATTTGAAACGTCGAACACTAAAGAGAGTAATGGACTAATGTGAAATGCACGGGATTTCAATGTAAAAACAAGGATATAGAAATTGCGTTCAATTTCAAATTAATGAAAATATTCACGAAACGGCGATGCAATACGGACGAAAAAAATGTTATTAAAAAAACAAATTAATCGAAAATAAAAAAAATTCAAATTCTATATATTAATAAATCAAACTAAATGTTGTAGGTAACACCTTAGCAAAACAGATTTCATTCAGATTTGAACTACAATAAAACATATATTGAGAAAAATTAGTGTGAATTAAGATTATAGTTAAAAATACATTTAAAATTACATATCCAAAGTTGTTAAATCCTAGAAAAATGCATTTTTAATAAGCTTTGAACATAAAGTGTACAGACAATATGTGATAAATATTTCATCAGTTTAGAAATTCATTTAAAATAAAAAAATACATGGGTAAAAACTGTTACCTCTTATATATATAGGCTGTCGACCAAAGCTTGAACTTTTAAAATAAATATATTTACAAACATAAATTGCCTTAGAATTTAACCGTTTAAAATTATATATATATATATATAATTTGAAACAGTTAAATTCTATATCTATCTCTCTCTCTCTCTCTATATATATATATATATATATAAATTTGTATAGGTTGCTTCTAAGTTGTTCATTGAAACACGAGTAAGACGTACTATATAACTAATAAAATGATATGAATATTCTATAAATACACTTGAATTAAAATTTCTAACATTATATATTTAATTCTTAATGCAGCAATATTTTAAGTTATGAATTTATTATATTTTTACTAGAATATCTTTTCTTATTCCAATTTTAACAATTGGCCCATTTCTGTTCCATGTTTAAGCTTAAACATTTTACTTTTCATGCTCGCATTTTTCTATATATATAGTCTTGGACGTTTTTGTTTTAACCTTTACCTTTATATAGAAAACTTATTTAATATTTATATATTTTTTAATTATTATATCAAATATAAATATACTAGCAAGAGCAACACTAAAAAAACAATTTATGACGTGAGTACTATCAGCTACAATCGAAACAATACATATAACCCTTTTCCAATAATTTTTTAGCCTCTGAGCAACGCATATATATATATATATATATATATATATATATATATATATACACATACATATATATACATACATGTATATTATATCTATGTACACAGAGAGAGAGAGAGAGAGAGAGAGGGAAGTAAATAAAAAGGAACAAACCGAGTTATGCTTTCATCAACGTTTCATTTCTATTTCGTATTTATGTAAAACATAATCCCCCCTCCAAATTAATAAAAATTACCCACTCCATAGAAAATAGACACCTCACAAACCGTTAAAATAAATTACCACACAGCACAATACACCCCCTACTTAACCATAATACATATACCTCTTAATCTCAATACTATGTTAAAGGCCATATATATTCTTATATACCATACTATATATAATAAGCTTCTCCTTATTTATTTAGAATTCAATAATGCTTTCCTCAACATTCTATAATTCATCTTAATTTTTTTCATCCCTAATGGACCGTACGCTAGACGCCGCATCTCCCCCATGCTACCTAGCACTTTCTGTACTCTTCTGATGAGAGCAATAGGCTTCGAAATGCCCTGGCATAAAGAGTCACTTCTATCCCTCAAATTCTATTATTAAATAAATGATCCATTCTATATCTACCTATATGTAGTTTTGTGTCTTCATTTCATACTCTTGTTGTCCTATTATACATATATATATATATATATATATATATATATATATATATATATATATATATGTCATTGACATACAGTCCTGTTTCGTTGTATCACTAGCATCTCTCCCAAGCCAAGGATTGAACCTAGAACCGTCGTGTTGACAGTCGGCAGTTCTCCCACTCGACCATGAAATCGACCCCCGTAAATAACTTCTGGGAATGTCTATTTAAATAGACACCCGCCACCACTTTTATAGTGCTCAAATCGCCTGTTCGTAAACAAACAACGAGCTTCGCATTTTAAGCCAATTAAGTGGCGGGTGAGATTATTTACGACAGTGCTCTCTCTCTCTCTCAAGTTTATTCATACATACATTATATATATATATATATATATATATATATATATATATATAAACGAACTAAAATTAAATTGTGAACATAGAGGACAACAGGCTACATTTCTGGATTTAGATATAAAAATTGAGGATGGAATTTTTCTTTATAAAATATTTGATAAAAGAAACGCTTTCCCCTTTAAAATAGTACGTATGCCCCATAAGGATAGCACCTGCCCCGTTTTTGTGTTTTATGGAACCATTACGTCAGAGTTTTTGAGAATAGCTCGCGTTACTCTAAAATTAACAGATTTTATACCACCAGTTTCTAGCTTAGTAATAAGGATGATAAAACAAGGTGGAGATAAAAATAAAATATTTAAACAGTTAAATAAAGCATTTGTTCGTTATCCTGATGCTTTTGAATCGTTTAAGATAAACCAGATTATATTGATAAAGGAAACCCAAAACTATATTAGCAATGTATAAATGTATTTATAATTACATATAATAAATTTATATAGTTAAAAAAAAAAAAAAATGTATATATGTAAAAATAAAATATTTTTAACCTTTATATATCTAATTTTAAATAAATAAGAATGTAAATATACAAACTACTAACTATAGTGGGGGTGATAAGTAGTTAAATGGATTAATCCAAATCTTATAAATATAAGACTGATAAATTAAAAAATTAAAAAATGTATCCATTTTAAATGTGGAAATTGATGAATCGCACAGGTAAGAAATTCATTTTTATACTATGAAAAGGTTAGTAATTACAATTAAGAATAGGAAATTGGGAAAAAAAATTTTTGTAACTTGTCTTCTTCCTAAGATTAAGGGTGGTGGTGTTTGATCAACACTGCTGAGGAGCCATGATGTAATACACTGTTTTGTTTTTAAATCCCCGAAACAGTGTTTCATGGTAAACAACTGATGATCCCTTAAAAAATATAAAAATTGGTATTATAGTAAATTTGAGAGTTGATGCAGTGATTGCAGGTGATTAAATGACTTACTGACGAGATGTTTTTTTTTAATGAATGATAAAAAATAATTTTTTGTGTGGTTTCAAATGTTAAAAACTTCAAAGACTATATATATATATATATATATATATATACCTCTGCCTCATTGCTTGAACCGCGCGATTCTATCTTTTGAAGAACGGGTTCGCAAGTTTATTCATATATATATATATATATATATATATATATATATATATATATATATATATATATATTCATATATATATATATATATTCATATATATATATATATATTCATATATATATATATATATTCATATATATATATATATATTCATATATATATATATATATATATTCATATATATATATATATATTCATATATATATATATATTCATATATATATATATATATATATTCATATATATATATATATATATATATATATTCATATATATATATATATATATATTCATATATATATATATATATATATATATTCATATATATATATATATTCATATATATATATATATATTCATATATATATATATATATATATATATATATTCATATATATATATATATATATATATTCATATATATATATATATATATATATATATGTTAGAAATTTTTTTTTAATTTCTAACGCACCTCTCTTCTCTTGGTTCCTTGTTATCCGAACAACTTGGTTAATTTTGAGAAAGAATAACACAATAAAATTCTTGTATTTTAAAATAACGTATATTTACAAGTAAAGGTTAAAGTTTCCAAAACAGTTGTTCTGGAGGAGTTTCTGTTTGTTGCAGAAAAAAAGAGTAATTTCTGAGAAGTGCTCGCTGTTAATCTTTTTTTCTTTTTTATTGTTGCAAGCAACTCCAAGTAATAGTGGGTAATTTGCATAAGTGGGTTTATGCAAATTACCTTACAAAGTTTGAGTACAAATAATTCTAACACACTCCCTCCAAGAAGATTGCAATACGTTTATTGCAATAAAAACAGGAGAGATGTCTCTGAAATATATATAAAGAATTTATAAAAAAATAATTAGCCGTTTTATTTTTCTATATCTTTGTTTTTCATTTTTTTTTAAATTGTTGGATGGTTGATTTTTTTTTTGTATCAACCTTTTTAGGTCATTCAATGCCAAGAACATTTTGTTTGTTACTTTTTTTTTATTAATTTATTTTTATTTTTTTGCTTTTTTTGACTGAAAAATATTTTAAACTGGGAATGAATATATATGTATTAGATTTTTTATTTATTTTTAAAAAATTTTAAACTGGGAATGAATATATATGTATTAGATTTTTTATTTATTTTTAAAAATATTTTAAACTGGGAATGAATATATATGTATTAGATTTTTTATTTAAAAAAAATTTTAAGCGGAAATTTTATTTTAAACCGGGAATATATATATATATATATATACATATAATTTTTTAATTTTTTATTAATTTATTTTTTTTTAAATAGGAAAGTTGAATTTGTTTCTTCATTTGATAGAATTTGGCAGAGGCTTTGCGTTTGGGTCTAGACCTGAGTAGATTTGACACCTCTTCATTACTATTACTATTGCCTAATTGCAGTGTTTTATCATTAAGTCCTTCACTAGAATCATTTTGGAAAGGCTTACTGATAGGTTCTTCCATTTGAGTATTACCTTGGGGACATTATATTTCCATAGGGTATAGGTTAGAAATGGAGTGATACTTTATTGCCCCATTACCTTGCTTCAGTTTAACAGCTCGTATTTTATTGTCAAACCCTATTACATTTTCTAAAACTTGCCCAGCATCCAGAAGGGTCTCGATTTAGTCGTGGATTTGATCAATACGACATCCCCTACTTTTATTCTATTTTCCCATTTATTTTGGTAAATATCCCTGTCATGTTCTCTTAAACTTAGCAAATAGCTTTCATACCATAATAATTTAAATTTTAATATTATTTCTTCTTGAAAATTTAAAGTTTTATTTAATGAGTTTGAGTCAGGTTCTTCCTGCCAAACATCTTCCTCTTCAGATTTTAGAACTAAAGAGGAATTCCCATATATTCTCAAAAAGGAATTAGGACTTATAATTTCAAGATTAGGAGAGCTTAATCTATAAGTTTAAGGTCTAGAATTTATAGACAACTTAATATTTGACAATGTTGTTAAAAGTTCAAAATAGCTAAGTCTAGATCTTCCTATGACCTTGAATAGACAACCCTTAAGAACTCTTATCAATCCCTCCCAAGCCGAACCAACCCACGCAGAATATAAAGGGATTTTGATATGTCGGATATCTAATTTCTCTAGTTCTTCCTGAAACGTCTTTGACTGTAGAGAACTATCAAGAATACACCCTGCCTTTTTAAAGGTTTTAGCGTTATCACTGTATAAAAATTGAGGTACAGAATACATGTTGCAAAATCTCTAAAAGGCCAGCATAAAATTTCGGGTGCACATATCGGGTAACAGTTCAAAATGGACTGCCCTTATGTTAAGGCAAGTAAATATTAAAACAAACATTTTTACTGTACTTCGACCCACTTCATTCTTTACCCAAAACTGACCTGTGTAGTCGATTCCCACATGATTGAAAGGTTTCACTAAATTGACATGATGCCTAGGCATATCCACAACTTTAGGATATTTATAAGCCAAAGCATTATACTTTTTGCAGGTTGAACAATTATTTATTTCTGCCTTTACAACAGTCAAACCTTGGGGAATCCACACACCTTGCTCTCGCAAATAATTTAATGTGGTACCTTTTTCCATGTGTTGCACCTTAGCATGGCAATGAATAAGGACGTAAATTTATTCCTTTTAGACAATAACACAAGGTTATATACTTCATAGTTGAAATATAGGCATTTGCTTATCCTCCCTTGAGATCTCAAAATTCCATCAGAGTCTATGAATAAATTTAAATTTGAAACCAAAGTGGGGACATTTTTATTACTTTTGTCCTGTGATTTCAAAAAGTCAATCTCCTTGAAGAAATGCTCATTCTGTATTAACCTTATCCAGTACATTTTTGCTTTCTTCAATGGATTAACACCATTTTTTTTCTTACAAAACGGTTTGAACAATAAACTTGTTATTCTCAATAATTTATTGTAATCAGAATATTTTTCAATGTCCAAAATGGCAGTTTTTGTTTTAATTATTTGATTACAATTAACATTTACTGTTCCCTTATAGTCAGGTGAAATACTCATTAAAGGGTATTTAGGCCAATTTTTAAATTCGTTGGTAAGCCAACTTGGTCCTTCCAACCATAATTTTCTATTTCCTAAATATTTATCGTAAGAGATTCCCCTAGTTAACATATCAGCCGGATTTTGATTTTTATAGGCTGCTTCATTAATTGAAGGTAATTCCTTGTTTGTCTTTAACGAACAATTAAAGACGGGCCTTATTTTCATTGTCACTTGTTCCGCAGTTTTTAAAACGGGTCTGTGGGGAATCCACGTATATTTATAGTAATTTGAAGGATTAACTTCTATTTGTTCGATGATTCCATCTTCTAATTGTTTGCTGAAGATTGCATCGTATTTTTTAGTTAATCCTCTTTTATTTAAAAATTTCATTGTTCGGTCTAACACCTCGAGAGCTATGAAATGGTTTGCTGGAACTTTTTCGATCCTATCAGGATACCAGGGCAATTCTATATAATAATGTCCATCGATCTGTTTTATTCCTTCCCTAAATTTACTTATTTGCTTGTTGTCAAAGGAAATGGATTCTTGATCATTGGGCCTTATTCCCATAGATTCAAGACTAAAGAGATTTTCTAAGCCATTGTCTACTTCACTGTCAGATAAAATATTCTCTAAGGGATTGAAATACGATTTAAGGGGATCCATTATTAGGTTAATTACTGTTTTATTTTTTTTATTGGTTTTAATTGAGTGTTAAGCAAGTCATTTCTCTTGGCTGAACTGATAAAATTGAAAATGTTTCCAATAGGAGCTACCCTATCATCTATAATAAAGTTATAACCACCCCCTATCTTTTTTATGGAAAAGGAAAGATATTGAAGTATGTCTATCCCCATGAGCATATCTATTTCATTAGTGTCGTGTTCTTTATTTAAGTAAAAGGACTCATCAAGCAGATTTACACCCTATAATTTTAATTTATTAATTACATCTTTCATTCCGTGAATCGTGTAATTTATACTCATGCTTTCGTCTACCAATAGCGGAACAAAAAACATTCTATTCTTTAATTTTACACCAGTAGACATTTGTTTAAATTTCTTAACTTGCCGTCCTAAATAACTATGTTTCTCCTGCTCTGATGAGAACAACTCATTATAATTTGGGGATAATGCTAGAGCAGCTTCTTTTGTTATAAAAGATCTTTGGCTGCCACAATCTATTAAGCACCTAACTTGTCTTTGCTTATGACCACATTTTAAATTTAGGGTCATAGTAGGTAACATATTACAAGTGTCCGTATTTTTCAAGGCGTAACACAAGTTTGTTTGAACAGCCTTTTGAGTAGGACACACAGAAGTTACATGTTCTTTTTTTTTTTACACGTGAGACACGGAAACTTTAAGAACCCCTTTTTTCCATAGCATTCTGATTCATTGTGACCTGAACCAGCACATCTGGTGCACAAGGACAGTTATAAGATTCTTGCTAGTTTAGCCTCATAATTAGGATAAGTTTCACACTTTCCGAAGTAGTGTCCTTCCGAGGAACATAGCTTACACACAGATTTTTTTTATAGCTTGTACTTTGAAATTTTGTACCATTGGTACTTAATTTTTGGGTTTATTTTAAAACTACGTTTAAAGTCATAGCTACTGAATTTTTTATCCTTAGCAATATTTTTTACAGTTAAAGTCCGAGTTAGAGTTTTTAAAATATCCCTATAGTTATCAAATATTTGCTTTAAGTTGGGATAATTATTATTAACTTTATTAATTAATTCTTTAACAACTACTTTGGGAAGTTTAGTCATAATAATGTGACTAATTAGAATATTTCCAGAAGAACCCTCTTCCAAAAAATCAATTTCATATTGTTTTAGCTCATATAAGTAGGCCCTTATTTCCGATATATAATATTTAACATTCAAATATTCTGGACTATATTCCTCACCAGGTTTAGTTTTTAATGTTTTGTCGATAATATATGCTTTATCTAAAAACTCTTCTTTCAATAAATCTAAAGCAATTTTATAATTCGTATCGGTTATTGACAAATGTCTTATTTGTTTTAAGGCATAATCCTTCAGGTAACCGACCAAATAAGACAGTTTAGCTGAGTCTGACAATTTCCTTCTAGAATCAATCACATTGTTAAATTGAATTAAAAAAATTGTGAAAGGCGAACTTGTCCTTTTCATTTCCCGAAAAAGTGCTGCAATTCAAAGGAGGAGGTTTTCCCTCACTTAAAGTTTCAATAGACAACGTTGAAGGCGTCTTGTCATCTTTACTGGTTAAATAGTCCTCGTATTTGTCTGTACTCACTAAGATAGAAACATTATATTCGGCTTGACTATCTAATTCGTTATTCCAGGCTTCTTTGTCTTTAATACTATAATCAACCCTTTGTGAAAAGGTATTAATTACCTCATTCCAATAATTGATTTTGGACACTTCATCATCAATGACTTCACTGTTTTTTTACACAGGGAAGTATTCAGGGTAGAATTGTCATACATGGTCTCCAGGCTATTAAAGTACATTGTTACTTTAATTTTATGTGTAGCCCGGTTTCGTTTAAAAGACAGTAATTTTTCTCGTATCATTTCAATATTCATATCCTCGGGTTTTTCTTCTCCCAGAAGGTTTTTAAGAGTTCCCTCCATGGTGACGTCTTCCTTAATAGACATTTATTTTAGTAGGTACCGAAATTTGAATACAAGTGCAATAAAATAATTTTGTTTTTAATCCACGCGAGTAGAGTTTAGTCAAAACACTTTTTTTTTACAAGTGCAATGAAATAACTTTTTTAATCCACGCGGGTAGAGTTTCGTCAAACACTTTTTTTTTTGCAAGTGCAATGAAATAATTAATTTTAATATCCACGCGGGTAGAGTTTAGTCAAAACACTTTTTTTTTTGCAAGTGCAATGAAATAATTAATTTTAATATCCACGCGGGTAGAGTTTAGTCAAAACACTTTTTTTTATAAGTGCAATGAAATAACTTTTTTAATCCACGCGGGTAGAGTTTCGTCAAACACTTTTTTTTTTGCAAGTGCAATGAAATAATTAATTTTAATATCCACACGGGTAAAGGTTTTGTACGTTTTGAGCGTCCCAAATTCACGTTTTATAAAACTCGAGTAAGTATGTTCCATAAAAGTTTTTTGAATATGTCATAGTATACCGTTAGTTTGGATCCAGAATAATAATTTCTCTCTTGTGGAGTATCCATCCTTGAGGTAACTTGAGGTAACATCACTTGGAGAAGGTTCATTCCTCGTTGGTTATCCATATTAAATGTTATGGACGCGAATACCACGATGTTAACTGTTTTGGAAATATGTTAGAATTTTTTTTTTTTTTTTTTCTAACGCACCTCTCTTCTCTTGGTTCCTTGTTATCCGAACAACTTGGTTAATTTTGAGAAAGAATAACACAATAAAATTATTGTATTTTAAAATAACGTATATTTACAAGTAAAGGTTAAAGTTTCCAAAACAGTTGTTCTGGAGGAGTTTCTGTTTGTTGCAGAAAAAAAGAGTAATTTCTGAGAAGTGCTCGCTGTTAATCTTTTTTTTTTTCTTTTTTATTGTTGCAAGCAACTCCAAGTAATAGTGGGTAATTTGCATAAGTGGCTTTATGCAAATTACCTTACAAAGTTTGAGTACAAATAATTCTAACAATATATATATATATATATATATATATATATATATATATATATATACTAGCAAAAGTACCCGTAGTTGACTGGGTTCAAAAACAGCCTCCAAAAAATGGACACACACACACACACACATACACACACCCACACCACACACACCATTCAGCTTTATATTATATATATATGCATATGCATATAATTAATATATATATACATCCATATATATATATACATATATATATATATGTGTGTGTGTGTGTGTGTGTGTGTGTATCCCTTTTTTTAAATGGAATAATTAGATTGTCGAATACAAGATGCAGGCTAGCACATCCAAAGAGCCATTGAATTATAATAGCAGTTCAGCCCAGGTTTTCTTGGACCCTATGTAGTGTTTATGAGTTTATGTTCATATATATATATATATATATATATATATATATATATATATATATTAACACTTTTGACTCAAATTTCGACTGTTTAGGCCTAACATTCGCGGAGGAGTTTGGTAGAGTTTTCAAAAGTGAATTCTGTCAACTTTTTTTTCTTGAAGTCAAATTTTCGAAATGTGTTAAAAAACTTGCTGCATGTCTTTATAACCTTTATGTAAAATTTCAAATGTTTAGACCCAAAATTTTCTTAATAGTCTGCTAGAGATCGCAAAAGTCAACTTTTTTGAATTGTGACCACTTGGAAGCCACATTTTCTGCTCAAACCCGATTAAAAACTTTCCATATATCTGAATACACTGTATGTAATATTTCAAATATTACTACCAAAATTTGGCGGAGAGATCAATTTTTTTAAAACTTTCATCTTAATATTTACATCTTAATATTTATTGTTTTGGGCTCAAATACACTTAAAAGTTTAATCCATGTCCAAGTAACGTACATCTAAAATTTCATGTGTTTAGACTTAAAATTGACGGAGAAGTGTGGTAGAGTTTTTAAAGATCAAATTGTTAAACTTTGACCCCTTGACAGCCTCGTTTCTGGCAGAAAACCGATTAAAAAGATTTTCACAAATCTCACTACCTCTTATGTCAAACCTCGAGTCTGTAGACTAAAAATTGACAGAGTAATTTAGTAGGTAAATGTACACAAACAGACAGACACACAGATAATTTCACTTTTATATATATACTAGCATTTCATCCAGGCTTTGCTCGGGCCCTATATACTGTTCATAACTTGTCTTATGTGTGAATACACGTTATGTAAAATTTCAAATGTTTAGACTAGAAATTGTCTGAGTAATTTCGCAGGGGTAATTTTTCTTTAAATTTCACCCCAATTTTGTCCATTTATTATTTTGGTCTCAAATCAAAATAAAAAGTTTGACCACTGTCCATGTAACCTACATCTAAAATTTTAAGTATTCAAACTCAAAACTGCTGGAGGAGTTTGGTAAAATCTTCAAAAATCAACTTTTTCAACTATGACTTCTTGACAGCCAAATTTTTCCCCCAAAATGATTAAAAAGCTTGTTGCAAATCCGGATACCCTTTATGTAAAATTTCAAATGTTTAGACCCAAAATTGACAGAATATTAATTAACTGATTAAAAAGCTTGTAAAATTTCAAATATTTAGACCAGAAACTGGCTGAGTAATTTGGTAGAGACTGCAGAGGTCAATTTTTTAAAAACTTTGACCCCAATTTTACTCCTTTAACATTTATTTTTTGGCTGAAATCAAATTACAAACTTTCATGTCCAAATAACCTACATTTAAAATTTCAAGTATTTAGACCCAAAATTGGTGGAGAAGTTTGGTAAACTATCAAAAGTCAAATTCTTTAACTTTGACCTCTATACAGCATAATTCCTGGCCGAAGACCAATTAAAAAAAGTTTTCCATAATCTCAATACACTTTATACCTAATCTAGCGTCTCTAGACTGAAAATTGACAGAGTTATTTGGTAGGGAAATGTACACACACACACATTTTAACTTTTTAGATATATAGATTACATAGAAAATGCGAGAATCGAAAGTAATATGGTTAAGATTAAACTTAGAAAAGTAAAAGGACTAATTGTTAAAACTGAAAAAAAGACAAGATATTCTATTAAAAATATAATACATTTTTAATATAAAATCTTGCATCACTAAAAAGTTATATCTAATGTTAAACTGAATATGTAAAAAATTGTTAATGCTGCAATATTTTAAGTTATACATTTATTATATTTTTACTAGAATGTCTCTTTTTTTCAAGTTTTAGCAACTTTTATTTTCCTAAGTTTTCTCGTAACTATATTACTTTTCATGCTCAGATATTTTTTGTAATCTATGATGTTTGTAGGCTTTGCCTTGAAATAATATTTTTTTGCGTTTAGTATCATGCGCATTTTCAACAATCCGTAAGAAATTATTACCAATTTCTCAAATTGACTAAATAAAAAATCAAATAAAAGGCGTAATAAAGTAAACAGAAAGAGAGAAACAAAATTAATGGGTGACGTCGTAAGCAAAAGATTATCGGTGCTTGCACGGAAAATACATCACTTTCTCTATATAACCCAAATAATATGGCATACGAGCAACATTTCTGCTTTATGAAGATGTCGATGACGAAAAAGTTCGTATGGTAATCAGAGGAAATCGTCTCTTAAACCCTGCTATGGTAACAAACAAGCAATCAGCAGAAACCGACTCTCACATTCCTTACTTATTCTGAAAATTTTGAACACAATTAATTTATTATAACTTTAGTTTTACTGAGCGAAAATGGAATTTTTTATTTCAAAATATAGCTGAGAAGATTATCTATGAGCTGTAAGTAGTGTTTGAAATGTGGTCGCAAAATGAGTGAGCGATGAAGCTTTAAAGCAGTTCTAAATGAGTAAAAATAGCACTTATAAATTAGAAAATACCATGTTTGAATGATATTTATAAAAAGGAAAAAGAAGGATTAAAAAGAAGATAAAAGAAAGAAAAATGTAATTAATAATTAATATTTACTTCTTTTATCAATGAGCCATCCAATTTTAGCAATTTTTACTTATTTTATAGTTTTTCACGACTATTTGCTTCCATACTTGATACTCTAAATTTAATCTTTTATTTTATTATTCTACTTATTTTTTCATTTTCATTGATTTTCTATCTTGCATTTGGTATACATTTTACTATCTTTCAAATTCGATAATCCTTTACCATTTTTGCATCCTGATTATCGATTTACATTTATTTCTATTTTATTTTTATTTTATTTTTATTATATTTTCATTTCATTTTTATTTTTACTTTTACTAGTGATGACTGTGGTTAATATGATATTTATTATTATGTAATATTTTACTATTATTTTTATTTTTTATTATAATGAATATTATTTTATTCTCAGTATTATTTTTTTTAGTTATTACTATTATTATTATTATTATTATTATTATTATTATTATTATTATTATTATTATTTAATTAGAAAAGATCCTGCAAAGGGAACAGATGCCAATAATTATAGACCAATAACATGTCTACCACTAATCTGGAAACTGTTAACTTGAATCTTTGCAGAAAAATTTATGAACATCTTGAGAATAATGGTGTTTTCCCTGATGAGCAGAAAGGGCATCGGAAAGGCTCGAAGGGTTCTAAGAAGCAGTTACTGATTGATAAGGCAGTAATGCAGGATGCAAAGAGAAAGAAGAGACATTTGAGTGCAGCATGTATCGATTACAGAAAGGTTTACGACATGATTCCTCAGTCATGGATCCGTGAAACACTATTGATGATGAAGGTTGCTGAGAATGTAGTAGGGCTTTTGAAGACAAGTATGGCTCAATGGAAAACGGTGCTGACAGCAAACAGAGAGGAGATGGGGAGGTTGGCATTAAACGTGAAATATTCCAAGGAGACTCGTTATCTTCACTTCTTTTTTTAATGATAATAATGACACTGAGCATCCTCTTGAAGAGAGAAAAACTGGCGTATAACTTTGGATCTGGTGGCAGACGCCTCAACCATGTACTGTTTATGGATGATTTGAAACCATTCGGTAGAAATGAAAAGGAAATGGAGAGACTGGTAGAACTTGTAGGGGCATTATTAAAATTAAAATCGTCTTGTAGCGAAATGCTCGAACACAATTACAAATAATCAGATCTTATTCAAAACTAAGAATATACATACACACAATTAACTGATGGTCATTATGAGAATATGAATTTAACTACAAGAGAATTTACCACTAAGATTCTTTCACAGATTCTGCATAGTTACACTAAAATCGATATAGATATGTGCAAAGCAATAAATACGAATACGTTTTCATGTGTGCAAGACTGGATGCAAAAGCACTTGCATTGTTTATATCTAATTATTTTGCATGAGTGAATTTGCATATAACATCGCCTCGTGTTCCTATGTAATACCATCTACTTTATGCACATGTTATGTTATGCGAGCACATCCGCAATAAAAAGAAACATCCTTAGCTTTTATAAATTTCAATCCATGAATAGATGAACGCAGCCAAACAACGTGATATATGACGAGATTTAATAAACTTTTATTTGTGGCACTACATAGACTAGGTGGAATAATTCGAATAAATAACACGAACAAGAATTTATTGAAAAGGAGGATTAGTATGCAATAAAGACAGATAAATAGAGAATATATTGGCGATGTTCACTTTTGCATATAAGATTTTAAACAACTTAGATTACATATTTAGATTCCGAACATGAAAATTGAAGTTTAAAAGCATAACAAAAACTATACAATCAAATTTTAATCGATCAATTCAAAATACTTAAAATCTTCTTCAATTTAAAAAACGAAATTTTATGTAAAAATCTATTTTGGAACCAGATTATTCTTACAACCTATTCCTTTTAAAAGTTTGAACTCCAAATATCCAAATTGCATATTAAAAAAAAAGAAGCTGATATCAAACTGAGGTTTCGTATTATTTGGATTCATCGGGCTACAGTTCTCGTCTGGAGCGTGATTTTCCCAACGTTTCGGTCGAGATAACCTCCACCCTTCTTCAGGTGTATCTTGCCGAACTAGAGAATGTTTCTGTCGAACTCGGGAATTTGGACGGAATTTCGAACGGAATCCTTTATTTGCGTCACGGGGGTAGCGTGCCCTTGTTCCGTCAGTAATTCTCAATAGTATTTTAGGCTGCCGACACTGAAGATGGAACCTTCAACCTTCAGTGATATCATAATACTACCAGCTTATAAAGGCAATGCTACAGTGGTAATGGATAAAGCAGAATATTCTAAGAAATTGGGAGCTTTAATAGAATCTGGTGGCTACTGTAAAGTCAAAAAGAATCCGACCTTGAAAACAGAAAGGAAGCTGTCACAGATCCTCAGTAAGAATAAGAACCTTATACCACTTGCAAAATACAGACAGCTAGTACAGCATTACAGTAAGCTACCGCACCTATACGGCCTCACTAAGATTCACAAGGTCGGTATTCCATTAAGACCTATTGTCAGTGCCCGAGATCAAGCATGCCATCCATTGAGCTGATTCCTGGTGGATATAATCAACCCAATCATCGGCAAATCTCCATCATACATCAAGAATGCAGATCACTTTGTGGAAATAATAAAAAATGCTCCCATTCATTTCAACTAGATGGTGAGTCTAGATGTAGTGAGTCTGTTCACGAAAGTACCCACTGATGAGACTCTGGCAGTGATACAGGATAAGCTGACATCGGATGCCTCACTGAAAGAACGCACTTGCATCCAAATTTACAATATAATTTACGTGTTTACCTTGTGTGTAGAAATTACACACTTCGTGATGGGATCTGATATATATTGGCAGGAAGAAGGCCTACCGATGGGTCCCCAGTACTGGCCAGTGCAACATGGAATACTTTGAGGAAATGGCATTAGGATCAGCACCACTAAAGCATGTGGTTGCGATGTGTAAATGACACATTCATACTATGACCCCACCTATCAAGAAGAAATGGGCAGTTTAAGAGAAACGCACCACCGAAAAAAAATCCCCATCCAGACACAAAAGAACACAACTCAGAAACTCATAACAGTTTGTAGACCATACATATATTTTGTCTGAAAAACTTCAACGAATATGTAATCCATATGACATCTGAACAGTATTTAGGAGTGATTCAACACCTCCGGAAACAGCTTGTGAAAGTCAAGCCCCCTACAGAAAAGTTATAACTAAGAACTGTGTATATGAAATCTAAAATTACGGTTAAAAGAACATAGAAACGCCGTAGTACGTGGAGAGACTGAAAAGTCAGGTACAGTAGACCATGTCTGGAAGGAAAAGGGAAACCATCAACCATTATGGAATTAAGTAAAAATTACACAGAAGAACGGTGAAGAGTAAGACGACTGAAAGCAACAGCACATATGCTGGGGAATAACCAACTACTAAGTAGACCTAGTATAAAATTTAATACGATATGGGAACCATTAATTATAAACAATAGATAATATATATAAGTAATAAGTAAAAACATTAATATATATATATATATATAATTAGTAATAAATAGTGATATTTACAACTAGAAATAAAAACAAGTTTAAGGCTTTTAAAACTCGTAGTAGAGTTGTCCGTGTGTTGTATCAGTGGTTAGAGTACGTGTAAAAATCAATTTCAAAAAGTGATATTCTGAAGGTTTAGGGTACAATCCCCAGTGTGGGCTCTCTAAAAGTACAATTGCAAATTACTTAAGACTTCTATCCAGTCATGGTTGACGGAACAAGAGCACTCTACCCCTGTGAATTTAATAAAGAGTTCGAAATTCCGTCCAAATTCTCGAGTTTGACAGAACCATTCCAGAGTTCGACAAGATACACCTGAAAAATGTCAGAGGTTACATCAACGAAAACGTTTTGAAAATCACACTCAAGAGAAAAACAATGATGAATCTAAATAATACGAATAACCTACTCTCATCTCATAAATTCAGAAACGTAAAACTTGTAAATAAATTACGATTAAAATCGTTTGAGTTTCAAATGTAAGTTTGTGAGTAAAATTTCTTAATTTGAAGTTACGCATTTTTAATTTGCGAGTAAGTTTAATTGATTTAAATCTAACTTTTAAAAACATATCTTTCATAGCTTAAACCTTGTCATTTGAAAATAATAGAGGCATATCTAAAAATGGTTAGCTTATAAGTTTATAAAATTATGTACTGGTAATATTTAAAAAGGACGATTACAAAGTAAATGTACGCTTAAAATGTATTGATAGATTGATGGAAATACTCTAGACAGCGTTTAATATCTAGCAATGCGCATAAAGAAGGCGTGAAGCAGAAGGAGACGGATGAAAGGGTGGGACAATGAGAGCAAGAGAAAAAGAAGATCCATCCTAACAGAAAATACAAGATGCAGAGTTATAAGCAAAAAAGAGAAAAAAATGAGAAAAAGAGAAGACGAAACAAACGAGAACGATTGCTTCTAAAAGAATGAAAGTAATTATTTAAATGAGTAGGTTTCTGAACGTAGTGAAGGTCATTGTTTCGTTCGATCTTCAACAATGGATATCATGAGTCAAGCAGAAGGGAAATTGATAATAAAAAACAACAATGAAGAGTTTATTTAATGTAATGAACAGAAATTGGGTTAAATATTATATTTATCGTTATGCAATCATACAAGGCAGGAATTTAATAAATCAATATCCGAGTCAGTCACTCTGGAAAAGAGGAATGGGAAAATATTTTCCCACGTGTACTTGAATTGCTGGAGAGGAGTGCAAGGCGTGAGAAAAGTACGAGCGAAACATTCAGTAACATAGTTAAGTCTACTCCTCTTCCCCAATCTCTTTTTCTGCATCAAAAGTGAATTACACACACGTATATATATATATATATATATATATATATATATATATATATATATATATATATATATATATATATACATATATATATATAACTCTTTATTCCTGTTGAGATGTATACATCATAGATATATGCACATAGATAAATAGAAAATGTATAAAAATAACGGTTAAAATATCAAGTCCACACATGATTGCATAGAAACGAGTCGTATGAATGCCAGACTATGTGTCACTAGATACGAAGTGGTTTTGAATACATCTTTAAAACCACTTCTTGAGCAAAATATATTTCGGCATCAAAAGCTGGTTTGTCTAGCCACACTAAAGCACTGTGTTACACAGAAACATTCTTTTTGTGGATGATTATATATGATCACTACTGATCATGTATAGAGACGAATAGCAAGTTGAATCGCTTTGTCATTTAAAACGAACTCAGTATTTCCAGTGCTGATATTTTTCATATGAACATTAGAGTTTTGCTAACGCCATGTCCGACTGCTGTAAAATGTCGTTTTTTGATCCCAGGTGAAGTACGTCACTGTAAAATGACATCAGTAGATTATTATATATGCCTCAAACACCTTAGTGGCTTAGTAAGTGAACTCGCAAGTTGCTTTTAGCAGTAATGACAATGTTAATGCAAAATAATTAATTGCTTTTTCGTTCTAAGAGTGTTTATATATATATATATATATGCATATATATATATATATATATATATATATATATATATATATATAGATTTATAGATAGATTGATAGATGTATTATCGGTTCTTGTTCTACCACCGAAGTTAAGCGAAATCATCGTCAATTAAAAAAAAGACGCAATTTTATGTAGAAATGCCAAAATTATTCTGAAACTATATTATTCTAGCATGAGTACCCTGCGTTGCCTGGATCTTTGGAGGTGTGTGTTGCGCAAAAAAAAAAAAAAAAAAATTGGTAGTAGAAAGGCAGGCTCGAACCCGTACTGCGAAGGAGGGATAGAATGGGGAAAAACGTGCCGTCTTTGCTGTTACGACCACCGTAAATCGGAAGTAAGGTAGGATAGACAATCGAAAAAAGGGGATGACTTTCGAAAATATCGGCGGAAAAAGCGACCCCTCCCTGTTGAAAAGTGCATAGTTGATGGTGAAGAAATTAATGTTTTTAGTTAATCTTTCGGTATTTATGGTCTGAAGGGTCGAGCTTCAAAGCGATACTGATCGTGTGAAAATCCGTCGCCTCTGTCGAAAGCTTTAGGCAGACATGCAAACATACATATTGTTTGTATACATTTATATATTGGTAACATATTGGTATATATTGTTTGTATACATTTATATATTGGTAACATATTGGTATATATTGTTTGTATACATTTATATATTGGTAACTCAAATTTTCGACCCAAACCGATTAAAAAGCTTGCTTTATCTCTAAATACCCTTTATGTAAAATGTCAAATGTTTACACCAGATATTGTCTGAGTAATTTGGTAGAGACCGAAGCGGTCATTTTTTTTATAACTTTGCCCCCTCTTATGACCCCTAAACATTTATTGTTTTGGGCTCAACTCAAGTTATTAAGTTAGATCCATGTCCAAGGAATCTATATCTAAAATCTCAAGTGTTTAGGTTCAGAACTGGCGTAGGAGTTTGGTAGAGTTCTCAAAGGTCAAATCGTTGAACGTTGACCCCTTAATAGCCAAATTTCTGGCCGAAAACGGATTACAAAGATTTTCCAAGTCTCAGTACCCTGTATATTCAATTTCGAGTCTGTAGACTGAAAATTGACAGCGTTATTGCGTAGGGAAATGTACACAGACAGACACACAGACAGACAGATACTTTCACTTTTATAGATATATATATTACAACTTATTCATTTTAGTAGTTTGAACTAAAAAACTGCAAATTAAAAAAAACGAGCAAATATCAAACTGTAGATTGTAAAAAACAAAAAACAAAACAAAAACAAAACAACAACGAATAAATCGTTTGTATTTAAAATGTCAGTTTGTGCGTACGGTTTTTAGTCGCGTGCAAGCGACTCTATAAGTCACTCCGTTGGTCCGTCAGTCCGTTTGTCGGTCGATCTGTCCGTATCACGTTTGTGCTTGGCCTTTTTGGTTAAGATCAAAGGTCTGTTGTTGATACATGCTGTTCTTAGCTTTTTAAGCTCAAAGTGTAGTATCTGTTCCCCAGTTACTCATTTTTTATTTTTTTCAAGAGATCCGCCACTTGACCCACCACTTTGGTCACTTTTGTGACTTTACTAACTTTTGTTAGTGGGACCGACCCCCTCTTTGGGGAGTCTGGACCCTTTTCGCTCCCCCAGGATGGACACCATTGTGTGGTAGTCTGGACCTGAAAACCGATCCCTTCTTCGGGAGTTTGCTGTTCTCGGGATCGACAACATTTTCTTTGGTAGACTCGACTTGGTCGGGTGAGCTTAGCATTTTTTCTTTTGGGTACTTCGTTTCCTCCTCCCCTCTGAGGTTGAAATGGTCTACTTTCTCCCCTCTTAATTGCATGTGCAGCACTATGACCTGCCAGGCCCACTCTTTGTCTCCCTTCGGTGCTCTCCCAGTGGATTGAGCAGACCGGGTTCTCTTTCTCGCTTCCTTGGGGTTGTTTGTGGGCAGGGTGACGTGAGTAGGGCGGGTGTTTCGTTTCTGCTCCCCTCTCTGGCCAGAGATGTCTATCCCCTCTCTCTCTTAATTGTGACGCGGCACTCTGACCCACTAGCATCCACTGCGTCTTCCTTTGCTGTTCTCTCCCCTTGCGGGGGATCTGAGCTGACTAATCCGACATCCCCGTGAGGGGAGGTCAATCCACTTTCTCTCTTCTGACCTCACCCACTCTCCTCCACCCCCCACCATTTCCCTGCATTTTCTTTTCTCCCCTGCTACACTTTGGTCTGCGGCAGCCGCTGGTGCAGTTTTTCCGCACGATGCCGGGGAAAAGGCGTATACCACCGCAGATGCTCCATATTGCCCCTTTCGAGTACTCCCCATCGAAGGGAGCACCTCCCACGAGGGATGAAGAGAAGGCCAGGGTAGGGCCGTAGCCCACGGCGACCCAGGCAGCGCCAACACCAGAAGAGCAACCAAACCAGCCCCTTGGTCCCCATGAGGGCCACTCCCCAGTCTGGGGAGTCAAAGAAGCGGCTGACGAGGGAACGAGACTCAAACCCGGTGGTACACACCCAGCGACACCGGTTCCACCTCAATCCTCGTCGGTCAAAGCAAACACTCCCGCTCAGGCTCCCCTAGAGGACCAAGACGAAATGGAGGACACTGGAAAAAATGGCTAACGAAGGAACGATGCACCCGGCAGGTGGTACACACCCAGCGACACCTGTTCCAACTGAATCCTCGTCGGCCGGAGATGACCTCACCACTCTTGCTCCCCAAGAGGACAACCTCCAGGCAGAAAAGCAAAGAGAAGCTGGAGACGGGGAGACCAAAGACGACACTGATGGCCCACAGCCTGGCTCCACCTGTCTTCCAATCCCTTTCCGGTCAACCAACAAATAAATAGTACACATTGAAGCAGACGATTTGAACGTGTAATGTTAAACATGAAGTTGTCCTTACTGACTTGCTTCTCCATGAAGGTTGACGTAGGCATGAGATTGTCGTTTTTTTATTGAGCAATATAACTCTCGAAAACTTTCCACTCTAGATTGGGACATAAAAATTACTTTAGTCTAAATGGATATCTCTTTCACTGTTAAAGGGAAAGAAAATATGAAGTGAATTAACAAAACAGATACTTTACTTCCAGTCGTGTCCGTAATCATTTAGCAGTTTTATCAATATTGATAAATATTGCACGCAGTTTACCACTGCACTCGCCAAAAGGGAATGAACATCATAAGAAAGTGGAGTTCGAAGCAGCACGCTTAGGAGTTTAAGGCTTTACATTTTCCTCATTAGATTTAACCTTAGATTTGAAATTAATCGACGTCTTATTTAAACATAGGATAGGCAAGTATAATTGAACACGCACACATTATATATATGAGTTCAATTAAGGCATTTACAATTTAGAAATCAGAAATTCTTTAACCGTCAACTTTAACCGTTTTATCTGTTAACCGTCCTTTAGGGTTCAGTAATGGCTTTAATGAATCTCTAACGAAAAGATTTACGTGGACGAACGTAGATCGATTCACATATGGCTGTTTTTTATATTTTTATAATTTTACTGAGAGAATCTCTGCATATGTATATGGAGCACTTTTGAAAAGATATTTTAACTTACTTAATATATATATATATATATATATATATATATATGCACACACAGACACACACATACACACACACATATATATATATATATATATATATATATATATATATATATGTATATATATATATACGTATAAGTTGATGCATTCATCCATCGCATTTTTTATAAAAGGGCTTCCTGCAGACTCACTGTAAAAGAAGTCAGATATACTGCCCATCAAAAACCTTGCTAACAGTTTATTGAGTGTTTGGTTGATGAGGCGAAAAGTATTGTTTTTTAGTTGATTGTCAAACAGTGCAATATTCCACGCTTCAGTTCAGGTCTCATTTTTAACAGTTTTGTTTTGCTGCAGCAACGTAGCAGCATGCGATTCCATTAACTGATTTTGTTGGAAATAAATCTGAGTTGGCATGTGAAATGATTGATTACACGCCCTCAGTACAAAGCCAATCGAGAAGAGAACAAAACAAAACCAAAAAACTATATAAAATGATCATCAAAAGACGGCTTCAATGAAACACCATTTTAGTTATTGGAACAGAATGAGTACAATTAAAGCGGCTTTTGTAAAAAAAAAAAAAAAATTCTGTTAAAACTTCTCGCTTGTCGTTGTATGTGTGTGTGTGTTTCCTGATTCTACGCGACTTACGCAATATTTTGTTCTTAATTTATGATTCGCTGAAAATTAACAAGTTCCATAAGTTTCAAAGCGGATTAAGAAACATGAAAAAGAAGAATTTGTTAATTAGATACGTTGAAATCAAATTTCGATTTCTTTTCTTAGTTTTTAGTACTTGTGAATATAGAACTAATTGTATTGTAATTTCAAACAAATTTGAAAACATTAAATCTGTAGAATAAATAATTATTTAAACTTACTTCAAAATAATTATGTATCGGCGTTTCCCGGTTGTAAAATAATCTTAAATATAACATTTTAATTTCTGCCTATAAATATTTATTATTATAGAGTCAATTCTCTATCTATATTGCATATATATATATATATATATATATATATATATATATATATATATATATATATATATATATACATATATATACATATATACATATATATATATATGTGGTTATTTCAAATGCGAAAACAATGTAACTTGGGTGCCATCAGCTAGAATCTAAAACAAAATATATAGCGGCCCAACTTTAATCGTAAATGTTGAGGATGGACCAGGTGTGGTTAGAACTGAACATACTTTAACATATAAATGTATATATATGTGAGTAAATATACATGTATATATTTGTGAGTACATATTAATGTGTATATTTGTGAGAACATACAGATGTATATGTTTGTGAGAACATATAAATTTATACATTTTTGAGAACATATAAATGTATATATATTGGAGTACATATTGATGTATATATTTTTGAGTACATATTGATGTATATATTTTAAAAAATTTTTTTTTTTATTACATTTTCACCCCAAACAAGGCAAATTTCCACTTTGGTGTAGGGGGCTACTATCAGGGGCAACAACTACTGGGGTACTATGTAGGGATTTGGGCAGCAAGGTGTCGGTTCACGTTACACTTGAACTTCTGCACGTCAGTACTGTTGGGGAAGCAGGGACCTGGAATGGAATTCCAGAGTCTTGCGGTTATGGGAAAGAAACTATTGGAGTAAAAAGATCTTTTACATCTAGGGACCTCTACAGTGTGGGGGTGGGATCTAGTAGCCTGTCGGGTTTGTCGAGGGTGCTCGCGTCGTGGGGGCACAAGTGATTGCAGTTCGTCAGAGCATTCACCACTAAAATACTTGTAGAAAAGGCAGAGGGATGCAACATTTCGTCGATGGGACAGAGGCTGAAGCTTAGATGCCAGTTCAGGGCCTATCAGGTTTGCGACTCTCTTTTGAACCTTGTCAAGGAGCGAGAGACTAGTAGCAGATGCACCAGCCCAGATGTGGCAGCAATACTCCATACATGGGCGAATGGTGGCCTTATAGAGGTACAGGATACTTTCGGGTGTTAGTAGTTTTCTAGCACGGTAGAGAGAGCCTACCTTTCTTGCAGTGGCCCTGGCAATGCCTTCAATGTAATTGTTCCAACTCATGTTTCCTGTGAACGTTAGGCCAAGGAGTTTGAAAGATGGACTCTCAGATAAAGAGTCGTTGGCCATTGCTATGGGTGGTAGAGAGGGTTTCTTGTAATTATTGAATGAAACTAGTTTAGTCTTGGCAGCATTGAACGCGACCAACCACTTTTGTCCCCATTCCACTACAGATTGGAGGTCTTCCTCTAGTGTTTCTGCCATTTCTTTAGAAATGTGTTCATTCGTCTTCCTGTCGTGTCTGCCATAGAGTGTAGTGTCATCAGCATATATACCCATCTCAGAGGCAATGTTGTCGGGGAGGTCATTTATGAATATCAGGAACAATAGAGGTCCAAGGATAGAACCCTGGGGCACTCCCGCATTTATATCATATTGTTTAGATGTGCGACCGTCGAGGACTACCTGGATTTTTCTCTTATCTAAGAAGGATTTTATTATGTTAAGTATTCTACCAGTGATACCGTATGATCTGATTTTACTGAGGAGACCCTCATGCCACACCCCGTCAAAAGCCCTAGATATATCCAGAGCTACCGCTCTGCCTTCCCCCGCTTTGTCCAGTGAATGGTATATACGTTCAGAGATCACAGTGAGGATATCTGCTGTGGAACGGGCTTGTCTAAATCCATATTGTTTGTCAGTCAGTAGTTTAGCATCTGTAAGATGATGGACTAGAGCATGGTTAATTATGGTCTCAAATATTTTGGCAAACAGTGGGAGGAGGCTAATGGGACGATAATTTGATGGGTCTGTCCCTTCGCCAGAATTCTTGAATACTGGTACAACAGAAGCAGTTTTCCAACAGCCCGGAAAGCAAGCTTCATTAAGACATTTGTTGTAGAGTTTGGAGAGAACTGGAGCTACTTCGGCTGATCACTTTTTTAATAGCACAGCTGGGATAAGATCGGGTCCACATGCTTTTGAGGTGTCAAGGTTTTTTATGATAGCATGCACCTGAGCAGGGGTGGTTTTCAGATCGTCTAGTGTGGCGTCTGTCCGCATAGGAAAGTCAGGTAGGGGGTGGTTGGAAGGGTCCAGTGTGGAGTTTGAGGCAAACCGACTGGCAAGCATGTTAGCCTTGTCGGTTGCTGAGGAGACAACCTCGTGATTGTTGGTTAGTGGGGGAATTGTTGATTGCCCATTATTTACTACACTGTTGTAGATTTTCCAGAAGTCTCGAGTTCCTAGTTTTTGTGCTTCGATGCGCTTTTTAGTGGTTTCCGTAAATTCTCTCTTAGCTGTCGCTATTTCTTTCTTAACGTTATTTCTAGCTTCTATATACTTCAGTCTGTTTGAACTGGACTTATGTCGGTTAAACCTACGGTATGCATGCTGCTTTTGAGTAATGGCAGTTGCACAAGTTGACGTAAACCATTGGGGAGAGTGGGGCTTACTATAAAATTTCCGCATGGGAACATGCGCTTCGATTGCAGTTTTGAACCAGTCAGTGGTCTCGTTTGCACATCGTTCAGCAGGGAGAGAGAAAATATTTTTCCATGGAGCATCTCTAATTAGTTCCCTGATGGCTTCCCAGTCAGCCTTATTATAATATCTCGTTGTTTTGAGCACTGGCTCTTCAGTTTTGGGTCTAGAGTTTAGGGCGATTTCAACCATTATCACTGCATGATCAGCGTTCCCGAGTGGGCTGTGGGCCTTCGTTATGCAGTCATCGGGAACTGTGGTCAAAAACAGATCTAGAAGTGATGCGTGTTGTTCTTCCTGGTCAGGGAAACGGGTTGGAAACGTAACAATTTGTGATAGGGAGTGAGATATAGCGAAGCTATGGGTTGTGCTGCCCACTGCATCTGTATGAGTAGAGAATCCAAGCCAGTTTTTGTGGTGGACATTAAAGTCACCAAACACATGTATTTGTGCGCTAGTGTCGAGGGACAGTGCCGTGTCTATGCTGTCAGATACTTTGTTTATTATGGAGCAGTCCTGAGTCGAGGGAGAGCGGTAGAGAAAATAATAGTAGCTAATACTGTGTTGCACGTTTAGTCTAAAGCACATAAAGGCTTGATCATCTGTTTCTAGGTTTGTTTCTCTAGTCAAGGGAAGGGTATTACGAATGTAAACTCCAAGTCCGTGCATATGTCTGTCAGAGTCCTTACGGCAGAGTGGGAGATATCCAGGCATGTTATAGTGGTTAGAGGGAATGGAGGAGTGTAGGTTAGTCTCACTTAGTGCTAAGATATCCGGGGTATTTGTTAAGAGAAATGCTTCAACATCAGCTAAGTTAGTTCTAAGCCCACGGATATTTGTGAATGAGAGCCTCAAGGGAGGAGGCAAGTTGAATTTGTTTGTCCCTAATCCTGGTTTAAGCTTATTTTTAGATTGTACTGTCGTCATATTTTTTTTAAAGAGTTTCGGTAAGGGGGAGCTAAACAAGAGGTTATGCGGAGCTTCAGACATGCATCACAAGTAGACCATCAGCTGACCTTTCTCCAATTAGGATTGTGGCCTCAGGAAAGCCCACCGGGGATGAGTGCAGGGTCCCTTTCCATGCGCGTCATGGCACTGCAAACAACCCGATATTATTCAACTGTTGATGGAGCAGCCGTTCTAAGCGCTACCAAAGAGTTAGGGCACCTGTACTACCAGTCGGGAACAGCAGCCAGGAACTGTCAATCCGGTACCCTCAACCCTTTAGAAGAAGGTCAACCCAATCTAATGGCTCAGGCATATCTTATACTCAAGCACTCCCAAATGTTCAGTTTTAGGGGTGGGGCATGCTGGGAATGGGGAAGAACGGCGTTCATTGCCCTAGCCAGGAAACAAGATCTACCGCTGGGTGTTTCTGTCGAATCACTGAGATAGTGTCTCTGCGCTTGACTAATAGGCAAAGAAGGAGTATGGAAGCCGGGCGATAGACAGAGCCTATCTACTCCTTAAGCAATTTAGGTTTGCAAACCGGTGAATTTGTTTGAGTCACCAGCTCTAGGAAGGTTGTCATCCAAGACTGAAGAGGCCTCTCTCCCCTTTGGTTTAGTTTCAGAGTTTTCCTTCTCCTAGACGGATGATCTGGGAAGACCTACTGGGTCCGTCAGCCCTGAGAGGGTTTTCTCCGCGCCTAGGTTCTAATCCAGGTATTTCTGCGACCCCGCGTTGTTAGTGTTACTGGGTTAGTTTGTGGGGGATTATATCTCTACTGATTAGTTACACTCCTCAAAGTGATTTAGGGACATGCTATTTACTTGTTAATGGATAAAGGGGGTGGGTGAAGTTCATGCAGTGTAAGCGTCTATGTTTGTAAGAGGACTTGTTAGGGAGGAGTTAATGTGATTTTAGTCTTACCCTTTTTATTTTATTAATGTTAGCTTAGGTCTAGTATAGTGTTACAGTATGAGTAGGTATTAAGAATTGAGCTACGAGTTGTGCCCGAGCTATTTTAGATGATAGGAGGGTTAAGATGTAAGTGCAATATAGCATGGATAAGACAGCAAGTTTTGAGTCATGCGTAATTAGGTGAATAGATATATGGGCAGGTTTTCAGTAGGTGCGAATAGAGTTGAAGTTGTAGGTATTTTTTAGTAAGAGTCATGGGGCGTTTTGCATAACAAGGAGTGTCGTTTCAATAACGTAATTAATCGTTGCAAAACTCGAGGAGACAGTTGTGTAGTGCATATCGCTTTGTTTCTGGGTACTTTGGCTGTTAAGTACCTGCCTTTGTGTGCATAGGCTGTTAAGTCCCTTACTGGATAGGAATGAGCTGTAATGCATGCCTTAGAGGTAGAAATGTATAGATGTTTAGTGATGGCTATTAAAACAGTTTGCATGTGAGGGATTAGGGGCTGGAAGTTAGCGATTCCACTACAGATGCGGAGCAATGTGGGAGTTTAGTGGCGGATAGGTTGGAAGGAGTAGATTGTTAGCGTTCAAGAGAAGAGGGGTTATTTATTTACAGATGGATTTCCATTACGATTTTTGAGTTACAGGTAAGGTTTAGTTTGAAGAAGGGAGGAATTTTTTTTTTGTTATGCATGCAGGTAAGACAAACGCAATCGTCTTGGAGGTAAAATGTATAAGATTTCGTAGCTAGCTATTAGGTTTTTCCCTCCCAGTTATAGGGACAGCTAGTTCGTTGGGATTTGGAATTGTAGTCATTAAGGTCAGGCGCAGAGTGTTGCATCTATTCAGAAAATTAGCCCTAGTATCACAGCTGGTATTATGTATATTGCAGTTACAAATATAGTGCCAGTCAAATTATGAGCCACGTGCAGTGGTTTGGTATGGTATGGGTATCATGGAGGACACTTAAATACAAGCAAGCGTGCGGTGATTGCATATATTAAGTATACTACTTAAATAAAGTTCTTCTGTCTTCTATTGTATAAAGAAAGGTGGTCCTAGCTCTTCTATATTCTTGCATAGGCTATTCGTTATCGAGTAGAGTTCTTCTGACCATAAAAACGGCTCGCGTGGGACTAAGTGTTAGAGACCATTTTTACGCATATGTAATTAAAATGCATTAAATAAATACATTTAAAGAGAAGGTACACACAGTTGGTAAAAGCAAAAAGAGAAATAAACAAAGTGAATAAATAAATAAAAAATAAAGTAATAGAAGAAACGACTCGCATGGAAGCAAAGAGTTAAAGACAATATATGCGCATATAGTTAAAATACATTAGTCAAAATGAAAAAAAAAAGCAGTTGCCATTTTGGTAATATTAGGATCTGTTAAATTAACTTGGCTTATATTGTTTGCCCATCTTCAAAATTGTCGCGTCTGTCAGCGAGCGAACCCTGTTAGTGTGACGGTTTCACTTCCTTTCCCCGGATTTTTGAGTAAATATTAATGTATATCTTTTTGAGTACATATAAACGTATATACTTTTGAGTACATACAAATGTATATATTCTTGAGTACATATAAATGTATAGATTTGTGTGTACATATAAATGTATATATTTTTGAGTACATATAAATGTATATATTTTTGAGTACATATAAATGTATGTATTTGTGAGTACATAAAAAAGTTATATATTTGTGAGTACATATAAATGTATATATTTTTGAGTACATATAAATGTATATATTTGTGAGTACATATAAATGTATGTATTTGTGAGTACATATAAATGTATATATTTGTGAGTACATATAAATGTATATATTTGTGAGTACATATAAATGTATATATTTGTGAGTACATATAAATGTATATATTTGTGAGTACATATAAATGTATATATTTGTGAGTACATATAAATGTATATATTTGTGAGTACATATAAATGTATGTATTTGTGAGTACATATAAATGTATATATTTTTGAGTACATATAAATGTATATATTTGTGAGTACATATAAATGTATGTATTTGTGAGTACATATAAATGTATGTATTTGTGAGTACATATAAATGTATATATTTTTGAGTACATATAAATGTATATATTTGTGAGTACATATAAATGTATGTATTTTTGAGTACATATAAATGTATGTATTTGTGAGTACATATAAATGTATATATTTTTGAGTACATATAAATGTATTTTTGAGTACATATAAATGTATATATTTGTGAGTACATATAAATGTATATATTTGTGAGTACATATAAATGTATGTATTTGTGAGTACATATAAATGTATGTATTTGTGAGTACATATAAATGTATATATTTTTGAGTACATATAAATGTATGTATTTGTGAGTACATATAAATGTATATATTTTTGAGTACATATAAATGTATATATTTGTGAGTACATATAAATGTATGTATTTGTGAGTACATATAAATGTATGTATTTGTGAGTACATATAAATGTATATATTTTTGAGTACATATAAATGTATGTATTTTTGAGTACATATTGATGTATATATTTTTGAGTACATATAAATGAATATATTTTTGCGTACATATAAATGTATGTATTTGTGAGTACATATAAATGTATAAATTTGTGAGTACATATAAATGTATGTATTTGTGAGTACATATAAATGTATATATTTTTGCGTACATATAAATGTATATATTTTTGAGTACATATCGATGTATGTATTTGTGAGTACATATAAATGTATAAATTTGTGAGTACATATAAATGTATATATTTGTGAGAACATATAAATGTATGTATTTGTGAGTACATATAAATGTATATATTTTTGAGTACATATTGATGTATATATTTTTGCGTACATATAAATGTATATTTTTTTGAGTACATATTGATGTATATATTTTTGAGTACATATTGATGTATATATTTGTGAGTACATATAAATGTATATATTTTTTAGTACATATTGATGTATATATTTTTGCGTACATATTAATGTATATATTTTTGAGTACATATTGATGTATATATTTTTGAGTACATATTGATGTATATATTTGTGAGTACATATAAATGTATATATTTTTGAGTACATATAAATGTATATATTTTTGAGTACATATTGATGTATATATTGTTGCGTACATATAAATGTATATATTTGTGAGTACATATAAATGTATATATTTTTGAGTACATATAAATGTATATATTTTAGCGTACATATAAATGTATATATTTTTGAGTACATATTGATGTATATATTTTTGAGTACATATAAATGTATATATTTGTGAGTACATATAAATGTATATATTTTTGAGTACATATAAATGTATATATTTTTGAGTACATATAAATGTATATATTTTTGAGTACATATTGATGTATATATTTTTGCGTACATATAAATGTATATATTTTTGAGTACATATTGATGTATATATTTTTGAGTACATATAAATGTATATATTTTATCGTACATATAAATGTATATATTTGTGAGTACATATTGATGTATATATTTTTGAGTACATATAAATGTATATATTTGTGAGTACATATAAATGTATATATTTTTGAGTACACATAAATGTATATATTTTTGAGTACATATAAATGTATATATTTTTGAGTATATATTGATGTATATATTTTTGAATACATATAAATGTATATATTTTTGAGTACATATTGATGTATATATTTTTGAGTACATATAAATGTATATATTTTTGAGTACATATAAATGTATATATTTTTGAGTACATAGTGATGTATATATTTTTCCGTACATATAAATGTATATATTTTTGAGTACATATTGATGTATATATTTTTGAGTACATATAAATGTATATATTTTTGAGTACATATTGATGTATATATTTTTGCGTACATATAAATGTATATATTTTTGAGTACATATAAATGTATGTATTTTTGAGTACATATAAATGTATGTATTTGTGAGTACATATAAATGTATATATTTTTGCGTACATATAAATGTATATATTTTTGAGTACATATAAATGTATGTATTTGTGAGTACATATAAATGTATAAATTTGTGAGTACATATAAATGTATGTATTTGTGAGTACATATAAATGTATTAATTTGTGAGTACATATAAATGTATATATTTGTGAGTACATATAAATGTATATATTTTTGAGTACATATAAATGTATATATTTTTGAGTACATGTAAATGTATGTATTTGTGAGTACATATAAATGTATAAATTTTTGAGTACATATAAATATATGTATTTGTGAGTACATATAAATGTATATATTTTTGCGTACATATAAATGTATATATTTTTGAGTACATATAAATGTATGTATTTGTGAGTACATATAAATGTATAAATTTGTTAGTACATATGAATGTATGTATTTGTGAGTACATATAAATGTATAAATTTGTGCGTACATATAAATGTATGTATTTTGAGTACATATAAATGTATATATTTTTGAGTACATATAAATGTATATATTTTTGAGTACATATTGATGTATATATTTTTGCGTACATATAAATGTATATTTTTTTGAGTACATATTGATGTATATATTTTTGAGTACATATAAATGTATATATTTGTGAGTACATATAAATGTATATATTTTTGAGTACATATTGAGGTATATATTTTTGCGTACATATAAATGTATATATTTTTGAGTACATATTGATGTATATATTTTGAGTACATATTGATGTATATATTTGTGAGTACATATAAATGTATATATTTTTGAGTACATATAAATGTATATATTTTTGAGTACATATAAATGTATATATTTTTGAGTACATATTGATGTATATATTTTTGCGTACATATAAATGTATATATTTTTGAGTACATATTGATGTATATATTTTTGCCTACATATAAATGTATATATTTGTGAGTACATATAAATGTATATATTTTTGAGTACATATAAATGTATATATTTTTGCGTACATATAAATGTATATATTTTTGAGTACATATTGATGTATATATTTTTGAGTACATATAAATGTATATATTTGTGAGTACATATAAATGTATATATTTTTGAGTACATATAAATGTATATATTTTTGAGTAGATATTGATGTATATATTTTTGCGTACATATAAATGTATATATTTTTGAGTACATATTGATGTATATATTTTTGAGTACATATAAATGTATATATTTTTTCGTACATATAAATGTATATATTTTTGAGAACATATAAATGTATGTATTTTTGAGTACATATTGATGTATATATTTTTGAGTACATATAAATGTATATATTTGTGAGTACATATAAATGTATATATTTTTGAGTACATATAAATGTATATATTTTTGAGTACATATTGATGTATATATTGTTGCGTACATATAAATGTATATATTTGTGAGTACATATAAATGTATATATTTTTGAGTACATATAAATGTATATATTTTAGCGTACATATAAATGTATATATTTTTGAGTACATATTGATGTATATATTTTTGAGTACATATAAATGTATATATTTGTGAGTACATATAAATGTATATATTTTTGAGTACATATAAATGTATATATTTTTGAGTACATATAAATGTATATATTTTTGAGTACATATTGATGTATATATTTTTGCGTACATATAAATGTATATATTTTTGAGTACATATTGATGTATATATTTTTGAGTACATATAAATGTATATATTTTATCGTACATATAAATGTATATATTTGTGAGTACATATTGATGTATATATTTTTGAGTACATATAAATGTATATATTTGTGAGTACATATAAATGTATATATTTTTGAGTACACATAAATGTATATATTTTTGAGTACATATAAATGTATATATTTTTGAGTATATATTGATGTATATATTTTTGAATACATATAAATGTATATATTTTTGAGTACATATTGATGTATATATTTTTGAGTACATATAAATGTATATATTTTTGAGTACATATAAATGTATATATTTTTGAGTACATAGTGATGTATATATTTTTGCGTACATATAAATGTATATATTTTTGAGTACATATTGATGTATATATTTTTGAGTACATATAAATGTATATATTTTTGAGTACATATTGATGTATATATTTTTGCGTACATATAAATGTATATATTTTTGAGTACATATAAATGTATGTATTTTTGAGTACATATAAATGTATGTATTTGTGAGTACATATAAATGTATATATTTTTGCGTACATATAAATGTATATATTTTTGAGTACATATAAATGTATGTATTTGTGAGTACATATAAATGTATAAATTTGTGAGTACATATAAATGTATGTATTTGTGAGTACATATAAATGTATTAATTTGTGAGTACATATAAATGTATATATTTGTGAGTACATATAAATGTATATATTTTTGAGTACATATAAATGTATATATTTTTGAGTACATGTAAATGTATGTATTTGTGAGTACATATAAATGTATATATTTGTGAGTACATATAAATGTATATATTTGTGAGTACATATAAATGTATATATTTTTGCGTACATATAAATGTATATATTTTTGAGTACATATAAATGTATAAATTTTTGAGTACATATAAATATATGTATTTGTGAGTACATATAAATGTATATATTTTTGCGTACATATAAATGTATATATTTTTGAGTACATATAAATGTATGTATTTGTGAGTACATATAAATGTATAAATTTGTTAGTACATATGAATGTATGTATTTGTGAGTACATATAAATGTATACATTTGTGCGTACATATAAATATATGTATTTTGAGTACATATAAATGTATATATTTTTGAGTACATATAAATGTATATATTTTTGAGTACATATTGATGTATATATTTTTGCGTACATATAAATGTATATTTTTTTGAGTACATATTGATGTATATATTTTTGAGTACATATAAATGTATATATTTGTGAGTACATATAAATGTATATATTTTTGAGTACATATTGAGGTATATATTTTTGCGTACATATAAATGTATATATTTTTGAGTACATATTGATGTATATATTTTGAGTACATATTGATGTATATATTTGTGAGTACATATAAATGTATATATTTTTGAGTACATATAAATGTATATATTTTTGAGTACATATAAATGTATATATTTTTGAGTACATATTGATGTATATATTTTTGCGTACATATAAATGTATATATTTTTGAGTACATATTGATGTATATATTTTTGCCTACATATAAATGTATATATTTGTGAGTACATATAAATGTATATATTTTTGAGTACATATAAATGTATATATTTTTGCGTACATATAAATGTATATATTTTTGAGTACATATTGATGTATATATTTTTGAGTACATATAAATGTATATATTTGTGAGTACATATAAATGTATATATTTTTGAGTACATATAAATGTATATATTTTTGAGTAGATATTGATGTATATATTTTTGCGTACATATAAATGTATATATTTTTGAGTACATATTGATGTATATATTTTTGAGTACATATAAATGTATATATTTTTTCGTACATATAAATGTATATATTTTTGAGAACATATAAATGTATGTATTTTTGAGTACATATTGATGTATATATTTTTGAGTACATATAAATGTATATATTTGTGAGTACATATAAATGTATATATTTTTGAGTACATATAAATGTATATATTTTTAAGTACATATAAATGTATATATTTTTGAGTACATATTGATGTATATATTTTTGCGTACATATAAATGTATATATTTTTGAGTACATATAAATGTATATATTTTTGAATACATATAAATGTATATATTTTTGAGTACATATAAATTTTTATATTTTTGAGTACATATTGATGTATATATTTTTTCGTACATATAAATGTATATATTTTGAGTACATATTGATGTATATATTTTTGAGTACATATAAATGTATATATTTGAGAGTACATATTGATGTATATATTTTTGCGTACATATAAATGTATGTATTTTTGAGTACATATAAATGTATATATTTTTGAGTACATATTGATGTATATATTTTTGAGTACATATAAATGTATATATTTTTGAATACATATAAATGTATATATTTTTGAGTACATATAAATGTATATATTTTTGAGTACATATTGATGTATATATTTTTGCGTACATATAAATGTATATATTTTTGAGTACATATAAATGTATATATTTTTGAGTACATATTGATGTATATATTTTTGCGTACATATAAATGTATATATTTTTGAGTACATATAAATGTATATATTTTTGAGTACATATTGATGTATATATTTGTGAGTACATATAAATGTATATATTTTTGAGTACATATAAATGTATATATTTTTGAGTACATATTGATGTATATATTTTTGCGTATATATAAATGTATATTATTTAAGTACATATAAATGTATATATTTTTGAGTACATATTGATGTATATATTTTTGCGTACATATAAATGTATATTTTTTTGAGTACATATAAATGTATATATTTTTGAGTACGTATTGATGTATATATTTGTGAGTACATATAAATGTATATATTTGTGAGTACATATTGATGTATATATTTTTGAGTACATATAAATGTATATATTTGTGAGTACATATAAATGTATATATTTGTGAGTACATATTGATGTATATATTTTTGAGTACGTATTGATGTATATATTTGTGAGTACATATAAATGTATATATTTTTTAGTACATATAAATGTATATATTTTTGAGTACACATAAATAAAACGTTTAGTCGACTTACACCTGCTAAGTTCTATTTTTGTTAATTGTAACCACTTAGCAGCTATTTTTAAGATCTTAAAACTAAAAAAAGAATCGACAAAAATGCGATGATTTGACTAATCCTGCGCGACTCTCCGACTTGGTATATCGGACATGATGCACTAAAAAAAAAAACTGGAGACATACATACAGACATATTAAATTACATTAAACAACGATGGAACAACTTTCTCTTCTGCCTCTCTCTCACACTCTTTATCTTCTCTCTCTCTCTCACCCTGTTTCTCTTCTCTCTATATTAGCACTTAGTTCTACGCTATTTATATCCTACAATTTATTATATATTAAAACAACAATTAATTATAGATTAAAACAACAATTAATTATAGATTAAAACAACATTACAATAACACAATTTTTTTATCGCTTTCTAATACTTTATTTGTAATTTTAATTCCTATTGTATAAACAGATTGATGTAGTAAGCATTGATAGAATGTACTCAACATGATCAGCGAACACATCTGTGTATGTTTATAGGATACATTGGCACATGTTTCCTTTAATCGAATACCAAAATGACTTTTGCGTTTCTTTATATTCAAATATTCGTCGTAGTTTTTCTTCTTCTTCTTCTTCTTCTTCTTCTTCTTCTTCTTCTTCTTCTTCTTCTTCTTCTCTTTGGTCTTCTTCTCATCATCTTTCTCCCTTCCTCCATCATTACCATCATCGCAGAAAATATCAAATCATTCCTCCTGATTGAATCATTAGTCCCCTGAATTCCTTTAATCCTTCTGCTATTCCGACATCTCTCATTCATAAACCGTCGATGTATTCATTAAACAGTCAATAACTTACCGCTTAGTCAGCTGAGATTACTGCCCGTCTTTGATGTGTTGAGTGGACGAAGGAAAGAAAATAATACCAGTACGAGTTGAGTCCAAAGAGAGAAGCCAAGCATGAGGGTTTTCGCGCCAATTCATTCGTAGATTATCAATTTACTTCCAATATATATTTCCCGTTAAATCCAATTATCATCATTGATTTCTTGCAAACAACGGCAACGGCAGACGAGCACACACGAAATGATCAGTCAGTCTTCATCCTATTACATGATTTTTGGCTTGCTCGTAAAATTCTTAGATAACAAAGCTTTTGTAAGTTTCTTACAGGATTTTGCAAGTACCGAAACATATAGAGAACCATTAAAATTCACTAACACTTAAAACAAAAAAGTAATATTTTTTCAAGATGTTTGGAATGAGGAGTCAGTTAGGGTTCCTATTGAGCTGATGTGTCAACTGGCCAAGTATGGTGCGTTAGGGTTCAATCATATTCAACGATGATTTCCTTACACGATCTATGAGGATGTATGTGTATAATGTTGCTGCAGATCGAAGTGCATTAGAAATAGTAATTCTCATGAATACAATAAGAACACCACACATAGAAAACCGGAAGTGAATTCGATCAGACCTCATATATATATGATGGGAACACTGCTAAACACAATGTAATTTAAAACGTACTAAAATAATGTTACACACAAATGTTATTCGAGCAAATCGAATGATGATATAGTTTAGTGTTTTTTTTTTTAAAGATTATTATATAATTAGAACGATTATCTTGAACTGAATATTATTTATTATATTATCACATACCATGTTTATCCATATTTTGTCACTATTTCCCGATATTTTCCATATATTCCAATTAATTAAGAATAAAGTATTTAAAACACAAATACATGCTACAAGGCTGTAATTCTCTCTGGCAGTACATCATCTGATATTACTCATAATTAATAGGATTATAGTATTTTTTTATTTTCTTAAAATTAATCGTTGATAAGAATAGTATGATTTAATACGAAATGAATAGATTTCTATAAGAATAACACTGCATTAAACCAATAAGCAATAATAACAGTTGTATGTTTATTTGTTTATTAATTAGTTATATGTTTTATTCGTTTATTTAATTTTATTATTAGGTTTACTTTTCTAAATAGCTTCATTCCATGTATATCATTTATAAATAATAATTAGTGTATGTTTTCTATATGAATAATGTTCTACACCCACATTTTCATCTATATCTTCATTTATATACTTGCATACTGTATTTATATCTTAATCTTATATAATTTTCATCCGCATTCCCTTTCCATCTATCTATAACTACATATATATGTTTATATTCCTCTCTATGTTAATAGGCATATTTACTTTGTATATCCAAAATATATTTATTTCAGCAATTACATCTATATTATCACATGCCACGATCTTTATCTAAATGTTTATCCATATCTTGCCACTATTTTCTCATATTTCCCATATATCCTGATTTGTATCTTAATATATATTAATATCTTACATATATTTTTCTTCTATATGAATAAGATTATTCATTCGTATTTAGACCTTAATCTGTAATACGTCTATATACTAAACATACTTATCTTCCTCTCAGCGTTATATAATGTCCTATTGCTATCTATATATGTATCTGTTAATCTCTATTTTAATATATATCAACATTTTCATCTGTCTCAATATCTACATGTTTAGTCGCGTGCAAGCGACTCTATAAGTCACTCCGTCGGTCGGTCGGTCGGTCTGTCCGTAACACTTTTGTGCTTGGCCTTTTTGGTTAAGATCAAAGGTCTGTTGTTAATAGATGCTGTTCTTAGTTTTTAAGCTTTTCTTGTCATTTTGGCCAAGATCAAAGTGTAGTATCTATTCTTACTACATGCTGTACTTATTGTGATATAAAGTGGGGAATCACTTTTCTGTATTAATTTAATGTAAAATGATCACCCACTTTAAAACCAGTCAGTCTCTAAGCCATTGAAGTCATTCTCCAGATCATTCAAGTTGTTTTTGAAGGATTCCAGGTATTTTTAAGAATTACCGTCATTCAATTCATCCTTTAGTTCATTAAAGTCATTCTAAGTCAGTTACTTTTTATTACTTTTAGTCATTTCAGCCATTTTTCGGTCATTTAATTTATCATTAAGAATTTCACGTCAATCCTACATTCACGCATTCATTCATTACACGAGAGCACGCGACTAATGGCTATCGGCCTTGTTCCTTAAACATTCCAATGTATAAAAAATCAAAAAGGAAAAACTAAAAGAAATGTGATGCATGTGTATATCTTTACGTTTCTTTTACATTTTGTGTTCGGTTTCAATTCTTCTTTTTCTGATTTCAAATTAGTTTATACGATGAATATATTAAAACTCAGCTGTATTTAATATATCTTATACATGGAAAAACTCAACAAGATTTTATGCTAATCGACTCGTAAAATATAAAAAAAATCTTTTGGTTTCGAGATTAATTTATATTAGAAAATGATTATGCGATATTGTTTGTTTACCAATCTTTTTATACTAACTCTGATTAAATATTTTATTTAAACATTCGTTTAAACATAATTATTCGGTTGCCATCAAAAGTAAAAAACAACGAAAACAAAATGTATCTATTAACAAGTCTGCTAACATCAGTTCTAAAATCAACGAGTTATTAAATCGTTGATTTATTCAAGTTTTATTTGCTTTATTAGAAACTAGTTTAGAACTATTGCAAAAATTGTTGTTTTTTTATTTCTTGAAATATTCACGTTTCGTCAGTATTCACGTTTCGAAACAGTAGTTTTTCTTACAGTCAGCATTTCAATTTGTGTGCTTTATTTTTTAATGTTTGTTTTTATATTTGTATTTTTGGGCTTTATATTGTTATTTTTATGCTTTATTTACTTATTTTTGTGCTTCCTTTTTTTTATTTTTCCGCTCTATATTTTATTTTTTGCTTTATATTTTTATTTTGTGCTTTATATTTTATTTGTGTTTTTATTTTTTATTTCGTTTTGCTTTTCTTTTTTAGTTTTAACTGTTTTACAACGTTCACTTTCAAAAACTCATCGCGCTTCTCTGAGCCTTATTAATTTAAGGATAAATTTATCCATCTTTTTAAAAAATTTTTCAGGTATTTCAAAGTTCAGTTTAGTTCGTATTTGCCTTTAATGCCTACAATGTTTCAATGATAAGAAAAGATTCATATTCACACGTAGGTTCATCTCCCAAATCTAAATAATAAATTGCACGGAATGTTTATATGCTGCTTCAGTTTTCTAGTAGAACCCAACAAAATACTTCTATCAGGAATGGGACACAAAATTTGTCTAATACCAAAAAACATCATATAAAATAGTTTTTAACAATGTGATTAAAAACAAAAACTCAACGTTTGGATTTTAATTATGAAACTCGCATATTACGGTACTTATATGGCAGGAATGAATTTGGTTTTTAGATTTAGCTTGTGTAAACAATAATAATGCAACTATTAAAATCTGTATATCAATATCGTAGTCCATTCAACGTAGGTACCTACGTGTGTCACAGTTTCCAGATTATGAATTATTCAATCCGGTCATGCTATTTATTAGAAACAAGGCTAGGAGATGATAACACACTATGAACATAAAATTAGTATATGCGCTAATTTAATTTTATTAGCGTGTTAACATCTTCAATCGCCCTTTTTAATAAATAGAATCCCCTGAAGACGTATTAGTAAAAATAAATAAATAAAGTTGCTTTCGGGTCGTAAGAACCCCCCCCCCCATCAGCCTTTTCTTTTATATCGTAAGCTTCTTAAAACGTTACTAGCTTAAGTTCAGAATAAAATCACGATTTTCTATTAACGGCTAATTTAAAAAAAAAAATGTTTTGAACGCTACTAACTGAAGTTCTTTCAACACAGTTTGCAATTTGGAGACGGAATTGTTTTTGTTGAGATAAGTGATTTCAATCATGCTTTTTATTTTAGATTTAAAATATTAACAACTCCATTTTATTTCAGTATTTAATTTGTGTATTTCTGTTTTATTAAATGCTAGCTTTTTTTCTAGTCCAATACCGGCTTCCATCTTATCTCGAAATTACTTATAACGGCACCAACTTACTTTCGGAAGAACCCCCCCCATCAGCCTTTTCTTTTATATCGTAAGCTTCTTAAAACGTTACTAGCTTAAGTTCAGAATAAAATCACGATTTTCTATTAACGGCTAATTTAAAAAAAAAAATGTTTTGAACGCTACTAACTGAAGTTCTTTCAACACAGTTTGCAATTTGGAGACGGAATTGTTTTTGTTGAGATAAGTGATTTCAATCATGCTTTTTATTTTAGATTTAAAATATTAACAACTCCATTTTATTTCAGTATTTAATTTGTGTATTTCTGTTTTATTAAATGCTAGCTTTTTTTCTAGTCCAATACCGGCTTCCATCTTATCTCGAAATTACTTATAACGGCACCAACTTACTTTCGGAAGAACCCCCCCCATCAGCCTTTTCTTTTATATCGTAAGCTTCTTAAAACGTTACTAGCTTAAGTTCAGAATAAAATCACGATTTTCTATTAACGGCTAATTTAAAAAAAAAAATGTTTTGAACGCTACTAACTGAAGTTCTTTCAACACAGTTTGCAATTTGGAGACGGAATTGTTTTTGTTGAGATAAGTGATTTCAATCATGCTTTTTATTTTAGATTTAAAATATTAACAACTCCATTTTATTTCAGTATTTAATTTGTGTATTTCTGTTTTATTAAATGCTAGCTTTTTTTCTAGTCCAATACCGGCTTCCATCTTATCTCGAAATTACTTATAACGGCACCAACTTACTTTCGGAAGAACCCCCCCCCCCCATCAGCCTTTTCTTTTATATTGTAAGCTTCTTAAAACGTTACTAGCTTAAGTTCAGAATAAAATCACGATTTTCTATTAACGGCTAATTTAAAAAAAAAAATGTTTTGAACGCTACTAACTGAAGTTCTTTCAACACAGTTTGCAATTTGGAGACGGAATTGTTTTTGTTGAGATAAGTGATTTCAATCATGCTTTTTATTTTAGATTTAAAATATTAACAACTCCATTTTATTTCAGTATTTAATTTGTGTATTTCTGTTTTATTAAATGCTAGCTTTTTTTCTAGTCCAATACCGGCTTCCATCTTATCTCGAAATTACTTATAACGGCACCAACTTACTTTCGGAAGAACCCCCCCATCAGCCTTTTCTTTTATATCGTAAGCTTCTTAAAACGTTACTAGCTTAAGTTCAGAATAAAATCACGATTTTCTATTAACGGCTAATTTAAAAAAAAAAAATGTTTTGAACGCTACTAACTGAAGTTCTTTCAACACAGTTTGCAATTTGGAGACGGAATTGTTTTTGTTGAGATAAGTGATTTCAATCATGCTTTTTATTTTAGATTTAAAATATTAACAACTCCATTTTATTTCAGTATTTAATTTGTGTATTTCTGTTTTATTAAATGCTAGCCTTTTTTTTTTTTTTTTTTTTACTCGTACATATGTTTATTTATCCACCGAGTTGATAGCAAAAATTACGAATTATACTCATTTTTAGTTCGTGTGAGGGGAATCTATCACCATACTTTCCCTTAAACACGTCCGTTGGACTTTTATTAAGTACAATACTTAATAGTTTTTTTTTTTTTTTTTTTTTTTTTTTTTTTTTTTTTAATGGAGAGTAGAAAACGCATTGTGGATGCGTTATCGGCAGCTCCTGTTACTCTCGCTTCTTCTTATTTGTCCCTCAGTCCTCATTTTTTTTTTAAATGAGTGATTTTTCGGACAAAGGGAGAAGAAAAAGCTGTTTTCTAGGTTGGCAGTATTTTTGCGAACAGTTGGCTGAGATGGCGGAAATTTTCTGTTTCTATGTCTATCCTTGTAGCCATGTCACTAGTAAGGGTGCTGGAGGTAAACGTTTTGTCTGGGCTGACGTTATCCGCCTGATAGTCAGGGACCCGAACCTTGGATTAACCACTAAGGAGGCTGTCCTATCAGCAGGTGCAAAGTACTGGGGCTGCTGTATTGCCATTTGGTGAATGGATTCTGGACCATGCAGTAGCTTCTGGTGGGGCCTCTCGATGCCATACTAGTGGGTAATTGTTACGGCTTTACCTTATCATTAACTACAAATAAAAAATAAAAAAAAATTCTTCGTTTCTTTTACTCTCTTAATTTCCCCTCTCTGTCCTGCTCTAAGTAAATCTGTCGACCTAGTCCACAAATTCCAAAATTTCATCATGACAAGTTTCAAGAAAAAATACACGATTAAACCCGGTTCCCCAACTTCCAACGTAGACCCCTACTACCATGTCTCCTTCTCCAACATCAGGGGTCTTCGTTCTAACCTTCCAGAGGTTGAAACCCAATTACTGGAGACTAAACCAGACCTTTTATTTTTAAGTGAAACTGGCATTGGACAGGCTATTTCCCTAGATGAGTTTGCAATTTCAGGATACTCTAACTTAACTTCTAAATCTGACCCCCAAGATCGCCATGGGCATGGAATATGTGCCTATATTAAAGATAGCTTTCCATGTGGGAGGGACATCTCCAGGGAAGATCCTAACTTACCCTATATGTGCTTCCGGGTTGCTTTAGCTCACACTACTGCATTTATATTTACTCTCTATCGCCCCCACAACAGTGGAGTTACTATCTTTCAAAGCATATCTGAGAAAATTGACCAAGTCCTTTCTACTTATCCTTCAGCTAACATTCACGTATGTGGAGACTTCAATGTTCACAACGTTGAATGGTTGACCCACTCAAACAAGACCGATGATGAGGGGAGGTTCTGTCATGATTTCTCCATTGCCTATGACCTCACTCAGATTGTTCAGGAACCTACCCGTGTGCCCGATAATGATGGCCAGTATGCGAGCCTACTAGACCTTTTTCTCACAACTTGCCCTGAACTATGTTCAGTTTCTGTTCTGTCGCCTCTTGGATCTTCCGACCACTCTGTTGTATCAATTAAGATAAAAATGAAATGTAATAAGTCCCCAGATGTACCTCTTCATCGTACAGTATATCGATACACTAATGCTGACTGGGATAGCTTCCGTACATTTATATCTGATCTACCTCTGCATTCCATGTTTAAAAAGGATGTGTCCTCTATAGTATTAGACCTAACTGAATGGTTAATTGTAGGTATTGACCATTTCATACCCTCTAAAAAGTTTCAGAAAAAACCTAACAGCCAGCCATGGTTCTCTCCAGAATGTGCTGCTGCCATTGCGCACAGAAATCACTTTTTCCACTGCTTCAAACGTAATAGATGTATGGAAACTAAAGCCGTTTTCAGGACTGCCAGCAACCATTGTAAGAAAGTAATAAGGAACGCAAGAGAGTTGTATGCTCAATCTGTTAAGTCCAAAGTAGCTGAGCAGCGGCTTGGTTCCCACCAGTTTTGGCAAATAGCAAACAGAATCCTGAACAGAAGCGTGTGCTCCATCCCAACTATTATCAATGGACCTGAGGTAATCTCGTCAGCATCAGACAAAGCCAAACTCTTTGTCAAGAACTTTGCAGCAAATTCTACCCTTTGCGACCAAGACCGCCAACCCCCAATATTTCCTCCTGTATCAGAAAACACGCTATGTGATATACGTATATCTGTACGTGATGTTGCGAAGCTAATCAAAAACCTTGATTCGAGTAAAGCAACTGGCCCTGATGGTATTCCAATTATAGTACTCAAAAAACTTCAACCTGAATTAGCGCCCATACTTACAAAACTGTTTAAACGTTGTCTTAAGGAGAATAGTTTCCCATCTCCCTGGAAAACCTCATCAGTATGCCCTGTATTTAAGAATTCAGGTGATCGCTCATCCCCCTCTCAGTACAGGCCAATAAGTCTCCTGTGCGTCATGAGTAAGTTGCTAGAATCTGTGTTAAATACAGAAGTAATCAAACATCTCAACAAAAATAACCTTCTTAGTGACACTCAATATGGTTTCCGTTCTGCTAGATCTACAGCAGATGTCATTACAGTTATATCGCATAGGATTAGCAAATCTCTCGACGGTGGCAATCTTTCTAGAGCAATTGCTCTTGACATATCTAAAGCCTTTGATAGGGTATGGCATAAAGGTTTACTTCATAAGATCGCTAGCTATGGTATAGCTGGAAAAGTCTTCTCAATTATTAAATCATTTCTTTCTGATAGGTTCATAAGAGTAGTAGTTGAGGGGCAAAAATCAGAAGCTCACAGTATTAATGCCGGTGTCCCTCAGGGATCCATCCTGGGCCCAACTCTTTTCCTGATCTACATTAATGATCTTCCAAATCATATCCTTACATCATTTGTAGACATTTATGCTGACGACACTACCATTTATGGTAGCACATCTAAGACAGTAAACGACCAAGTTCTCTCGAATTCTCTCTCCTCTGATCTTGAGCACGTAGTACAATGGGGAAAGGAGTGGCTGGTTACTTTTAATGCATCTAAAACCAAGCTTCTCTCTTTACATCATCAACATTCTAATCCACATTTGTCATCAATTGAAATGAATGGCTCTCGTCTTCAGGAGGCCTCAAGTTTTGACAAGCTTCTGGGCTTGACCATTACTCCTGATCTTAAATGGAACACGTATATCAAATCTGTTGCCAAGGCCGCTGGAAAAATGGTGGGATCTTTCTATCGATCCAGTAGATATCTCACTGCTGATGCTATTCTCTACCTATATAAGAGCCAGGTACGTCCAAGGATGGAATACTGTTGCCACATCTGGGCAGGAGCTGCTAGAAAGGACTTGTCCTGCCTTGATAGAGTTCAAAATAGACTTCGTAGCCTCGTAGGAGATGTCCTTTTCTCCTCCTTGCAACCTCTATCTCACAGAAGAGATGTTGCGAGTTTGTCTCTGATGTATCGTTATTTTCATGGAAAGTGTTCAACTGAGCTTCAATCTTTGGTCCCCCCTCGCCAAACTTTCACAAGAAACACTCGTCTAGCTGTAAACACTATCAATAATTTCCCCCACTCTTTATCTGTGGCTAAACCTAAACGTAGATTCCATGAACAAAGCTTCTTTCTTAGAACTGCACGCCTGTGGAATTGTCTTCCGTTTTCCTGCTTTCCGGCTGACTACAATATGGTTGTGTTCAAGTCTAAAGTAAATAAGTTCTTGATGAGCCGTTCCATATAAGTTATTAAATTTACCAAATTTTCATTACTAATGATTACTATATTGACCAATTTCTACTGTACACTCTTTAACCCTTATCCTTGAGTGGCCTCTGGGCCTTGATAATGTGGTGATGCCTTTGTAAAAAAAAAAAAAAAAAAAAAAAAAAAAAAAAAAAAGTGAAAGTAAAATATACGTTCTTGGTCTCCTAGTCAGGCTCCATGAGTTGTATCTGTTCTATCTTAAGATGGTATAATGGTATCGTGGGATGCGCGCCGGTTGTATATATAATGGAAATATGTCACAGACTCCTATAAGGATATTGTAATAATATATATTCTGTCACGACATTAACCAGATTACTTAGATAAATACCTTTGCAATTTTTTTTATTAAAGGGTTACAATAATATCGACAAACGCCAATAGAATGCTCAGCAGATATATAAATCAATAGTGCTGCGTCCTGCGATTTATAAGGCACTTAACTTTTTACGTAGAATATCAAAATAGTTTTATTAACAAGTAAGAAAAAGAGACAAAGAATAAGTTAAGTAAGAATGTAAATTATAACAATCGAGCAAGCTTTTTTTTATTGTAAAGAAATGCCTATTATATGGTAAAAGAGACAAAGAATAAGTTAAGTAAGAATGTAAATTATAACAATCGAGCAAGCTTTTTTTTATTGTAAAGAAATGCCTATTATATGGTAAAAAAAAACTGTATCAATAATGTTTAAATGTATTTGCAAATATTTTGATAAATACACATGTGTTTGCTTGTAAACGCAAGTGTTATTTTATTTATAGATGTGGATTAATGCCAAACTGTACTTTCATAAGCATGTATGCTGCATAGTTGCTGAATGGCCCGAATATGTGTGTAGAAACATCGACCATAAGAAATAATGTGCGTCCATTATTTTTGAATCAGTATATAGTTATGATTCTGAAAAAGCCATTATTACTACAGAGACTGTAAAAAAGGTGGTTTCTAGAATGATGACAATAGCTTGAAAATTAAGAAGTGTTCATTCAGGTACTTTTAAGGATGACCGTTTGAAGGAAAAATGTTTAATAAAACAGATGCTACGTACATACTAAACATACTAAAATCTAAGTTACTACTACTACTACTACTACTAATAATAATAATAATGATAAATGCCCACTCTTAAAAATTCATCACTTCCCACCTCCCAAACAAATCGTTATGTCGGCGTCGAGTGACATCGCACAAAATAGTCAAGAATGGTCGAGGAGTATGGAAATATTGAAGAGAAAAAACATGAATTAGACTCTCACTAGATGAGATGCTACTGGAATTTTAATGATAATTAACGGTCATAGCAAGCGAGAAATAAATCGAAAGCGGTTGTTGCGATAACTCAAATTGATTTGCAAAGCTGATCGAAAGAAGTGGAGAGCACTGGACATCTGGAGACTTGTTGCCGTTTAGCCTCCAGGGAACACCATCGCTTGTTGTTGCTAGTGAGCAATCTCTGTCGATTACTTGTAAACCAGACTCTAGAGAATACACAAAGTTGTTCTTAAAGATAAAACTTCGATAATGACCTATGTGACTACTCCTAGTGAGTAAATAATAATAATAATAATAATGATAATAATAATAATAATAATAATAATAATTCTGAATTCATTTATCAACGTCTCCCTGAAAACAGATGGGATTAATTTTCACAGGATTTCCTTCAATCCCGGCTCCAAACCAGGCGCTTCAAAGATCAAGGGGTTTCCTAAGGGTGTTGGTGGTACCTAAAATAGCAAAGGGTTGAAGACCGCATAAAATATCGGGGATTCATAGGTTTTCAATTGTCCTTGCAGACAACTTGATACTACTCTTAGCGTACCAACTACGACCGGGATTATTTGTGTTTTAACCCCGTGTATACTCCTTACGATTATCTTCCAATTGCTTGGTCGTTATGACACTTTTGTCCCACCATACCTCTACCTCGCCATCCTCACTTGCTTTCACTTCATCAGGAACCTCCTAAAGCCACTTTTTAGCACACTTTACCCTAACCTTCTTACAAACCTCCCAATATATCTGGAATCTCATGTGATCGTGTCTTTTGCAGTACTCTCTCTGTGCCAATCCACTACACCCTGCTGCAAGGTGCGCAATTGACTGTGAGGTCTTACCACAAATCCGGCATTCGTCAGCAACTTCCTAGAACCACGTTTTTGATCAGTCATGTTCCTAATGCCTGATCTTATGCCGTACAAACAAAAGCTTCAGTACTCTTAGCCAGATACCCAGGTCTAAGCCATTGCAATGATCTTTCATCAGCCACTTCTGCTATATCCTGGAAGAACTTTTCATGCATTTTCTTTCTAGCCAGTTTCTCTCCCCTTTCTCTATCCATACTTTCAAATACTTAGCTTTGGTCCCACATAATACCCTTACTTCATTGGCCACATCCTTAACCATCCACTCCTCGCTTATAACCAATGCTCCTTCAACAACGTCTCAGTTCTAACACAATCTTTTACACTTTTAAATCCTCTCTCACCGTCTTTCCTCCTTTGATAAAGCCTCGCTACGCTACTTCGAATGTGAAATATACCAAACATTGCTAAACTTTTCTTGTTTTGATATCCATGGCATGCAAATCCTTGTCAGACCATTCTAAAATTCCCGCACTGTATCTCAAAACACTGGCTGCCCATGCATTCACCACTTTCATTAGGTTTCTTCCATACAATTTCGACTGCAATTAGTTTCACTTTTCTAAGATACCCTTTCCTGAGTTTCTCTTTCATCACCCTGTTCATCCAACACGCCCAAATACTTATATCCTGTATCTTCTATTTCCTTCATGATTTCTCCATTTGGCAGCACCATTCCATCCGAATGAGCCTTTACTCCCCTTTTATCACCAGCATATTTATTAATCCCAAACTTCATCTCGCTGTCTTCTGAGTATGTCCATACGATCTCTACCAGTTTCTCCATTTTCTTTTCATTTCTACCGAATATCTTCAAATCATCAATAAACAGTAGATGATGTTTGGTGTCAGCACCGTTTTCCATAGAGCCATATTTGTCTTCAAAAGTCCTATCACATTCCCACCAATAGTATTTCACGTATCAATGAATGAGGAACCATGTTGTAAGCCTTTCTGTAATCGGTCCATGCTACGCTCAGATTCCTTTTCTTCTTCTTCTTCGCATGAAATCGTCCGTGCTATACTCAGATTTCTCTTCTTCCTCTTTGCGTCCTGCATTACTGCCTTATCAATATTTAGTTGCTCCTTCGGACCCCTCGAGCCTTTCCGACACCCTTTCTGTTCATCAGGGGAAACACCATTACTCACAAGATGTTTATACTTTTTTCTGCAAAGATTCCGGTTAACAGTTTCCACATTAGTGGTAGGCGTGTAATCGATCTGTAATCGATCTGTACAGCTGTTCCCTTTGCAGGAGCCTTCCAAATCATTGTTGTTCTCCCATTAACAAGCCAATCAGCGATATCTCCCGAATCTACGACTTTTTGCAGGGCAAGCCTTCCACTTTGTCATCCTTTGTATGCCAGCCTTCGCGTCATCAATGGTCATCTCAGCGTTCTCCATCTGCTGCATTCCTGACCTCTCCCAACCAGCTAGTCTTCTCTCTATTTCGCCCTTCGACAGACCAAATCTCACCCCAGAACTTCCTGGCATCATATGTATTTGGAGTGTTGTTATTTCCCACGCGTTTTTTAATTTTTTAATTTTTTTATTCAATTTTCACCCCAAACAAGGCACAGATCCACTTTGAAGCAGGAGGCTACTATCAGGGACTTAATTAGCGGGGCCATTATGAAGGGAGATGAGTAGAAAGATGTTTGTTAACATTACACTTGAACTTCTGCATATCAGTGCAGTTGGGAAAGCAGAATCCCGGAAGGAAGTTCCAAAGACCCGCAGTTCTGGGGAAGAAACTATTGGAGTAAAAGGATTTCTTGAACCTAGGGATCACTACTGTAAAGGGATGAGACTTAGTAGCTTGTCGGGTTTGTCGGGGGTAGTTACGCCGGAGAGGTACAAGTGTTTGCAGTTCGTCAGAGCATTCACCATTAAAGTATTTGTAGAACAGGCAGAGGGATGCAACATCTCGTCGATGGGGCAGAGGCTGAAGCCTAGATGACAGTTCAGGTAAGCGACTCTCTTTTGAACCCTGTCCAGGAGTGAGAGACAAGCAGCAGATGCACCAGCCCAGATGTGACAACAGTACTCCATACATGGGCGAATGGTGGCCTTATAGAGGTATAGGATACTATCAGGCGTAAGTAGTTTTCTAGCACGGTAGAGGGAGCCAACCTTCCTTGCAGCAGCCTTGGCAATGCTCTCAATGTATCTATTCCAGTTCATATTGATTGTAAACGTTAGGCCGAGGAGTTTAAAAGAAGTACTGTCAGGCAATGTGTTCTTGACCATTGCTATTGGCGGTATAGAAGGTTTCTTGTAGTTATTGAAGGAAACAAGCTTAGTCTTAGCAGCATTGAATGTGACCAACCATTTTTGTCCGTATTCCACTACAGATTGGAGGTAATCCTCTAGTGTTTCTGCCATTTCCTTGGATATGTGTTCATTTGTTTCCCCCTCATATCTGTTATAGAGAGTGATGTCATTGACAAATATACCCATCTCCGAAACAATTTTATCAGGGAGGTCATTTATGAATATCAGGAATAATAGATGTCCAAGGATAGCCCTCTGAGGTACTCCCACGTTTATGTCATATTGTTTAGATGTACGACCGTCGAGGACAACTTTGATTTTTCTATTACTTAAGAAGGATTTAATTACATTATGAATTCTTCCAGTGATTCCATATGATCTAATTTTCCTTAGAAGACCATCGTGCCATACTCTGTCAAAAGCCTTAGATATATCAAGGGCTACCGCGCTACCCTCCCCTGTTTTGTCCAATGAACGGTATATACGTTCAGAAACTACAGTTATATATCTGCTGTTGAACGGGCTTGCCTGAATCCATATTGTTTGTCAGTCAGGAGTTTACCAGCTGTTAGGTGCTGGACTAGGGTTTGATTAACTAAGGACTCAAATATTTTGGCGAAAAGCGGGAGGAGGCTAATGGGGAGATAATTTAGTGGGTCAGTTCTTTCACCAGAATTCTTGAAGACTGGTACCACAGAGGCGGTTTTTCAGCAGTCGGGAAAGCAAGATTCGTTAAGGCATTTATTGTAGAGTTTGGAGAGAACTGGAGAAACCTCGGCAGAGCATTTTTTAATAGCACACCCGGGATGAGATCTGGTTCACATTACCATTTAATTCTTTATACAGCTGAGACTGATTGTTCCGGGAAAGGTAGTAATAATAATAATAATAATAATAATAATAATAATAATAATAATAATAATAATAATAATAGACGGGCGACTAGCGAAATTTGATACGGGGCAAAAAAAAGGGAACGCTTTATTCTTTTTTGGCAAAGACAGGCAGAATGTTTGCGCATATGGATGTGTGTATACATATATACATATACGTATGTTAGTACTAGAAATGACTGTTTCCACCCTCCACCCCTCCTATCCCTTACTCTCTACTGACCAACGACCTGGCATTTAACTCAAGACTCAAGCCCACAGAGGATAGGTATTAGTACACTCGTGACAGAAAACTCTTTTAAAGAATCCAACGAAATGTGAGTTTGTCTTTAAAAAAAAAGTTAAATGTTACTTCGAATTCATTTCAGAAAACAGTCTTTGTTTCGATATAAACGTATAATTCTTTTTGTCAATTCAAATTGAATGAACATCCTCTAAAAATGAATGCAAAAACATCCAGACGGGCGACAGGCGAATTATCTAAAGCGGAAGGGAAAATTGCCCTCCTTCTCTTTTCCCATGCAACATTTCCAGCGGCTAATCAGTATGGTGTAAGGTAAACCTATCTTCAAACGCCCTCTTTCAGAGCATGACTTTCGACTTTTACTAAGTAGAATACTTATTAATTTATTATCTATTTATTTTTTTATTTTATATTTTATTTTTATTTTTGTTATTTTATTTTGTTTATTTATTTATTTATTTTTTATATATTTTTTGTATTTATTATTATTTTTTTTACCCATATGTATATGTGATAGTGCACGATACCTCTTGGATACACGGCGGCTTTACACTACCCCTGCATGAGAACCACAGGTAAAACAATTCTGGGCTCGGTGTTGCCACAAACATCAAAACATGAAAAATGTCAATTAAAAATAATCCAAACCATGGGACCCAGAAGAAAGATCTGGGTGTCATGATCTGCAAGTAAAAACACCAAAGGCCGATGACCAACAAAGAACGAAGTCTACAAACGTGGAAACCGAGAACAATGAAACAGGACTAACAGAGAATGAAGCAAATGAAACAAATAAAATAATACAGTTGATGAACGAGGAAAAAACAAAGCTCCCATCGTTAAGGAACCAAAAGCAGAATAAATTAAAAACAGAAACAGAGAAGGTTAACAAACTCCTCCCACGTATCTGAACAAATACAATCATAGACTTAAATAACCTGATTTACGCAGGCGCCAAAATGGTAAGTATGAGACTCAAATCAGAAAAACAACCGGAGACAAGTAGGCCGATAAAACCTGGATGGGGAATAAGACTAGAAACACAAATACACAAACATAAAAAAAGAAACCAAAAAGGTCACTAGGAAGAAATCAATGTGGAGAAAACGGAATATTGGAAATGTAACTGACAGGGATAGGTTAAGCAAGAATCATGAAGAACTGGACCAAAAAATTAAAGCAAAAGAAGCGAGATTGAGACGATATAGATATAAAGCTGAACAATGCAAACAAAACAGAATATTTGAAACTAATGAAAGACAATTCTACCAAAATGTGAACGGAGAAAAAACAAAAACAAAACAACCAAATCCGACAGAAACAAAACTCTACTGGAGTAAAATATGGGAAGAGCGACGAGATCACAATAGAAATGCCGAATGGCTGAAAGGCATGAAAGAAGAGTTAAAACAAATAGAAGAAGGAACAGTGAATGAAATCAGCAAGGAAAACCAAAAGAAAACAATAGGAAAAAAGGAAAACTGGAGAGCACCAGGACACGACGGGATACATGCATACTGGTTCAAAAAATGCACAACCTTATACGACAGGCTAGCCCAAACCTTAAAAGACGTATACAGGAAGCAAGCGTACCAGATTGGATGACAAAAGGTAGAACCACACTGCTACAGAAGGCCGCTGAGAAAGGAGCCGTCCCTAGCAACTATAGGCCAATCACGTGCTTACCAACTATGTGGAAGATACTGACAGCACAACTGAGGGAGCAAATCTACCACTCCCTGAATAACCGTGGACTCATCCCCGAGGAGCAGAAAGGATGCCAAAAAGGAAAAAGAGGAACACATGACCTGTTATATATAGATCAAAAGATCATAAAAGAGGTAAAAAGGAGGAGAAAGAATTTAGCCATGGCATGGATCGACTGCAAAAAAAACGTACGACAGGATCCCCAAGCATGGATAATAGAATGCCTAAAAATGTATAAAATACCAAGCAGGATCACTAACGTAATAGAAAATGCAATGAAAACATGGAGACTGGAATTGACAGCTGATGGACAACACATAACAGAAATTAAACTACAAAGAGGTACCTTCCAAGGATACTGTTCATCATAGCCATGATGTCCTTGAACAGTATTCTGAGAAAGTGACAAGCCAGATACAAGTTCTCCAATACTGGGGAAAAATGAACCACCTGATGTACATGGACGATCTGAAACTTTTGCAAGGACCGAAAAGGAGCAAGAGACACTAATTAGCACTACCAGGATCTTCAGCCAAGATATCCAAATGGAATTTGGAATGGAAAAGTGCGCACAACTAGTTATAAAAAAGGGAAAGCTAGAAACGACAGAAGGCATGGAACTACCCAACCAAACAGAAATGAGGGCACTAGGGGAAGAAGACGACTATAAATACTTGGGAATGCTTGAAGCGGACACCATCAGAGAAACAGAAATAAAAGAGAAAATTGGAAAGGAATACCCCAGGAGAAAACTCCTGGAAACGAAATTATATATCAGAAACCTAATAAAAGGTATAAATACATGGGCAGTATCACTAGTAAGATACTCTGGACCGTTTATAGGGTGGACAAAAGAAGAACTGAGATAACTCGACCAGAAAACCAGGAAACTCATGACCATGCATAATGCACTACACCCAAAGGACGATATTGACATACTCTACATGAAAAGAAAAGACGGCGGGATAGGACTAATCTGTATAGAAGACTGTGTGAAGGACACGAAAAAAGAACTAGAAAAATACATAATGCAAAACACTGAAAGGATAATTATGGCATCGAGAGACACTGAAAAAAACAACAAAACAGAAAACAGAGAGACAAATGACAAAAGGAGAAAAAGAAGTGGGAAGAGAAACAACTCCACGGAAGATTCATAAGAATGACAACAGATGAGAATAACGAAAACACCTGGACATGGATGCGAAAAGGACATATAAACCGAGAAAATGAATCTCTAATAACTGCAGCACAAGACAACTCGATAAGAACCAACTATATCAAAGCAAGGATCGATAAAACACAATAAAACAGCAAATGCAGACTCTGTGGACAAAGAGACGAAACGATAAACAATATAGTAAGTGAATGCAGCAAACTGGCCCAAAAGGAATAAAAAAACTGGCAAGACCAACTGGAGACGGTGGTACACTGGGAATTGTGCAAACGACTGCATTTTGAGCGTAAAGACAAATGTTACAAGCATAAACCCGCAACAGCACTCGAAAACGAAAACCACAAAATCCTATGGAACATGGACATCCAGATGTACAAACCCATCCAAGCAAGAAGATCAGATGTCGTAATAATTAACCAGAAAGAAAAATCCTGTCAAATCGTAGACTTTGCTGCCCCAGCTGACCACAGGTAAGTATGAAAGAAAAGGAGAAACGAAGCAAATACACAGAGCTAGCAAGAGAGTTAAAAGGGATTTGGACGATGAAGAAAATCAAAATAGTACCGATAATAGTAGGAGCACTAGAAACAATTCCGAAAAACTTCGAAAAAAGAATGTCAGAAATTGGAAACAGAGGAATAACTGCAAAAGTACAACGACTAACGATAATGAAAACGACTGAAATATTAAGGAAACCCCTTGAATGCGGAGAATATTACAAGACAATATAACGAATAAGCGTTAAAGGGAATGAAGAACACCGAAACTGCATATCTACAAGTTCTACACCCCCAACATGCATCCCCCAATTATTTCGTCACCGTTCCCTCCAATAAAAAAGTGAAACCAAAGGGCCGAGAATGGTCAATAAGGACTGAAAGAGGAGCGAGCGCCAACCAGACCTCGGCTGGACAAGCGCAAAGAGAACTGGGACCTTGGGGAGGCTAAGTGCCACTCAAATTCCAGTATAAACCAATGGCCACTACCAACGATAAATCAATGGTAAGCGGCTGTTGCGATGATGCAAATTCATTTGCAAATGCTATCGATGGAGGTAGAGAGAACTTGCCGTCTGGGGAGACTTGTTGTCACTCAGCTTCCAGAGAACATTACAGCTTTCCAATCAGATCGTTTGTGTACTTGTATGACAGCTCCATGTGAGCCGCCAATAATAATAATAATAATAATAATAATAATAATAATAATAATAATAATAATAATAATAATAATAATAATAATAATAATAATAATAATAATAATAATAATAATAATAATAATAATAATAATAATAATAATAATAATAATAATAATAATAATAATAATAATAATAATAATAATAATAATAATAATAATAATAATAATAATAATAATAATAATAATAATAATAATAATAATAATAATAATAATAATAATAATAATAATAATAATAATAATAATAATAATAATAATAATAATAATAATAATAATAATAATAATAATAATAATAATAATAATAATAATAATAATAATAATAATAATAATAATAATAATAATAATAATAATAATAATAATAATAATAATAATAATAATAATAATAATAATAATAATAATAATAATAATAATAATAATAATAATAATAATAATAATAATAATAATAATAATAATAATAATAATAATAATAATAATAATAATAATAATAATAATAATAATAATAATAATAATAATAATAATAATAATAATAATAATAATAATAATAATAATAATAATAATAATAATAATAATAATAATAATAATAATAATAATAATAATAATAATAATAATAATAATAATAATAATAATAATAATAATAATAATAATAATAATAATAATAATAATAATAATAATAATAATAATAATAATAATAATAATAATAATAATAATAATAATAATAATAATAATAATAATAATAATAATAATAATAATAATAATAATAATAATAATAATAATAATAATAATAATAATAATAATAATAATAATAATAATAATAATAATAATAATAATAATAATAATAATAATAATAATAATAATAATAATAATAATAATAATAATAATAATAATAATAATAATAATAATAATAATAATAATAATAATAATAATAATAATAATAATAATAATAATAATAATAATAATAATAATAATAATAATAATAATAATAATAATAATAATAATAATAATAATAATAATAATAATAATAATAATAATAATAATAATAATAATAATAATAATAATAATAATAATAATAATAATAATAATAATAATAATAATAATAATAATAATAATAATAATAATAATAATAATAATAATAATAATAATAATAATAATAATAATAATAATAATAATAATAATAATAATAATAATAATAATAATAATAATAATAATAATAATAATAATAATAATAATAATAATAATAATAATAATAATAATAATAATAATAATAATAATAATAATAATAATAATAATAATAATAATAATAATAATAATAATAAAGTAGGATTTTATTAAGCGAATTTACAAACTAGTATTTGTAAATATTGTCTGTCAGATATGGGTAATATATTAGCATTCGCTAGTATTTATTTTTCGTTTAGGTGGAGTGACTTTGTTTACGAAGATTTTTATCGAATAAGCCAACTTAAAAGTTAAAAATTAGAAATAGTTTGTGAAAGTATATGTGTGTTGTATTGTCTTGTATGTGTGCTTACAGTCTGGCAGCCATAAAACAAAAGTAAAGAAAAAAATAACAAGAGAGATGCCCATTACCTCTTACGATGCTGATCATTCTATGGCATGCAAAATGGTTTGACCTTTTCAGCAATGTCGTATGTCGATATTAATTTAGTGATCTACTGTGTAATTCCGGAACATAATCACGATGTGTTCTTATTTCATGTCAGAAGTTAGTTTTAAACCGAAATCGGTAATGTTGGTGACTGAATCGACAATGAAAAGTACCATTAATTCATTCTTATCACTGGTCTGTCTCCGACTGCAATGGTGGCGGCGAAGATGAGGTTGTTATTTTTGTATTTGATTTGAGCGTTAGTAAACATTCTTGTAGTCATTCGTCGTGTTGGTAGAAATTCGTAAACCATTTCGACCAGCTCGAAAGGATAGGAATGGCTTGAATGTGTTTGTAAAGTCAACGAATGGAGAAACACCCGAAACAATTTGCTCACTTAAATTATTGCATCGGTCATAGGAAATACAATTATTGCGTCGGTTAACTTCAATCTGTTAACCTGGCAAATTTTACATTTTTAGTGAACTACAGTGGTCGTACTTCCGCTGCTTCCGACCACTTGCACCAAATTGCGAATCAGGGAAAGCTCAAACAATGACTAAATATTTATGACATCACTCATTATTTAGGGGCAATCGAGACGACAAGGCAAAATTATAATTTTGGGTTGTCGTCTCGATTTAATTTCTCTATCGCGAAAGGCTTAGAGTAGATCTGCTTTGATTTTTACTACAACATGGTTGAGTATAGTTGCTGTTTTTGTGCAAATATTTATACAACACACGATGTTAAGTGAGAACGTGTCTTGTTTAAAGTGATTTCACAATATATTTTCATTTGTGGAAGTAAAATTCTCAAACGAGCAACAAAGTTTCGTTTACCGATGATGTCAAAGTAACACGTGGCTTCATCAAGTATTGTAAAAATAATAAAAATAATTGAGATTTCTGGAGAAGAAATGTCATAATTTAAGAGGTGACAGGTTAAATCATTATAAAAGAGGGTTCAAGGATATATATATATATATATATATATATATATATATATATATATATATATATATATATATATATATATACGTTTTATTTTTTATTACCGTATCTTTCTGTTAAGTTACATTATTGTTTCAGCTACCCGGCCTTTTTTTTTTTTGGCCGTCTGTAGCTTCCTCAGACTTTTACAGAAATGTTCGTTGTTATGGAATGAAAGAGTGAAAGAGTGAACAAGTGAGGGGTGCGAGAAGAGCGGGGGAGAAAAAAAGAGGAAGGGAACAGGAGAAAAAAGTGGGAGGGGGTGCTTGGTAGGTCGGTAATGTTCTAGGTTTGGAGTTTAAGGAACTTGTGGGGGAGGGTCTGGGAAGTTAATTTCTGGTGTGGCTGAGGGCATAGGGATACATGGAGGCGGAAGGGGAATAAGTGGGGGTAGAGGTAGGGGGTTACTTTGAAATGCGAGTCTTAATGTTAAAGTTTTTGGCGTCTCGTTGGTGAGATAAGTATGTCTTGATCTGTTGGGTGTTCGCTTAGGTTCGGAGGCGGGGGTCTATGATTCGGTTTATTTATTTAGTTTTTATTTGTTGTTAATTGTTTGGAGAGGGTTAGCTAGCGGACACGCGCGCGAGCACAAACATGTGCACGTACACACATATATACTTAAAGAAGCATTCACATGTATACATACATCTCCGCCCTGGCTTGCAAATATATGCACATATGTGCACATGCATGCATAGCTACCCATGTCGCTCCCGCTTACGTCAAAATTTCCTTAAGATGCTAAAATTGGGTACCTGTGCGCAAGCATGGATGCACTCATACACAGATCCATACACACATCGACGCCCCTACGCCCAAGGAGGCGTGTACACGGGCCCATGCGCGCATATTGATTCAGGCATACCTGCATCCCCACGCATACATGCAAGCGCATGTGCACACACAGATACCAATACTTGTGAACACATACATCGACATATATACACAGCTGCATACTCTCACACTCTCACATACGTATGTGGACGGCAGGCAGCGGGCACATATACTCTCACATCCACACACGTATACATAGGTACGTGTACATATACATCGCTATCCATGTACACACGGATGCATACGTGGATGCACACGTGCGCGTGCACACACACACGTACACCCAGTTATACAGACAGTTATTTGTGTAGACATATTCGTCTACATAGATTTAAATCTAAGTTCATTTGTGGGTACATAGGCGCAATAATTTCGTTCGATGTAGACCTGATTATACATAGATATGAGCATAAACTCATTCCCAGGGTCAGATACATAATATTTTCATTTTCATTTGTGGGTTTTTTTTTTGTTAGATGTGGGTGCACACGGGAGCGCCGGCGTACCCCTCCGCATGCATATACATACCTACAGACGCAGGTCCCCACACGCATATACACGCATACACATATGCACACACGGGGATGTGCATCTGTAGGTATGTATATGCTGACGCTTATCATGGTTTTCAATTAGTTCTCGTTGAAAACGCAGCCAGTGTTCATCAGTAATTGCCCCAAAATAGCACTACAGTGAGTCCCATAGATAACTGTAGCTTAATTTGTTTTTTAAGGATGTGATACATTACCGAATATGGTTCGGCTTTGTTATATTTTTCCATCAGCCAACACTGGTAAACGGGTCCTACTCATATATATATATATATATATATATATATATATATATATATATATATATATATATATATGTGTGTGTGTGTGTGTGTGTGTGTGCGTGTGTGTGTGTGTGTGCGTGTTTGTGTGTGTATGTCTTTGTGTGTGTGTTTGGTGTTTGTGTGTGTATGAATAAAGACAAAATAAATACAAATACACACAGAAAAAATGATTATCAAATTAGACTTTGTTTGACTCAACGGACGTCTTGAGAAAAAGTTATGATTTAAAACTTATAGAAAAATGACAAAAACATAGGCAGAGAACGTGAAAAGTAATGTCTTTATCACGTGCGTAATAATTTAAAAATGTAAAATACAATCGCACTTAAACAATGCAATATAACTCGCCACCGCATTATCAACATTAATTTCGGCTTAATACTAATTATTTTTACTTCATTCTATCCGAATTTCTATAGTTTATCTTTCCTTTTTTCCTAATTAACCTCGTTTTCTCAACTATATATTTCTTTTCTCACGAAATAATGGATTCATATATATATATATATATATATATATATATATATATATATACTGTGTGTGTGTGTCTTCCTAAACCATTCATTCAATTCGGATTCGATTGTTTAAACCAATCAAACGTGAGTTATCAAAGATACTTAACATAAAAACTATGGAAGTATTTATCTTCTATGGGCCGCTAGAATTCTTATGTATAAATCCGTATATTATCTTTTCTCATAAGATGAGTAAAGGGTGTGGTTTGCCACATATACGACACAGAAAGAATAACGATACATTGAACAATTGAAGAATAACGCATCTGAGGGTTTTCTGACTATCTGAATTAAATAAACACTGAACAATCGAAGAGTAAAACGCGAAAAAAATCAATAAAATCGATGAATCGTATCAACATGATGAAAGGATGAGGATGTAACCTTTAAGCGCACCTGTAGAATTCGGTGTCTGACAGCACATGTTGTTATTCCTATTTATTCATCTATTGCTATCGCAAAATCTTATTCTCTCTTTCCATCAATGTGCGCATATGTATACGCGCTCGGGATTTTACTGAGAATTCAATTGCTTTTATGTATTCTTTATTCATTGCCAACAACGGGTTTTTACCAAATATTTAAATACAAGTAACTATCGTTGTTTCAACGTACACCTAAAATTTTGCACTTTTCATGCTTTTTTTACACCATCGATTCTATTTACACCATACTATCTCCTTTAATGCGTAACTATTCGATCGTTGTTTTTTTTTTTTTTCATTAATTCTAATTCCCTCTCTTCTCTTTCTTTTTATGCTTGCTTGTAATGCCAATACTAAAACATCGTAAATTAAACAACGGTGAACCGGATTAATGTATTGCTACTCATCAAATATACAATATGAATTGAACTAGTAACGGGAACGACAGCGTCTCCATCGAGATTAGCGTTTTTTGTATGCCTTCATGGAAACGACAAGCAAACATCGTGATTCCACCATTCACAATTCTATTCTCATCCTGAATATTATTCTCACAACATTTTAGGTCATCTTCAGATCTTTTGTCGAACTAGAGAATATTCATATCGTACTTGATAATCTTATGGAATTACAAACGAGCCCTTTATTTAACTCATCGTTATAGTTTGTAATAGTCGTTAGGGGTAAGAAGAATGATTTATGATTGAATTCTTAGTATCACCCATGGTAAAGATTAAACCGCCAACGTCCAAGTAGCTTTCAGTTAAATCTAATTAATACTTTTTATTCATATTGTATATTGTTTCGGGTGATAAAATACTTACAATTACATAGTATTTACGAATGACTGACAAACGTGGTTTACAAAAAGATTCTAATTTGAAATTCGGTATAGCTTCCCAAAATATGAATTAGTCAAACGTATAAAGTCCAAAATTTCAGTAAGCAATACGATGTGCAAAATACAGTCAAGTCCGAATGATCCAAATGAAAAAAAAATTATCAACACTTTAAACATTATCAACATCATCAACAATTTTCCTTGTTACAAAAATTATTGCACTAAAAAGTCGCCTTCAAATAACTTAAGTAAAACTTTGTATTCCTAAAAAAAACTTAGTTATGAGGTTCAGTTATATTTGAAGGAAATTTTATGTTTTAATTTAGAATTAGATAATTGTTCCTATCCCCCTTAGTTATCTTTCTATCTGAGTCGATTTTGATTAAATTAACTGCTTATATAACTTTATATCTGTGTGAGAATTTAGAGAAAGGATGCCTTTCGTTTTTCTCCGCATCGTCATCAAATTTACATGCACATCGCAAACACGTATGTGATTTAAATTGCAAAATAATAAATCTTTTATTTAATAACAATAAAAAATGCCTGTCATAATACTACTAAGTCAATTACTACTAGTAGTAATAATACTGACAATATAAAAGTAAAAAAAAAGTATTCTGCAAGATGTAACATATACGAAAAAATGAAATAAGTCAAAACACTAGTGGGTGTGATTGAGAATTAACCATGATTATATATATATATATATATATATATATATATATATATATATATATATATATATATATATATATCAGGAGAGAGAAAAAGAGAAAAAACAGAAAGAGAGAGAGATAAAGAAATAGATAAATAGAAAAAAAGAGCGAATAAACAGATAAATAATGTAAACTCAAAGATGTTCATAAAGTTTCATTGAAAACAAAATATGTTTAGAAAAGTATTTGCTTTATACAAACGAAAACCAATATGGGTTGAAATGAGACAAAGTCGTCATACATTTACAAAAATGTTATAAAATTTGAAAACAATTAAGAAAAATAATCTTTATTCAGTTTAGAAAAAAATGAATATATGTGACAATTTTATTATAATTATTGAAGAAGATTTGTAAAACATTTCATAATTTATTTATTTATCTTTAAAAAATAAAATATAATTACATATACATAGCTTTTTAAAAGAAAAAAAAACCCGACTATTACCTATTAAATTATTTTATAGTTACACTTATGTACCTATAAAATCTATCTATATATATCTATAAAAGTGAAACTGTCTGTCTGCCTGTGTGTGTATTTGTGTGGCTGTGTGTGTACATATCCCTACGCAATAACTTTGTCAATTTTAAATCTACAGACTGGAAATTTGATATACATGGTACAGAAATTTGGCGATTAAGGGGTCAAAGTTCAACGATTTGACCTTTCAGAACTCTACAAACTCCTCACACAATGTTCGGTCTAAAAACTTGAAATTTTAGATATAGGTTTATTGGACATGGCCATAACTTAATAACTTGATTTGAGCCCAAAACAATAAATTTTAAGGAGTCATAATAAGGGGCAAAGTTAAAAAAATTGACCACTTTTTTTTTTTTTTTGCTTAACATACATCTCCAAATACCCGAGCTACGCCAGGCACCCATGGTAGTATAATATAAAATAATATATAATAATAACAACTATTTATAAATATATATATATATATATATACATATATATACGTGTATATGCATATACATACACATAATATATACACAAATATATAGGTATATATACATATATATATAGTATATACCTGTATAAATATACACACATATAGTTGTATACTTATGTACACGCACACACACGCACACATATATATATACGTACACATGCATATACATACATACATACATACATGTGTTCATGTATAAGCATATATATATACATATATATACATATAGAAAAACGTGTATACACATATAAATCCGTATACATATATATATACACACACATATATATACATATATATATATACATATATTTATATATATGTATATATATAGAAAGAGAGAGATATGTATATGCATATATATATATATATATATATATATAAACATAGATATATAAACATATATAAGCATATACATATATATACATACATACATTATAGATAGATGGATATATATACATATATGCATACATATATATATATAATGCTTCTGTGTAAGATATTTCAACAGTAAATTTTTTAATGCGATGAATTTAAAACAAAGAATTTATGCAATGTTTTTATGAGAAAAAACACTTCTTATTTTTATTAAATTAATCTGTAGAATTTCTCAACTTTTCAGCTTTTCAATTTCTGTACTGGCTAATCTTTTCCGAAGCCTTTTGCGTTTTTCAACCATTGGGATTTTGGCAACATTACTGGGCGGCAAGTTGTTGTATCAAGTTTCCACTGTTAATATCGATCTGAATCATAAGAAATTCTTTACTTTCCTTGTATAGAGAATCGACACTGTTTCTTGTGCGTATTTTTTGTTTTCGAATTTGATTTTCCTCTTCTATTCATTCTGTCTCGTTAGACTTTTTTAGTTTTGGTTGGCGAATTTGATTATTTGTCTTTTTCTGATTTGTTGGTTGGTTATGAGAGTTTTGCTCCGAAGTGTGTTTAGATTGATTGATTCGATCTCTGAACGATTGAGTGCTTCGAAGCTGATCAAAAGAGAAAAGAAACCACCATCTTGTAGACATTCGTTAGGTTTTGCTTTAAAGAAAAAACAAACAAAAACATGTCATCTTTCTTACGACTAAGGCGTCTGATGTATAGAATTTTAAACAAGGATGCGGCGGAGACAAAAAAGGCGAGGTGGGAGAAACAAACTAGTATTAGACTGCGTTGTGAACAATTGAAACTTGTCATAAACAAATGTATAGTTACATGGTGGGGGAGACTTATGTACTTGCGTTTCCGGCTGGAAAATAGAACCGCAACGCAGTAACAGGTAATCAGGAAATAAAATAATCTCACAGACGTCTATATTAATCATACAAAAAAGTAAAAAAACACAGAGGCGAACAGCAAACAAAAGTTCATTTCCCTTGTAAGACGTTTGTAAACAAATAAATATTTGTATGTGTTAACTTATGACAATACATACTTGTATATTTTAACTTATGACAATACATACTTGTATATTTTAACTTATGACAATACATACTTGTATATTTTAACTTATGACAATGAATACTTGTATATTTAAACTTATGACAATGAATACTTGTATATTTTAACTTATGACAATGAATACTTGTATATTTTAACTTATTACAATGAATACTTGTATATTTTAACTTATGACAATACATACTTGTATATTTTAACTTATGACAATGAATACTTGTATATTTTAACTTATGACACTGAATACTTGTATATTTTAACTTATGACAATGAATACTTGTATATTTTAACTTATGACAATGAATACTTGTATATTTTAACTTATGACAATGAATACTTGTATATTTTAACTTATGACAATGAATACTTGTATATTTTAACTTATGACAATACATACTTGTATATTTTAACTTATGACAATACATACTTGTATATTTTAACTTATGACAATGAATACTTGTATATTCTAACTTATGACAATGAATACTTGTATATTTTAACTTATGACAATGAATACTTGTATATTTTAACTTATGACAATGGATACTTGTATATTTTAACTTATGACAATGAATACTTGTATATTTTAACTTATGACAATGAATACTTGTATATTTTAACTTATGACAATGAATACTTGTATATTTTAACTTATGAAAATACATACTTGTATATTTTAACTTATGACAATAAATACTTGTATATTTTAACTTATGACAATAAATACTTGTATATTTTAACTTATGACAATACATACTTGTATATTTTAACTTATGACAATACATACTTGTATATATTAACTTATGACAATACATACTTGTATATTTTAACTTATGACAATACATACGTGTATATTTTAACTTATGACAATACATACTTGTATATTTTAACTTATGGCAATACAGATTTTAATTTAGAACCCCATGGCGCATGCTATACTTTATATGCCGCAATTTTATATAATCATCAGATTAGTGCATATCGTTGATAAAGTTTATAATAGACGCCATGGTATTATATACTATTTTAATATAATTAAATCGATTTTATATGTAAATTTAGCAATAATAACAATAATTATAGTAAGACAAGCAAACGCTTCCTATAAAAATCGTTTACACTGAACATAAACATAGTCTTTCACGAAATAATATTTACATTTTTTTATTATTACAAAGATTGATTATTTATTTTGACATTTCTGCTTTACACCACAAAATATTTTCGATAGCAAATATTCTATTCCTATAAAATATCTACTATAAAGCCACCATTATACACCGGATCACTGCTTTATACAAGATATGGAATGTAACCTCACGGGCACCTTCAATGATTCTGATATTTTTATTCTGTAATTTAACCTGCGTTTTATTGACATTTCATTCTGTTAAAACATTTTAGTGACACTGCATTTTGTTAAAACATTTTATTGACACTGCATTCTGTTAAAACATTTTAGTGACACTGCATTCTGTTAACACATTTTAGTGACACTGCATTCTGTTAAAACATTTTATTGACACTGCATTTTGTTAAAACATTTTATTGACACTGCATTCTGTTAAAACATTTTATTGACACTGCATTCTGTTAAAACATTTTATTGACACTGCATTCTTTTAAAACATTTTATTGACACTGCATTCTGTTAAAACATTTTATTGACACTGCATTTTGTTAAAACATTTTATTGACACTGCATTCTGTTAAAACATTTTAGTGACACTGCATTCTGTTAAAACATTTTATTGACACTGCATTCTGTTAAAACATTTTATTGACACTGCATTCTGTTAAAACATTTTATTGACACTGCATTTTATAAAACATTTTATTGACACTTAATCTGTTAAAACATTTTAGTGACACTGCATTCTGTTAAAACATTTTATTGACACTGCATTCTGTTAAAACATTTTATTGACACTGCATTTTATTAAAACATTTTATTGACACTGCATTCTGTTAAAACATTTTATTGACACTGCATTCTGTTAAAACATTTAATTGACACTGCATTCTGTTAAAACATTTTATTTACACTGCATTCTGTTAAAACATTTTAGTGACACTGCATTCTATTAAAACATTTTATCGACACTGCATTTTATTAAAACATTTTATTGACACTGCATTCTGTTAAAACATTTTATTGACACTGCATTCTGTTAAAACATTTTATTGACACTGCATTCTGTTAAATCATTTTATTGACACTGCATTTTATTAAAAAATTTTATTGACACTGCATTCTGTTAAAACATTTTTTTGACACTGCATTCTGTTAAAACATTTTATTGACACTGCATTCTGTTAAAACATTTTATTGACACTGCATTCTGTTAAAACATTTTATTGACACTGCATTTTATTAAAACATTTTATTGACACTGCATTCTGTTAAAACATTTTATTGACACTGCATTCTGTTAAAACATTTTATTGACACTGCATTCTGTTAAAACATTTTATTGACACTGCATTCTGTTAAAACATTTTATTGACACTGCATTCTGTTAAAACATTTTATTGACACTGCATTCTGTTAAAACATTTTATTTACACTGTTTTCTGTTAAAACATTTTATTGACACTGCATTCTGTTAAAACATTTTATTGACACTGCATTCTGTTAAAACATTTTATTGACACTGCATTTTGTTAAAACATTTTATTGACACTGCATTCTGTTAAACATTTTAGTGACACTGCATTCTGTTAAAACATTTTATTGACACTGCATTCTGTTAAAACATTTTATTGACACTGTTTTCTGTTAAAACATTTTATTGACACTGCATTCTGTTAAAACATTTTATTGACACTGCATTCTGTTAAAAGGAACACATTTAATTCCCGTCACATGTCACATCGCAGTAAATATATATGTTGGAATATAAAACTTTCGATTTTAAATAATTAATTTTTAGAGACTTTACTTTCAATAAAATAAAGATCTCAAATGCACTTTTAAAAAGAAAAACTGTGATTTTTATCTTAGAACAAATAACATTGTCTCTGGAAATATCCTGCATAGCGTCCTATGTTAATAAAAGAACATTATAACAATAGTTTTAATAAAGAAATAAAAATAAAGACTGAGATAAACATAAATATTAATTTTATTTTTTGTCAAAGAATACTGAAAATAGAACCGGAAAATGGATCTTCTGTCAGTAAATTCCGTGATTTAAAATGCAAAACTTACTTTATGTTTTTGGAATTTGTAAACAATCTAAGAATAAATCTGCAAAAAAACTGAAGTTAAAAAATAAACTTAGGTAATTCAAATTCTTATGTCAGTAAAAAAAATCACTTCACAATGTACACAACAAAACGAACAATTTTAATTATTTTTCTCCGTAATATAAATATGAACTAACTCTAACATAGCACAAAACGAACGATTTTAATTATTTTTCTCCGTAATATAAATATGAACTAACTCTAACATAGCACAAAACGAACGATTTTAATTATTTTTCTCCGTAATATAAATATGAACTAACTCTAACATAGCACAAAGCGAACGATTTAATTATTTTTCTCCGTAATATAAATATGAACTTACTCTAACATAGCACAAAACGAACTATTTTAATTATTTTTCTTCGTAATATAAATATGAACTAACTCTAACATAGCACAAAACGAACGATTTTAATTATTTTTCTCCATAATATAAATATGAACTAACTCTAACATAGCACAAAACGAACTATTTTAATTATTTTTCTCCGTGACATAAATATGAACTAACTCTAACATAGCACAAAACGAACAATTTTAAGTATTTTTCTCCGTGACATAAATATGAACTAACTCTAACATAGAACAAAACGACGCCTTTGTATACAACATTGCTTTAGTATCATTTATATTGTGTAGATGCATCGAAAAAAACAAACTAATAAACATTCCCATTAATGGTTCCCCACTCTAAAACCTAAAGTATTTGACATATATAAATATCATACCATTCCTGACAACGAGCTGTACTCCATTACAACAACTGAAAAAACAATCTCTTTCTCTCTCTCTTTTATGTATAAATATGTGTGTGTGTATGTATGTAGTAACATATTTGACAATGAACCATGAACGTTTTTATGTAGATTATTATCATAGATATATTTTCATGCAAAGTTTTTTTTTCTAAATAACCAAATGTAATAATATAAAATTGTCGATCAATATTTTTATAAAGGGGTTGTAGATATCACTTATGAGCTCCTATTCCGTCGATCCGTGAAGAGAGTTTTCGACTCTCAACGAGATGGTTGAAGTTTCGCTATTTTTTTCAGGATAGGTGGAAGTTAAATGAAGCCTAAGCACGAGTACAGGAATTATAGATCAATGACAAACATGCGATATTACCATTTGTGGAAAACGTGCTAGTCAACATTTTTGGACTAACGACAGTATTGGAATTACGAGTAATTAAAAAAGCTGTTAGGAAATTAGAAAGTTTGACGGGGATGACGCTGCATGTAGTAAAATACATAATTTCGATTACAAAAAATTCGAGACTTGACGTGGGGAATAACAACGTAAAGATAAATAAGCTTATAGCAAGTCTGAAGAATAATATAGCTTCTCTTACTATACAGTAAAGGACTATACAGACTAGAGCTAGAAATATTTACGTTTAGATATTGGCTGTACAAAATGATGGTTGACAAGCTGTGGAAATATTTCCTGGACATTCACATGTAATTGAACTATTTCGAGCTTCAGCTCAATTTATTGTCAGTTAGGCATTTTTCACCTTGCATTATCGACCAACAAGATTTAAGGAACCTGCTACATAGCATAGCTCAGGCGTTTTCAGATAAGTTCAAATTGGCGATTAATTCAGATAAGGATATCTGGCATTACGATAGGATCTTGCGTTTTCACGACGCTTTGTACTTAAAGTCAATTGTAATCGTATTATACGCCCCTTTTGCTAGATAGGAATCACTCATACAGAGTTTATAGTATTTTAAACTTTCCGCATCAATTGCCCATATGCTCTGAATTAAACGGGACCTCCAAATTGTCAACCAGGCATTAACTGAAGTCGAAATGATTGTTGTAAATAAGGCCGGAATGGAATAAAGCTATTTGGTCATGCTGAGGCGGCACAGTGTGCTTCAATAAGCTGTCCGAGGTTTCCCGACATATCTACAATACTAAATCCAGAAACATGTGAAATGTCGCTGGTCCGAAGTAATCCGGCTGAAATGAAAAATAACTACCGAGTAATAGTGTAATCGAACACTTAACTCCCTATGGTAGTTAGGATATGTGAGTGATCATAGATAAAGGCGAAAATAAACGATGTATAAATTAGGGTACTATGTGGGGATAATACCCGAAGAAAGATAGTCGCAAATGTCCCGATGTTAACTAATCGGATGGGCAACGAATGTGTAGCTCATACCTGACTGTGCAGGTTAACTGCAACTCTAGATTTAAAGGAGTTGGGCAACTGAGACTCACACGAAACAACGTGTCTATTTCAACAGTATGGTCCCCAATAATAAGCAGATTTCTAAAATGCTCAGTGGAAACTGTTTTGGGAGAGTTGATGAACATGGGACTCCAGAAGACGAGTAAATGGGGGTAAAGATAGGGTAAAAACGGAAGCAACCCTAGTATGATTTATAGTAAGCAATAGCGTAGGTATTATGGGTATGCTGATGTGTATATGACTACTGGAGAGAAGAGTGATTGTCAGATGAAGAAATGTTGTTTAGAGGGAGAAGAGAGAGAGGAGCACGCCAGAGAGAGAGAGAGACAGAGAGAGAGAGAGAGAGACAGAGAGAGCGGGGAGACCGAATCAAAGAGGGAATCTCAATCTGATACACTGTACACAAGGCTGGGATCATGTAACTCCTCCATTGTAGTTGATACAGAGAATTCAGGTTCAAATAGTGAATTGCGCTTCGCAAATCTATAGGGATAAACTAAAATGTCAACTCGTCCTGTAGTAAAGCTACGAGACCGTTTAAGTTAAGAAAAAAGTAAATGTTTTCTCCTTTTGGGGTGATGTGCAATATATAGCAGCAGCTTCTCTGTTCAAACATAGTTTCTTGAAATGTGAATGAAGCAATAAAAGTTGAGATGGAGCACGGTGTAAATTTGGAGAATTGAGGCGCCGTTATCGCCAATAATTTGTAAATAATGTTCAATTATGAGAACAAAGAGTGATGTCTTGCTTTGTTTTATTTTGTTTTGTTTCTTTATCTGGAAAATTGTTTTCATGGCATTGAAAACGAAATGAGTCAACTGCATTTTATTTTATTATAAGAACAACGACTGACTTTTGTATTTTGTGTTGTTTTTTTTATTCCTGCTTTGTATCAAGGGTGATGTGGGTGTTGTGACAGAGTGACGTGGAGTAAGAAATGTTAGATGACAGTTCAGGACCTATCAGGTTGGCGACTCTCTTTTGAACCCTATCTAGGAATGAGAAACTAGTAGCAGATGCACCAGCCCAAATGTGACAACAACACAGGATCTGATCGCTTTCTTTAAACACCAACTACGGGTGAAGATCAGATGTGATAGAAGAAGACTGCATCCTGTGGTATTTGACAGAAGATGGATACATGTAGCCAGTCTGTGTGTGCGAAAAGGAGCCAAATTTGAATACGTGTTCCCCGCCTAGGTGTGGAACGCGCAGTTCCGTCAAGCGTAATCAATTTTCAGCCTCTTAGCTAGCCGTGTGAATGCTTCATCTTCTTCCAACTAGGAAGCCTCCAAGATCCCCATCCCCTTCTATCTGCAATTTTTCTTTTTACCACTCCCTCTAAATTTCCCCTATATCGCAGAGAAATAAATCAATCACTAACGCCCCATCCCTCAACCACAAAATTTCTTTTCTCCATTTCGTCCCATCTATAGAGCATCCCCACTAATAGAGTGGCCTGCAGGAGCTCAGGTTCATTTACAAACCGAAGTCTAATAGGCGGTCTATCAACTAGAGGGGGTTGGGAGGGTCCTACCAACCACTTTTGCATTCTTTTTACCCCCGACCCTCGACAAAAATTAATTATTGTATCATCATTATTGTTTTCCTTTTTGGTTTTTACACGGAAATAAAAATGTTTTAAACAATTGTTTTGTAAGTAGGACGCACCTCAGTACGAAAGGGTGAATGCAGTATTATGGTGAAAAAAGATTCTAAGCTAAGATGCACGGGGATAACAATGACAAAAGCAGATCGTCAAGCAAGTCTATTTCTCCAGCACCAGAGCAATGTCAGAAAGTGCGATTGGAAGTTAAGGACATATGGCAACGTGTGGCGATTGTAACGTAATCCCCCATTGACGAGCGTTAGAACTACGCTGAAGTAGCTTTTTATTCCCGGGTGACGCCAGATGACCCAAGGATATAAGATCAGGAAGATAAATATATATTTTTTATTTCATGTCAAAATAGACATTGTTTGAAAACCAGAGAAATATATTTTTACGGCTAAAAATTGACAAAAGGAAATTTCACTTAGAACCTTCTCTGGCCTTAAATGAACTTAGGGTCGGATGTCAGAATTAACACCTGGCCTGGGGAATGAGTACTTTAGATTTTAGTGTGGGAATTGTACCCACGCAAAACCCTAAAAGCTTTCGATTTCGTGGAGATTTCGTGGCGAAATCTTATTGGCTGGGGAGAATTTCCACCCTATCCACATACCTTACCATATATACGACTGTCGTGCAAAAATTAACGAGAGTTGAGTCGCAGAGTGAGTGGAGAGTTTCAAAGCAGATTGCTTGTTGAATCCGAGAAGAGACGTGACCCCTCCCCACCTCATCCATCCGTCTGTCGCTGTCTGTGAAGAGAGTTGAGACTTTGAAAAGAACTTACGAAATCTGAATGAGAATTGTAAAAACATTTTGTACACAATTTTGCAAAAATGAAGCTTCTGTAGATAGACTACAATTGCTTGTCTTTCTTCCTACCTGCCGCTTCGATATTCGCTTTCAGCATACCAGATTCATGTAACAAGCTCCGAGGAGTCTAGATGACACGTGCCGAGAATCCAGAGAAATAAGAGTTCTTAATCACCTTCTCGATGAGGTGTTACACGATGTATATCACCCATTACAGTTGTAAGCCCTTTTGAACTCCTATTGATTGCGAACCTAGTGTTTAGCAGTGTGGCGACAAATGGCCAGCAGGACTCGGCAAATGTTGTCCGCCAATTATCATCCATCTTTCCTGAGCGATGTACGCCGGAAGAGGTCGTGACGAACTACGATGCCGCTTTTTGCAGCCAACAAGTCCAGCAGATGTTAGACGAAGGAATCGCCAGACTACGATTGTGATGTGCTCAGGTGCCATCAGGAAATGACATTGCTGAGAGGAGCCATCGCAGCATTAAGAGAATTGCTGCCAGGAAGCAATGCACCATTACGGAGGCCACGTATTGATATAACATCACTCCAAAAAATAGGAAGTCATCTACAATAGCGCCTGCCAATGCAATACACACATACAATGTCAGAGTAAAGAGAATTGATACTGCACAGCCAGCCAACGAGAGAACACACAACAGATATGGAATAGGGGATCCAGTCTGGGTGAGATCCCCAGAAAACCAGTGTACCACTAAGTTCAAACTGGGACAAATATCTGGGGTGATTAGCCAGCAATCGGTCCTAGTTGATGGAACCTCACGCCATGTCCGCAATCTCTGCGCGGCTGCCGAGATAGATCACACAATTACAGAGGAGAGCGATGAATTTTCAAGTGATGAGCTTCTGATAAATGCGATCAGCGAACCCCCTGCGCGAGAGAGTATTGGCTTTAGTTCGTCTGACGAAACAGAGCCAGTACTAGAACCAAAGATAATAACTGTGCCATTATCAACCCCGCAATGTACTATATAAGATTAGGGGGGGGGAGTGTGATAGTCATCAAAAAAGCAAGCGCCCACGTGTTCGTGCCTTGTGTGCCTGTACATAAAACGACAACAATAACGAACTTACCTTCAAGTGGCATCTGAAAAAGAGGCGCCATTAACATTGACTGAGCTTTTATACTAAATCAGAGTCACATGTTTACAGGTCATGTGATGGAGGGAATAGATAAAAAAAACTGTATGAGAAGTGGAAGAAGGGGGAAAAGGAAGGAAATGAAGTCCACAAACATTTTGTTTACCCATTTATCCTGGTTTATATATGAATAACTTTTCTCGTATGATAGTTTGAACAGCGCATTATTTCTATAAATTCAAACCTTGTAACTGAACTTAAACATAATATTTTGGAATCTTATCATATTATGTATAGAATTTTAGCGTAATTATTTACAGAACAAGATTTTTATAATTCCATCTGTTACAGATATTGATTCCTCAATTTAGTTAGTATTTTTATTGCTTGTAAAAGGGGTGGACTCACCAATCAACTGTAAACTATAATTTAGCATGTGTTATTAACCAGCGTTGTTAACTATTAACCCAGTTGAGCACCTAAAGACAATCTTCTCAAGATGTTTAGTATTATTACTTATCACTAAAAACTTTTATTTATGCATTTTTATTACTAGACTCTACTATTTATAGTTATTAGTCCCTATACCCCTGTATATACACATTTACTTATGATCGACTCATTTCGCATAATGTAACGGCTTTACCTGGTTGATTTGATTACGCGTCATACCAAAGTCATACGAATTGTATTTGATATCCTCTTGCTCAGCAACAAACAATTAAAAGTAAGGATAAAATAGGAAATGGCGTAATCTTGGAAACGGATTGTTGCTATCCTCGATACTACTCATTGCTAGCTAATGAAAAGAAAACATTTGGTTATCCTAGTTTATCACTTGACTTTATTTATAAAGCTGTCGTCGCCTAATATCTGCCCCATTCTTTAAGATGTTAATTCATCATTATTCTCCTCGCTCAATAAACTTAATCTAATCCAATAAGTGTAGATTGTTTCTATCTTATTTCTATGCGTGGTCAGCCATTTTTCTTCATATTTTGAATGTTTTCGTGTTATTTAAATACCAATTCTCAATTCTCATTTCCAAAGTCCCGAAACATTCACTTAATTATTTTTCTATTTCTCGTGAAGACGGCGAAACAATATTTGTTAAGTATAACCTATAAATGTAAGAAAAACTCTTTATTGCATTGATTAAAGTTATGAATAAATTTATCCTCAGTCACGACTGAAAACATAATCATTCTACATTTAAGTCGATAAGGAAAGACGATTGGCATCACTAGATTTGAATGGATTTTGTTGAATGAAAATACATTTAAGCCTCATTTAACAATTTATTTTCTCGAATATTTTAGTTTTTACATTTTTACATCCGTGACGCAGAAACTGGTTCTGGAATCTCGCCTTTTCAATTTGTAATATTTTCTGTATGTATTACGCTTTTCCTTTAAAATAGATTTCCATTGCTCAGTTTTTGCTTGAAACGTGTATTTTTATAGAAAAGAGATTTTTTATTTAATTCTGCAATTTTTCTATAACGCTACTGTCGCAAGATTCATTTAAAATTATATTGAATCACGCATGCCAACATGGGATAAGCAAATATTCTTTTAATGGCGAATAATCAAAATGGTGTACTCTTCAGTCTATTCATATTTTCATATTCTTGCTTTGATCTTTTAACGTTCACATGTTTTGATTCACATGGTCGAATGTGATTTTTTTTACAAAGAAACAAAATATTAATACACACACACAAACACACACACACACACATATATATATGTGTATATTTATTTATATATCTTTAATTTGTTCGGGAAAGTTCTATTTGGACGTAGGTGTTCTAAACGCAAAATTCTCACTGGGACATATATTAGGAAGAACATGAATAATTCTCTAGAAAAACTTTAATTGATGTGCTCAGCATTTTATCAAATGCAGGAAGTATCGCGTGACCCCCCCATATATATATATATATATATATATATATATATATATCCCCATATATATATATATATATATATATATATATATATATATATATATATATACGTTGGTTAAGTCTTCTGCGTCTTTAGAAAAGTTTATATAGTACCATAAGCGATGATTTGCAAGGAACAGACCCGCGAGATACTATGTGATATCTATATGGAGTGGACTGAAAGAATGATTGAATTGAATAATAACAGTATCACAATTGAGACGATTCTAGCGAAGGACAAACGCATAAATAAGACTTCCTTCACGGTTATTGAATGTTACTGAGATCGAACGAATTTCATATTTAGTGCTACTAATTGATCTTAATGGGATATAAAATTACCGTTAAACTGTTACATTTTTAGGTTTACCTTATTTATAACACTTATTCTTACAGATACTTTAAATATACTTTAAATCAATAGAGAGGAACATAAATAATTGTTGCAATAAAACAATATGGATCGTAAATTGAAAAAAAGAAACACATAAGATTAATGCTAACATTGCTTGAGACTGGTTGAACCTAGAAATGAAGCCAGTAGAATTTAAAATTTAACAGCATGAACTTAAAATTAAAATAAAGGTAATAAGACACAAAAATACGAAGACCAAATACTCACAACCGGTTTATTCAGTTTTTCTTTAAACAAAGTTGTTATACTTTTAAGCTAAATATTGTTATGAGTTGTTTGAGGTCTGTTTGCAGAGTAACTTTTTTCCTGAAAAAAAAAAAAAACTGAGGGTTTTTACAGTATAAATTATTGCTAAACTGTCTTTATCGATTTAATGCAATTTTCCGTTCCGTGGACAGTAACGTAATTATGCAATTTATAGTAACTTACTAATCAAAGAATACCCGAAGTTTAGCAACGTTGCCTGGTTTCCTTTAATTTACTATCAATCATCTGCATAGAATCTACATCTTCATTAAACTCAGCTTATACCTGTATTCTTTAAGGAGGAAAACACTTAGATGTACTCAATCATTACATCAGGGCGTATATATATATGCATGACTGCAACGTCTTGTTAGACGAGTGCCACCTCCTCAGACATGACTCCATGAGCCCAAAAATGACTTCCATCGCCACAGGACCATTTTTATAGACAAATGCCCGAGGGAGTATCTATACACAGATGATGTTACAGAGTCTTAGCTTTGTACGACAGCTAAGTCTCTCTCTGTGTTCAAAATGTTGAGATCCGGCAACAAGCAAGAGCAAGATCGCCAGCAATAAGTTAAACTGAAGACCAGCTTAATGCGGGTACTGGTCTCCCGTTTTATGTTTTTTTAAATTAGATATTTGCTTCTCCTAGAAAGGTTGCCTTCACCACGGCTTACGGGAGCCCTCTCCACTCCAACACACACACACCCATACACACAAACACACACGGTGCTAGTTGGCCCTTGACCCCTAAAAAGGATTCATTCATATATATATATATATATATATATATATATATATATATATATATATACATACAGAAAGAGAGCGAGAGAGAGAGAGTAACAGAAAGAGAGAAAGTGATCAATGCAAATTGACACACATCTGTAAAATTGAATATTTTTCCTAGCAAACAAAAACGAATGCCTCCGAACTTTTCGTTCGTTAGTAATTCATGAAACGCTTTTATTTAAGTCGTTAATTAAGAAACGTTTTCATTCTTAAATAATGAAAGTCGAGATTTTTTTTACAAAGATGAAAGTTACATCATTAAGCAAAATATTTTACCCATTTGCTAGTCATCTCTTATTTCGATAAAAATAATGAGTTGAACAGTTAAAAAGGGAAGCTCTTTAAAGAATCTGATTCATGGAACGTAGCCTGCGGTAAATCGTGTGCGTCAATTCGCTTCTGTCCATAAAACTAAACTAATCTCTCTGATCGCTCATTTAATCACAAGCCGCTGTTCCACTCAATTTAACTTCTTTCCCGTCTTTTCACGATTCACTCACTCCTTTATTATTTTACACTCACGACGTCATCGCACAATTCGGTAAAATTCCCACTAATCACAACACGGTTATCAGCTATATATCCACGCTCTTATATTAATTACGTTTATTCTTGCATTTTCTCATAACGGATACATTTTATAAAGTGCATTATCTTATCTGGGAAAATATTTTCATCAGAACAGCGATATGTACCGTTACATGAACCAGTGGAAATGTATTGTCGAAAATCGTGCACGCGCACAGACGCGCAATTGTCCAAATCTTATTAAACGAAACGGTATAAACTATATTGTGTTTAACAGTAAGTTGGATTATACGAAGATACAATGTATTAAACACATAGAACCCGCTTGGTCACCCACTGAGCATTTGCTTGGAGTGTTTTAATCTGGTAAAAGTTAGTTAGTAAATTTAGATATATATTAAAAACATGAAAATATTAATTTAAATATCTACCCATTTTTTTTTTTAGCTTTGTGAGTCCCTTATTGCTTGTTCCCTCTCTAACCGGAAGTATGGACTAAATGCTATTTGTAACTGTGTTGATATTCTTTTTTTTTAATCTTTATAATATCCCATTAGTTTATTGTCTTACATTGCTAATAAGTTATAAAGAGTCGGATTAAAATCAAACAGTACAAAGCAGTTGCTTTTACATAACGTTATTCAGGCACTTTTATATTTATGTTTATTTCGCGATATTTTTTGGATCGCGTATGTGAATAAAACTCTTTAATTTACTAATAATAAGACAGCAAGAGCGATGACAGTGCTGATTACATGGTTGCTAAACAGAGAGGTAATCTTGTCACGTAGTTATTTCCTAGCGTTATATCTACTCTCTTATTTCCCTTTGTAATATAGTAATAACATTTTACCTGGCTTTATTTTACTACGTGAGTTGGATTTTCTACATGTTCGTCAAGATAATTAGCTTAATTCTTAGAAAATAATATGTATGTAACGTGCGAAAATCATAAGTTTCGAACGTGCGTAAACAGCGATCTCATTAAAATATTCCAAACACTGATTAAATTGATTAAGAAAAAAGCATTCAGAACAAAATGCGAACAGTGTACAACAAACAATATTGAATGCACCAAAATTCTTCGGTCATGAAACAACGAAGCTTTTTGCGAATATAATTTGTAAATGATCATTTCCATGTTTTTATTTTGATAAAATAACTTGTTTCAGATTATATACTTACATTCAAATTTACTGTGACGAAGTAAACAAATACAAACGAAATAAAGATCGATATTTTAGGTGCAGAAATCATATTTACATCGGAAAAACAGTCAACTAAAATATTATAAAAAAACAAAAGTAAGTTATGCGTATCATTTTGATTGTCTGGACTATTGTTCGCATTATTTTCACAGCGTTTCGCTCGATGCTACCTCTGGCATTTCGACTTTTTAAACTCGGAGACTCGACACGGAATTTCAAACGAAACTCAAAATAAATTATATATTAGGGTAGCATGCTTTTGTTCCATCAAATCTAATTTCGTAGGAGTCATAATTCGTAATTGTATTTTAAATTTTTCTCGCAGGAAGAATTGAACTTTCAATTCTCAAGAAGTTACATAAAACTGAATTTGTCCAAACACGTTATCCACCGTGGATTAAACAATGTTCAAAATCTTGGACAGATTCAAGAGTTCGATAAAAAGATACCAGAGTTCCGAATTCAACAAGATGCACCCAAAAGAGGGTTGAATTTATATGGGTGTGAAAATAACACTCAAGATGAGAACAGTAAAAATCCAGTTACTAAACTTTGCATGCAATTTTTAATCAGTCATTAAACATCTATTAAAAATATTGTCACCATTTTAGTCTCTTAAGTGTAGCTTAAATGTTCTTACGCGACAGAATTTCGGCGAGAAATTCTATTTGTGAATTCATATATTACGGTACAGTAAAAGCCGCCATACCAAAACCATTTAACATGTTTTCAAAAGTTGATGTATAAATTTAAAGGATGCTCATCAAAATTGGCATATGGAATTCAGAAAATATGAACTATTATCTATTTCTATTTCTATATATATCTATATAATTATAAAACTCAAATGATCTTCTAACGATGTATGTAACCCACTTTCTAGTTTAGGACATCCAGTTGCGCATGCGCGCATTACCTGCGCACTGAAATATTAACGTTATTATTTCGAAATTATTATTTAACATGAGAAGAGTGGGGTTTAAAATAACTTAAACGTAATACAGAAATGACCGATGTAAAAAAAGCAGACAGTATTAACAATTGTTTATTTGGATAAGTTAAACGCGAAAAAAAAAACGCAAAAAAAAAACAAAAACAAAAGAGCAATTGGGACGCTGAAATATTAACGTTATTATTTCGAAATTATTATTTAACATGGGAAGAGTGAGGTTTAAAATAAACAAAATACAAAAGAACGATTGGGACGCTGAAATATAATTCAGTAACTGTATTTTTTTTTTAAATAATCAATTGCAATAAACAGAACGACTCATAGAAATCTATCTATATTCGTTTTTCATTTTAATATACTTTCATAGAAATGTTTCTGTTATCTCAAAAAAAGCCCAACTATTTTCTTTACGTCACAAGTGTCACGCTCATACATGAATTCCGTACCTAATAGAACATACTAACCCAACGGGTCACGGGTAATATATATATATATATATATATATATATATATATATATATATATATATATATATATATATATATAGTAAGTTATAAAATTAAGCTACACTGAATATTCCGCGTTTCATCCACTCTAGGACTCTTCAGGCTTAAGCGCGAATTTTGTGGTTGTTTGTCGTTTTTATATACGCATCTTCTATTGAGATTTCAGTTAGCCAATCAGCTTTCTAGTATCCACCGCGCCCTTCCTATCAGCCAATGAGTATGCACTTATCGGACAAAGGCCTATTTGACCTCTGGTTGACCTGTTCCTTTGTGTGTGCTCTAGTTAGCCTGAATATCTAGTTTCTTGATCTGTTTTAAATCTAGGTTAGGGTTTTTTTAGTTTATATATAAATATATATATATGTACACACATATATGCACATATATATACAAATATATATGCATATGTATATGTGATCTGATCGTTTATATATATTCGTGTTTATTTAATTTATTTATTTGTTTATTTTTTATTGTTTTTTTTAGTTTTAAAACTATTTTGTGTATCGCTATCCTAGAGTAAATTTTATCTTGTGAACACAGTTGTTTGCTATTTATCGCTGATTGGCTGACTAAAATCTCAATAGAAGATGCGTATATAAAACGACAAGCAACCACAAAATTCGCGCATAAGCCTGAAGAGTCCTAGAGTGGATGAAACGCGGAATATTCAGTGTAGCTTAATCGTCATATATTTTTTTATAACTTACTAACTAGCTCTACCAACGTATTGACCACTTTTGAAATAAATACTTAAAGTTTACGGATAAATTTATACTTTCGTATGTTAATTTTATGTGAGTAAATTAAGTAGTTATATATATATATATATATATATATATAATAGACGTCATGATATTGTAGAAATTAATTCACAATATTTTATTCAAAGCAATTAATGCGAGAAAAAGTTAGAAAACGTTCCTTATTCACTGGAGTTTAAATGAAACAATTTCATTTTGCTGATTAGCGCAATTTTTAACAGTAGTTATAACAGTTTTTTTTTAAGAAAATAAAAGTTTATAGGAAAATAAAAAATATACTCAGCAATGGCCAATTATTAATGTTGCAGAAATCCAGTGAGAGTATGTTGTTTGTATTGGGTAGATCCAATTAGAGATTCAAAAATGTGTTCTTTGAAGTTTCTTTAAAAATATCAGGGATGAAGAAAAATGACATATTCGTGTAGATGACTCTGGTGTTGAAGCGAAGATATGAAGGCGTAGAGAAGCGCGTGAGGACTTTGATAGAGAAAAAATTCTTGATATAAAATTTTCTAAATGAAGAGAGCTTGTTATAGGGATCTTAAACGGTCCCTACTATCATGAAAATATTTGTTTTTGTTTAAAGTTAATATATTTCGGAGTTATACACTTTCGTCAGAATTATATATTTTTTTCTATTTTCCTCGTAATAATGTTGACGAAAAACCGAGTTAATAAAGAATCTGCGTGATATTATCTGCGGCGTAGCTTTTGAAATGCCGAAATAATGCGTTTGACAACTCGATTTAAAATTCAAGTTAGTGTTTTCCATGTTAGAAGCGTTGGTTGAATTAGAATATTAAATTGTAATACGTACGAAATATTTGAAAGTCGAATTACAACGCAATAGTATGAAAATAAACAAGTATTTACTTGTTTAAAATTAATCTCTTTCGTCAGAATTTTATATATTTTTCCCGCCATAACTGAAAGAAAAAAGAGTTAATTAAGAGTCAACTTTTATTGTAGACGATCATATAATACATTATATTAAACATAAATATAACCATGCATTTGATGTTTAATGTAGAACTATTAAAAATGTTGTTCTCTTTATTTTTTTACCTGCATTTCTATGTTTTTCAGCACTTACCCATAAAATGTACTTATTTGCTAATCGGGTTTAGTCAATCTCAAAAACTGTCACTTAAGTAGAAATCATATTGTACATTCTCTTAAATTAACTTTTAAGAAATTCGACGTATGAAATTCAACAAATGTATGTTCTTCTAATATTGATTGAACGAATTAATTTAAAGGTTTCATGTGATGAAAACCAGTCTTGATGTGATGTCAGAAAATATCTTGTCAGATGATCGGAAAAGAAACCAGTTTCTTAAGATATTTTCTAAGGGAAATCCGTATTAAATCATCATGAGAAGATTAGCATCAGCAATGGAAAATAAGCAAAAGTTAAAAAAAATAAATTAAAACTTTATCAACTCATTAAATATAACTAATGTTGAAAGTAAAAGCAACCTCAATATATCAGCATGTCACAGAAGTTCTGTTCGAATTTTTAATTCTCTGACATGGCAAAAAGAAATGTCGAATGAAACTAAATTATTTTCACTATATTTTTTTTTTTACCTATTTTGAGTTAATCAACGCAATAAGGCATAACGTTCTTTAAGAGAAAATAAATGCCAAAATATTCAGCAGTTTTGGAGTGGAGTTATGTCCGAAAAACATGATTTCTGTTGACATTTTTGATTTAGACAAATTTGCAATTAATTGAATAATATATTATTCAATTAATACAGTCTTTTACCAAGTTTTTACCTATCTTTTTTCTTCTTCTTGCAAGATCTTCCAAAGTGTTTATCTGTTTACAGTATCAAACTTTATAATGATTCAATGAAATATAAGCACAACGGAAGATTGTGTTATTAAGTTTGTTTGCCATTGTCAAGCACTGAAATTCATATCCACAATACCACGACGTGTACGAAAACCAAACTATGATTCTGATAGTATGCAGTTGACAAATGTATGGAATAATCTATATAAACTATTTTTGTAAACACATTTCTAACAATAGATAGCGAAGATATACCCCTAAAATTGCCACACTCCGCCTTCCAACTTTTCGATACGAGTATCGCATCTGTCCAGTTTTGAGGTACTTTATTTTCGCACTTTAGATGACATTTTCTCACTGCCATTTTTTAGAATCTCTTTTGTTATACTATTTATTCTTATCGCTTGGTTGTTGATTATTTGACTTAAGCTGTTATCTAACTTCTAGGATGCACTTCATCAAGAGCCACGATTGGTTTATGTCGCTTAATGAGATCCAATGCAGATTCGTCAACGAATAGATGCCAATCAATGAGTTCCCTATAAATAATAATGTTTACAATATTGCTTCTTCATACCGTCTGGTTGTTCCAAATAGGGTAGCGTCTTTAGATTGAAGCAAAAATAGATTACTGCGAAATATATATGTGAAATATATATGTGAAATATATATGTGAAATATATAGTTCTTTTAAATTTTTTATAAAAACTCTATCGAGGTTTTGCTATTTACTGTCATTTTCGCCTTTTCGACCTTCTTGATTTTAGAATTTCGCGCATTCGTGTTTGTGCTATATTTTGGAAATACTTGTATGCTGCTTGATTGAATAGATTTGATGACAAGTTTTTTCGATAAATATTCCTTATTGTTTCAGGAAATGAATGAACTTTCTCAAACGTTATAGCGTTTTTCGAAATCTTCAAATGTCTTTAGCAGCAGAACATATCACTTTAAAATCCTTATATGAATTTGCTTCATAGAGTTGAATTCATTCTGAAAGATTTTTGTCTCAGAAATATGAAAAAAAAAACATTGATACATCAATTTTTTTTTAACTTGTGGATATGGAAAAGTACCTTAAGGGGGACGTAGTCACGTGTTTAACGCCTGTCCAATTGGATGTACGTACACTACTTAAAGAAATGCATTAAAATTACAATCTGAAAAAAATCTACAATCAAAAACTAACATTCTACCCTAACCCTACTTATCTTTAATTACGTATTTAGACACTTTAAAATATTTCGACTCGATTCGTAGTTAATATCATTTATCGTTGGACTTTTCGTTTTTATACACGAAGCCTTTAGAACGTTTTAAATTCCAATTCTTTTCCAATGTTTAAATATACCAGCATTTATTTGGAGGAAAGTTGGGTCGGATTACGGCAACCCTCTTACATAATATGAGCATATACTTCCGCAAACGTAACAATCTACTTGCCGAGGTAATATACAGGTCTTATTTTTACTAACATTTTGTAATCAATAACTATTTATAATTTTATCTTTAATACGAAGCACGCTAAATTTAGTCAAAAAAGCAATAAAATGAATCGTTTTTAACATCGAAAATAATTATATTTTTCCCATCTTTTAATTCCAAAGTTTCAGTTTTGATTCAGGATTTCACTAATAAACACACACACACACACACACACACACACACACACACACACACACACACACACACACACACACACACACACACACACACACACACACACACACATGCACACACATACACACATATATATATATAGATAGATAGATGTGTATATATAGATAAAGATATATATATATATACATATATATACATATATATATACATATATATGCATATATATATATATATATATATAAAGATATGTAGTAAGTTATAAAATATATGAGATAAGCCTGAAGAATCCTAGAGTGGATGAAACGCGGAATATTCAGTGTAGCTTAATCACCATATATATTTTATAACTTACTAACTAGCTCTACCTACGTACTGAGCACTGTTGAAAAAAATACTTAAAGTTTACGAATAAATTTATACTTTCGTATATTAATTAATGTGAGTAAATGAAGTAGTTATAAAGATATGTATATATATATGCACATAGATATAGATAAGTATATATATGCGTATATACATATAGATATGTGTATACACACATACACACATGCACACACACATATATATATACATATATATATATATTAACACTGTGTATTGCTTTATCGCATGCCAATATATTTTAATATTGAAATGGCTATGAAAGGCAGAGAAGTGAAATATGATACACTGAAAAACATAACACAGGACCTTCATTTTTGTGGAATTGGAACAAATATTTTTAAAATTATGTTAATTTTTCTATTTTTTTGTAATTCTAAATGTGTATCATTTTATTGCATGCCTTGAGAATGCAGAGGAAGGGTCGATTTATAGCTAATAAAAAAGAACGTATTGTTGCAGGGTTTGCAGAACGTTTATCTCTCGTAGATCTTGCCAAGTAGCTTGAAAGGGATCGCAGAACATTGTCCTCATTCGTTGAAAACTCAAACATCAAACTAAGGAAGGAAAAAAAACACAAAAATGTCAGTTTCTGCTTGTGGTATTAGAAAATTCGCCATTATGATATCAGGACGCTAAGCAGCAACAGTGATGCTATATTTTACAAAGCTGGAATACCTTACTTATCCAGAAACACACGCTGCAATGTCTTAAACGAAATTGCAAGAAGCATTCAGCCTATAGTAAGACGTGTTTTAAACAAAACTCATTACGAAAAATGTTCGGCTTGGGCCCAGAAATACATTAAAACCATATTTGAAAATGTTCTTTCCAACATAGGCCAGAGCAACCCTTGATGAACCAGATGGGTGAGTCAAAGTTTGGAGTCCTCTTGGATTACCTACCCTCATCGATTCCATCATCAACAGGAAGGTGAAAGTGTCATTTTTTTTAGATTGGAATAATCTGCGATGAACTAATTGGACCATTGTCAAACTGACAAGCCAGTCTTATATTTTATTTTTAAATGAACGTTTGTCACCATGGCTTGATGACCTTCCATTGGCACGTAACCCCATATTTATTTTTATGCACGATAATGCGCCTCTCCACTCAGCCAAGGCTGCGACATCTTACCTTAACTTATTAGGCTTTAGTGGAGAAAATATGTTGATATGGCTACATTGTCCCCCAGATATGAACCTAAATGAACGCTGTGGTCAATAATAAAGATGAAAGTTTGTGAAATAGATGTTCGATTTTTCGTCGAAGGATGAACATTGAAGGAAGATTTTAGAAGTTTTCTGCAGCATCAAATCATCTCAAATCTGCCGTCATCAGCTGACATTCTATTCAAAGTGATTTTGAAGTATGAGAATTTTACTGATAAAAATATTTCCTTAAACAAAATAATGTGAAATTCGTTCTTGTTTTTGGTTAATATAATTACTGGATATGCTCTATTTCATATAAATCACAATACGAAGTTAGAATAATGTTTTATTACGGAATATATACATTTTTAGATACTTGCAATAAAGTGATACACATGTAAAAATTACCACAAAATAGGAAAATTATCATCAATTTAAATTTTTATTCGAGTTCCACAAAAAATCAGGGAAATAAGTTCCCTTGTGAAGCTCTTCCAGTGTACCAATTTTCACTTTTTTGCGTTTCATAGCAATGTTAATATAATAAGAAAACATTAATCTGAGATAATGCGATACACATTTCCCCAATTTTTATTTTACGTTTCTCTCTCTCTCTCTCTCTCCATATATATATATATATATATATATATATATATATATATATATATATATATATATATATATATTATTTTTAAAATGTAATTATCCACTGACACGTGTTTCGTCGTCTACGACTCAGCAGAGTGGCTGAATATAGTTAGATTCGAAATCGGGACTCCACGGTAATGAGCCTAAGCCCTTTACCTCTGACCCATCTCGTCAAGTGTCTGGATATATCGCGATTTACTTAAATGTTGTTTGTTTTTTTGGCTTTAGCGATATGTTTTTAATGAATTCAATTATTTACGGAAGCGCATTTTTACCTAAATGCGAGCTGGAAATAATTTTACCTTTAAACAATTTGGTACCCCCACATGGGGAGCGGTATATATATTATTTTTAAAATGTAATTATCCACTGACACATTTTCGTGGAGTCCCGATTTCGAATCTCGCTATATTCAGTCACTCTTATGAGTCGTAGATGACGAAACACGTGTTAGTGGATAATTACATTTTTAAAAAAGTATATATATACCGCTCCCCATGTGAGGATACCAAATTGGTTAAAGGGAAAATTATTCCCAGCTCGCATTTAGGTAAAAATGCGCTCTCGTAAATGATTGAATTCATTCAAAACATATCGCTAAAACCAAAACAAACATTTAAGTAAATCGCGATATATCCAGGTAGTTGGCGAGATGGGTCAGAGGTAAGGGGCTTAGGCTCATTACCGTGGGATCCCGATTTCGAATCTCGCTATCTTCAGCCACTCTATTGAGTTGTAGACGACGAAACACGTGTCAGTGGATAATTACATTTAAAAAATATATATACCGCTTCCCATGTGGGGGTACCAAATTGGTTAAAAGGGAAAATTATTCCCAACTCGCATTTAGGTAAAAATGCACTTTCGTAAATGATTGAATTCATTCAAATCATATCGCTAAAACCAAAACAAAACAATATATATATATATATATATATATATATATATATATATATATAGAGAGAGAGAGAGAGAGAGAGAGAGAGAGAGAGAGAGACGTAAAATAAAAAGAAATGGAGAAATATCCGAATAAAAGATCTTGGGATAGATAAGGAGATAGAGATTGACATTTGTGTGGTTGTGTCAAAATCCGAGGTGTAGATTTTCTTCCCTTTTTAACGCCATAACCATTCGATGATATACGATGCGAATATCCGAACATTGTCACACACACGCCTTTCCACTTTAGAAACGACTTTTTGTCGATAGCATCAGGCGAAGACGCGGCAATTTTATTAACACTGAATATCTTTATGGCTGAAGACAGCGGCCATCAAAGATTCATGAGACTCCCTATCCTCCACCACTCTTAATACATCTTATGGTATAAAAGTATTTTTACTCTGAAGTGAAAAAAATGGAGAAAAGGCATTTACGAAGAGGGAAGTTTGAGTGGTTACAAAATAAAGTAAAATAAAAATAGTGAGCGATGGAGACAACCGCGTCAATAAAATAACAAAAACATTCTGTCGGTATTATTTAGGATTATAGAAAGTATGAGAAATACGTGTAGACGTCATAAATAGTTAAGAACAAATACATTTTTTAATAAATATACGAAGTGAATGCAGAACTCTTGAATTACAGCAACGCGGACATTTTAGCTGATCGTCTCTTGCTGTTTCACGTATTCGTCTGGGATGAAGCTGTTTCTCTGCACAGAGTTATATTCAATCAAAATCTAGTAATATTAATACACTTGTAAAATTACTCTACGACAAATGTTATCCATATTGAATTCCCAACTAATCAGAGAGAATAAGTCTTTGTTTATATAGCTGTCCATTTAGGGAGCTGGTGTGAAGATCTTTCATTGATTCGTGCCTATAAACTAGTATTTTTAAATGTGTTCCTTTCAAAGACGACAATATATTGAATTTAGAGTAAATGGTATTTCCTAACCTAAACATTTCTTATTGAGAGATGCTTTCTGGAAAACAGTTATCGTCGATCATAGAATGTTCTATTTCTTAAAAATGTATTACGTCTACTTAGAATTAATTGCTGGCAACAAGAGAAATCTAACTTCAATCGTAAAACCTATTTATAATGTTCATGGCAGAAAGATCATTTTCGACAAATCATATAGCTGCTTTTGTCTGGTTTTCAGAAAACAGCTGTGCATCTTGTTGACATTTCATAATAAGTTTTCAATAAATAATGACGTCTCGCTGTTTTAATCCATTTTACTTATTGCTAAGGCTAAATTAAGATACAGCGCCGACATTGACCCCCTTTATTTGCTTTCGTGATAAGGAAATGTTTTATAGAAAACTAAACCCAAACAACATATCCTCTTTTTTCCAGACCTGCACACTATGTCAGTTTTCAATTCACCGACTAGATAAACTTTCACTTTATTTTTCCAATGATGTAATATACTGATATGTTAATGTCATTTTGAACTTTTTCTACCCCCCCCCTTATCGCATGGAAAACTCCGATTTTATCATATATTTTTTACATCCAAACCAACTTTTGTCAGAAATAATCATCTACATTACCTTTAAAAACCGTTATGGCTGAATAGCACCTTTCAACAAAAATAATTACTTTCGCCTGTACAATTATTTCTCCACTGAACATAACAATTATATTTCTTCCAAAGAATATACAGCAATAAAAGAAATTGTTAAAACAGTATATTCATTCTGTAAAGCATTGCCATTATTGCAATTTTCAAATCGAAATCAAATCGAAACTCTATTTTGGTTAAATTTTCATGGTTGGTAAATTACTTTATTTTCAGTCATATCAACCGCTTCTATAATTTATCGTATGAGGTGAGTCGGAGGATATCAACTCCCCCATCTAAACCCTAACGCTTGGTCTCCCTGTTAGGTTATTATACAAAATGCAGTTTAGTCTTTCCATCGAAACTAAAACATTTCATAAGGGAATTTTAAAACAAATAAAATATATTTGAAATTCTTGATTATTAAAACATAATTATTTTGGAAAACTGACTATTACATAGAAGTAAAAGTCCTTGATTTACGGATGGTAAATATGGCAGCAGGAGATGACATAGTGTGAGTAGGCATATCATAAGGGAAACAAGTGTGAGCGCGTAAATAAGAAGACGTAAATAAAGCACCATGCGTTTCAACAAGATTGTCCTAAATAATATTCAAATATCGGTATCTTCACACGAATGAAGCTACTTTCCATATCGTCCAAGTAATCTTAGACAATAAGAATAGACCGGAAGTCTCTTGCCAAACGTCTTTTGAAATAAGTTCAAAGTCTTGTACCCTCTTCCTATCAAGTATGATTGATAGTTCGAACGCACGCCAGAACCTTTTCATTGATTTGATCATTGATCTCACGTCTTTCATCTTCGCAAATTCTGCGCCCACGCTCCGCCATTTAACACGTCCTTACTACGCGATTTCTATTTATTTTATTATTTTGGTCATTCTCTCTCATTTGAATCATCTCTACTTACCCGCCTTGTTCCCTTCTTTCGGCATTTCTTAATTTCTTCTCTCATTTCCGCTCGCACCTCTTTTGGGACTTTTTGTCATTTTCTTGTTTGCTTCGGCTTTATTATATTGATATGATTTTTTTTTTACCTTTTTACTTTCTCATTTCCATCTTGCTTATCCGTTTCACGATCGTTGGCAAACATTACAGCTTACTTATCAATTACAGTTTCTTTTATTTTTTCAGCAAATTATTTTCCATTTAAATTGAATTATAAAGTGGCGCCTTTTTTAGTTTTATTTTCTTTATGATAAAATTGAAAATGATAAAAACAATAATTGAGTTTAATCCCAGGATCTCAGAAAAAAAAAAGCTTGGGTGCATTCGTTGTGAATGGATGCATTCTGGAAGTCATCACGTGATCCTCATTTGTGCGACAGACGTGCAGTCAAATAATTAATCAGCTTATCGATTAATCAACGACACGCGTCCTTATGAATACGAGAGAGCCATCCTTTTAAAGAAACAAAAGTATGTGCGCAGAAAAAGAGGAATGCAAACAGAATTGAAGAGGGCGTTTATTTTTAAACGTTCATTTAATAATCATATCCACATGTGATTTAGATCACATATATTCACACATTTAAAACTAGCAATAAAATGATGATGAGTTAAATCAGTGTTATATTTCGCGTATTTAGTTTTTTTTTAATCTACTTCCTATTTAATAATTCGTAACCGTTATAAAATAGTAAAGAATTCTTAAGGTACATTCATTCCACCTGCAACAAAAATCCGTTCACAATACTAGCCGTAACAGACCGGTAATTTCAAATAGTTAGTAATATTTGATTACGTTTATTTTAATATTATAGATACACAAACAAGCCCAATATATATTCACATATTTGTTTAAGTGTTAGTTCTGAGAGCTTTTGAGTCAGTTATATATTTTTATTGTATATATTTCTTTTAAATGGGAATACCTAGCCATTTGAAGAGTTGAGTGCAATTAATAATAAACACTTTTAACGCTAGGCTTATAAACGTTATATAAACGTTATATACATTAGGCTTTATAAACTGTGGGATTTGGCTGAAACGGAAAATCGGATAAAGACATGATTAGCATTCATTTCTTCATTCTAACTAGTGCTAGCAGAGGAAACATTTTTCGCCTTTTTTGACTTTGACCATTATCTCCTTTTTATGGAAATGGTTTATCTCGTCTTCTTTTTTATTGTTAACTGTTTCTTCCTTTGCAGTTTTCACGGTTATTATTGAATAAAATTGATTACATCAACACGTTTTATTTCATTTGTGTAGTAAGTTTTCTTTTATGCTTATACAATTTATTCTAGCGAAAGAGATCCTCATTCACACATATGCGCACGCACACACATGTATTTGTATAGTTCTCTCTGAATCTATTGTGGCTGATGATATATACGATACTATTATTTTCATAAGCATTTTTATTTTTTACAATTCCTGCATTCCAGTTTTGATTTTGAATTTTATTTGTGACTAGCGGGGGGGGGGTACCCGGCGTTGCCCGAGTGTTTATAGGTGTGTGGTCGGCCGAAGGTGGGGGGTGTTAATGAAAACCTAAGAATAAGCGAAGTAAAATAAACCCCCAAAACAGAAAAACGAACCAAAAACAGAAAAACGAACGCGGGGGGGATACCCGGGCGGTGGGGGAGATGGGGTTAATCAAAACATAAAAATAAAACACAAAAAAACTAACGTAAGGTAAACGAACGTTGTTAAATGTAATAATCGAAAAAACAAAAACAAAAAAGAAAACAGAAAAACGAACGTTAAAACCGCTTTAAAAAATCTGAAAAATACCGCCCCCCCCAAAAAAAAAACACGTGAAAAATGGCTGAAATAAACCTGTTCCGATATTAAAATTTAAAAAATCGGTGGGTAACCCGGGTCGGTCTGGGTGGGGGTGTTAATGAAAACCTAAAAATAAGCGAAGTAAAAAAAAAAAACAGAAAAAACAGACGTTACGGTAAAAATGGCTTAAATAACCCTGCTTCAATATTTAAATTTTAAAAATCGAAAAAAAAAAGAAATAGAAATCTCACACCACAATTCGAACCCAAAAAGTTTAGATAAGGACCCAACGCTCTAAACAACTGAGCTAACACGACATACATGAACTTATGTCAGTTCTTCAAATATTTATACTAAATCAGGTTATGACGTTGTCTGACGCATGCGTAGAACCGATCTTGTCATGAGAGGACGATTTTTGCTGACCCCCCCCCTGTAGGAAAGTGCTGATGTCAGGATGAAAAAATGAACGTATTTGGCCAATTTTTCAGGCGAAGGATGGTGCTTTCATAGAAAACCAAGTTTATGAATTCTTGTTCTGTCCCTCGAAAGTTTTTAGCAGACATACAACACACACAAACATACATACATTTTCGCTTTTATACAGGGTGTTCCAAAAGTCTTTGGCACATTAAGCAGATATGAGGACTTGAAATGTGCCCAAGACTTTTGGAACACCCTGTATATATATATATATATATATATATATATATAGACTAGCGGGGGTACCCGGCGGTGCCCGGGTGTTTGGAGGTGTGTGTGCTGTTAAATAAAAAAGGAACCGGGGGGGTAAAAGTTGGTAGGATCGAACCCGAAGCCCTGAGGCGAAGTTGGAAAATGTGAAAAAAACATGAACCGTCCGGCTAGCCAGAATGAGTTACTGAAAGATATTTGAATTTATTTAAGTAAGAACCAAATTGATAGGTGCCCGCACGGAAGTCGTAGAGCGTTACGACAACGACGACGACGACGACGACGTAAGCAATAGCTATTCAGCAAATGAGGTCAATAATCAGGTGTGTTTGTTATAAGCGAAGTAAAAAAAGAAAACATGAAAACGAACGTTAAAACTTAAGCGGGGGGTAATCAAAACATCGAAAAAAAAACACAAAAAAACTAACGTAAGACAAACGAACGATGTTAAATGTAAAAATCGAAAAGACAAAAAAGAAAACAGAAAAATGAACGTTAAAACAAACAAAAAAAAAACACGTGAAAAATGGCTTAAATAAGCCTGTTCCGATATTAAAATTTAAAAAATCGGTGGGTCACCGGGTGTTTTGGGGTGTGTGGTCGGGGGGGATAAGCGAAGTATAAAAAACAAAAACAGAAAAAACGAACGTTACGTGAAAAATGGCTTAAATAACACTGGTTCAATATTTAAATTTAAAAAATCGAACAAATAAAATACATCTCACACCACGATTCGAACCCAAAACGTTTAGATAACGAACCAACGCGCTAACCAACTTAGCTTACGTGACGTACATGAAATTCAGCATGAAATACATGAAATTCAGCAAGTTATTCATTATTTAAAGTAAATAAAGTCATGAGGTCATCTGACGCATGCGTAGAACCGGTCGTCGTCACTAGGGGACAGTTTTTGTTGCCCCCCCCCCTGTCGAAAATTGTCGATTTCGGGGTGAAAAAACGTACGTTTTTGGCCAATTTTTCGATATTTTTCGAGCAAAGGATGAGGCTTCAATATGAAACCGAATTTGTGAATTTTCGTCGTGTCTGTCGAAAGTTTTTAGCGGACACACAAACACACATACAAACACACAAACATACATACATACACACATTTTCGCTTTTATATATATAGATAACATTGAGCTTTTCAGAGCATTCATTAAGCGGTTGTATTTAGAGTTATGAATTTGGGACTGGGAATATTTTACTAAATTTTGATAAATAATGAGATTATGTTCAAGTTGTTCGGTGTGAGGAGGAACATATTAATGCAGTAATCATAGTTCAACTAACATAGACAAAATAGACGAAACGAAATTATCGTTTTTACGTAGGGTTAATTACCATGAACTGAATATTATATCGTACTCTAAAATAGCGAAACAAAATGAATTATGGATAAAAAAAACAAAACAAACTACTCCCATGTATTTTAATATGTATAAATATTTTAGATAATGAGCAGATACATATAATTTTTTTATAAATGCTTTTTAATTTACTGCACTGATTCAAGTAATCCAAAAATTGGTTTTAGTTTTGCGTTTCAATAAAATGGCAGTACTTGAACTAAATATACAAACAATATAACAGACCATTCTGCTTAAATAGTTTCTTTCTGTTGTGAAATGGCCTGAAGAGTTTCATTTGTTTTTCAAACATTTGCATTTGATTCGTTAAAACAAATCACTCATATTAAAAGAAATCGTCGATAAAAAAGTTGAAAATTTACATAAAATATGAATATGCAACCTATTTATAACAAAAATATAAAAAAGAATCTTCCAAAATGTGTGAATATATTATAATATGTAGAATCCAAACGTTTATATGATTTCCATAATTCTTATTTGTTAAATATAAATATGATTTAGTTGAATAAAAAGTTTATCTAAAACTGACTTAAGCGATGCTTCTGTGCCTTAAACTTTTACCTGTATGTTTTAATCCCGCACAATATACTTTAAAATAATCCTATGTTTTTTTTAATCTTAATTTGGGAAAATAATATTAAATCAAGTTTCAGTTGTAGTGACAACTACTGACCATGAATAATCTGTCTATCTAATCTTTTGTTTCCATAATTGTAGACACATGTTCACTTAAATGAATAACGAAATTTGACTATACCTTCTTGTTCGAAATCTGTTGTAACGATTTAATGACTTTAATCGAAGGTATCGCTCATATATATATATATATATATATATATATATATATATATATATATATATATATGTATAGATATATATGCACATGGATATACTCGTGTTATCATAATTGTGAGAGTATCCATTGTTACTTAAGGTTGAAAGCGTAAAATGCAAAAAGCAAAGCATAAAAAACGGGTTTTAGTGAAATTACTAAGTGACTTAAATGAAGCAGTTGTCCAGTAAATGAAACGCCATCCTGTTTTGTATCTATATGGAACAATGGTCATTAGATTGGCACATCTGCATAAACAACATGGTTTCCATGTGCACGCCGTTTTAAAAATCGCTGGAAACGTCTTTCCAGAACAATTAAAGAAATAATTCTACTTCCATTAACACGTATAAACAGATTTAAACTGAACGTAACATTAACAAATTCTCATAATTCATTGGTATATTCAGTGTATTTCTTTTAGTGCACACTGACAGCAATTTTAATTTACACTCACGGATTGCATTGGATCAAGTAGCCAAAGATTGTTTTTAGTTTTCTGCTCCAATAAAATGATAGTTTTTGAAAGAAATATAATTTCAAACAAGATATTATTCTTAAATAGGATCTTTCTGTCGTTAAACGACTTGAAATTCTACGCATAATATTTTAAACAATTTTCAATAATTGCAAAATTCATTGTAAAGTCTTTTTGTGTGTAAAATTAAAATAGAATAATTGCCGTCAGCAAGGTCCTGGGGCGCAGTGGTTAGAGTACTTAGAAAAGTTCAATGTTAAAAGTGATATTCGTTTGAAAATTGAAGATTCAGTCCTCAGTGTAGGCGACTTATAAATACAATTTTAAAATGATTTAGGACCTTTCTCACGTAATGGCAGACTGAACGCGGACATGTTACATTAATAAAATAAATACAAGTGTTTCGTTTGAAATTTTATGTAGATTCACGTGTTTGATGAGATATACCCCGAGAAGATCGGAGGTTATATCGAACAAGACGTGAAAATAACATTCAAAATGAGAACAGTGGTCAAAAAAAAATTTTTTAATACGAATATCAGATGTTAATCTCAAAAATTCAGAAAAGTTTTATTGTAAAATAATGTTATTTTTCCAGATAAGTGAATAATTTCTATGCATATGAAAAAACCTAAAACTCTCCAAACCAAGTTTATCTGTTTTCTTTTAATTGATAAAATTTTATAAAAAAAAGTTTATATCATTACTCGTATTATGTATCATAGATGTTGAGCAATTTAAACAACTTTTAAGGTGAAATTTTTTACATTTTATTGAACTAAAATGGAAGGACAAAGAGGAAAGAACAATGGCAAATCTAAGGTAGAAGCATGTGTAAACCAAAGAATGTTATTTGCATCATTTGGATTATTATTCATATTATTATTTGGATTATTATTCATATTACCTGTTCTATTCAAAGCGTTTAGGCCGATATATCTTCAGAGTAATACATAAATTGGCAACCTATGAATAAATTGGGAACTTATACACGAATCTAAACTGAACGATTTATTATTACCACGGGATTATATTAAACTAATCCTTCTCGTCAATGAGTGATATAACAAATTAGGAATGACCTCCATCCCCTGATTTTCCCACAACTAAATAACTAGGAATGACAGCAATAAAACACATTTAATAACCAAATATTATACACACATTCATTCACCACATCAGTTATTAACTATTTCGCAGTGCTTAACTAAGTCATATAGTTCTCTTAGTCTGTGTGTGTTGTTTTACATTTTCACCCCAAACAAAGCACAGTGCCACTTTGATGTAATAGCTACTATTAGGAATATATATCGCAGGGATAGTGTGTAGGGAGTTGAGCAGTCAGTACAGTTAGGAAAGCAGTAAAGCGGAAAAAATCCCGGAGTCTAGTAGTTCTGGGGAAGAAAGTATTAGAGCAGATGGCGTTTTTACATCTATAGATCTCTACTGTATAGGGGTGGGACTTTGCTGCTTGTTTGATGGGCATTGCTGATTTGCTGCTTGTTTGGGTGTATTTATATCGAGGAGATACAATGGCTTGTAGTTCGTCGGAACATCCACCATTAAAATGCTTGTAAAACACGTAGATAGGTTATAACATTTTGTCAGTGGGACAGAGGTTGAAGCTTAGATGAAAGTTCAGGACCTATCAGATTGGCGACTCTCTTTTGAACCCTGTCTAGGAGTGAGAGACTAGTAGCAGATGCACCAGCCCAAATATGACAACAATATTTCACACATGGGCGAATGGTAGTCTTCTAGATTAACATGATATATTCAGGCGTAACCTTCTTGCGTTGACAATGCTCTCAATGTATCTGTTCCAACTCATGTTCTGTGTGAACGTTAAGCTGAGGAGTTTGAAAGAAGTACTTTAAGGTAATGTATCTTTACCCATAGCTATTGATGGTTGAAAAGGTTTCTTTTAATCATTGAAGGAAGCAAGCTTAGTCTTGCCAATATTGAATGTGCCCATCCATTTTTGCTCCCATTCCACTACAGACTGGAGGTCTTCCTCTAGTTTTCTGCCATTGCCTTGGATACATGTATTAACCGGTTTAGGTAATTCATCAGTATTATTGATAATTAACGCCTAGGAATCGAACTTTAATGTACACCACGCATTTATATCATATTGTTTTAATACACGACCGTCCAGTACAACCTGAATTCTTCTCTTATTTAAGACAGATTTAATTATGTTAGGTATTCATCTAGTGATTCCATATGATTTAATTTTTCCTGAGAAGACCACTTTGTCATACCCCGTCAAAAACCTTAGACATATCTAGGGGTTCTGCCCTCGTCTGTCTGCTTTGTCCAGTGTATGACATATATCTTCAGAAATTACAGTTAGGATATATTCAGAAGAACGCGTTTATCTAAATCTATATTGTTGGTCGGTCAGAAATTAAGCACCAGTAAGGTGATAAACTAGAGTTGGATTAATTATGGACTTTTGGTGAAGAAAGGAAGGAGGCTAATGGAGCAATAATTTAATGGGTCAGTTTGGAGAGGAATGTGGCAACTTCAGCGGATCATTTTTTTTAAATAGTACAACCGGGATAAGATCGGGTCCACTTGTTTCTGAGATGTCTAGGTTTTTATATTTTGCGCTTAAGAAGGATTGATTTTCAGATCATGTAGTGTGGTGTCAGTCCGCAAAGTCAAATCAGGGAGGGAGTGGTTTGCTGGGTTCAATGTACAGTTTGAAGCAATTCGACTAAGTGAGCATGTTGGTTTTCTCGATTGCCATAAAAACAACAGCATGATTGTTAAATAGTGGAGGAATTGTTGATGTCTATTATTTTCTACACTGTTGTAGATTTTTCTGAAATTTCTGCGCTTTGACGAGTTTCTAATGGTTTCATTATATTCTCCCTTGGCTGCCCCTATTTGTTTCTTACAATCACTTCTAGCTTCTATAAACTTTTGTCTGTTTCTATTGAACTTATGTCAGAAAAATCTGCGGTATGCATGCTACCTTTTCGCAATGGCAGCTGCGCAAGTAGAAATAAACCATTTGCGAGAATGGGGTTTGCTGTAGAACTTCCACGTGGGAACATGCGTTTCAATTGCAGCTTTGAACCATTCAGTGGTCTCATTTGAGCATTGTTCTGCAGGAAGACAAAAAGTATTTCCCCATGGGGTATCATGAGATCTCTGATTGCTTCCCAGTCAGCCTTCTTATAATACTTTGTTGTTTTGTGTAATGGCTCTTCAGCTTTGGCTCAACAATTTAGAGCAAATTTCAACCATTATCAACGAGTGATCAGCATTCCCGAGTGGGCTATAGGCATGCGTTATACAATCACTGGAAACTGTGGAATTCGTAAATGTTGATCTTGCTGGTCTGGGAAATGTACCGAAAACGTGCTGTGATAGAGAATGTGATATTGAGAAGCTGTGCCATGCTACCAGCTGCGTCTGTGTAAGTAGAGAAGCAAGGCAAATCGCTGTGATATCAAAGTAACCAAATACATGTACCTTCTCGTTAGTATCAAAGGAGAGCGCTGTATTAATGCTATCCTAGACTTGGTTGATTCCAGTAACGTCCTAGGTCTGAGAAGAGCGGTAGAGAAAATATAAGCTATGTTGCAGGCTAAGTTGCATAAATGCCTGGTCGTCTGATTCTAGTTTTGATTCTCTAGTCAATGGGAGGTTATTTCGAATATAGACTTAAATTCTGTGCATATGTTTGTCTAGATCTTTATGAAAAAGTGAGAGATAACCAGGCATGTAAAAGAGGTTAGAAAAGATGGAGTACTGTTGCTTAGCTTCACTCAACGTCAAGATATTCTGGGCGTTTTCTAGGAAGAAAATGATTCAACATCACCTAAAATAGTGGTAAGCGCGCGGGTATTCGTGAATGCAAGCCTGAAGGGAGGAGGCAAATTGGTTTTGTTTGAGTTTACGCGTGGTTTTATCGTAATTTATTATTGAACTGCCATTTTATTTTATTTAAAGGCTTCAGTTTAAATGGTGATATGTGCTGGACAAAGTGCAGGATACCAAACATGCAACGCATATAGACCATCAGCCGACTTTTTTTTCTACAGGATTGTGACCTCAGGAAAGCCAACTGGAGAGAGGTATAGATTCCTTTTCAATGTGCGACATGGCACTACACCCATCCCAATATTATACAACTGATGATGGAGCAGCCGCTCTAAGCATTACTAAAGAGTTAGGACATCTGTACTATCAGTTGGAATCAGCAGCCAGTAAGCTTCAAATCGGTACCCTCAACCCGTCAGACAAAATCAAACCAATCCAATAGCATTGGCATATATGGCACTCAAGCATCCAGTGTTCAGTGATGGAAATGTGATGGAAGTGCGAGCGACGTTCAAGGCCTTAGTCAGGAAACAAGGGCAACGATTGGCCTTTTCTGTCCTGTCCCTATAATCGCACATACATGCCTTGCTAATAGACAAAGAAAGAGCATGAAAGCCTGGCAATAGACAGATCCTATCTACTCCCTAGTTTTACAAACCGGTAATTTCTTCGAGACACCAGCCCAAAGAAGGTCGTCGACCAGGATTGGAGTGGCTTCCCTCACCTTTACTTGATGATTTACTTCAGTATTTTCTTTCCCCTATATGGATGACTTGAGATCAACAGGTCTATCAGTACCGAGAGAGTTAGCCCCGCGCCTAGGTCTTAAACCAAGTATTTCTTGACCCCCGCATACGTACTTTATATTTATTGGGTTAGTTACTAAAGGTTATATATCTACTCAAAATTTACACTCCTCAACAATTGAAGAAGATATCACTATGCTTTATATTTCATTGTTACTGGAAAGTTGATAAATAAAAATTTATGCGGTGGAAACAGCTAAATTTGCAACTGGTTGGTCTGAGAGAAAGAAGTCAATATATTGTTTTAATCTTGTTTATATGTTAGTTTAGGAATAGAATAGCATGTTAAGGCTTCGATTTATAATAAGAATTAAAATATAATTTTATGCACTTACTCTGAATATTTGAGACGATAGGAGGGATACTAAAAATTATCTATTTAATATTGAATATATTATTCTTACTTTTAATTTAATATTGAATATATTATTCTTACTTTTAATTTAATATTGAATTTATTATTCTTACTTTTAATTTAATATTGGATATATTATTCTTACTTTTAATTTAATATTGAATTTATTATTCTTACTTTTAATTTAATATTGAATTTATTATTCTTACTTTTAATTTAATATTGAATTTATTATTCTTACTTCTAGCGAAGAAACATACATCTGCCTTCGATACTCTTTGCAAGGCAAAATTCAGAAATTGTATTTTGCCTAGCAAAGAGTATCGACTCAATTATTTGTATTGGTTTGAATTTGAAGAGATGGACACGAATTAAGGTTTAACTACAGTATTAATATATATTAAAACTCAAAAGTTAGTGTTTAAACAAGAGGAAACAGGTTTATAACAAGTTAAGACAAAATCTAAAATCGTAGAACATATCTGGTGACTCAGATTCAGAAGAAATTTCTATTTGCAAATTAGCAAGACTTTTTACTCGTTTTAGCGGTGATAGAATATCCACACATAAGTTTCACTTATTTTCGGAAACTACTTGTCCGATCTGGTTAAAATCATATCTAAGTTATGGTAAAATGCAGCTGACTTTATCACCAAATGTTTGATTATGACCAATTTTTTGTTTATAAGATACAGTCAAATTATTAGTTAAACTATATAGGCGATGTTATTTTTCGAGATAATGATACATTTCACTAACGAGCTTGTTATGTTCGTTAGTAAAAGAAGGACGTCGGTGTCGTAGTAAGTTTCGTTTTTCTAATAAGCTTGTACTCGAACTTTTTTGTGGTGGGAGTGTTGCTTTGCTTAAAGTTTATTTACACTTAAGGAGTTACAATATGCGTAATCATTTTAGTCTCTTTCCCAGTATTTGAAACGGATTCAAATCCATTAATCGTCAGCTTTTTTTCTTTTTCTTTTCATAAATTTTTTGTCCTCTTTGCTTCATTTGCTGGAGATTTAGATAATTGGCATTATATTTGGTATGAGAATCTGCCAAATTGAACTTGGCTAAACAGAGACGAAATTCGGTCAAGTTAACATATCTAATATTATCTTATTTCATCACAGACATACAAACACACATAAGCACACGTATATATATATATATATATATATATATATATATATATATATATATATAAACACACGAACACACACACACATATATATCACTATTTATGTACATATGTGCAAAAATATGTGCGTGTATATGTCTCTCACTCAGTTTATGTGTGTATAAACCTATATATGTGTATAAATGTTTTAACTGCGTGTCAAATTATTAACGAGATAACATTTTTTACCAGTTTCAGAAAGTTACCAGTAGTTTCGTATCAAAACGTTGGCATGCTGAGCTGCGGATACTGTGAAAATTTCGTATTTTTCCACGTAATGTAAAAAAAACGTCATCGTAATTGATGAATCCACGGTATTTGAGGTATGTAAAATTATTAACAAGGCAGTTTGTTTCGTCAATAAAATGGCTCGTAAAGATGGATTAAAAAGAGTCCTATTACAGAACAGCTAGCAAAAGTTAAAACTATCATCAAAATATCGAAAATAATAGGAAGGTACTATCAAACTGTGAAGAAATTTGTCAAGTAACCTGTAAAGTTACGCAAGAGAGCTGATACAGGTAAATCTAGAATTGTTTCACGCCGTTCTCTACTCCAAATTAAACGTGGAGTTGTTAGGAACCCTGGGCAGACTAGTCGAGAAGTCTTTGACCAAGCCGGAGATTAAGGAATGACTCAAAAATACTCGATGTCGCCTTCTGAAAGAAGTGACAAAGCCTCCATTAAAGAACATCACATACAAAACCGATAGAAATGGTCAGAGGATAACATGAAAACGGATTTTTCCAAAGTTTTGTTCACGGATGAAGTGCGTGTCATTCTTGATGGCCCAGATGGCTGGAGCAAGGGATGAGTCCTATATGGACATAATTGGAAAGCCTATATGGACATAATTGGAAAGCCCCAGAAGGTGTAAAAATGACTTTAAATGCCTTTCTGAAGGAGCACTTTGAACAATAGCTGAAGAAGCAAAGGTTGACGTTCAGAAGAAGCATTATTTTTACGCAGGATAATGTTTCCTCGCATGCAGCAAACAAAAGCAAAGAGTATTTGCAACAACTGGGCTCTCTGGGCGACGGAAGATGGAGTGGCCTGCAAATTGACAACCTTTGGAGTATCATGAAGCGACGCCTCTATGCAAGTGGATGCCAATTTAAGATAAGTTGTGGGATGCTCTCCAAGAGGTATCTTGAGGAATGACTTGACGAACTCACAAATTTGACTAATTCTGTGGACCAATGTTTTTTTACAAATCATTAATAAAAAAGGATCGCATCTGCCCTACTAATTATGTCAACGTTTAAATTGCTATGTACTTATTGTGTTCTAAGGATTTTTTCCAAGTTTCTGTAATGTTTGAATATTATTTCAATAAAAAAGTTATGGGTATATTGTGTTTTTTTCTCAACCTCGTTAATAACTTGACACGCTGAAATCAACAGATATTCCTATCTTCTGCCATAGTTTCGCTAATACTGCTTTAAATGCATTTATTGTTAGAATTGAGCTGCAGAATAGTATCGCAACCACTTTCTCAAGGTTTCATGGATTTTTATTCACTCGTTTCTTAAATATTTTCAAAAAATGTAAACGCGTTAATAATTTGATTTGCAAAAGTATTGTGATGTGGGTCTTTTTTTTAAGTATTAGGGCATAGAACTGTCTAGGTACCGGAGACTAACTTAAGGGCGTGTGTATGCGTGTGAGAGAGAGAGAGAGAGGGAGAGAGAGGGAGAGAGAGGGAGAGAGAGAGAGGGAGAAGGAAACAGAGGGAGAGAGATAGAAAGAGAGGGTGTGGGTTAGATAGGGAGGGAGAGAGGGTTTAGAGAGAGATAATAGTAAAAATAATATAGAATCCTAAGAGATTACCTCCACCCACCAACTTTATTGACCTGTTAAGTACAGGAGATGCTGAATGGTACATAGACAAGTCTTTAATTTCAGGACTGACCATTCAAAGGAAGAACACACATGAAATGAACATTTCTGAGATAAAAGATAAACCATTATTTCATTTATATTTTCCAAATCGACTCATTTTAAACAACAAATATGTGGATTGTATATTCTATTGACTTTAACTCTCTAAATTTTAATTGTGTTTATTTTGAGGTTTTTAACTGTTTTTTTTACAAATGTGTTTTAAAAATGCCCTTTTCTGTTTCTTTTTTACAAATTGCCATCTGTTGCCCAAGAAATAAGGGACCCCAAGAACTCTGCCTATATCACTCCTGAATTATACAATTTGTAAATCGTCTTAATTACTTAACTACACTCTTGTATTTTAATAATGTATTTTGATAATGTATTTTAATAATGTATTTTAATAATGCATTCTAATAATGTATTTTAATAATGTATTTTAATAATGTATTTTATTGTTACTTAACAAGTTTTCAAACCACTTCATTTAATCCGAAATACAAAATAATGCGTTTGCTCCCATCCTGATACATGATTACAATTTATTGTAAGGTGGATTTTTATTTTTTTTACTTTAGCACCTTAAAAGCCTTTATTAAAGTATGAATTCTATAGCCGACCTTTGTTTAATGCTGCTTATGTTAGCTTGAATTGTTAAGCTGCTATTGCAAAGTCGTTGCAAAATGCACTTATATTAAACTTATGAAGTATATAAAATACAAAAATGAACGAAAAGTCCCCCATAATGAGATGCTAAAGTACTGACCACAAACTGAAAGCAAGTAGAAAGATAGCTACTTATAATGCTGACTGAGACGTGTAGTCGAAATATTCGTAAAAGGCAAACCTCTTAATTATTCCTAAATTGCATACTAAGTAGTGTTACATTATTAATTCACTCAAACTCAAACTCTTATTTCGTGCACTTATTTGATATGTCTTCACTCTTTCAACGGTCTTAAATTATTCTTTCACTATGTGTTTGTTTAAATATATGGCCTATATTTACTGTAAGCATATGGTTTCTTGTGTTTGATACTGAAATAATTGGAACATTTAACTTCTAAACATCGATGAAAAAAGGCCTGTTACTTTGCCTCCAAGACGACTGCCTGGGTCGGTTTTGGATGATAAACATAAATATTTAAAAACTTTAAAAACTCTGAATCCTACCCTAATTTCATGTTAAGTTCATGTATACTAATACGGTATTCTTACAGGTTAGATCATCTTTCATTCCAACTGGACAACAACCTTTTCCCTAACCTGCTATAAAATCACATACATGCACTTGCCATAGAAGATGGGGCTTATTTTTTGGTTCTTAATCTTAAAAGACAAATTAAAAATTGATTCCAAACACCTATAGGCATGCATTATCTATAATATATACCTTTACTCAATAGATTACATATAAGATGGATACTTATTAGCCATAGTTTGGACTTATATCTAGCTATATCAAGTAAGATCTATATTTTCTTTCTCTAAGATTGGCAAAGGTACTGATGATTGGCTCTACATTAAAAGTAACATCTGACGCTCGAAGTTCATGTTTATCGTATCTAAGCTCCTTATACGATACTTCATTTAATGTGTTTATTAAGCCGCACACCGTATTTACTCCTCATTTATTTCTAGTAGATAAATCTTCACGCATTATTTATACCCACGCTTTTCTACTCGTAGCGTGTGAATAACCACATCCCCGATCCTCATCTACTTGGAGGAGTAAAAATTCATAGCAGAAACTAACTTGATTTAATACTAATGCGATTAACTATAACTTCCAATGCGGGAACATAAAATACCTGGCTTTGAAACAATACGCGGGGATAACCCTCTCGGTGTTGATGGACTCGTACATCTCGTCAGCTCATCCATCTATGAGAAGTAAAACTAATAGCAAACCTGGTGCCACTGACCTCATGCATCTTGTCGCCAAACGGGCGAGGGAGGCCTTCTCAGTCCTTGTCGACAACTTCCGTAGATCTGGTGAATTGATCAAGTCATCGGTTTGCAAATCTAAACTGCTTAAGGAGTAGTTAAATTCTGCTTACCGCCCGGGTGTCTGACAGCATAGAATTAGCATTGTCCCTAAACGTTATAATCGGAATACATGTATTTAGCGACTTTAATGTCTATAACAGTAATTGACTACACTGACACAGCTGGTAACATCATATATTACTTTTCTATTTCGCATTCCTTGACATAGACAGTAATTTTCTCGGCCCGTATCCCAGGCGACAGGACGAAAATCACACAATTGAACGAATTTCTTACCACAGTTCCTGAGGATTATGTAACTAATGGCCATTGCCCTCTCGGGAATGTTTATCACGCTGTGATAATAATAGACACCACCTTAAACTCTCGGCCCTAAGTTGAAAAGCCACTACTCAAAACGGTAAGGTACTACAATAAAGTTTACTGGGGTTCCATAAGGAATGCCACCAGATATGTATCATGGGAAAATATATTTTCTCTTCCTGATGAACAAATGAGACCACTGAATAGTTCAAGGCATCAACTGAAGCAACTGTTTCCACACGTAAGTTCTATGGACAAACCACACCCTCCCAAATGGTTTACTCATGCACAACTGCCATTATTCAAAGGCAGCATGCATACCGCAGACTTATCCGACATAAATCCGGTACAAATAGACAAATGTATATAGAAACTAGAAGCACTTGTATACAGGAAATAGTCACAGCTAAGAGGGAATATATCGAAACTATTAGAACAATCATTGAATCGCAGACATTAGGAACTCGTAATTTCTGGAACATCTATAATAGCGTAGTAAATAATGGGCCATCAACCATCCTCCTCACTATCCAGCAATACGAAAAGGCTAATCTGTTTGCCCTTCGATTTGCCTCCAAATCTACTTTATACTCAGCAAACCACTCCATCCCAGATTTTTTGCTGAGAAAAGAAACCACTTTAGATGATATGAAAATCACCCCCTTCAAGTACATGATATCATAAAAAGCTAGAAAACCTAAAAGCACGTGGATTTGATCTTATCTAGGCGGACCACTATTAATCTGTTGAGATTGCTCCTGTTCTCTCCAAACTTTTCAACAAATGCCTTAACGAATCTTTCCTGACTGCTGGGCAATCGCTTACAAGCATTCTGGCGAAAGAACTAACATATTAAATTATCACCCCGTTAGCCTACTTCTTATTTTCGCCAAAAGAGCCCATAATGTACCAAGCTCTAGTACCCCACTTAACAACTGTTAAATTTCTGTCCGAATAAAAGTATGACATAAGGCAATCCCGTTCTACTGCAGATATTCTAACTGTAATCTGTAAAAGTATATACCATGCACTGGCTAAGAAGGGGAGGCTAGGACAGAAGCCCTAGACATATCTGTCCTTTTACAGGGTATGGCGCGATTGGCTTCTCATGAAAATCAAATCTTATGGTATAACATAGTCAAATATTTCTATATAAGGAAATGGCAGAAACACAGTTCATAGTGGAATGGGGACAAACATGCATGGTCACATTGAATGCTGCAAGACTAAGCTTGTTTCCTTTAATAATTACAAGAAACCTGCTCAACCACTGATAGCCATGGTTAATGATACATTACCTGAAAGTATTTCGTTCAAACTTCTCGGCTTAAAATTCACATAAAACATGGGTTGGAAAATATACATTGAGTGAATTGCTAAGGCTGCTACAAAGAAGCTGGTCTCTCTTTACAAATCTAGAACATTAATTATACCTGTGAGTATCCCGCACCTCTACATTGCCACTAGTTGCACATGTATGGAACATTGTTGCCACATTTGGGCTGGCGCATCTATTTCTAGTCTTATCCTCTTAGACAGCTTTCAAAAGAGAGCCGCCAAACTAATAGTTCCTACACAATCAGCTAGGCTTAAACCACTCTCCCATCGACGAAATATTGCATCCCTCTGCCTGTTTTACAAGCATTTTAATGGAGGATGCTCCGTCTAACTACAACCTTGTGTCCCCTTGACGGAAATACACGTGATAAACTCGACAAGCAGTCCCACTCCTACACAGTATAAATCACTAGATGTAAGACAGCCTTCTAGTCTAACAGCTTCTTCCTTAGACCCCGGAATTCTTCACCGGGTAACTGCTTTCCTAACTGTAAAAGTTCAAGTGTAATGTAAACAGACATTTTGCTCCTCAACTCCCTACACTTCAATCAAGTCTGCGTTTTGCTCTACGAAATTTCATATGAGAATCATTTTCATACAAATTATGTTCCAGGTAGAAGACCTCTACATCAAAGTGGCAGTCGGATGAAAATGCAATAAACACACACACACACACACACACATATGTATATATATATATATATATATATATATATATATATATATATATAGAGAGAGAGAGAGAGAGAGAGATAGATAAAGAGAAAACTCGTGTATTTTTAGCCCGACGCTAACATTGTTTATATACACATGAATTTCAACACACATGTAAATTTCTTACTTCTAAATTTGCGATTTGTTTGATAATTTTAATGTTGTATTTGCAAGTTATCGAGCGTAGATCATAATCACTTGATATTTTATTAGTAGTAGATTCTCTATTAATTATTTGTTGGGTAATGTCTCTGCAAACATTAAAATATTTTAACGTGAGGATCGCGTGAAACGGAACGAACCAAGGCAAAACTGACAAGTCTTAAAATGACAGTGAAACAAATGTTATTAATATTTCTATAATTACAAAAAAATTAAAAGGAAAATAATTTAAACAAATGTTATTTGTACAAGGGCCGTGCAATAAGTAATGCCACTGAACTGCTTCCAGTTGTCTGATCTTACTGAAATTTTGCATGTGTAATGATTTATATCTCTACAGGTTATGTGGAAAATTACAGCTCTGAACTAATTGTGGTTTCTGTTTTGCAGGTGTTTGAATTGAGTCAGGTGTGAAATGGAGCCTGTTGAATGTCGAGCAGTGATCCGGTTTGTGTATTTGAAAGGATGCACACTCCAGGAGACTTTTGATGAAATGAAAGAAACTGATGGTGATAATGCCCCATCATATGACCTTGTAAAACGCTGGCATTGTGAATTTAAACATGGCCGGAAGTTTGTCGAAATAGCTTCCAGACCTGGTCGCCCCCTTCTGCCATTGATGAGGCATCTGTCCGTCAAGTTGAGGCTGCAATTTTGGAAGATCGGAGCATTACTATTCGTCAAATAGCCCAAGATGTCAAGATTAGTACAGGGTCTGTGGAAACTATCATTCATGACCATTTGCATATGCATAAGGTGTCTCCAGATGGGTTCCCAGGTTGCTCACACCATTTCAGAAGCGAGAACGCGTCGAGTGCTCGAGGATGAATTTGGAGATGTCCCAAGAAGACGAGTCAAATTTTTTCAAAAGACTGATTACACAGGATGAAACCAGGGTCCATGACTATCATCCAGAGGCCAATGCGCAGTCAATGCAGTGGAAGCACTTGGATTCACTACCTCCAAAGAAGGCAAAGGTGCAGCCCTCCGCTGGCAAGGTCATGCTCACAATCTTCTGGGACCAGGACGGAGTAGTGATGACAGATTTTCTGAAAAAGGGTACCACAATTACAGGAGCCTGTTATGCTTCACTTTTAAGGAAATTAAGGGAAGCTTCAAAATCAAGAGGCGAGACAAGATCAGCAAAGGTACCCTCCTCCTGCAGGACAACGCTCCGGTTCACAACTTGCCTGTCGTCAGATCAGAAGCATGGGCATGTGGTTATGAAATCCTTCCCCATCCTCGCTACTCTCCAGACCTTGCACCCTCTGACTTTCACCTCTTCCCAGCCATGAAGTTGTTTTTGAAAGGAAAGCGTTTCCCAGATGATGCAGCCTTGATTTCTGCAGTCATGTCGTGGTTGGAGGACCAACCTAGGGTTTTCTACAAAAGCGGTTTCCAGAGCTGCATCAAACGATGGGATAAATGCATAACTCTGGGTGGTTCCTATGTAGAGAAAGACTTATAACTGTGCCAAGCTTCGTTGCTCTACTGATATGGGAAGTGGATCAGGAGTATTACTTATTGCACGCCACTCGTACTTATCTAGTATAAATACATTAAAATATGGAAACTAATTTAAATAGTTTTAAAAATGCATTTTTTTAAAATTCACGCGATGCAATAATATTTGTTGGCACTCGAGTCCTTCCGTTTTTCTCGCTCTTGTCTTGTGATCGCAAGATGAAGTCTTCTACTTGCTCGAAAGAAATTGCCATCTTCATTATTTCAATCATTCAATGTTTACATATTTTAAGCATGCATTTCTCGAATTTAGATGGTAAAACAGCATTTTATTCGAAATAACTGAAATATGTAATAATGTTAGCGATGAGACACATGTTTAATACACACGCAGACGAATTTTCACATGCCATTCACAAACTCTATTTACCGTTAGTTTTATATTATTCTTGATGTTCGATAATCTAATAATTGGATGTACATTTATAGCACATTTTTTTACACTTGTTGGCGTTTGAATTGTGTCGAACATTATCAGAGATTTCTAAATATCATCTGATTACGAGTTTTTAGATAATTTACAATCACACAAAGAAATAAGAATTTGATCATATTTCATTCTTCATTCATATCTTATTTGCTGTATGATTTCTGAATTAATTCATTGATATATATATATATATATATATATATATATATATATATATATATATATATATATAGCCATGTTATATATCATTTTGAAGCGGTGTTTCGCTCTATCAAATCGTGTTATTAGTTATCGTTCTCAATCTCTGCATTAATTTTTTGCAGAGTTTTCGAGAGCATAGACAAAATTCAAATCCGCACGATTTTCTTGTTCCAGTTCAAACTAGGCCGAGAGAACTCGTGAAATCAATGATGCCTTTGACCTAGGGACCACTAAAGAGCGTGTGGCACAATGGTGGTTCAAGAAATTTCGTAATGGTGACGGGAGCCTGGAAGATGAAGACGGTCGCGGCCGGCCGACTGCGGTTGATAACGAATATTTGAAAGCCTTAAGTGAAGTTGATCCTCAAAAAACCACACGAGAATTTGCTGTTGAACTCGAGGTCGACCACTCGACAGTCGTTTGACACTTAAAACAAATAGGAAAGTAAAAAAAGTTGCATAAATGGGTGTATTAATTGAACGATATTAAAAAAAATGTCGTTTCGAGATGTCTTCTTCGCTCCTTCAGCGAAACATAAAACGACCCATTTTTCAAGCGGATTGTGAAGTGAGAAGTGGATCCACTACGACAACGAGCGACGTTCGGCACAGTGGTTGAATGCTGGAGAAGTCGAAATTGCAGAAAAAAATATGGTGACTGTTGAGTAGTCTGCAGCTCGTCTTATTTATCACAGCTCCTTGAATCAGGGAGAAACGATTACGGCGGAGCAGTACTGTCGATAAATTGACGAAATGAACTAGAAGCTCAAACGTATATGAAGCGACCAATTCTCCTCTAAATCAACGCTCGCCCACATGTTGCTCAAATGACCCTACAGAAGCTGAACAAATTAGTTTACGAGACTTTGCCTCATCCGCCATATTCACCGAACCTCTCGCCCACCGATTATGATATGTTTAAACCTGTCGAAACTTTCGCACGAAAAATACTTCAAAAGCCGACATGATGCCGAATCAGCCTTCAGTGACTTCACCGCTTCCAGAATTATGGATTTTTACGCTAATGGGATAAATAAGCTTGTTTATCGTTGGCAAATATATGTCGATTCTAATGGTTCTTATTTCGATTAAGAACGTTTATTATGAAAGGAGTTACGATCTTTTAAAGTTCAACGTACAAAAACTATTTATTTTTGCATCATTTTTTGCATCATTTTTTGCATCATTTTGCATAATTTAATTTTGAAAACAAAAAAATATGCGATATGACGTTAATTTAATTTGTTATTGCAGAACAATATACATATATATACATATATATAAGAGATTTAAAAGGCTATCACAATGCAGTGTTGAAGAAGAAAGACTAAAACAAGTGAAAAGCTATAAATCAGTATATATATATATATATATATATATATATATATTCACTTATGTTATGGCTTACTGGAAGAGTCCGACTTTAGCAGAGTAGTTTACTGTGTGTGACAGTGTCCATGATATATGTCGGGGAAAACCTGTGTCAAATAGTAAATATTACAAACATGCTAGTTGGAAGAATAAAAAAGATGTCTGTGCGATGTATCGAAGTAAATATATGGAGTCAATAATAATATATCTACTGAAAAAAAAACACAGGTATAAAAGTGATGCGTGATATTTACTAATAATATTTAATTTTGAAATTAATTATTAATATAATTTTCTAAATGATTCTCGAAGAAAACGATTTATTCGGATTTTGCTAAACTGCTGCAAATCTAATTGATTATTATTAAAATGTATTGGCGATGTATATATCGTGTTTGAAGTAATTACAATTATTGTTATTATTACTGTTAGATTATTTCTATTTACTTTTTACATGTTTTTTTTCATTTTGAATCATTTAGTTATTCGGTAAACAACTTCATTTGTTTAAATCAAGTAAGTCGCTCGCTTGAATGGGTAAAGTATGGAGAGAGAGAGAGAGGCGAAGAGAAAGAGAGAGGGGTGGTTGTTGACCAACTGCTGAAATTTAAATCCGAATGCAGTTAAGAAAAATGGAAAGTAAGAGGCGAGGGCACGAAATAGGAGGAATACAGGACTGTTTATTAATTTATCTATTTAATTATTTGTATATTCCATCATTTTATTTAAATTTTTAGATTTATTTAATTTTTTTTTAGATTTTATTTAAATTTTTAAATAAAACAGTTTTCCCTTTTTACTTTTAATTTTAATTAATGAATTAATCAGTTCATCTTTATTCATGACAATGGTTATTTTCATATGCGAGCTATTTAAGTAGTAATCCTTGATTTGTTGACTTATTAATTGTTATTGATTTTTTTATTTTCATTTTTTTTTTAATATTTTACAAGCTTATGTAATAGTTATTAAGTATAAAACCTATTTCAATGGTGGAAGTGTTTCTATAATCTTTTTGATAGTGGTGTCAGGTATGATACGTAGTTTTATTAGACCATATAGCTGTTGGGTACTTGTACAGTTTAATCGAGACATTAAAAATTGTACATATCCATTTTGACCTGAAGATCTCCGATAAAATGCACTTAATTTTATCGAGTAGCTTTTTTTACAGCGGAAAACACGTATTTATGACAGCACGTTGAAGCAGGAATCATTTTTTTTAAATTTTTGTTTGGATTTTAGAACGCAACGGGAAGATAACTCAAAGTTAAAAAATGACCTCTGCGATCTCTATGAAGTTACTCAGACAAATTTTGGTCTAAACATTTGAAATCGTAAATAAAGTGTATTCACACGTAGGGCAAGTTATGAACAGTACATAGGACCCGAGCAAAGCCGGGCTGAACTGCTATATATATATATATATATATATATATATATATATATATATATATATATATATATATATATATATATATAGTTAATTAAAACCATCGTGTTTTTTTTGTGTTTTTTTACATAGGCATCACCGCATGACCAAGGCCCAGAGGCCACTCAAGGATAAGGGTTAAAGAGTGTACAGTAGAAATTAGACAATATAGTAATCATTAGTAATGAAAATTTGGTAAATTTGATAACTTATATGGAACGGCTCATCAAGAACTTATTTACTTTAGACTTGAACACAACCATATTGTAGTCAGCCGGAAAGCAGGAAATCGGAAGACAATTCCACAGGCGTGCAGTTCTAAGAAAGAAGCTTTGTTCATGGAATCTACGTTTAGGTTTAGGCACAGATAAAGAGTGGGGGAATTATTGATAGTGTTTACAGCTAGACGAGTGTTTCTTGTGAAAGTTTGGCGAGGGGGGACCATAGATTGAAGCTCAGTCGAACACTTTCCATGAAAATAACGATACATCAGAGACAAACTCGACACATCTCTTCTGTGAGATAGAGGTTGCAAGGAGGAGAAATAGACATCTCCTACGAGGCTACGAAGTCTATTTTGAACTCTATCAAGGCAGGCCAAGTCCTTTCTAGCAGCTCCTGCCCAGATGTGGCAACAGTATTCCATCCTTGGACGTACCTGGCTCTTATATAGATAGAGAATAGCATCAGCAGTGAGATATCTACCGGATCGATAGAAAGATCCCACCATTTTTCCAGCGGCCTTGGCAACATATTTGATGTACGTGTTCCATTTAAAATCAGGAGTAATGGTCAAGCCATTATTAATAGTTCATGCGTTAAAAAGTATTCATGTAACAATGAAAATTTATACGAAAAACTTTGTGATTTCGAGATGTCAAATATTTATATTCTTCATGTTTGTACTTACAAATATGAAACACACACATCCATACACACAAACATACACACAAACACACACATGTGTGTGTTTGTGTGTATGTTTGTGTCATCCACTCCTTTCGATTGTCTAGCCTTAATTTAAACATAAGTCACTTCCGGTTTGGCGGTGGTCGTAACAGAAAAGACGTCAGGATTCTTCCCCGTTATTTTCCTCCTTCGCGATACGGGTTCGGCCTGCCTTCCTACTACCACTTTTTTTCGGTCAACATACACATACAACCACCCGAGCAACGCCGGGTTGAAATGCTAGTATCTATAAAAGTGAAAGTGTCTGTCTGTCTGTCTGTCTGTCTGTGTATCTGTGTGTTTGTCTGTGTACATTTAATATTAAGGGGTTTTAATAGGGGTCAAAGTTAAAAAAAATTGATCTCTGCGGTCTCTACCAAATTACTCAGACAATTTCTGGTCTTAACATTTGAAATTTTACATAAAGTGTATTCAGAGATAGGGAATCGGTTTGGGTCGAAAATTTGAGCTACCAGTATATAAATGTATGTATACATGTTTGCATATCTGCCGCAAATTTTTGACAGGGGCGACGGATTTTCACAAGATCAGTATCGTTTTAACTCGACCCTTTAGATGACAAATACTAAAAAATTGCTAAAAACATTAATTTCTTTTCCCTCAACTGGGCACTTTTCAACAGGGAGGGATCGCTTTTTTCGTCGATATTTTCGAAAGTCGTCACCTCTTTTCGATTGTCTAGACTTAATTTAAACCCACGTCACTTTCGGTTTTGCGGTGGATGTAACAGCAAAGACGTCACGTTTTTTCCCCGTTCTTTTCCTCCCTCGCGGTGCGGGTTCGAGCCTGCCTTTCTACTACTACTACTTTCTTTTTTTTTTTTTGCTCAACACACACTTCCAAGCATCTATGTAACGTCGGGCACCCATGCTAGTATATATATATATATATATATATATATATACAATTCTAAAAATCATTATGAGAAAGGAAGAAAAACCTATAGCTTTTTAGGAAATTTTCAATGTGTCGTCACCATTTTCGACTTCTTTAGGAAACGATAGAAATGATTTAGGATATAAAGTATACCATAAATATAAAGTATACCATAAATATAAAGTATACCATAAATATAAAGTATACCATAAATATAAAGTATACCATAAATATAAAGTATACCATAAATATAAAGTATACCATAAATATAAAGTATACCATAAATAAGCAGAAATAATTTCGCGAAGGTCTTTGTGCTTATCATGGTAAACCATATTTCTTTCACATAGGTTTATATAAGTAGCCGTCGAGCGACAGAAGTCCGAACCTCGAAATATCTACGCTGCTTTGTCTCCAGTATCAATCCTCTTTTCATTATCTTCAACAACGATCTACCAAATTACATTCGTCAACATACATGCTGACGGCACTAATGTCTTCAAAGACCAGCAACGACGATCTCTTTGAGTTTTTCTCTTCCGATCTTTAGCACGTGCTACAATGGGATAAAAAGGAGCTGGTAAGTTTTTATATCATCCAACATCAAACTTCTATTTTTCACAACTATCACCATGATCCCCACGTTGTCAAAATATATACGCAATCTTCTACATGTCTAAAAATCAAAATCTTAATGCGCCTTTATATAGACTACTGTTACGAAAGATGGAAAGCAGTTGGTCGCGATCATTCTATTTAGCTTTGACAAAGTTATTAAAGGGATGTAAACCTAACAAGTGATGTCATATTCTCCTTTATTTCCAAAGAATTAAAATTGCAAGTCTCTCTCTTCTGTAATTTTATTTTCATGAAAAGTTGTCGTTCGAGCTTCAATCTATAGTTACCCCGCTAAACTTAAAAAAGAAGCATTCGTCAAGCTACAACCACTGCTAACTAGCGCCCTCACTCTCCATCTCTGCCTAAATCTCAATGCAATTTCCATCAACAAAGCTTCTTCCCTATAACTGACCGCTTACTGAAATAACAAACGGTGATATAAAACTACTGCTACACAACCTCTATCTCAAGAACCAAACCTATAACCCTCTAGTTTACGCTCGGATTTACACGGCGCTCGTAAATCATATCTCAATGCGTTTATATAAATATTGACCGCCATTAATCTAATCTCCCTTTCATATATATATATATATATATATATATATATATATATATATATATATATATATATATATATATATATCGTTTTACTCCATTCTGCTATTCCGTTTAATCATTTTGTAATTTTGTATTTCGTCTTAAAAATGAAATATTGCTTATTTATTTCTACTTTTTCAATCATTAAAGTACGTATTTTTGTTCTTTCTTATGATTTTCTTTTCTTTTTTTTAATGTTTTTATTGTCTTTTATTTTCTCTAAATAATTTTTCATGTGTTTTTATTTTCGATGTGTTTGGTGTTAAACCTCTCTATTATTCCTTGAACATCATACTATACTTTCATTTATCTTATTGATTTTCGATTTTTCAAAGTGATTTTTTTCCTGGTCATTTTTTTTTATTCCTTTTTCTCAAAGCGAAATTAATTTTGACGTCCAACGGTCGCCATCGCTAAAACGTGACGAGGCGACGCCATTTTGTTTCTTTAAGTATTGCTTTTGTTGCTGCGTATTTCATTCGATCTTATAAAACGAAGGAAAATTATAAATACTTTTTGTGTTATCGTTCTTAAAATGATTGGATTCAGTTGGATTGATTTAACCTGATAAAGACCCCAACATTGTAATGTCGAGCTTTTATGTAAAGATTTCTATGGCAACCTGTTTATATATACGTTTGGATAAAAAAAAAACAGTATATATTGTAATGGACAAATTGTAACGGTTCAAAACTCAGGGTTATAATTGTGTATGCACATGGACTAAATTGTAGGTAAAATGATAAAATATCCCCCCCCCAAAAAAAAAACAGTTTTTATCCCTATCAATTCAATTTTACTAAAAATAACATCATATATACTGTTAATATTCAACTGAAATGTGATGGATTTTAAGTTTAGGACTGTGCTAATATTACATAAACATTTTACTAAAAGTAAATTAAAAATAAATATTTATTAATCGAATTTTACTAAATATTGCTATATTTTCACAAATATCGGAACGCTTGCATTTTACTTATTTCCAAAATATTAAATTGAACCTGTCAATGATTTATCCCTTTATTTAACTAAGTGTGCGTCGCAACATTGAAAACACCTTATGCAAACATTGTTTGTTATTTCGTGATTATGTATATAGGATGCTTTTTTTGGGAAAATTTGAAAGGTAAAATTATCACTTTATCAATTGAAACTAACATAAAATCACACTCTGTAGAACCTATCTGGAAAAAATGTTGGGCTATGTATAGTAAACGGGAACAGAGGTCAACAAATAACGAAACAGAGAGAGCGGTAATCAATATTGGTATGATGCGACGCTTTGAATATCCTCAGAGGGAATTGACGCTTTGAACATCCTCAGAGGGAATTTGAGAAATTCCAAAATTAAATGTTAATGACTCTCCTATATCTACTGTGGTAAGATTTTATGAGACAAACCTAGATCACAAATACAATCATCTACAAAATCTAAACATGTCATAGATTATTAAAAGCCATATAGTAATGTACCTCACTCATGCCTTTAATGATAAAAACTTTCATCCGGTAATCAACAAATCCTCTGAAATATTTCGTAGTTATGTTACCTCAAGTACCAGAACTAAGCATGCACATTTTGACATAAAAGATGTATTCTTATCCTGGAGCCGAGCAAGATAACGAACAGATAATAGCAATGATATAATAACCTTAAATGGTAAATAGGGGAGTGAAAATTTGAATATTCGTCACTGGTTTATTACTCGTAATAAAGCTTGAAAAGTTGAGAATAACCTTGAATGAAGAGAAATTCTATATATTGCATAAATAGATCAAATATTGAATTCAGGAAACTGTACGTTGATTATTAAGAGTAAGGCGAAGTAAAGTAATTTAAAAAGTTAAGTAATAAAAAAGTAAATTAATTAAAAATTAGAGTAATTAAAAAAGTAAAGTAATAAAAAAGAAAAGTAATTAAAAAACTAACGTAATTATAAAGATAAAGTAATTAAAAAGTAAAGTAATAAAAAAGTAAAGTAATTAAAAAAGTAAAAAAATTAAAAAGTAAAATAATTAAAAAAGTAAAGTAATTAAAAAAGTAAATTAATTTAAAAAAGTAAATTAATTAAAAAAGTAAAGTAATTTAAAAAGTAAAGTATTTTAAAAAGTAAAGTAATCAAAAAAGTAAAGTAATTAAAAAAGTAAATTAATTAAAAAAGTAAATTAATTAAAAAAGTAAAGTAATTAAAAAAGTAAAGTAATAAAAAAGTAAAGTTATCAAAAAAGTAAAGTAATTAAAAAAGTAAAATAATTAAAAAAGTAAAGTAATTAAAAAAAGTAAATTAATTAAAAAAGTAAAGTAATTAAAAAAGTAAATTAATTAAAAATGTAAAGTAATTAAAAAAGTAAAATAATTAAACAAGTAAAGTAATTAAACAAGTAAAGTAATTAAAAAACTAAAGGCCGATGAAAAACTGTAATAGCACATATCAAGAATCAATAAATCAGACAGCGTAAAATACTATGAGATTAAAAAGTCAATTTCGATATGTTTGTTTTCCTAATAATATATGCGTAACAAAAATCAGTGACTGTCATTTACTTAATTTAATCCCTCCTCCGAATAGAATTCTGTTGACTTCTTCCAATCTAAAGGCCATTATATTTCGGTTGCTGTAAAAAAACCCATTGCAAACATAAATAACTCATAAATTAATGTCTAAAATCTCCAACACTAAAGGTTTAGTTTCATTTTTATCTGGAAGCTGTTCGATATCTAACCACAGCAAAGACCTGTGATACAGTGAAACAGATTGATTATACGGAACTGCCTGTATATCTTCCCGCACACAGTCCTGTGGTTTCGCACGAAAGTCACGAAAGTTTTCAACTACCATTAGTGAGTTCTTCATAAAAACAAATATACCTTCGCTAGCTATACACTTAAAAAATGTAATCCCTCATGTACCAAGAACTTATTAACTAGTATCTTCGACTATACAACTTGACGCACTTTCCAGCCTAGCCACTCTGTATATCTGTATAATATCCAAATATTTTGTGGGCGAATCAGTATATATATATATATATATATATATATATATATATATATATATATATATATATAGGCATTCACAAACCGACTGCTTCGCTGTATCACATTATTTTAATGCTGTTAGACTAATACCTATACTGAATAATCTAGTTAAAAGTTTGTAATTCTATCTATTAGATTATTAGAAAAAACGCTGGGAATTGATGCCTACAATGTATAAATCATATGCATAATTTGTTTTACGAACGCAGGCAATAATCTTATTAATTATTACCAAAGGCTGGAAGTAAAAATTATTAAAAATTTGACACACAACTAAATGCAAACAATCAGATAATTAAAAAATATGATATTTAGCAAAAATGAATTTGGATGATTTTTTAGATGTTAGATTAAATTAATGTATTTTAAACCCAACTTTTTCTTAATTCGTTCATTTCATTCTTTAAACGATGCTTTCCTTGATAGAACTGTTTACATTGTGCCAAAGTCAATTTGATCATCTTCTGATATCAGTTTTATATTTAGATTGTTTCTTTTTATTTTTATTACCTCTTCATTCAATCATCTTATCATTTTATATTTAATGGGGCATGCAAGCTAAGAAGTTAATCAGCATTAATAGGCTTATATTTTATTTAACTAGCAGATGGTTTTATCATTTGGTTAAGGTCTATATGGAACGTTTTCTCAAATATAGGTTTGGCTATATGAATTCTACAAATTTCGGATAACGTTCGGTTAGATTCTGTAAGATATATTGAGACAACGACATTTCGAACGTAAAGAAATTATTTTGATGTTCTAAATGTTGTCTCAACATTTACATTTTCAAAACACAATTCCACAGTTATTGGCTTATGTTGCAAAACACATATCTGCAACAATTTATTGGATAAAAAAATATATATTTTTAGAAAAATAAAATTCATTATTCAATCAATATCGTAACTTTCGAAACAGTATCTCTCCTCATATATATATATATACATACATATATATAAATATATTTATATATATACATACATGTACACACATATTTATATATATGCATGCACACACACACACACATATATATATATAACTACTTCATTTACTCACATAAAATTTATATACGAAAGTATAAATTTATACGTAAACTTTACGTATTTACTTCAACAGCGCTCAATACGTAGGAAGAGCTAGTTAATAAGTTATAAAATATATATATGGCGATTAAGCTCTACTGAATATTCAGCGTTTAATCCACTCTAGGATTCTTCAGACTTATGCATATAATAATATAAGCCTGAAGAATCCTAGAGTGGATGAAAAGCGGAATATTCAGTGTAGCTTAATCGCCATATATATTTTATTACTTATTATATATATATATATATATATCCGCATATATATAAGTATGAATATATACATATTATACACATAGTTTACTATATATGTATATATATACATATATATATATATATTTGTTTGTGTGTATATATTCCTAACTCTTCGTTAGTATTTGGTATTATTAATAAAACATAAAGATATCCCTGTTTGTAGCATGCGCTTATAGTGAAGAAAATTACCGGCTGCGGATAAAAGGGTGGTTCTATCTCAGCTTGGAGCACTTCTCCATGTAGCAACAGAGATACGGTATGTGTTATATTGTAAGCATGTTCTGGTGAGCGTGTTTTACTTGGTGCACGTGAATGATAGAACGTGCAGCTATGCAAGATAAGAGGGAGTGCACTAAAACTGAAAAGTAAAGTAAGACCACTCAGGAGATATACTTTTAGTTTCAAGAAAAGACCCCCCTCCCGATTGTGGTAAATGAGTGAAACTAGAAATGGAAATAGACTAGATGTTATCTTTAGTGGTCATTTCGAGCATCAAAAGCTAAAGTTTACTTTATTGTAAAGTATATGCTTGTCAGTCTATGTTATTCTCTCCTTTATTTTAAGCCATCACAGTTAGCTAAATATAGGCACTGCCCGTTCAACACCTAACTCTCTTGCCAACATTCAACAAGTACCAACTACTACGATGTAAATAGAAAAAAAGAAGAAAAATAGTAGAATAATCGTAGTAACAGCCGCAAGGGCATCGGTGGTGTACGAGAAATATAGTTAGAAAATATCGTAAATAAAGAAGAAAACATAAAACGAGGAACATACATTGTTCTTTTTTAATATTGTAATGTATATAAGGGTGTACTATATATAAACGTTGGTCAAATTGTCACGGGTCGGCTATTCAACTATGAAAAGCAAAACTATATTGATGCTCCCTAAGATAGATACATGAAATTATACAAGATATTAAAGAAACAATCACCATGAATTAAATCAACGTAAATATGCTTTATAATCATATAACTTTGTGTTTATATGCGGGGACTTGTGTGCGTTCAAATATAGGCTAATATACATATGATAAAATGATAATTATGCTATTTTCTTTTTCAGAATTGTATTCTATTTCTAACTTGACTGTCTAGAAGTGAACTTCTGCATTGTCTACATAAGGCATTCAGTGGTGGTCGTATGATATTTTTATCATTATCTTTCAGAATCGGAAAAGTCTTGATAAACCATTCAAATAGAAGCAACTAAAAGTAGACGTGATATTGTTTTCGCCAAGAATATAATATAAGAATATAAGAATATAATAACATAAGAATATAATAATATAATAATAGAATATAATAATATAACAATATAATAATATAAAATACCATAATATAAGGATATAATAATATAAGAATCTAAGGATATAATAATATAATAATAATATAAGAATATAATAATATAAGATTATAAAAATATAAGAATATAATAATAAAATAATATAAGAATAATATAATAATATAATAATGTAAGAATATAAGAATATAAGACTATAAGAATATAATAATATAAGAATATTAGAATATAATAATATAAGAATATAATAATATAAAATTCAATAATATAAGAGTATAATAATAAAAGAATATAATTATATAAGAATATAAGATTATAATAATATAAAAATATAATAATATAAGAATATAATAATATGAAAATATAATATTATAATAATATTATAATATAAAGATATAATAATATAAGAATATAATAATATAAGAATATAATAATATGAAAATATAATACTATAATAATATTATAATATAAAGATATAAGAATATTAGAATATAATAATATAAGACTATAATAATATAAAATTCAATAATATAAGAGTATAATAATACAAGAATATAATTATATAAGAATATAAGATTATAATAATATAAGAATATAATAATATAAGAATATAATAATGTGAAAATATAATACTATACTAATATTATGATATAAAGATATAAGAATATTAGAATATAATAATATAAGACTATAATAATATAAAATTCAATAATATAAGAGTATAATAATACAAGAATATAATTATATAAGAATATAAGATTATAATAATATAAGAATATAATAATGTGAAAATATAATACTATAATAATATTATGATATAAAGATATAAGAATATTAGAATATAATAATATAAGAATATAATAATATAAGGATATAATAATATGAAAATATAATAATATAAGAATATAATAGCATAAGAATATAAGAATATAAGTAGGATTACTTAGAAGAGGAAATTACAGAATTATATAGAAATAAAATTCAATGTTGTGTAGAGTGAGAAGAACATCTTACGTTTATGCAGAATCAAATTATGCAACGAAACACGTGTGTGTAGAAACTTTTACTCATTTACGCTATCACTGCTATGATGATGTTCGAAAATGAAGCAGAGATTTTTACGAAAGTCAAAAATAAATTACTACAACAAGACACGTATATTTTCATATAATATTTTAATTAACTTTGATCATGAGACAAAAATGTAAGATTTGCGAAATGTTACATGCTTTAAAATTTATCAATCAAACCAGATGATTATAAACAATTCAATTTCCATTTCACGTGCATCGTATGCATGATATGAGCTTCTATAATACGATTATCATAATATCCGCGCTTGGTGTAGGTGTATAAATATTTTAAGTTGGGATTAACTTTATAATATGGCTTAATATACGTTTCTTCAATCCAACGTATATTTACACTATAGCACATGCAGCTATTGGGATATAACCAAGTTTATAAAGGGCAACCGTGATGAGATTGTGGACAGCAAAATGTTTACTAAATCTATATTTAAGTTCATGCGTGTTGGTTCGACTTGAGAAGAATTAATAAATAGAAAATATTCAAAAGCAAGTTATCCTAGATTAGAAGCTTTAAAAGTAAATAATCTTCTGGCATATATATTTCTCTATATTGAAGGGGCTGGATTTTGCTGCCAATCGGATAAGTCACGATCACGTACGTCAAAAATATGGAAGGGTTTGACAATCAGATACCTATTTCTAAAAAGCAACAATGATTACAACGAAAGGAAATCTTTTTTTTTTAAAGAACAATATATATATATATATATATATATATATATATATGTTTTCAGAATTTGCCACATAATCCGTAGAGATATAAATCATGGCACATGTAAAATTTCAGCTAGATCAGACAACTGGAAGTCAGTCAGGCGCATCACTTATTGCACGCCCCTCGTACCTCAAATCGGCTGGGAACGGGGAGAATGATGACCTAACAAGATATAAAAAAGAAAAATCCCCCGGGTTTGTAGCAAAGTGCTATCGTAGGGAAAAATGGGGATACCTAATTCTCGACGAAGACAACAATAATCTGTGTATATATATATATATATATATATATATATATATATATATATATATATATATATATATAATATATATATATATATATATGTATATATAATATATGGCGATTAAGCTACACTGAATATTCGGCGTTTCATCCACTCTAGGATGAAACGCCGAATATTCAGTGTAGCTTAATCGCCATATATATTTTATAAATTACTAACTAGCTCTACCTACGTATTGAGCACTTTTGAAGTAAATACTTAAAGTCTACGCATAAATCTATACTTTCGTATATTAATTTTATGTGAGTAAATGAAGTAGTTATATATATATATCGTCTCTTATATATTGCCCACCTTGACATGTTTTCATTCGTTGTGCGCTCACGTTATTTGCCTTGTCGCCACGATTATGTGTATTCAGCTATTACTGTCGTTAATAACTCACTGCTGTTACGATCTGTCTCTCTACTGTAGTGTCCTGATAGTTCACCGTCGTTGTGCGTATCGCTAAAAGACCTTTCGCCTTGCTCGCCGGTCAAAACTGACTGCTGACAATTCATTTACTTAATTACCTCTTTTATTTGATTTTTTTCTTTAATAAAGTCAAGAATTGATAATATTATTTTATGGATTATTGACAATACAAAGCCTGGAAAAACATAGATTACTGAGAAAAACGCGAGCATGAAAAGTAATATGGTTAAGATTAAACTTAGAAAAGTAGACAGAAATAGAGAAGGTATTCTCGTAAAAAATATAATAAATAAATAATAAATAACTTACAATATTGCAGCATAAACATTGATTGTATTATATTAAATTGCAATTGATTACAATTCTTAATTCTTTTTTATCTCATAAAATTTTAATATTTTTACTAGAATATCTTGTCTTTTTCTTTTCCAGTTTTAACAAAATGTCTTTTACTTTTCTATCTTCAGTCTTTACTTTTAATGCTCGCCTTTTCTATGTAATATAAAGATGGACATTGAATCGTACCGTACTAACATTACGCAAGGTGTCTGTATAAGCTATTGTTAAGCTTACATTAAATTGATATATCTCTAAGTAACCGCAGGAATTTTCATCTGGAAAAAAGCATCGTAGGTTTGCAATAACAGCTGCCACATACAAATTCAATACAGCTAGCTAGGCTAATCGCTACTATCTTATTTAGCTTTCGAACATCTTTGCATACACAATATATCGTGATAATAAAATACTACATTACATCCTAGGAGCGAATCCATCACAATCGCAACATGGAGAAAGGGGTACCATATTTCCCCTCTAAATATATAGACCTACAACTTCAATCAGTAAACAACGGGATGAAATCTACACGTTCCACAGATTCTACGCTTACATCGGCCGTCACCGGCCCATACATACACGGATATACCATTATCATTCCCGTAGTTCCGGAATTAGATCATTCTAAACGAACCCTGCATAGCATCAATTCCAATAAATAGATTCTTAATTTTGAAAACATAACAACAACGAACGAATTATCCACTCCTTTTAAGTAACTAATGTCTGTTTAGTATTTCTACTAAGACAAACACATACACAAGCACATATTTACTACTAGATACAATACTTATCTTCTAAATTCTCCATTCTTCTTTTTTTTGTGATTGCCACCGTTTGTTTTCTCATTTTGATCGCCTACAAGCGAAGGACAATGTTTACACAAAATATATATGCCGCTATTTTATGAATAATGTTCACTTATTTATAGAATCATACATTTAAACATTCAATTTTTCTTTTTCAGAGATCCATTATATTCTTTTTGGACTCATGCATTTGCATTTCCTTAACCGCACTGAAATAATCATGTGATTATTTAAAAACTCATTACAAACGTCAGGAGGGGATAGCGCTTTGCAACTATTGCATACTTTTACCTAACAAATAAATAACAGATGCTGTAAAGCTTAAATTTAAAAAGAATATAGTTTTTAAATATTCCTGTGGTAAGATAACTGCATTGTAGATCTGGAGAAGACATTCTAACATTAAAAAAAAACATCTCTTCTCTATAATGCTAAAATTCAACCATGGTAATCGCTCAAAAACAAAATATTAATATTGGTAGCTTTAAAATTTTCCTAATGTTTCATAAATACTGGCAACTTATTTTTAACTACTTATTTTTAACATACGCATACATCTTAACATGCTGAATCGTTAAATAAAAAAGTACAAAATATACTTAACATCTTGAAAAACGTTTTAAAATATACTTAATATCTTTTAACACTTGATAATCGCACAAACATAAAATTAAATCAACTTCAAAACACGATGCAATTCTGCTAAAAAGAAAACTATATACTATTTTTGAAGTCTGGATAATTGGCCAAGATTATAAATTTAAATACTAAAACCCTAACAACGAGTTTTAGAATGATTGGCTTTTTAACACGCATTGCTCTCTGTTATCAAACACATATATCTCTTTCCTTGCACAGAGGAACACACTCAAAATATAAACACAGTATTGGTTGTGGAATTTAAATATGCACAAAATACTTACATGCCAATACTCCTCCAAAAACAACCCTGAAAATTCTGATACGGTTAACAATATTTAATTTTCCTATTTAGAGTAATTATCAAGACTTTAATGATGTTATGTTTTTTGTGTTTTTGTTTTTTGAAATTTTTATTTTTGTTGATGATTTGATTTAATTTTATAATTTTTTTTTACCTTAGCTGTGACTTATCATCTCAACACTTTCTTTTTAGAACTGAATATATATAATTTCCAAATAAGTTAAAACGCCAAAATCTTACGTAGGTTTCAAAGTAAAGTTTATTGGTATACAGAAGTACTTATTTGTTATATATCTGTTTTTACCACTTTTACTTTCTGTGAAGTATTTCATTTAATTTTCTTTTTCTGGGCAATTATCAAGACTTCAAAGGCATTTTTTCTTATAAATGTATGTTAGCATGTTGTAAGTATTACGGTATTATTTAGAACACCATTCTTACATGCAGAAGATAACGTGTTTTGTAATTATTCTTTACAATGAAAAAAAAGATGACGTAAAAGATGAATTTAATTTAAACTGTTTGTGGAAGATTTGATTCCCTTCAACTCCTCAAAAAGCAGAGGAAGATTTAAACAAACAGAAACAGCCATGACTACTTTTTCTTATTCGTCTTTATGTTTACTATTAATGCCCTAAAATTGATCAGTAGAAGATGTACTGCTTCTAGAAAAAAATGCGTGCAGTTTACTGAGAGGAAAAAAGATGACCAATTTGAAACATATTGTGATTAGCAGAAGACAGTTATCTACCAATTTTTTCGATCACTTTAAAGAGTTAATATACAGTGAGACTTCCCAAATTCTAAAACTTGTTTTTACTATATATTATTTTTCTCATTGACAATTTGTTATAATTTTTTGAAGTTATACTAATTTAGGCATGGCACATAAGGGTGCATAATATTTTTCTATTAAATGTTTTTTTTAGAATCCGCCAGTTACCTGCACGTTATCGCCCCACACCAGCACTAACCGTCAGTAATCAACAATGTCTTCCACTAGCCAGTAAAAGCCAGATTATTAAATTCTGGGCACGGTCGCCATTGTCTGCTATTTTCCAGAGATAGCAGTAGCCACAAACAACAATTATAGTGTAATTTTTTTAACGATTCAGTTCTGGATGTGAATCATACTTTCACTGAGCAACGCCGGTTAACGTGTCCTGCTAGTGAATGTTAATATACATAAGTTTAGGTCCAAGTGAACTCCATTGGTTTTCCATTCTAAATGCGAACGTCTGACCTTCACAAAGGTGTAGACTTTGCCAGGGAAATTCTATCTTTTCTCTAACAAATGGCTTCCGTTTTGTAGATGAATATAACATGAAACAAAAAAGCATCGGCAAAATGGACGAATCAATACATGCGAAGAGATGAGAAGCTGGCAACTGATTGGCGTCACGCTAGTTTGATCCGAGAATAGCTCCTTGTGACGGCTTTATAATTGCCAGTTCATAACTGTAGAAGTTAGCCACTGACAGATAAATGGCGAGCTTTTTTTTGGCTGAACGATGGCAAAAGACGTAAATCAAGAACCAATTGGATCGATGCGGAAAGTGAAGGGGTGCACGTTATTAAAATAAAAATCATATTATATTACAAAATAGAACTAGAAATAATTGCATACACTTGAATATCTCAATTAGACTCAAAATATTAAATAAATGAAGCTATATTTTTGATTCTGTCAATTTAAAATTAGTAGTAGCTCTACGTGCACGATGTTGTCTAGTAGTCGTTTTACTTCCATTTTTGTTTTGCATATTTTTAAAAATCTAACTTTTATATTATGTTTACTAAATAAAAATACAACTCTACTTTTAGCATAATTAAAAAGCGGTTTATCTTTCGTTGACGATTAACGTAAAACTTTATTCTCAGATCGATTAACACACTTGCCAAATGAAATTTGTGCTTTATTAAACGGAAATAGATTCCATTAATAAGGAGGGCTAATAAAAAACCAACTGCCTCATCAAACGTTCAACTCAAACCTTCAAAGCTCAAATCTGGCAGTCGACCCGCCTCTTCTCATTACTCTTAGCCGAATTCTAACCTTCATTTTTTCAAATTTAATTGAAGTAATATCAAATCGTTTAGTCAGTACATATTGAATTAACACAACTTCAACGAAAGTAATAATGTATCCGTAACATTGTTTGTAAGTACAGAGATTTCCAATTACACATTTAATAGCATGAGGTTTTATTAATAATTTTGTAAGGCAAGTTTCATTCGAAAATGTTTATATTTCCAAAATTCCGAGAATTCTGTAATGCTGAAATTTTGCACAACTATTAAAAAAATAAATATCAAAATGCATTGTGGCGTATTTGATTTCGAAATCCAGAAAAGTTGTACATTAATTATTAACCAACTTGTAAAGAATCTATCGTTAGTTCATTCCGGTGAAATAATTATTTTTTGTGTAGGTTTGATCATTGGATTTTGAATGATTAATGATTGATAGATTTACAAATGGAATTGAAGTCATCTAAAAAGTGCTAGATTCTTGCAATTCTAAGAATAGACAGGCTAGTACTCGACTAATAGAGTTACCCAGACAGAAATCGGAATTTAGCTTGTGGAAATTATTATCAAATTGAAAATAACTCATATCAATGATATGTCTGATAACGTTTATGAGAGTAGTTGAGTAACCTTAAATTAATCTTGATTGTTAGGTAAATTTCAAAATTTCTTAATAGGGGACATTAGCAGATAATGATAATTCATGTAAGCTGTGTATAGATTAGATAAAAGTTTTTGATTATGTTAGGTAAATCTGTATTTTTATGCAAGGGAGTGCTGATTGCGCATATTCGTGGGGTTAGAATATTGGATATACCTTGTGCGATTTTGTGTTTGTCGCCACATATACCATATATAATTAGGTGCATAGCGATATCCGATTAGTTAGTTTTTGGAAAGTCATATTATGTGGGGATATTAAATGGCATTCAATGTGTGATGTTTTAGTGTGTTTTATAAGATTTTTGAAAGATTCGTTAAAGTTTTAATGCTTTTTTTTACAGTTTTTAAATCTGTCTTTGTATATGTATTTTCTGTTAGTAATGTAGATATTTCCCATGAATACGTGTATTTTATATGATTACTATACCCGCATCTTTATCTGCTGCTGTTATGAACACGCTCTTGTTATTTGCTAGGTGCAGTAAGTTATCTATAATCCTATTTAGCAATAATTCCTTGTATAAAACCTTTTAAAAATCTGTATTAGTGTTTTAAAAGATGATTTCATTTTATACATAACCCAAATCATAAATTCTACCGACAATATTTATTCTTAAAAGAATAGAAACGTATTTTTAAAATTCTAAGGACTGTATTTAGTTTAAAAATGAAAGAAAAATAACCAAATGAAAATACTATACACATGTCCAATATGAATCTCATTTTTATTCATTCATAAAAACATCAGAAAAACATAACATATTTACAAATAATTCACTGATAGTTTATTTAAACCAGAATGTCGTGGAAATCTTGAATAAAACGAAACGTTGATGGATGTTGGTTAACTCTTTTTTCAGCCTTTCATCTCCTTGGAAGATAATTTCTATAATTTGTACACACACACACACAAACACACAAACGCACACACACACACACACACACATATATATATATATGTATATATATATGTCTGTGTGAGAGTATGTTTCTCGTTTGTTTCATTTTATTTCAGTAAAAGTTATCCAAAATCAAAGTGCCCCTTCTTCAGCTAACACTTGATCTATATATGAGTTACATAGGCGGATAAGATAGACAAATCCCTGTATAAGCAATATGGGTATATGCGTGTCTAGCTAAGAGATTTATAAAAGCAAGCAAACTAGTATTCAAGTTTTTACGGTTCTCCCTGTATGTGTCCTATTTCTAACTTCCTTGGACGAGATAAATTTTGCTTTTGTTGCATAATTTCAGAACTATTTTTCTGAAATGCCCCTTTACCTTCATTATTACACTCTTTATATAGACACTTGATCCCTATTAAGACATATCCGTAGTTCTCCTTCTTTTCCCTTTTTCTCAAGACTATTCATTTTTTAACTTAATAACATTTAAATTGCTAAATTTTTAAATGCACTCTAATTTAAAGTTCAATTTATTTATATTGTTTTTTCTATTTATCTTTGTAAAATATCTTAACACACCATTTCTCTCTCCGACTATGACATAATTCTTTTTCACCTCACAGCTTTAAATATAATATATGGATACTATGTATGACTATTAATTCCTATTTTTTTTGTACAGCCATATAATGCGGTAATGCATTCGTTGAGAAGAAAGTTATTGCGGAATTTTTAATTTTGATTTTAAATGATGTATTTTCAAATAAGTTTTCGTTGAAATACGTTTAATATATATATAATTTTAAAGAGCGTTTCTCCTTCTGTGTAATAGTTTAGAGTAAAATCGTTTGAAAAAACGATGTAGACAAGATAGAATATAGCAAATTCGCACACTTTTCTCATGTCAATTAAAGTTAGGCTATAAAGCTACTGAAACAGCTCGCGATATCAACGAACCATTTGATCCAGGAACCATTACTTAACACACAGCACAATGGCTGTTTAAGAAATTTCGTGCCAGCGACGAGGGTCTTGAACACGATGAGCATAGCCTGCCATCGGATGTTGAGAACGGTCGGTTAAGAGCCTAAATCAAAGACAATCCACGTACATCCGTTCGAGAACTTCTTCTGACTTAGCTGTAACACATGCGACGATTTTCAACCACTTGAGAGAGTAAAACAACAACGTTATAAATGGGTGCCTCAATAATTGAATGGCACCCAAAAGAAACGCCGTTATGACGTGTCAATATCGATTCTTTTACGCAACAATAACGAACTGTTTCTAAACCGGGTTGTAACTTGCTATGAAAAATAGGTTATTTACGATAACTGACGACGCTCAGATCAGTCGTTAGACGCTGACTAAGCTTCACGACACTTCTCGATACCAGAGTTGCACCAAATGAAGGTGATGTTGACTGTTTGGTTGTCTGCAACCAGTCTCGTTCATTACAGTTTTTTTGTGTGCGAAGTATTGTCAACAAATGGATAAATTGCACCCAAAACTTCGACATCAACACCCAACATTAGTCACCAGAAAAGACACAATTCTCTTCCACGACAATGCACGTCTGCACGTTGCTAAACCGACCCTTCAGAAGTTGAACGAATTTGAATACGAAACACTGTATCATCCGCCATACTCTCAAAACCTCACGACTACTACTTTTTCAAGCATCTTGAAAATCTTCTGCGTGATAAATGCTTTAAAAACTTGGGCGATATTAAAAAGTAACTTCATCACCACTAGAACGCAAGATTCTTACATTACTGGCATGCTCTTGTTTTTCGTTGGCGAAAGTGTGTGGATTCTGAGGATGCTTATATCGATTGATAAATTCTTTTCTTAAGCTGAAATATTAGTTTATGTGAATTTAAAAGTTAAAAAGCGTAAGGACTTTCTTATTAACCTAATAGAAGGAAGCGATGTAAAAAAAATAGCAGCTGTAATGAAAAGCAAGAAATGACGACAACGACGTGAAAGACACAAACAATTGCGCCGTGTGACCTACATTCGACACCGAAGAGTAAGAAAAGAAATAAGAACGAAAATGCACATCTTTTTATCAAGGATACGCATGTAGCGCATGTCGATCAAAAATTTACAAAAGAAAAGGAAGAATTTCATGGACAACGCAAATAGAGTACAGTTAGCAATTAAATAAAAAACGCGTTGGTAAAATATACATTTTCTTCTGTATGAACAAGATATTTTCTCCACTATCTCTTTTTTTCGTTTTCTTTCTCTCATTCTTACTTCCTTTCTTTCTTTCTTTCTTTCTTTCTTTCTCTCTCTCCCTCTCTCTCTCTCTCTCTCTGAAACGTATAAGTAAAGAACAGTAGTTTGAATCATCGAAATAATATGAATTATTATTACACATCTCAAAAATTCAGAAACATAAAATCTATATTCCTGACAATAAATGCTAAGGTTTACAGTGCAATACATATAAGAACATACCTGAATATGGAGAAGACGAGATCAAGAATATATTTTTCCCCATTAAGAGAAAATTGGATTCATCTTTTCGTCTTTTCCTTGTTGGATTTTTCAGTTTTATTAGTAATAAAAATAATTGATTCACAGAAACATATCTACGTAAGGCAAAAGTGATCGTAAGTCATTCTTTTGGAAATATTTTACCAAAACTACCGGACCCTGTTTATACGCAGTGGACCACTTAAAAGTAGCACAATAAATGTAGTACAGAGAAAGAACATTCTTTTATTATTTAAATTACCTATTTAATTATTGTTTAAATTATTTGTAGTGTTATTTAAGATGCTGGAAGTGCTTCCCGTTGACATCTATGCGTTTCTGGGCGCGTTTAGCAACGTTTGCAGATACTGCCTGAAGATCTTCTTTGGTGATTCTTATGATAGCGTTGGCAATTTTATCTTTTAGTTGGTCTAGATTATAAGAATTATTTGCATAAGTTTTTTTATTTTAAAGATAAAAATCATATGATGACAAGTACCGGAAACGTGGGGGCCATAACCCTTTGCTTCATGTTCTCTCTTCCGTAAACATGTCATGAACTCGTGTCTGTGATCTGTAAGACGTGTGGCATGTAGCGCTATCTTATTGGACAAAGAATTGCAGTTTATCTTGTGGTGTCAGTTGGTAAGTAAGAGAAAGATTAGAGAGATCGGGATACTTTTAAGTGGGTCGTCTTACATGGAAAAATAATTAGAGAAATACTAGAGAAATTGGACTACTTTAAAGTGAGACACCCTATATATGATTGGTCACCATGTATTCCTTCATATTTATTTTTGGACAATATTTTTTTTGGGTATATATGAAAGAAACATTTCATCTTAATATACATGCTGATAATTACTGTATTATATTAAAATAAAAACGCATTAAATAACCTGGTTTATCTCTGTGTGTATGTGTGTGTATTTGTGTGTAGTGATGTGTGTGTGCGTGTGTGTGAGTGTGGTGATGCGTGTGAGTTACTTCTCTACGACTCAGAAAGTGTTGGTCCGATTCTTTTTAAATTGTGTAGGATTGTTCTGAAAGAGCTTTTATATCGAATTGTTTCCAAAAAGTATCAAACATCGATAATCGAAAATAATCTGATTAAAGAAGGATTATTCCGATTTTAAGTTAACACCCTAATACAGTCTAACATCACAAATGTACTGGAAAAGTTTTACCGCCGAACAAAAAGAAGACCCGGAGAATAAAATCAACAGTAATTTTTTTAAAGAAAACATGGACTAGTTCGATACGTTTTTTTTCTGTTCATAGCACAATTGAACAAGGATTCGTAACCTTTGCATTTTAAACTTTAATAGAAACAATAATATAAACATATATTTATGAATACAACAGTAGGTTTTCTACAGTGCAATATATACTAAAATATATTGCGGACTAAGTCAATTCGTGGGTCCCTGATTAGAGCCGGCAATCTATCAATTTGATTAAAAATGGACGATTTAACCGATTTCGATGATAATAAAACTATTGAAAGTGTGAATTATTTGTTATCCCTCATGAAACGATGCGTCTACTGCTAATTATATATTTTCTAGTGGTCATCCCTTATCAAAATGCATGCATTGAAAATTAATATTATGATGTGCAAAGAATAAAAACAAAATATGTGATATGAGAAACTATTAAATGTAATATTTTTAAGATTTAATCTTAAAATTAAAATAAATAGCACACAAGTAAAATGCAAAACTTATTATTAAAGCCAAACAATAACAGTGAAGCGTTATATAAATGGGAAAATGTATACACAAATAAAATAGTCACATTAGGAACTGTAAAAATGTAAAATAATATGTTATATATAATGAATTATAAAAATGATAATAAAATATAAAGTCTCCAAAAATAAAAATGCACGACAAAATATTGGAAATGAAGTACGTCAAAAAAGTGTAAAAAAAATAGTTAAAAGTAAAATAAATAATATAAGACTTTATATTGTAAATATTGTAAAAATGTATAAACCACTCAACTAAATAATTATGCTTTTACAGTAAGAAAATTCAACGTAAAAAATTAAAATACATACTTAATTACTTTTTTGTATAACCATGTAAAAGATAATTAAACACGGAGTACTTTAAAGTGTAAAAAATGTTTAAAAAAATGAATCCAAATTATTGTAAAAATTTTAAAAAATGTATAAAATAAAAAATTAGTGTAAGTATTTCAAAAAATATACTTTGTGTGCAAAAACAAAACCCATGTAAAATATGAATATAAAAAATGTAATTATCATTAATGTAAAAAGTTTCACTTTCCGAGACAAAGATTGATTAAGTAATAGATTTTAGTTTTAAAAGTAATTTAAAAAAGCATAGAATAAACAAAAATAAATACGTTAATTTGCAGAAGAAAAGATGTAAATGTTAAAAAAATTAAACATATAATACTCTTTAATGTAAAATATATAAAATTTGAAAATAAAACAAAAAAATCTAGTATTTTCAGTGTAAAAGAAAAAACATATTATGTTATCGAGTATACAACAACGGCCCTTAATCCCTGACAACGTTAAGTATTACGGTGAATAAATTTGTAATTTTGTTTTCACCTGTCCGATGAATATAATGAATATAAATGAAACTATCTGAACATGAAAATATACAATCAAAGCTATTACAAATATATCTACACAATATTCGCAAATGTGAAAATATAAAATAATTAACATAGTTTTGATCAAAAAATACATTTAATTTAATTATGTTATATTTTCCCGTTTGTGTAGATTATTTGTCATACTTTTTATTGCATATTTTCATGAATATAATAATAAATAAAAGGAGGAACTAAATATGAGTAAAACGTGTGAAATTTTCACGAATCTAAGAATAAGACTTTTAGAAATAAATTAGTTGGCATTAGAATGACCTGTTAATATTACAAAGAGTACACGCATTATTTAGATTTGTAACGAGTAAATTAAGAATAAGTTGTCAATGATTGAGAATGAAAACGGAGGAGCCGGCAAATTTTGAAGGATAAAAAAGATGACTCGTGATTATTGATGAGTTTAGAAATTTACGTTTAAATTGACGTTCGACAGTTTAATTTCAAAATTATTGCACAAATTGTCTAGAAATCTTTAACATCAGTGGTAAAAGGCAGACGATAAGAAATATGAAATGCCCAATATATAATATAGAAATGTATGTCACTCTCAACAAAGACAAAGAAATCAATAATCTAAAACTGTTTACTTAATTTGGATTCGCAATTTTCAGCGTAAAACGCATGATTTCTTTCACATATGAAACGTATTGAATTAAGTTGCTTTTATAATGGTTACTTCCAAAAATCAATGAGTCCTCGCCGGGCATATGTACTACATATTTCCTAATTAAAGCAAATACATTTACTTGCGTAGCAAATTATGAAATAGAGTTTTGTAATCGTAAATATAATCATGGAGAGAGCTCCGTAGAGATTTTTTTTTACACAGTGATCACCACTTATCAAGGCCCGGAAACCACTCAGGGATAAGGGTTATTGCAAGTACATTACGTTAGTGTGGAGATTTGATGAAGTGTTTACTTAAGGGGGCGGTTCATTAAGAATTTGTTAACGTTGGGCTTGAAGACATCCAAGTTGTAGTCAGGTGGGAAGCAGGCAGACGGAACAGAGTTCCACAGGCGTGCAGTTCTAAGAAAGAAGCTTTGTTCATGGAATCCATGTTTTGATTTAGGCACAGATAAAGAGTGGGGGAAATTTTTCACAGTGGATTCAGCTAGACGGGTGTTTTTCGTGAAAGATTGGAGTTCAGACGAGCACCTGCCATGGAAATAACGATAAAACAAGGATAGGCTCGCAACGTCTCTTCTGTGGGAGAGAGGTTGCAAGGTAGAGAAAAGGGCATCCCCCACTAAGCCACGAAGTCTATTTTGTACTATGTCAAGGCAGGATAGGCTGTTTTTAGCAGCTCCTGCCCAGATATGGCAACAGTATTTCATCCTTGGACGTACTTGGCTTTTATATAGATAGATAATTGCATCAGTAGTGAGATATCTTCTGGAGCGGTAGAAGGATCCCACCATCTTTCCAGCGACCTTGGCAACAGACTTGATGTACGTATTCCATTTCAGATCAGGAGGAAAGGTCAAACCCAGAAGCTTGTCAAAACACGGGTCCTCACCCAGACGAAAGCCATCCATCCCAATTGATGTCAGATGGGGATCAGAGCGCTGATGATGAAAGGATAGGAGTTTAGTTTTGGATGCATTAAATGTAACCAGCCACGTCTTCCCCCACTGAACCACGCTCTCGAGATCAGAGGAGAGAGAATCAGAGAGAACTTTGTTTTTTACATCCTTTGATGTGTTGCCGTAGATGGTCGTGTCATCAGCATAGATGTCAACGAATGATTTAAGTATGTGTTTAGGGAGGTCATTGATGTAGATCAGGAAGAGAGTTTGGCCCAGGATTGACCCCTGAGGGACTCCAACATTTATATTGCAGCCCTCCGATTTTTGTCCATCGACCACTACTCTTATGAGCCTATCGGAGAGAAATGATTTAATGATTGAGAAAACATTTTCAGTCATACTGTAGCTGGAAATCTTGTGAAGTAGACCCTTATGCCATACCTTGTCGAAGGCCTTTGATATGTCAAGAGCAATTGCCCTAGAAAGGAAGCCTTTGCCAAGAGATAGTAATAAAAGGACAAAATGCACTAATTAATTACTACAACTACATTAAAACTTTGCATACGTATATATATATATATATATGTATATATATGTATATATATATGTATATATATGTATATATACATATATATATATATATATCAGAGAGGCGGTAGCACTCTCTATATAGGGATGGCCCGTACACGCCTATTTACGCCTACAAAACAAAACTATCCAAATCTCAACTAAAATCAATTTATAAGTTTCAAAAAGCACATATTCTTACAGAGAAGGGTCTTATGAATCAAGCGAGTGTCAGAACGTCGGTTAAAATGTCAAAAGAGAGCAAAAAAAGGGTACAAAAATGGCCAATTGTTCTTCTTTCTTCTTTCATTCTTCTTCTGCTTTCATCTTTCTTTTGAGACGGTGTATCTCGGTGTACGAACGGTCTCTGACAACAGTTCAAGCATCAATCGACTGCTCTTTACACGGAGAAGTGCAGTGACCCATCGCTTTTTAGCTAACTCCATAATTAAATAAGATTACGTGTAATAACAAGTTTTAAACACTATATACCCAATGTAGACAGACCACTTCGAACACGGAACTTCTCTCAAAAGGGACAGCTCCAAATAATACACCGGATGCTCACAGACGTTCCAGTTTGCCAGTGGCCTATATTTCTTGGACGCTGAATATTTGAGGTGAACGTTAAGGTTTTTTCTTTAAACAGTAACCCACCAGCGTTAATGAAACCACGAAATCTTTATCTCAGTTGATCAAAATTGTTATAAGAGTAACCTATCAGCAAGTACGACGTCAAAAAACAATGTTATAAAAACAAATAATTCTTCAGATTTTGGACTGTAAAATATGTACAAAATGTCAATGCTGTGACCAGGATTCGAACCTAGGTTAGCACGGCCACAACGTGGGGTCCTAACCTCTAGACGATCACGGCTAACACTGACGTCTGTCGCTCTTGGCAGAAAGACACATGACTACTGTCAAACTATTGAAAAATAAGGAGGAAACTTAAAATTCTCACGCATGCGCAAAAATACACTATAGCAACCATTGTTAAATGCAGCTGAATCTCTTCGCTCGCTAAGAAAAGTAGATCAGGCCAGTTCTTCTAAGAACTCACCAAACGCCAAAGGAAATAAGTTAAATTAACCGCAAAAGAAACTGCAAGAAAGTCATCTTCTAAGAACTCACTGGAAGCTTACCAAAAAGAATCAAAATCCACGCCCTAGCAACAAAAATAACTAGATATTGTGGCTACTATACACAATCTACTAATAAAAACAAGTAAGTTTTCTAAAATAAACTACAATAAATTAACCAAGTAACCTCACACTGTCACTGATTAGGACTTCATATAAAGATAACAACTACACTATTGGTGTATATACCGTTCCACACTTTAACTATTGGTGACGGCGCAGTATCTCAATTCTACGAGAGTTGTTTTGCTATAAGATAAGTGATATTATAGTAAGATACACATAAGTGTTATATGTTTACATTTAATAAAAAATGCCAAAGTCAGCACGTAGTAAAAAAGCTCAGAGAAATATAGACTATGAAAAAAACAAAGTCAAGGTATTATCTGAGCAAAAAGAATACTATCAGAAAAATGCTGAAATAATAAAAATTAAGTATCATGCAAATCCTGAGGCAAAGAAGGCTGCCTCACGTGCTGACTCAAAAGCACGGTATAACAGGGATCCCGAGGGGAAAAACTGCCTCACGTGCTCTTTATAACAAAGAACCAGAAAAAAGAAGGCTGCCTCACGTGCTGACTCAAAAGCACGGTATAACAGGGATTCTGAGGAGAAAAAAGCTGCCTCACTTTCTCTTTATAACAAAGAACCAGAAAAAAAGAAGGCTGCCTCACGTGCTCTTTATAACAAAAAACCAGAAAAAAGAAGGCTGCCTCACGTGCTCTTTATAACAAAGAACCAGAAAAAAAGAAGGCTGCCTCACGTGCTGACTCAAAAGCACGGTATAACAGGGATTCTGAGGAGAAAAAAGCTGCCTCACGTGCTCTTTATAACAAAGAACCAGAAAAAAAGAAGGCTTCCTCACGTGCTCTTTATAACAAAAAAACAGAAAAAAGAAGGCTGCCTCACGTGCTCTTTATAACAAAGAACCAGGAAAAAAGAAGGCTGCCTCACGTGCTGACTCAAAAGCACGGTATAACAGGGATTCCGAGGGAAAAAAGCTGCTTCACGTGCCCTTTATAACAAAGAACCAGAGAAAAAGAAGGCTGCCTCACGTGCTGACTCAAAAGCACGGTGTAACAGGGATCCCAAGGGGGAAAAAGCTGCCTCATGCACAAACTATTATAAATATAAATATTAAAAACTGCCAAATCTTTGCCAAAACGCCAAAGAATGAACCAAGAAAAATTTAATAGTGAAGGTATGAATATTTTAGAACTTTATAATACTCTAACTGTTTTATCAGAGAGGCGGTAGCACTCTCTATGTAATATAGAAGCGATGGAGGACCAAGAGGCAACTCCTAAGGCCCAAAACCCAAAAACCTAAAACCCAGCAGGAAGCGACCTGCTACTAATGGAGGCGGCAATGAGCCGCCTCCTAAAAAAGACAATACTATCATGAATGTAAGTTTAAAAATAAGACTGTAAGTAAAAATACTAATTAACAAGAATAAAAAAGCATTGGAAATGCAAAAGGATATAGGGATGGTATGCCAAAAAGTATACAAACAAGATAGCTATGAATGGCTAGGCACATGGAAATAGAATTGCATCCAAAGTATAGCCCTATAACTTTTTACAACCGTAATGATGGCACGGAATGAAGATTGGAGAAAAGCTATAGGACTATACTTTGGATGCAATTCTATTTCCATGTGCCTAGCCATTCATAGCTATCATGTTTGTATACTTTTTGGCATACCATCCCTATATCCTTTTGCATTTCCAATGCTTTTTTATTCTTGTATATATATATATATATATTGATAATTTAAATAATACTATAGTGTATATAATTTATCCAAATTGCTTGTCGCATATTTTCGCGATTACTTTCAATTTGATTTATCAAATCCTTTTCATCGTGGGTACATTTTCCTTTATTCAATATTATCCGATAAAAACTAAAAGTAAAAGCTGAAAACATACCAAAAACTATGGTCCGATTAATAATTCAATGAATCGAATCTAAATAACGAAATTAGGGAACAGGAAACAAACGAGACTTACATTCACACATTCAAGCGCAATAACAAATTCGGTCATTCAAATAGGAAAACTCATAAAAATATATGCTATTTAATAACATTGAAGTGAATGAGAACATATTGCCTTAGCACACGTGTATATTTATATGGAGATTAAGTTAAAGCGGACACATTTTTAGACTTAACATTAAAGTAAAATAATAAGCGAAAATGTAACAAATCCTTCGAATACCTCTCCATCATACAGTATATCGATACTATATGACTAACTTGGATAGGTTCGTACGTTTTTATCAGATCTATCTCTGCGCTCCATGTTTAGAAAAAAACGTATTTTCTATAGTATTAGATCTGACTACTCTCCAAAAATTTCCATCAAAAACCTAAAAGCCAGCATGATTATCACCAGAATGTGCTGCTGCTATTGCATACATAAATCACTATTTCCCTTGCTTCCAACGTAATAAGTATACTGAGACTAAATCTTCCTTCAGAATTGCCAGCAACCACTGTAAAAGCGTATTAAAGAACGCGGGAGAGTCGTATGCTCAGTCCGTCAAATCCAAAGAAACTGAGCAGCGCCTTTCTTCCAACAAGACTTGAAAAATAACATACATGGTCCTTGATGGAAGTGTGTGTTTTATTCCAATCAGAATCAAAGGACCTAATTTCGTCAGCATTAGCAAAGCTAAACTCTTTGCTAAGAACTTTGCAGCTAATTCAACCTTATGCAATCAGATCCGCCAAACCCCCGTATTTCCTCCTCTGCCTGAAAACATTATGCGACATATATGAGTGCGCGATGTTTCCAAGCGAATCAAAAATCTTGATTCCAGCAAAGCAACTGGTTCTGTCAGCATTCCTATTATAGTGCTTAAAAAGCTTCAACCAGAAGTAGTTTTCATATTTACAAAGTCGTTTAAGCGTTATCTTGAGGATAACTGCTTCCCAACACCCTGAAAAAATTAATCAGTATGTCCCGTATATAAAAATTCAGGTGATCGGTCATCTCCCTCTCAATACAGACCAATCAGTCTCTAGTGCGTCATGAGTAAGTTTCTAAAATCTATGTTAAATTGAGAAGTCAACTACTTCAGTAAAAATACACTCTTCAGTTATGGTTTCTGTTCTGCTAGATCTACAGAACTCTCTCGACGGAGGCTTCTTTTTTAATGGCATAAATGTCTACTCGACAAAATCTCCAGCTATGATATAGCTGGATATATCTTTTCAATTATTAAATCATTTCTTTCTGATATGTTCATAAGAGTAGTTGTTTATGGGCAGAAATTAGAAGCTCACAGTATTAATGCTCGAGCCCAATAGGAGTTAAGCCTCCAACTATATTCCTGATTTTAATTAACGATTACCCAAATCACAGCCTAAGATCACCCAAGTTCTCTCTTATTCTCTTTTATCTGATCTTGAAAACGTGGTGTAATGGGGAAATAGGTGGCTGGTTACTTTTTATGAATCTAAAAACAAACTTCCATCTGTATATCATCAACGCTCTGATCCTCGTCTGGCACCATTAGAAATGGATGGTTCACATCTTGGGGAGGCGCTATGTGTTGACAAGCTTTTGGATCTGACCTTTACTCATGATTTGAAATGGAACACGTATATCAAATATGTTGCCAAGGCTGCTAGAAAAATAGTGGGATCGCGCTACTGCTCCAGTAGATATCACACTACTGGTGCAATTTTCTACCTATCCAACAGCCAGGTACCTCCAAGGATAGAGTACTGTTACCGTATATGGGCAAGAGCTACAAGATTCAGCTTATTCTGCTCTGACAGAGTTCAAACTAGACATCCTGGGTTAGTGGTGGGATGCTCTTTTCTCTTTTCTCTTACCTGCAACCTCTTTCTCACGTTGCGAGAAGAGACGTTTTTGCTTTATCGTTACCTTCAAGGCAAGTGATCGTCTGAGTTCCAATCTATGGCCCCCCTTACCTGACTTTCACGAAAAATATTCGTCTAGTTGACACTACTATCAATAATTTCCCCACTCTTTATGTGTCTAAACCTAAATGTAGCTTACATGTAGAATGCTTCTTTCTCAGAATTGCAAGCCTGTGGAAAGTTGTTCCGTTTTTCTGCTTTCCAATTGACTACAATATAGCCGTCTTCAAATCCAACGTGAACAAGTACTTTATGAGCCGCCTCTTTTAGGTAATCAATTTACCAAATTTCCGCTCCTAACAATTACTACGATCTTGTCCCACTGGCTACTGTACACTCAGTAACCCATGTCCTTGAGTGGGATTCTGGCCTTAATAAGTGATGATTATTTTGTAAGAAAAAGAAGCGATACACGCGCATATATATATAAATTCATGACAAGTGAGATACTGATACATGTTACTTTTTGAAAAGAAACATAGTTTACATTTCTAATGATAATAATCTGTAACAAAAATAGTTTTATACTCAATTCATACAAATACTTAACTAAATAATGATATAATTTTGGCCTATTTTGAAAATGAGTGACTGAAAACAGACACTATGAGCAAGTCGAAGAATACAGCAGTAGAGATATTGTTAAACATTTAAATAAAGAAATCATTACTTAGAAATATTTCATATCCTATTTAATGTGCTTGTAGAACATAGATGACTGATCAACGGTTTATCATGCATATTATGATTCTGGTTTGATCATTGGTCAATTGAAGCTCGTTTATCTTAACGTGGCAGCATTTCGGTGGTTTGTTTATTGAAAGCGGCGCACAGTAGCAGTCTCATCTGATCAGAATCTTTCGCCATCATTGGCCGATGACGCAATTGTTTTACAGGTAACCGTGCGTATAAGCATGCTTGGTTGATAGATTCGGGAGCATTGGGAAACGTCCAATGAAATGCACTGGACCGATTTAGAGAAAGCATAAAATTCAGACACTCCAGTGAGCGACCAATAAACACGTCGATGGCAAAAGTTGGACGAAACATTTTCAGCTTGGCTGGCTTATTTTTAGTTTTCGTTGATTTATCTCTTTTTCTAGTTTCGCTTTTATTTTATCGATTTTTTTTAGCAGTTTGTTTTCTATTTTAATTTCACCTTTATTTTATTTATTTATTTTTTTTATTTTGTCAGTTATTCAATCGTTTCTAGTTCGCCCGTTTAATGAATCGTCTTTTTCCTTTAATTCAATATCTGTCGGTCACTTATCACGTGGCTTTTATTCTTCTTAACGTTTAATTTGATTCCCTTTTGATATGCTTTGATTAGAACAAAACATCGTTCATTCTAATTAGTCTTTGAAACAACTTACACCTATTTTTACTTCTAAGCATTTTCACCTTTCACCTTGCAATTCTATTTATTCATTTTATTTCATGAGTCGAAAACTTTCTTCAGAAATGTCCGACTAATGATTCTGTTTATATAAAAAGCGTCAAGTAAAATATAAATAGTCTGGCAGAAAAAAAGCACTGGGTTCATCAGGGGGAAAAGACCAGTTAGTCTGCTGAACTGACTAATGGTTCAATGTTATCTGGTTGGTGCCTGCCAAGTCGGGAGATCAAATTCCTATTAAATGATTGTCGTGACACTATAATTACGCCGGTGGCTACATTAGAAATGTTGGGCTCTTATTGATTTGAATATTCGGAATTCAGTAAAACGCTTGTTTCTTCGTATTACAATTCCCATAGTAAATTGAGTGGAATTCTTTTCCTCTCCTTTGCAAGCTGTATGTGCATAGGATGGGGAACGACTAGATGTAACAGGTAAAAAATTGAAAAAGCACTTGTAAAAACTTAAAAATATGTGTACAAAGTGCTGCTAAAATTTTGCTGAAGGTAATGTTAAATTTTTTAAGCATGTAAATGCGATGAAACAATTAATACAGAAATAGATGAATTTACTATTTGTTTAAGATAATTGAAAAATTATTGAAGAATACGTAAGATAAAAAGTAAGAATATAGGATAAAGATTATTTTCTGAAAATAAACCAGTTTATAAAGAAAGGTAAGGCGGCATAAATTAAATATTCGTAAAAATGAGGAAAGAAGCCCGAAATGGCAAGAACTGCGATGGAGTTCTTGAATTCATGAACATTTCACATGCCATAAATATGCTAAAGAAAAAGAAACGTATTCGGGAAGAAGTGGGAAGAGTGATATAACCATAGAAATGAAAATAAGGATGTCTAGAAAATACTTGAAAACTGTGTTTCCTGAAGCAATTTCTAAGACAAAATTGAAATAAAACGAAGGGAAACGCTAAGTAGAGAAATAAAATTGGCATGAAATAAATCATAACAAACTTAATATCAACTATATATGTGTAAGAGGTTAGTATAAGTTTGGAGAGAAATTACGGCTTAACATTCAAAAGGCTTCCAGGAAAAGCATATTTTAGACAACATCTTTTGTAAATTTTTAAACTGTAAAATATTTTATGTATTTTAAACTATTTAATGTCATATGTTTGCACGATTCAATACAACTGAGCATTGTAAAAATATTTTCTATCTCCGAAATTTTTTCGCTTACTTTATAGATGGACACACTTAGAGGATGAACAAGATCTTTTTACTGCACTGTAATTCCTAAGAAACTAAGGATTCGCCCTCTTTCTGTGGCTTACACTTAATCAGTATATGAGATGCAGACATAACTGGTTCTTCTATTACTTGAAAAATATTGAATTAGTAAATGTGCAAGGACATTATTATGATGCTCCATATTTGATTATGCACAGATATACCTTAAACCTTTAAAGAGAGTGTTTCGTGGATATAACAATTTTGTCCGATAGACATTCAAAATATCATAAGTAGGAATTCAATTTTATTCAATCGACATTAAAATTCGCTCAGAATGAATAATCAACACTTTTCTAATTTTCTAATCATTTGTTTTTGTAACATCCTACTGCAAATCAGACATGTGTTATTTCAGACAGGAAAAGTTCATTTTAAGATTTTAACATCTCCTTAAGCGAAATTGTTTGTATCCCTCTGGCATTAGATTCACCGGGTATATTCACAAAGTAGTTTTTAGAATTCAAATCCATGAATCCGACTGCGCCTATAATTACTGGACGATGGAGGTCTCCCTATGATTGAAGTGTCTTTTCTTGTCCTACATAAAACCTTTACAATGTGTTTAAACAAGTATAAGAAAAAACACTGAATTAAAGAAGATTGCTACTTTCTTGCTCTTGTCTCATAGCACTACGTCTTTAGTAGTTTACTTCTTTTTGTCATATTTTCAAAGACTTGCTGCTACAACATGTATACATGCATTTAGATGTGCTCCAGTGGAGATACATACACAGTTTATTGTGACACAATATGTAGAAGCCGACACTAGCAGAGAGTTGCAACTAGATGGGAATCGGCTCCGGAGAGCCCACACTTGTAAAACGTTGAATGATGCATAGTGTGAATAAGGAAACATATTTACCACTTTAGGTACATGTGTTGTAGAAGCCATGTTGAAACCGAAAAAAGCAAGAAAACGTTAATAAAAGCGTCTACTGTTGATTGAATAAAAAGGTCATATACCGATGATATACCAGCCAACTAAGCCGGGTAAATAAAGCATATTTCATATATTACAACGAGAAATGTTTAATTTTAATTGTCACTGGCATTGGTCACTAGTAAAAAACAATTTTTGAAAAATGTTTAAATACCCTTTTCTCTAGTTTAGAAAAGCATCTCTGTTATAACGAAACATGTAACTAAACGTTTCCCAGCAACCACATTTAAGGACAAAAACTTGTTGACAGACATAGAAGCAATATGTTCTAAAAAATCAAGACCTACTTCTAAACAATCACACTGAAAATAACCTTCCCCGCAACATGACGGCTTGTTACTAATAGCAACGCGCTTAATCTGTCGATATTATTACTGTCTCAGTACCAAAGGAATGGTAATTTACCATTGTACGCATTCTTACTTCCATTAATTTATTTATATTTTTAGATTTTTTACGATAATGTTACTTTACATATTTCTAGCCATTAGCCTTTATTTGGGTTATTTTCTAAATTGTTATGTTGTCAATAAAATAAAATATTTGGATTGTGTTTTCTTTCATTAGATATATATATATATATATATATATATATATATATATATATATATATATATATATATATATATATATATATATATATATGTATGTATAAGGAATGAAAAAATGTACCAGCGGTGGTTGACGTTATGTTTAAAGAAAAAATAGAAAAAAACGAATGAAATTATTAAAAAATCAACGTTTCGTCCTTGTCTCAGAGGACATCTTCAGGATAATTGAAATAAAAATGTGATAAAAGAAAAAGTCATAGATCAATTAAGAACATTTACAGATCTATCAAAAAAATTTAACACACGCCATAACGTTAAATTGAATAACAAACTTGCGAAATTGATAAAAAACAGCAAATGGAAAACTTTGGGACGTCCAGACCTTATTCTAAACCTTACTTCTAAACCACTCTCGGACATTGAAACTGAAGCTCTCAGTTTCGGTCTTAAATTCGCTACCGGCAAGCATTCGAAAATCACTACTAACACAACCCTAAAAAATTATAGACAAGAGGACTCTGATTTTACTAAAGGCTTCATACAAGGGATAATAGCTTTAACAACTACCCAACCTCAAGAATTAGCACTACCAAAAAGATACATTGATGCCTTAAAACTTTTAACAAAAAATAAAGACATTATTATTTCACAAGCCGATAAAGGAGGGGGTATAGTTATAATAGATAAAGACCTATATCTAAAGAAAATGCACACACTATTGGCAGACGGAGATATATACACTCCGATAGATTTAAAATCAATAGAAAAAGATTTCGATACTTTTAATAAATCCGTAAAGAAACTTATCGGAAATGATAAAAAATGGATAAATAACATAGAATACCACGCCACTATTCCTATATTATACGGCCTCCCAAAAATACATAAAGAGAACGTCCCTATGAGACCTATAATATCAAACATTGGAAGCGTCACCCATAAATTAGCACGAGCTATTGCCCAAATTTTAACTCCACTAATCACTTCACATATCAAAAACTCTGGTGACCTCCTAAATAGAATAAAAAATATGGACATGCAAAATAAAACCATGCATAGTTTAGACATAATTTCCCTGTACACCAATATTCCAATAAAAAATGCCTTAATCTACTCCACAAGCACTTAATCAAAATTAAAGCCGACCTACCTTTTTCCTCAGATACACTAATACAAATCATAAAACTCATCACTGATAGAACCTACTTTCAATTTAATAATTCTTACTATAGACAGAAATTTGGACTCCCTATGGGTAACCCCCTTAGTGGTGTACTAGCCTGCTTATTCTTAGAATTCTTAGAAACAAACTCTTTTAAACACAGACTTCCTAAAAACTCCACATATTTTAGATATATAGATGACATTCTTATTTTTCTCCCTAAAAACACACAAATAGAACAAATTAGAAATAAATTAAATTCAGTGGAACCATCTATAAATTTTACACATGAATCCGAACAAGACCACTCCCTAGCTTTTCTAGACATATTCCTCATCAGATCAGAAACTGATCTGAGTTTCAAAGTACATAGAAAGACCACACACAAAAACGACTATATTCATTACTACTCACACCACAATGATAAAATAAAGACGGGCATGATTATAGGTTTTTTCTTACGTGCCTTTAGAATATGCAGTCCCCAATATCTTAATGATGAATTTCAATATATTACGAATGTTTTAAGAAAACTACAGTATCCATCCTATTTCATTTCTTACGCAAAGAAAAAAGCTACGAAAATACACTATAACATAAACACACAGAAAAATAAAACAGATACCTCACTATTAAACAGACATCTTTTCATTCCGACCCACACCAAAAATACAAAAATCTACGACACTCTTAATAGACTTGGTTTTCACCTGATACAAACAACTTCCTCAACCATAAAACAGACATTAAAAACTACCAAGCACTCTCCCAAAACCCTCACATCCGATGCCGGTATATATTCCATCCCATGTAACAACTGTCAACAAGCGTACATAGGTGAAACACAACGAAAATTGAAATTAAGACTTAACGAGCACAGAAGAGATATGAGGAATGGTAACGCCCTAAATGCACTCTTTTGCCATTGTGCAGAACACGATCACTCATTTAATTTGGATCGAGCGAAAATTATTAAATACGTGATAGATAGAGCTGAAAGAAGACTTTTAGAATCAGCACTAATTTTGAATACTAATACTATTACGCAAAGAAAAGGCTTCTACCATTTAACCCCTAGCATAGGGAAAATAATAATCAAAGAGCAAGGTATCAGGGTGGATCCTGGCTAGCCGTTTTTCTTTGAATGTTTCAGGAAAATGAGTAGTTTTCGCAGAAGAAAAAAAAATGTACATATTTATTTTAAATGCATTTTAAAATTGTATATATAGACATCAAACAACCTTCCCATACGCACACATATTCGTCCTTTTCCGACATGGGTTGGATTTTAAAAAACTGTCTTTTTTCGCACGATCTATGACTTTTTCTTTTATCACATTTTTATTTCAATTATCCTGAAGACGTCCTCTGAGACAAGGACGAAACGTTGATTTTTTAATAATTTCATTCTGTTTTTTCTATTTTTTCTTTAAACATATATATATATATATATATATATATATATATATATATATATATATATATATATATATATATATATAACTACTTCATTTACTCACATAAATTTAATATACGAAAGTATAGATTTATGCGTAAACTTTAAGTATTTACTTCAAAAGTGCTCAATACGTGGGTAGAGCTAGTTAGTAATTTATAAAATATATATGGCGACTAAGCTACACTGAATATTCTGCGTTTCATCCACTGTAGGATTCGTCAGGCTTATGCGCGAATTTTGTGGTTGCTTCTTGTTTTTATATATGTTGAGGATTTCTAGTTAGCCAATCAGCTTTCTAGTATCCACCGCGCACCCGCCTATCAGCCAATGGACATGCATTTTATCGAACAAAGGATCTGTTTTAGAACTAGGTTAGTGGTTTAAGGTTGATCTTTTCCCTCTTTTTTTATATATATGAATATACCTATGTGTACACACACACATGCACACACATATACATATATATACATGTATGTGTGATCGTTTATGTATATTCATGTTTATTTAATTTGTTTATTTGTTTGTTTTCTATTGTTATTGTTAGTTTTAAAGCTATTTTGTATCGCTATCCTAGAGTGAGTTTTATTTTGTGAACACAGTTGTTTGCTATTTCTCGTCTACAGTTTAATAGATTTTGAGGTTCTTTAAAGTACAGGATAGCAAATTTTTCATGGAGGCATAATTTACATGGGTCGTCTAAGTGTCTGCACGTTGTAGCTTGTCTCATTATTTTCCATTCGACTACCGGCGAATGTTCGCTTTCTTTGAGTTCCCAGTATTTATTCGCTAGTGTTGTTTTTATACGGTGTTTTTTGTTTTTGAAGGTACTTTTGTGGTCATAGTATCAGGTTTTAAAATCTAAGGAAGTCATGCCTATGTAATATTTCTTGTTATTCGGGTTTTCTTTCACAAATATTGTTGCTTGATAAACTACACTTTTTGTTAGGCATTTATTTTGGACTGGGCAAATTGTGCGGTGTCTACAATTGCATTTATCTTGTTCGTTATTATTATTATTATTATTATTATTATTATTATTATTATTATTTATGGTATGGTTGTTCTTGTCCGGGGTTGGTTTGTCGTTATTATTATTATTATTATTATTATTATTATTATTATTATTATTATTATTATTATTATTATTATTATTTCTGCTAGTGTTGGTTTTATTTCTGTCATGGTGTCTACTTTTTTATTGTTTATTTTGTTGTTGTTTACATTGTTTTCATTTAGTATTTTGTTATTATGTGCTTTAATTATCATCTCTAAATTTTCGCAACAACTGTAAGATAACTTAAAGGTATTTTTATTAAAGATTTTGTGTAAGGGGTTGGGTGCGGGAAAGTGTTTTTGAATAAGATCTAGAAATTTCTTGCCAAGTTTTGTTTTTAACATTTGATTGTATGGGGCCGTATACCAAAGTATAGTTCTTTTTCTTCTATTTTTATTTTTATTATAGTTGTTGGTGTTTTGTTGCTTATATTTGGTATCGATATTTTTGTATCCACTATTTTTTAGGGCCGTTTCGTAGATATTGGTTGACCTGTTTAATGTATTTTCATCGCTTGAGTTATTACTGAGTCTACTTACGATCGAGTTAGGAATGTGTTTTATAATTGATGGTGGGTGGTTGGACTTGGGGTTTACGTAAATTGGTGTAGCGTTATCTTTTAAGTATGGTTCATATGCGTTTTTATCTAAGTTTAACGTGACGTTCAGGAAGTTTGTTATTTTTATGTTAGCTGATACGTCCGCTTTTAGGCCTAATTTTTTCATTTCTTTGTGTATTATTTTCTTAAAGTTTTCTCCCTTGACTTTGTTGGAGTTTTTTTATTATAGCTAGTCCGTTATCTCTATATAGGCCGATATCCGTATTATCGAATATGTTTGTGAGGGTATATAGAATGAATAATCCCACAAGATCTGATGCCTCTGCAGAGTCTCTGGCACCCATCGCCAAATCGAACGAATTTGTCACATTAGCTTTTATCCATTGGTTATTGTTATTTATTAGAACTGATTTTCTACATTTATATATATCCTCTTAAATTTGCACGAAGTAAAACGTTTAGTGCAGCACGGATTGTGCAATCTTCAACCGTACGTATTTTGAACTAGCATTGTTCAGCTCCTAGACGACATTCGCACAATGCCACAAAAGTTTAATGTGCCTGTGTTCATTTCCTTTTTAACCATTATAACGATGTTTTATAGTAAAATCTAGCCTAGTGTTTTAGCCATAACACCTAAGAGAAGAACGTATTTTTACTAGAATTGGATTAAGTATGAAATTTAGTTAATAATTCCATTAAAAAAATTTCGGTTCGATTTTGAAAATAAACAAAATCCATATGTTTGCAAACAAAAACAAAAAAAAATAGAAAAAATATAAAAGCATCCAAGTAAGTTTTATGACTGGCGATGGTAGTGAGGACGCACTTAATGCTTGGACTCTCTAGAGACAGAGGATCGGAGCTCAGGCGGTACATAAGTATAGAAGAGGATAAAAAACAATGTAACATCAAACAAACTAATTCCCTAATTTTTTTTAATTGTTAATTATAAACCGACACAAAGAGAAAAAAATGCCTTTAAAATCTTACGCAATAAGAACACGACAGATTTATATGTCTTACGTAACGTGATATCAAGATAATTTCGGTTTCACGACGTAGTTCTAAGGAACGTAAGACCTAAACAGATGGTGAACATTACCAAGTCTCGCATGTTTCCTTCAACCGTAAATAATAGAAGAAATAAAATACGTTCAATTGATTCCAAACTGATTAAAAAATATCCAATACATTTTATTTACAGCCACTTTCAAAGTTCCTGAGTGGGTTCCGATTTTCTAGGAAAAACTGTACTAACAGTGATAAACTCGTAAAATTACAATTTCTGTCTATCATTTAAAAAACTGACAGCAAAAGTTTAAAATGACCAAGACTCCAATTAAGATAACAACAGAAATAGCGAAAGAAAAGGGAAAAAGAAAGCAAGAAAAAAAGGCAACTTAAGGAAGAAAGGGAAAAGAAGAAATACGAAACATTAAAACAAAAATTAAAATAATTGATTCATGAAAACGTGTAAAATGTTTGACCACCTTTTTTATTGTTCAATTTAAGAGCATAGAAAGTAGAAACAATAAAACCATATTTAATGCCACCATCATCGTCGTCGTCGTCGTCGTCGTCGTCGTCGTCGTCGTCGTCGTCGTCGTCATCACCATCAATAATGTAGCCAAACTCATCATATTGATTGATATTTTCGTTTTCATTGCTTTAAGGAGTCTTAAAGTTTCCATAATCGCAATTAATTTGCATAACGTTCACTGCCATTTAAATTCAGTAGTAAATTAAGTGAGTAAATTCGTAGAACGTAACATGTAAATTTTACATAAAATTGCAATGTATTTAAAAATACATAAAAAACAATAATTTCAACGTTTCACAAGTGTCATACACACTTTTTTTCCTATATATATATATATATACTCACGTTATATGCATATATACATGCATATATGTATATATGTGTGTGTGTGTGCGTGTGGGTGTGCGTGTGTATGCATGTATGTGTGTATGCATACAAACAAACATTACATTTTCAAGCCTCTATTAGAGATTATATGATATTAAACACATCTCATATAAATAAATTATAATGCATATTTAATTACTATGAATTAAAAAATAAATCATCGAAAGTAGATGTCAGAAACATTAAAATATTCATAAATAAGAAAGGTTTCATAATATAGTAAGTTAAATAAATATCTATATATATATATGCGTGCGTACGTGTATGTATAGGTATATATTCATACATATGTTGGTGTGTACATGTAGCATGTATTAAAATATTTGGGTTAAAAATGAAATTATATCAGAAAAACAAAGGAACTATCTGTTAAATTTTTTTATTAAATTATCTCCTTTTTACTGGGTATATTCACTTTTTTATGTTTGTAGAGAGCCATCCCATTAAACACAGAATACTTTTTACTCAATTAAATATAGTGATTTATTTTATATACAATTATGCTTATATATATATATATATATATATATATATATACATATATATGTGTGTGTGTATGTATATATATAAATGTATATATATATTCATATGTATATATATATGTGTATATATAAAGGTTTATACATATAAATATATATATATATATATATATATATATATATATATAATGTAAACTATTAGTTTCGGATTTTCAACCTATGTTTACCCTTTTTAGATATAACCACTGTTAACAAATTAAAGAAAATAAATAAAGTTATTGCAACAAAATTAATAGTACGCAATATTATTAGTACATTTTAATACAAACATAGACGCATGTGTTTCAGGACAGAGACATCTAGACAGGCACCAAAATGACTGTATACCAGACTGTAGTGCTCCCGGCGCTTCACTACGCCTAAGAAACCTCGGCGACATACCTCAAAGTGCTGGAGAAGTTCAAAGTGCTGGAGAAGTTCCACAAACGTTTTGAACATCACATAGGAAGACAATCGCACCAACCTCTGCGTCCTCCGGTGGGGGGGGGGCAACACCATCAGCGTCAAAGCCATGGTTATTAGGGACACGTTGAGATGATCGTATGTCAGGATTACGGATTCTCTGGCTGCCGAAACAACTCTTCTATGGGCAGCTAAAAGTACACCGGTTGAGGCCAAAATAAGCGATACAATGGATCTTCTGAAAGCAAATTTAATATGTAGCATTAATACATACACATGGGAAACTCAGGTCAAAGCACGGCCATCCTCGAGGCCAACAAATGTGAGAACCTCGAGAAGAAGAGAAAGAAGGGGTGGGAAAGAAAACGCCTTCCAATCAGCCATCTACAGGGAAATGAATATACCTGTCTTTACTGTGAAAAATAGCTTATGGTCAACATGGGTTTTATCGACCACTTTCGCATGCAGCAAAACCCAGAAAGCGATCATCATGCACATCGTTGTGGAATCCCCAAGATAGTTATATAAAAATGCATATATATATATATATATATATATATATATATGTATATATATATATTTATATATATACATATACATATATGCACGCGTATATATTTATATATAGATATATATATACACATATGTATATATTTAAAATACATATCCACACACACACACACACACACATATATATATGTATATATGCATTTTAAATTTATACATATATAAAATTGTGCTATTTTTTGTCGCACTGACGTTGATATAAAAACCTACCCTTTCTATTTAAAAATATTAAAACTAAATTCTTAATGAAATCAGGTAGGAATTTGCAAGCAACAAGCAACTTTATAAATGTAGCCTTATTGAATATTCCTTTGAAAAACAAACTTTCATTAATTAATTCTACATTGTTATGGTATTCTGTTGGATTATTGGTTTGATTTAACTTTTAATCTCAGTTCTATGAATGAATATTTCTACTTTGTGCATAATTGCTTAGTATTTAGGATTCAAATGTTCTAGTACACGCGCATATAGTTATCAACATTCACGTGAATGTAGTTATCAACATTCACGCGCATATAGTTATCAATATTAACGTGCATGTAGATATCTACATTTATGTGCATGTAGATATCAACATTCACGCGCATCTAGTTATCAACATTCACGTGCATGTAGATATCAACATTAACGTGCATGTAGTTATCAACATTCACGCGCTTGTAGTTATCAACATTCACGTACAATTAGACATCAACATTCACACGCATGTAGTTATCAACATTCACGTGAATGTAGTTATCAATATTCACGCGCATGTAGATATCAACATTTACGTACAATTAGGCATCAACATTCACGCGCATCTAGTTATCAACATTCACGTGCATGTAGTTATCAAAATTCACATACATGCAGATATCAACATTCACACGCATGTAGTTATCAACATTCACACGCATGTAGTTATCAACATTCACACGCATGTAGATATTAACATTCACGTGCATGTAGTTATCAACATTCACGCGTATATAGTTATCAACATTCACGCGTATGTAGTTATCAACATTCACGCGTATGTAGTTATCAACATTAACGTGCATGTAGTTATCAACTTTCACGCGCATGTAGTTATCAACATTCACGTGCATGTAGTTATCAACATGCGGTTTTACAAAAACGAAAACAATCTGATGACAAAAACAATATAACAATGTTCCCGCTGGTGCATACTCCCGATTATAAACGAAATAAACATATGTATTACATAAACAAAATAAAATATGAGTACATAAACGAAATACAAATTGACTACAAAATTTGCGCAGGCGACATAACGGCAAATTGGTATTACCCATTAGAATACGTAGAAGAAATATCTAAGAGCCGAGGTTACGTTAAAATGCGTGTTTAAAAATAATTATTGAAATATGTGAGGTGTAATTGATTGATCCGAGTCCTGATGTAAAAAAAAAAACAACAGAGGTGACGTTTTATGTCAGATTAATTGATTCAAAATATATCCTAATATTTACGGTTACTCTACTCATTCGCTGTAACAAAACTATAAACATATATCGTTATGTTTTAAATCTCTCTCTCTCCATCTCTCTCTCTCTCTCTCTCTCTCTCTCTATATATATATATATATATATATATATGTGTGTGTGTGTGCGTGTGTATGTTCATATATGTATGTTTATATGCATATGCATATATATATAGGTATACAAAGGTTCGTCACCATTATTGTAGGCAAAACTATAACATATATCGGTGTGTTTTAAATCTCTCTCTCTCTCTCTTTCTCTCTTTCTCTCTATATATACATATATATATAATATATGTGTGTGTGCGCGTGTGTGTGTGCATTTATGTATGTATATGTATGTTTATATGTATATATATATATATATATATATATATATATATATAGGTATACAAAGGTTCGTCACTATTATTGTTGGCACAATATCAATACATTGATAAATTCGAAACGTATGTAAATTGCAACAAATAAGCGATAAAGCAAGAAAATATTGATAACAAAATCTAAAAAAATATTGATCATAAATCCCAGGAAACTTATTGTGACCATTGGTTTTAGATTATTGAGACAAGAACGTATGCGACTCTTCGATAGTACATATGACAAAATATAAATGCTATTTATTTTTTTAACTGTATTTGTCGCATTAAAGGAAAGTGTAAAAACAAAACTAGATACGAAGATAAAACACAATTTCTCTTCTGCAAAAATCTGCTCAGGAGTAGAAAGACATTATTATTTTGTACTTCTTTAGACATTGAACCAGATAAAAACTATTTTCGAATAAACAGAGTCACAAAAATTACCGGAGACACATCAACAGAATTGAAAATGCTTCAATTTAGTTGGATCTATTCGTATTTGTATACGGGAAAATATGGAAATTAAAGACGCTACAAAAGACCAACAGTAAGACAAGTACAAGGCTGCGAACAGGAACACAAACAAGCGTTTGTTTTTTCTTGGGCAATTAGCACTGAGAGTTTTATTTTCAGTAGATAATTCTAAAGCAATCTAGAAATGAACTATTTATTAACAAGAATGCTATAAAATTAGAATGAACATTAATAACTAAAAACCGATTGAAATAATTTTTAATGGATAGTAAAATTAGGATCGATAATAAAAAGAATGAGACTAGTTAGAAAATAAAGGAAATTAATATTAATCCAATAGCAATAAATAAATAAATAAATAAATAAATAAATAACATAAAAATCAAAGACCGTATATAAAAAGAAATTGCGCGATAAATTAAAACGGTGTTGGCCGATCGATGTTTATGGTATACAAGGATGCGTTCATTCTGCAGACCTGACACAAAGCTACAATTAATTCAGATATTAAGATGATAGAAATTCTTCTTCGTTCCTAGAAAAGTGTCATTGTGCCTAGAAAAGAGTTGTGTCAGTAATTTGCAGCAAATGGATACTAAACACCTTTGATTGGTCAGTTGTTGTTGTGCTGCCCATTCAAAAATATTGCATGATAATAATAATAATAATAATAATAATAATAATAATAATATCATCACCTCACTACATGAAAGACTAATTAAGAAGCTGAAACGATATAGCCAAGCAGCACACACATGCATGTCAAAAAGTAAAACAACTTTGGTGCAAAAAGTCGAGGAACAAAGCACCATTTCCAGCAACTACAGACCAATAACATGTTTACCTACAATGTGGAAAGTAGTAACAGCACAACTGAGTGAACACATTTATCATTCCCTTCATAATTGTGGACTACTTCTTTGAGGGACAAAAAATATACTAAATAGGAAAAAGAGTAACACACGAGCTATTATATATCAACCAAAGGATTCCGAAGAAGGTAAAGAGTAGGAAAAATAATTTAACCATGGCATGGATCGACTACAGGTAAGCCTGTGACCGGATCTCGCAAACGGGGTTGACAGAATCCCTAAGAATATACAAAATACCAACTTAATAGAAAATGCAATGAAAACATTGCGACTTAGTAGCAGCTAATAGGTAATGATTCATCCTATCATCGCTAATGTTCATCCTAGCCATGATGCACCTCAATACTATAGTAACAAAATGCCAAGCTTAATCCAGGTTTTTTAATACAGATGACCGTTAAACTGAAACTGGTCGCAAAACAAGAAATAATTAGAAACGCTAGTAAACACAACCATTATCTTCAGCCAGGATATCCGAATGGAATTTGGCATGGGAAAGTTTGCATTGCCGATCCTGAGTGAGAAAAATCCGGAAGCAAGGGAAGGTATGATACTACTCAACCAAACAGAGATGAAGACACTTGGTGGAGATAACGGCTGCAAATATTTGTACGTTCTGAAAACATATACCATTAAAGTAGCAGAAATGAAAGAGAAAATTTGAAAGGAATGCTTCAGAAGAACAAGAAAACTCCTCAAAATTAAACTGTAGAAACCTAATTAAATGTATGAACTCATAGAGAGTGTCACTAATAATATATTCTGAACCATTTATAGGTTGGACCAAAGTAAAACCGATGCATCTGGATCAGAAGTCAAGAAACTGATGACTATATACAGTGCATTAAATCCAAAGGATGATGCTGACCAACTATATGTGAAAAGTAAAGATGGAGGAGGATGGCTACTTTTTAAAGAAGGCTGTGTGAATGACACACATAAAAGAATCAGAAAAATACATAATGCAGAACACGAAATAAAAAAAAAATTGATGCATCAAAAAAAGACTGAAACAACAAACAAGTCAGAAACAGAAAAAACGACGGATCAGACGAGGACATACAACTGGGAAGAGAAACAACTACACGGACGATTCATAAGGATGCCAAAAATGGGACTAACGGAAAGACCTGGCCATATCTACAAAAAGGAAACTTAAACAGAGAAACTGAATTCCCCAAAACCGCACAAAATGATGCCATTTGAATCGACCACATTAAAGCAAGGATAGATAAAATACAACAAAAGAGCAAATGCAGACAAAGAGACGAAACAATAAACCACATATTAAGCGAATGCAAGAAACTAGCCTCAAACATTACAAGAATAGACACGACTTAGTGGGTGAAAGCAATACACTGGGAGTTATGCAGACAGCTGTATCTTGAACACCCTAGGAAAATGGTAAAAGCACCGGCAATAGTACTTGAGAATGAAAGTCACAAAATCCTATGGGACATGGATATACAAATGGTAAACGCACCAAAACAAAGAGGTCCGGTGTCATACTAGTTAACAAGAAGGACAAACCTGCCATATTGTAGAGTTTGTCGCTTCAGCAGACCACAGCCTGAATATCAAGGAGACAAAGAAGCGAGGCAAATAGACGGAACTGGCTAGAGAGCTCAAAGAAATATAAACGATGAAAAACGTCAACACTACTAATAGTAGGAGCGCTAAGAACAATACTGAAAAAGATTGAAAAGAGAAATGGAGAGATTAGAATCAAACGGATAACGGTAATGAAAACGTCCGAAATATTAAGGAGCAGCCTTGAATACAGAGACTAACGCACGTGGGCTAGAGACACCAACTGGGCATAGTAAAACACAAAAATGAGTCACATGAAGTTATGAAAACTGAAATTGTATGATTGTAAGCTAATCCTCTGCATCCTGAACACCCCCTCCCCATTTTTTATTTTATTTATTTATTTTATTTTTATTTTTTTGCGTGTCGCCACATCATATGAGCGAAATACCGAGGAGAGAAAGCAGTAGACAGACCTTCGCTGGTTGAGTGCAAACAGGACTGGGACCTTATGGGGGGTTTCTCCCCAAATGCCAATAATGAACAATGGTCGCCAACAACGAGAAATCAATGGTAAGCGGGTGTTACGATAACGCAAATTCATCTACAATGGTTATCGATAGAACTGGAGAGTCCTTGGAATCTGAGGAGACTTGTTGTCCATACAGACTTTAGAGAATGCCATAAAATGTTCTCAAAGAGAAATATTTGATGATGGCCTCTGTTACTACGCATAATGAGTAAATAATATGACGTTTAATTATGTTTGTACTGACGTTATCGCGCGATCGACACAAATGAATGGCAAACAGAACGGCCATTGAATATTAACTCTTGCATAAATTTACAATGAATTTTCTCAAAAAGTTAATTCTATTGTGCGATCCACTTGATTATTGTTTAGAAGACTTTTTCAATATTTTTTCCATAATATAATTCTAATACAATGTATTTTCTAAAAAAAACAGAAAATTCAAATTACATTCGTTCTGTTTATTTAAAAATTTCAGTGACTTTGAAGGTGACAATTATTTTGAAGATGGATTGAAAAGAGAATAAGTATTTACAAAAAATAAATAGTTTGAATTTTACCGAAGTGATTTAAAAAGAATATATCTCTTTTATTTAAGGGAAATTGCACTGGCATGGCAGTTGATTTGCTCTTAGAAAGTACACCGTTGTATTAATATAATTAATCGTGTGAGATATTTATTATTTCAAGTGATCTTTGATTAATATGAATAAATTCAACAAGAAAATAACGAGAATGTTTTTATTTGAACCTGTTCCCGTATTTATGAATATCAGTAAAAATATCGACGAGACTGTTATTTGAATATCGCATAACATAGGAACTCGTCATCCATCGGTAAATACGTCTTTATATTTGGAGATCTTTGTTTTTGAATTCGATACATAAAAATGCAGCAATATAAAATGCTTTTTAGCATATTTGTTTTTGGTATATTTTTAAGTTTATAACGAATCTGGTATAGTTAATTTTAACTACTCTATATAATGATCTTATATTTCCTAAAAATAAATTAAGTTCATTTTTCTCAATGAGGTAACAGTGCATGGCGTTGAACCAAAACTGTATTTATATGATAAATGTAAGAAATATTATAACTACGTAAGTAAATAATAAATAAATAAATAAATAAATAAATAAATAATAATAATAATAATAATAATAATAATAATAATAATAATAATAATAATAATAATAATAACAAAAGTATGAAAACCTAAACTAGCTATGGCATATTGATTCCACATTACAAATCCACGCATAAATATGAGAGTGGAAGTTATCTTTAAATATTCTCTAAAGTTTAGACCAGAGTAACCGACTATACTAACTAAATATTAATGTCCCTCTTACTTTATTTTTATTGTCGGTTGTTTGTCTGTCTGTCTGTTCATGTGTATGTATGTGCACGCTACCTCTCATATACATGAGAGGTATACACTATCCCTGCGTCAGAACCACAGGTAAAACAATTCTGTTTCCGCTGTTCCCACAAACACCACAACATGAAAATGCTCAAAACAAATAACACAAACCGTAGGACCCAGAAGTAGAAATCTGGGAGTCATGATCGACAGGTGTTACCTTGGTAGCCAACATTGGGGACCAGGTCGTCATCCTGCGAATCTTGGCTACTTTTCCAATTTCAGAAACGCAAATAAACACAGACGCTGAACAGGTAAATATAACTTTTGATTCCATGGACCAAAATGAAACCAATCAAACATAGCATGACCAAGATAAGCATCTAAAAGAAAAAACACAAAAACAAAAGAAGAAATGGACAACGAAAGAGAATAGACTGGTAATGGAATGCTATTATAAACATTGATAGGGTGGTTATCGGAAACAAATGAAATAGCTATGGGTTTTGTTCAGTTACTACGATACGACACAACGAAGAATAGCAGACCAGGCAAGAGTGATACTCAAAAGAGACGGGCTTTCAAAACTGAAACTAATAGAAATACAGCGAAAAATAAATGATAAAGTTGAGCATGAAGCATTCTCCACATGACGTGCATGTAGGAACCCCACAAGAAGAAACACCACAGGCAGAGAACATACGAAGACTGAACCCTACAAACGTGGAAGAGATGAAGCTAATGGAATAGAAAAAAATAATACAATTTATGAACGAGGGAAAATAAAGCTCCTATCTTTAAGGAACCAAGAATAAAAGAAATTTTTAAAAAACTGAGAGGAATAACAAGTTCCTCCCACACATCACAACACATACAATTACAGACTGAAAAAAAAACTTAATTTATGCGGGCGATGGTAAGTATGCAGTTTAAATCAGAAAAACAAGGAAAAGATGAGCCAATAAAACCCGAATGAGAAATGAGGTTAGAAAGACAATGGGCATACACAAAAAGAAGCCAAACGATAAACAGGAGGAAAGCGACATGGAACGGATAAAAATTGGAAATGTGACTAGCAGGGAAAGGCTAAACAAGAAACATGAAGAACTGAACCAAAAATAGAAGCAAAAGAAAGGAGGCTGAAACGATATATATACAAATCTGAACCGTGCAAGCAAAACAGAATATTTGAAAACAATCAAAGCCAGTTCTGCCAAAATGTGAACCGAGGAAAACAAAAACAGATCGACCAAACTCGCCAGACACAAAACTCTACTCGAATTAGATATGGGAAGAACGACGGCATTACAATAGAAATGCCGAATGAAAATCGAGTTACATTTAATCGATGAAAACTATAAAGCAAACTATAGGAAAAATGGCCAACTGAACAGCGCCAGAGCACGACGGAATACATGCATAGCTATTAAAAAGATCAGAACATTACAAAAAAGGCAAGCTCCAAACCGGAGATGTATATAGGGAACAGACGTGCCAGATTGAATGCCAAAAGATAAAACCACACTGATACAGAAGCACACAGAGGAAGGAACCGCCCCCCAGCAGTGATAGTTCTATTACGTGCTTACTCAGATACGGGGTGCACTAACAGATCAACTAAGGGAACAAATTAACCACTCCCTGAATAACCATGCACAGAAATAACCGAGAAACAGAAATAACCGAGAAACAGAAATGGATGCCAAAAAAGAAAAAAAGTGAAACACATGATCTGCTATATATATATAGATCAAACGATCTTAGAGAAAGTAAAAATAATGAGGCAGAATTTAGCCATGGCATGGATCGACTACAAAACAGCGTACGATACGATTATCGAATAATGGATAATAGAATGCTTAAAATGTATAAAATATCAAACAGGATAATAAACGTGATTGAAAATGCAATGAGAACATGGAGACTGGAACTGACAGTTGATGGACGACACATAACAGAAATAAACATACAAAGAGCCGTCTTCCAAGGAAATACAATATCACCATTATTGTCCACCATAGCCATGATGCTCCTGAACAATATACTGAGAAAGTGGCAAGCCTAATACAAGTTCTGCAATACAGTGAAAAAGTGAACCACCTGATGTACATGAACGATCTGATACATTTTGCACGGACCAAAAAGGAACTAGGAACACTAATAAGCATAATCTTCAGCCAGCATATCCGAATGGTATGGAAAAGTACGCACTACTAGTTATAAGAAAGGGAAAACTAGAGACAACAGAAGGCATGGAGTTACCCAACCAAACGGATAAGAGAGTACTATGGGAACAAGATGCTTATAAATACTTAGGAATTATTGAAGAAGACACCATCAGTGCAACAAAAATGAAATAGAGAATTGGAAATGGATACCTAAGGAAAAATTAAGAAAACTTATGGAATCTAAATTATGTAGCAACAACCTAGTAAAATGATATAAAAAATTGTGCAATGTCACTAATAAAATACGCTGGACCGTTCAAAGGGTAAACTAAAGAAGAACTTAGATAGTTCGATCAGAAAACATGGAAACTCATGATCATGCACAATGCATTACACCCAAAAGACGATGTCGACCGACTCTATGTGAAAAGAAAAAAATGGTTTGTATAGAAGGCTGTATGAACAACACAAAAGGAACTAAAAAAAAAGAAATCACCAAAGCAGAAAACAGAGAGACAAAAGATAAGACGAGAAAAAAAACAATCGGAAGAGAAACAACTACAGGTAAGAATTCATAAAAAATGACAAAAGATGAGAATAACAATGGATGCAAAAAGGACACGTAAACTGAGAAATTAACCCGTAATAACTGCAACACAAAATAACTCGAGAAAACCAACCATGAATTGGCTGTAATAATACAACGAATAACAGTAATGAAAACAGCTGAAATATTGAGGAGTGAATGCGGAGACTAATACACATGAACCACATGAGCGGGCAAGACAAACTGCCGCAGAAGCAAGGCAGAAAGAAGCATTACATGGAACCAAGAACATTGCAGCTGCATATCTATAAGTTCTCTATTCCCTTCCCCATCATTTTCCCATTGCCTCATACCTCCCCCAAAAAAGACAAATGCTATATATTCGAGAAGTGTCCAGGAGGATTAAAAGACTGAGCAGAGAGAGTTGAGTAGACCTCCGCTGGACAAGTATGATGAGAACTAGGACCTTGAGGAGGCTTATTTCAACTCAAATTCTAGTGGAGACCAAGATTAATGGTAAGCGGCTGTTGCGATAACGCAAATTAACGTGCAAATGTTATCGAAAGAGGTAGAGAGGACTGGAAATTGAGGAAAAATTGTTGTCACTCAGATTCTAGGGAACACCACAGCTAGTTTACAAAGAGAGATCTTTTTTGACTTCTGTGAAAGCTCCTTGTGAGCTAATAATAATAATAATAATAATAATAATAATAATAATAATAATAATAATAATAATAATGATAATGATAATAATGATAATACAGTAATGATAATAATAATGGTAATAATAATAATAATGATAATAATAATAACAATAATAATAACAATAACAATAACAATAATAATAATAATAATAATAATAATAATAATAATAATAATAAAAAATATGATCCTTTTGGGCAAAGCCTTAATCTATTATTTTGATTGACACACAACTGAAGGCCTTCTTTTTAGGAAGATCGCACGCTGCTTAGTGCAATCTTTTAAAGCGCTCAAAGTACAGAGAATGCGTTAGCCACAAGCCCCTGCCGTATAAGGTACGGTCAACTACACCGAATATTGATTATATATTATTGATTCAATGTGGGTTTAGCTGTCAAAAAGAAGTCGATGGCAAGACTAACAATCATTGAGAAAAAAACATTAAATTAGTGATGTATTGAACCCAACTATATATAATATAGTACCAGATAAGAAATATTTCATGTTTCTGTTTTTAGTTTAAAAAGAACAAGCTTTATAATGATTTATTTGACAAATACATAAAAATATTTATTATATCTACTTATTGTATAACATAATATATTTTGCATATTCCAACAGTGTCCAATGTAAGATGAAGTAGTACTAGTAATAGAAAACATACGATTAGAACGAAAAAGTGTGTTTCATTTCGCATTGCTTATCGATGCTCATTGTTGTATGTTTTTGAAAAATACACTAAAGATTGTAGTATGTTGGTTTTGTAATTCATATAATTTCGCATAAGCATGTTAAACGAGTTTTGACATCTTTTGTCCATATAAAATATATCCACACACACATATATACGTATATGTATATACATATGCATATATATATATATATATACATTCGTACATATATACATATGCATACATATATATCCCTATGCATGCATAGATACATATACGTACATACATCCATACACACATATACAGGGTGTGCCAATAAAATGTAGACAGTCTTTAAATGTCTAAAAAATCAGCATTTATTATGGTAAAGAACAGTTTCATACAGCAAATACTGTGATCAAAGGTAGACACCAGCTAATTCTCGAACGTGTTACAATTATTTGGCTATTGTTGTTCAGGAACAGCTGACACACTCACTGATCGAATCCCAAACGTTTTTTTTATCAGTTCAGTTGGGATGCTGGCACATCCTCCTCCAACGGCTGCTTTTAACTCAGTCATGGTAGCTATTTTTAATGTGAACCTTGAGATGGATATTATTTTGTCTTGATGCTACCTTGAGATGGGTTGTTGATTTTGCTATCCAGTGGTCATTCCTCCTGTTATAAAATTGATGAACAATTGTAACCCCTCACTCGAGAAGGTGGGAAAGGATCCCTGTCTTTCTGAATTCTTGGCTCGTGCAGTCTAGTCTTCTCTGAGGTTGTTACATGAAATCTAGTAAGCTGAAAGCGAATATCGAAGCAGTAGGCAGGAAGAAAGACAAACTCATGTAGTCTATCTACAGAAGCTTAATTTCGCAGAATTATGTACAAGTTTTTACAATTATCACTCAGTTTCTGCAAGTTTTTTTCACAGTCTCAAATCTCTTCACAGACAGAGACAGACGGTTGGATGTTCTCCCTGAATTCAACAAGCAATCTGCTTCAATTTCCAACTCTACTCTGCGACTCAACTCTATCTGACTAATTTTCGCATGACAGTCGTATATATAGTAAGGTGTTTGAACTGATTTAGGTGTGAAATGGAGCCTGTTGAATGTCAAGCAGTGATCCGGTTTTTGTATTTGAAAGGACGCACACCACAGGAGACTTTTGATGAAATGAAACTTATGGTGATAATGCCCCATTATATGACCTTGTAAAACGCTGACATCGTGAATTCAAACATGGCCGAAAGTCTGTGGAAACAGCTCCCAGACCTGGTCGCCTGAGGCCTCTGTCCGTGAAGTTGAGACTGCCATTTTGGAAGATCGGCACATTACTATTCGCCAAAAGCCCAAGATGTAAAGATTAGTACAGGGTCTGTTGAAACTATCATTCATGACTATTTGCATATGCATAAGGTGTCTGCCAGATGAATTCCCAGGTTGCTCACACTATTCCAGAAGTGAGAACGTGTCGAGTGCTCGAGGATGAATTTGGAGATGTGCCAAGATGAGTCAAAGTCTTTTTCAAAAGACTGATTACACAGGAATAAACCTGGGTCCATTACTATGATCCAGAGACCAAAGCCCAGTCAATGCAGTGGAAGCACTTGAACTCACCACCTTCAAAGAAGGCAAGGGTGCAGCCCTCCACTGGCAAGGTCATGCTCACAGGACGGAGTAGTGATGGCAGATTTTCTGGCAAAAGGTACCACAATTACAGGAGGCTATTATGCTTCACTTTTGAGGAAATTAAGGGAAGCTATCAAAATCAAGAGGCGGGACAAGATCAACAAAGGACAACGCTCCGGTCCACAACTCGCATGTTGCCAGATCAGAAGCACAGACGTGTGGTTATGAAATCCTGCCCCATCCTCCCTACTCTCTTGACCTTGCCCCCTCTGCCTTTTACCTCTTCCTAGCCATAAAGTTGTTTTTGAAAGGAAAGTGTTTCCCAGATGATGCAGCCTTGATTTCTGAAGTCACGTCATGGTTGTAGGACCAACCTGGGGTGTTTTACAAAAACGGTTTCCAGAGCTGCATCAAACGATGGGAGAAATGCATAACTCTGGTAGTTCCTATGTAGAGAAAGACTAATAAATGTGCCAAGTTTCGTTGCTCTACTGCTATGGGAAGTGGGTCAAGGGCATTACTAATTGTACACCCCTCGTACCATACACTGGACAAGGCAGGTGAAGCTAGGTCAGTAGCACTTGATATAGCAATCATGTGCGTACAACTCGGGAGTTAAAAAGAACAAACACAATATCCAGTCCAAGAGATCACTCTCCCCCCTCTTCCAAATTTGGTTAGCCGGGACATTGTAAGTGCTGTCGAGCGTGGCGCAATAGTAAGTATTATTTCTAAATCACTCTAGTCCTAAAAAATACTAACTTTGTCATTTCTTCTTTTAAATTTCTTATTAGATTTTGTAATTATGCGTATTTTAATTTATATATGCTTTGTCTTTTCTCTGGTTTGCTTTTTAAACTCACCCCCCACATCACCCCAAGCAAAACTCAATTCCCGTTCTCTCCCAGCTAAAAAAAAAAAAAAAATGCCACGCTATGTACCAAGGCTAGAGATAAAATAGCATTAGGTGTGATAAATTTTCCGAAATTAGCACAAATGGGGATTTATTTTCTACATTAGACGTGAGAAGAACTTTATTTAAGTAATATACTTAATATCTACAATTATCCTTTGCTCGCTTGTATTAATAAAGAGGCCTCGTTGATATCTCCACCAAACCACTGGACATAGCTTGTAATTAACTGTTACTATAATTGTAACTGAAATCTACAGTGATATTAGCTGCGGCACTAGGACTTTTTCTGAATAGATACAATGTTTTATCCCCAACCTTAATGACTGCCTAAAAATATGAATTCCAAATCACGAAATAATTAGTTCTCTTTACCTCCAAGATGACTGCATATGTCTAACCTGCATGCAAAGTAGGGGGAAAGAAAGGAATATTTTATTTTCTCCCAAGCTAAAACAATACTGTAAACTCTAAACCCAAATGAAACTTTACTGTATTTGAAAATAGTAAATAACCCTGACCCTTGAAGCTAAGAATCTGCCCCCCTCTAGTTGCCACTAAAACCCTACATTATACATACGCCTTAGTAGTGGAATCCTTAACCTCCAGCTCCTAACTTTCACAAACTAACCGCCTAACAGTCTTCACTAAACATCTATACATTTCTAACCCTGAGATACATTAGAGTTCATTCCCATCCAGTTAGGTACTTACCAGCCAAAGTATGCACTCGGATGCAAAGCGATCTTCAGTATATAACAATTGCCTTTTCCTAGATGGTTTTGCACCAAACAATACTAAACCAAATCTGATACTCCCTGTCATGCGAAACTCTCTATGACTCTTAAATGAAAACTGAAATTATCTCCCCCTCAATAGTAGAAATACTGACACAACTTCTATTGGCACCTACTGAAAACTTGCCCAAATATCTATTTACTTAATTATACATACGAAATACACCAAAACTTAAAATGTACCTCCAGTTACACCCTGAGTGTACTGCACCTACACCTTAACCTTCGTAAACGAAAAAGGTAGGCTCTCTCTACCGTGCTAGAAAACTGCTAACACCTGAAAGTATCCTGTACCTCTATAAGACCACCATTCGCCCATGTATTGAATATTGTTGTCACATTTGGGCCGGTGCATCTGCTACTAGTCTCTAGCTCCTAGACAAGGTTCAAAAAAGAGTCGCCAATCTGATAGGCCCTTAACTGGCATCTAAGCTTCAGCCTCTGTCTCATCGACGAAACGTTGCATCCCTCTGCCTGTTCTACAAGTATTTTAATGGTGAATGCTCTGACGAACTGCATACACTTGTGCCCCTACGACGTAGACACTCTCGACAAATCCGACAGGCAGCTAAATCCCACCCCACACAGTAGAGATCCCTAGACGTAAAAGATCTTTTTACTCCAGTAGTTTCTTCCCCAGAACCGCTAGACTCTGGAATTCCATTCCAAGTTCCTGCTTCCCCAACTGTACTGACAAGCAGAAGTTCAAGTGCAACGTAAACCGACATCTTGCTGCCCAAATCTCAACATAGTGCCCCAGTAGTTGACGCCCCTAATAGTAGCCCCCTACACCAAAGAGCCAATGCGCCTTGTTTGGGGTGAAAATGTAATTAAAAAAACAAAACCAAAAAAAAACATGTAGGTTATATCCGCCGATCGTGGATGATACTCGATATCTTCTCGATATCCTACTTATCTGTTTCGCAGGTTACCATAAAGATAGGTTGTTACGTCATGACGATAGTTTCGATGTGGTCCATCTTTTTTTTCCTAAACATCTGTTGGAAACGTTGAATGGCATATTCATGTAGCAAATATCGATAATTTAAAGAGTGTATACATTTTATTGGGATACACTGTATATATAACATATGATATAATATATAATATAATATATAATATAATATATATGTGTGTGTATTTTTGTGTGTGTATATGTGTGTGTGTTCACGCTAGAACATTCATGACAGGTCGGTCAAATTAATGTATATGTCATATAGTCAATCGTAGGGCCAATAAAGCTTTTATTAAGACGCTTCCTTACTATTTAAATCATTTGGCACAATTTGAGTGATACAAGATAACTTTTATATTATCCTTACGCTGAACTCTACTAAGCACACCATTTAGTCATACATGCTGAAAAACAGTTTAGTCTACATAACCTCTCTTGAAAGTCTCTCATTTAAGCTTATGAATAGTCATAGTAAATGCTAATTTCATAGGAAACTTAACTCTGACATACGAACTATTTTTTCTTCGGATAAAAGAATTTTCAATCTTTGAATTAGAACAATTTCTAATTGTAAACGATACTCAATAATTTTAGCAACGATCAAATTATGATACAGCTTCTTTGTAAGATTGATCTTTTTTCTCATATAAATAAGACATATATCATGTGCACATCTTGTTTGATCACTATTTGGTTTTAGATATTTTTTAACAACACCCATTTTTCCAGCATGGGGATGTACAATCGTAGTTTCGTACATGTATCATATGCGTCAACACCAATACATATCTTTCGGCTCTATTTAATATTTCAGCTTGAATATAACTGACATAATCGAAGGTTTTTGTTTTAAGTTCTTTTCGAATCTATAAAAAGCAATGCAGACGTGGACAAACTATTTTCTTTTATTTAACACTTGGAACGTAAGCAGTGGTGATCTTGTTAAATATTTCATGAAAATGTTTTAAATAAATATTCGAGCAATTATTCAATAAACAATTCGAGCAATAATAATCGTGAGGCTATTGGTTGTCAATGAAGTTATCTTAAATAGGAGGCACGTTAAGATTACGTATTATTTTGATGAAGTGTCATTTTGCTATTTTCTAACATTCATTATACCACCTTGACATATTTGTGTAATAAACCGTGAACCTTAACATATCTATATCATATACTATGAACCTTGATATACTGTTAACCTTGAAATACCTATATCATATCATATACTGTGAACCTATACATATCTATATCATTTTCCGTTAACCTTGAGATATCTATATCATTTACCGTGAATCTTGACATATTTATATTATATAATGTGAACCTTTACATATCTATATCATATAATGTGCACCTTGACATGTCTATATTATATACTGTGAACCTTGACATGTCTATATGATATACTGTGAATCTTGTACATATCTATATCATATATTGTGAAGCTTGACATGTCTATATTATATACTGTGAACCTTGAAATATCTATATCATATAATGTGAACCTTGACATATCTATATTATATACTGTGAACCTTGACATATCTATATCATATACTGTGAACCTTGACATATCTATATCATATAATGTGAACCTTGACATATCTATATCATATACTGTGAACCTTGACATATCTATATCATATACTGTGAACCTTGACATATCTATATTATATACTGTGAACCGCCAACAATGTTGATGAAAAATAACTTTTCTCCCGATGTGAGAGATCGTCTTTATCATCCACGAAGCCATCTGAACGTTGTAGATCTAAAAGAGGCTTGATTCTATCTAATATAATTTAAACGTTGTACTCCTCTTTTTCCTGCCGTATTCACAAGTAAGGAAAAAGTCTATGTCTATTTTTATTGTTACATAAATGATTAACATATTGATTAAAAGTGATTATTAATTTATATTTATATATTGTTCATTTATTTTAATACGAAACAATATTTGAATCTTGCAGTTTGCAGAATTTTTGCATTAGCAGTAGCCTGAGATATCGGAAATTTTCTGTTTCTATTTTTATCCTTGTAACCATCTGAGTGATAAGAGTGCTGGGGTAAACGTTTTTCTGGATTGACGTTATCCGACAGATAGTCAGGGACCTGGGGCCTGAACTAACGCCTAAAGAGACCGTCCTATCAGACGGTGCAAAGTACTGGGGCTAGTGAATTGCCGTTAGGTTAATGGATTGTAGACCATGCAATAGCCATATTAGTGGGTAATTGTTACAGCTTTATCTTATCATGGTCGACAAAAATATTTCTTCACTTCTTTTTCTTCCTTACTTTTCCTCTTTGCCCTGCTATAACCAAGTCTGTCGACCTATTCCACAAACTCTAAAACTCCATCATAAAATGTATCCAGAAAAATACACGATTAAACCCAGAACTCCAACTTCCAATGTAGACCCCCACTACCATGTGTCCTTCTCTAACATAGAAGGTCTACGTTCCAATCTTCCTGAGGGTGAAATCATATTACAGGAAACCAAACCAGACCTATTCTTCTTAAGCGAAACTGGCATTAGACCGACTTTTTCCTAGATAAGTTCGTAATCGGCCACGAATTGAAGTGTGATAAGAAAACAGCAGGAATGACTGTGCAAAAGCACAAAAACACCGGCAATGTTTGTGATTCCCCCCAACTCTGGTCGTCCTAGAGTGACTTCTCACAGGGAAGCCAATGCTATAACGATTGACAACCTCAGAAACAAATTTGAAACGGCTTCCCAAATCCAACATTAGTTTAATCTTGTTAAAAATGCTCTTTTCTATAGTTCAGAACAGATTAAAAGAATTTTATTTGCGAGGCTGTGTTGCAAAATGCAAGCCTATAGTTTCTGTAAAGAACAGGAAGCGCCGTCTGGACTTCGTCAAATGCAATGAAGACTGTAACAAGCTAGAAAGTAATTTTTAGCGATAAAAAGCAAGTTCAATAGGCCAACAACTAAGGACGAATAATTTAATCCGATATGCACATTTTCAACGTTTCAAAGTGGTAGAGGTTCAGTTTTAGTGTGGGCCGTTATTAGTGTCAATGTTCCAGTTCCTATATTTTGCTTGCAGGGTCGAATTAATTCACTAAAGTACAATTATATGTTGAATGCGTTTTCTATCCTACGTTGACCGGGATTTTGATGATAATCCAATCTTCGTACAGGATAATGGCCCCGTTAACACAGCTAATAATATCAAAAAGTTACTTGAAGAGCGTGTATTCCGCGTTTGGATTAGTCTGCACAATCTCCAGGCCTTAATCATATCGAACACATATGGCATTACATCAAACAACAGCTACGCATTGATAACAATTCAAACCTGGAAGAACTTTGACAAAAATTGAAGAGAAGTGGAATGTCCCTTCACCAACATATATTGCCGCAAATTAATTCAAGGAATGCCGAAATGATTGCAGATTGCCAAATCGCAAAAAGACTATGCTACTAAATATTAAATAGTTCATTGTGTTCCAGTTGATTTTGTGTTGCATATAACGGTTATAACGTTACATTTAAATAACAATTTTCCATTGTGCGTGGTTTCCTTTTGACTTCTCGATTTGAAGTTATTTTTTTTAAATTTACGTGCACACTAGGATATTCAAGGAGTCAAATATGAACAAAAAGTTTATAGAGGAATAAAAGGCGAGTCAAATGAGGTATAGGCATTTTAAACAGTTGCATTCACTTTAGCTTAAATTTGAGGTTTTTGAAACATAACATGCGCGGACTTTCTTTTTCACACCACTGTATGTATATAAACATATAAAGCAGAAAATATATACGCACACTATATATATATATATATATATATATATATATATATATATATATATATATATATATATCTTTTATATATATATATATATATATATATATATATATATATATATATATATATATATATATATATATATATATATATAACAATGGAACGTCTGGTTTACTGGTTTATTCAAAATCGATAAACTAGAAATTTACAATCCCGTTTTCTGTGAAATTTGTTAACAGTGAATCTTCATGATTTAAATATTAAAAAGTAAATATTACTTTATTTAAAAAAAAAAACAACTTTTATTCGTCGCGAAAAATTACCGTTTTTATCCGAGCCGATTAGCGAATATACTTCCGGTTTACCATTTTGAAATGACGAAACATAACGATTCTGACTATAATACTTTTTTTAAAATCGTTAAGATAGTAACACAAAAATTATTATTAAATAAAATAAAAAATATTTTCAGTAAATACGGAACCATTTTTTACCCATGCACCATGCGTCGATGACTTCCGATTTAAATATTTCAACATCTGCTTACAAACATTTTTCCCACGAAGGCCCGTCTCACGTTCGTATATAACAAAACATTTTTTTGTAGATTTCGGTGTGCTAAAATCGAAACTGTAAACCATTTCCGTCGCAAAAAAATACTTTACATGATATGAGGAATTTACTTTTCCGAAAACTTGGTGGTCACCTTTCCAAGTAAATTTAACTTAACATGAGCACTCACTTTCTGGCCACGTGAGAGAGGGGCCATTTTCTTTCGTTGTTTATTGCATATAATTTTTTTTTGACAGGGCCGTTTGGTACGCGATTGCATATTTACCAGCCTTCGTTTATGCTCCTGCGTAGCGTGGCCGATGGCTAAGGCTGTGAAATGATAAATAGTCCCAGAATCCAGCGGTTATTACCATGCAAAGGAAATTAAACAAAAATAAACACACAAAAAATGCCGCTCTCATACGTGGCCACAAATGGGTGCTCATTCCAAGTTACATTTACATCGCAAAGTGATCACCCACTTTTCGAGAAAGTAATTTCTTCATATCATGAAAACTACTTTTTATTGCGACGAAAACGGTCTGCAGATTCGTTTTCAGCACACCGAAATAAATCTAAAAATCATTATTTTCTTATATACGAATGTGAGACAGGCCTTAAAGTAAAATAATGCCGGATTTTTGAGTACATATATCGTAAACAGATAGTTTATATTTACGTGATTTTTGAAAGTATAATATTGTGATTTAAATTTAATTAAAATTAACAACGTTGTTTAGCAAATAAACCAGAGAAGTAATGAAAGATAAAGTTTTAAAATGATTACATGTGTTTTATTTTTATAATTTAAAAATAAAAACATTAAAAAATATAAATAAAATGTTGGTTTTTGTTTTCGAAAAGAAATAATGAAAGATGAAGTTAAATATTGTTTATTGTGGAGGCGTATCATCATATGCATCCGAGTACAATATAAAATGTAAAATCAAACCAAAATCTTATTTGTATTGTACAATGTTTTAAATTATAAATTATAAAATACAAATTTTACATTATAAAATAAAACACATTTAATCATTTTAAAACTTAATTTTTCATTTCTTTTTTATTTGTTAAACAACGTATTATTTGTATTGTCTAATTTTTTAAATGTTTAATTATAAAACAATAATAAATTATAAATTATAAATTTAATCCTTTTATTTGTTAAACAATGTGGTTAATCAAAAATAAATTATACGTAAACAAACTTCTTGATAGATTCCGGTGACGACCCAACGTGGTCCTTTTTTTATAACAGGGTTGTAGGCTATTTGTACAACTAAACGGCAAATCTACAAAAAAAAAATATTGTGACATTATACGTCAATCGTTTGTTGGGGTTTTGCTTTTTAACAATAAATTGTTAGGTTTCTTAGCTTTCTTTTTTTCCAGAAAACTTTAAACAGTGAAAATACACTTTTTTTTTTACAAGAAGTTGAATTTTATAAAAAAAACATGAATGCTTTTCCCTCATTAAAGAAATTTTTAGGTGACATACAGATACGTTTCTACAAAGAAAACCGTTATTTTCTTTAGCCATTCTTACCATGGGGAGGGGATGGTCTTTGGTAACTATTTTGTGCGTTCAACTAACAATTTATTACAAAAAAAGTCTTAACGTGGGGAGAACTGTAGTATTCATTCCAAAAGCCATTTTTTATATGTCGTTCTTAATATGATGATTTTGCCATTACACCAAATTGAGCCACAGCAACGCGTGGCAGGGTACAGCAGTTATATATATATATATATATATATATATATATATATATATATATATATATATATATAATTTATATATAATTATATATATATATATATATATATATAAGTGAACGTTCCTGTGTATCTGTCTGTCTGTTGATCTGTGTGGCTGTGTGTGTATATTTCCCTACGCGATAACTCTGTCAATTTTTAGTCTACAGACTCGAAATTTGATATACAGGGTACTGAGATTTGGGGACATCAGAGTGATCGGTTTTCGGCCAGAAATTTGGCGATTGACCTTTGAGAACTCTACCAAACTCCTCCGACAATTTTGGGTGTAAACACTTGTAATTTTAGATATAGGTTCCTTGGACATGGATCTAACTTAATAATTCCATATAAGCCCAAAGCAATAAAAGTTAAGTGGTCATAATAGGGGCCAAAGTTAAAAAAAATTGACCGTTTTCTTTTTTCTTTTTTGCTCAGCATACACCTCCAAACTCGCGGAGAACGGCGGGCACCCATGCTAGTATATCTATAAAAGTGAACGTGTCTGTGTGTCTGTCTGTATGTGCGTTTTTCTGTGTACATTTCCCTACGCAATAACTCTGTCAATTTTTAGTCTACAGACTCGAAATTTTATATACGGGGTACTGAGATTTTGGAAAATCTATGTGATCGGTTTCCAACCAGAAATTTTGCTGTTAAGGGGTCGAAGTTCAATGATTTGACCTTTGAGAACTCTACCAAACTCCTCCGACAATGTGGGGTCTACACATTTAACATCTTAGAAATAGGTTCCTTGGACATGGATCTAACTTAATAACTTGATTTGAGCCCAAAACAAAAAAATGTTAAGTCAAAGTTTTAAAAAAATTACCTTTTTTTTTGCTCAGCATACACCTTCAAAGATCCAGGCAACGCCGGGCACCCATGCTAGTATATATATATATATATATATATATATATATATATATATATATATATATATTATCTCCACTCGTTTTCAACTCATATATATATATATATATATATATATATATATATATATATATATATATATATATATATGAGTTGAAAACGAGTGGAGATAAACATATATAATAAAGTAACTGTTCAAACGGCTGAGAGTAATCTCTATTTTTTTATCATTTTAATGTGCCTTCGCCAAAAATGTTCTCTTGTAAAATAAACTACTTAATCAACTAATAGAGTTTTTTCTGTTTTGATGCCTAGCCGTAATGAGAACGGGTGAATGTATAATGATTCATTGAATCAATGGTTACAGAATATAATATTTCTAGGAGTTACTAAAGCTAATAGGATAAAGGAGGTCAGGCGAAATGTCGATTTGTGCGGTTGAATGAAAAGGTCTTCTAATATATCCATACATATACATATGTGTATAAGCATACAAATACATATATACATATATATATATACACACACATGCATATTTACGCATGTATGTGTTCATATATGCATACATATATACATACACACATACATACATATCAACACACATATATGTTTATATATGATGATTGCTGCATCTTTCCAGATGATTGCCGTCACATTGGGTTCTCCCCATTTCGTCGTCTATGCCCTCAACGATGACTCTGTACTCCAGACGCAGATTTAAACATCCTGAAGATGTAACACATTGAGCAAGTTGCACTGAGTTGACTTTCTTTGAAGTTTGAAGGTTATTTCTATGAACAATCCTGTCTTCTCAAACCAGAAGTAGACTTTCAAACGTTGTTGCATATCAAACAGATCTTTTGACTCGGAATAATATTTGACCTGAACGGAAGTTTTATGTGACTTAAGGTAGTTGACGTAGCCAGCTTTCCGTTCACAAGTGTAACATATCAAGCTGCGTGTGTGTCATGGTCAAGACCATCAATAAAACCTTTGCGCTTCAGATTGTTATGGGACTGTTTTCTTTTTTCTAGAGCATCCCAACTTTTATTTACAAGCTTTTTGTCACTTTGTTCTCACCAGGTATCGATGTGTATTAGAAAGACTTTCAAATTGTTCTTTATACAGTTTATGAACCTGTTCCTAGGCTTATGTTGAGCGTGCTTACCATTTTCCAGCTCCCCATAAAAAAATTGTTTCGGCAGCCTACAATCTTTCATTTGAATCAAGGAGATCTGATTACGAGAGTCCCACCACTAGAGCAACGTGATCTCACAAGGACCTTCATATCGGGTATTTGTGATTGCCACTTGATGTTTAAGATATGCCTCAAGAATTTTTTGTGAAATCGCTTAATGTGCCTTTGACGCAATGTCCATGTCACCGATGAATAAAACTGTGGTTAGCACACAGGTCTTATAAACGCAAATCCTTGTACTGCCTGTGATGCTACGGTCAGACCACACTCTATTCTCCAACCTTCTAAAAGCTACAGATGCCTTCTGAATTCGTCTGTAGATTTAAGTGTCGAGAGGTCCATCGCTCGATACAGAAATACCAAGGTAGAAACATACATATGTAATATATATACCTATAATATAAAGCTGAACGTATGTGTGTGTGTCTGGTCACGAATAGGCTCCTATATGGTTGACTATTATAGAAAACTGATCACATATAATGATAGAAGATGCACCGAGACACAGGAATGGGTATGTTTGATCTGGCATAATGACGATTCATTAAAATTATGGGGTCTGCGTACGCGCCTGGTCCACAAAGTATGGAAATAAAAAATTAAAAAATTAAAAAAACAAAAACGTTTACAAGTGTTTTTGATATAGATGTACATAATAATACTTTGATAAATATGTTTTAACTTAAATAGGGATGGTATAATAAAATTGTGGAGTCTGCGTTCGCGCCTGGCCTCCATAGAATGAAAATAGGCACAAACATAATAAAGACTTTTCATATCTACTGCGTAATTATACTTTGATAATTATGTTTCAGTTTGAGGAAATATGGTATAATAAAATTATGGGGTGTTCGTTCCCACCTGACCTCCATAGAATGGAAATATGTCACAAGATTTTTTAATATAGATCCAGAGAATATTGTGCTGTTTCAGTGTGACCAGGTATTGTATAATAAATTATGGGGGTTATCTAATTTTTTTTACTTTCATCATATAATAATAATAATAATAATAATAATAATAATAATAATAATAATATTAATAATAATAATAATAATAATAATAATAAAATTAAAAATACTGTGCAATAAGATATATCAGCTTGAAAGAAAACTACACTGATGTCGGCTACTGTTACAAATCCGGGAAAACTTTCAAACAGTTACGATTCAAAAAAAATAGTTGTCAGTTTATTTCAACCGCTGATACAAAAATTCTAAATGAGGTAAATATCTTCTATTTAATTGACTCAAATGCCAATAAAAAATGCCGAGTAAACACAACGCACTAAACAAAAACAAAATATTTAAAAACTCTTTTAACTCTGTTGAAATGAAGAAAAATCATCTTTCAGTGGATATTCATAGTCTTACACTGCTTAACCGAGCCGTTTATGTGGTTATATCCAATCTATTTCTTATGCTTTTATATTCATATATATTATTATGTAGTTATACGAATGTATTTTTCTTTGTATTAATATGTATTGAAAATATATTTATGTAAAAGTATATAATGTATTTTATGCCGATAATCTTTTGAATTTTCAGAAAAATCATATATAATTTATAAAAAGAGCAGTAAAGATATATTGAAAATTATCTTAAAGACGTATTTTGTAAGTGTAAATTTACACGGAAAACTTAAATATTCAAAACGTTTCTATTCTTTAATTGGAAAAATACTCTTTATGCTTTATGCTTATATTTTTTTCAGTTATATATAATTTAGTTCATAATAATTGATGAATGTAATACAGTACAAACGCACAATTCGGAGATGATCGACGTATAAAAAATGCATGGGTAAAAGTAATACAAATGAGTGAAAATAATTTGATGAATGAAATATGAAATATTCGATCTATTCAGTTTTGATTATGATTTTTATTCGAATACTGAAGCATGGATATGTTCGTCTACACTTGCCCGAGTACGAATGTGTTTGTCTACTCTTGTTCCAGTATTGGTTTTCACTTTTTGTGTATGAATAAGTTTGTCTACATGTTATCCACTATAACTATGTTCGTTTAAACGTGTAAGAGTTTAAATATGGTTGCGTACACTTATTGATGTCAAACCATGCAAGAATTGTTTGAGAATATTTGATAACTAATATTTTAAAAACACCTTTAACAGATAAAATCTTTGATATAACATGTAAAAATTAAATAATCAAAATAAATTCGTTTTCACAATATATTAATCCCATATAACCTCACACACCTATAAAACAACAGGGTCTATACTTTATTCAAACTCAATGGACTGAAAGCTCGTTTGAGTATAATTCCTAAACTCCCCAGGCCATTGTAGATGGTGTGAAAAGATAAGTCATCATAGTTGAAGTAAATAATGTGAATATGTTCTTCCTGTCTTTTTTGCTATTTGAGAGAATATTAGCAAATCTGTGAATGTGTTCATGTGAACTTAATCTAATGATCGATATTAAATATGCACGTATTTTCATACTTAGACGAAGAACATGTAATTCAGTGTCTGCCTAATGTCGGATTAGCAAAGATGTGCAGCTCTCTTTGTGAATGTGTGTGCGTCTTTATGTAGTCTTTGATATTCGTCCACGTTAAGGGGTATATGCTCATATACTGTTACAGACGCATAATCACACATGTAATATGAGTATAAAAGTACTATACGCATTTAAAGCAAAGTGTATATATGTTCTGACGCATTTGTAAGCGTCGAGATTACGTAGCATTGCGCGCATTATTCATATTAAAGTAATTTCTACACGCTAGAAGGAATGCGGCACAAAAATCCTATCATCCATTGAGAATGACACGGTTATCTGAGGTTACGTAGTATTCATTCCGAATGACACACGCTTAAATACAACGAGGCAGAAATATTTCCCATCAGAAATATGTTCCATTCTTTATTAGAGAAACAGAATCAGTTTTATTTCCAATATGTTTGTTTAGGCGACAAATTCTCATTCGTACTCTGCCAGCATCTAATAAAAAAGAGTGCTCTACGGAGGAATAATATAATCGTTCAAAATGAAATGCATGCTAAACCGAATGTGCTGCTAAAAATGTGCAGTTGAATAAATTGTAAAATTAATTCTATGCCAAACTATAGCAGCATTTATCAATACGTAATCAAACGTAATTTTCCTATTTCATTGATCCAGTGCCGCACATTGCAAAATTAGACAGTTGGATAAAGCTGTTGGATATTCTGAACTGATAGCTATAGCGATTTTTATACATTATTAAATTATCGGAAGAACACATATTTTGAATACAAAAATGCAGTTATTTTTATCACAGTGGTCCGCGATAAACGGAAAACATGGTTTAATTTGCTAAACTTTTCCGCTGATTAAAGAATAACTCAGCGGGACATAATCTTAAAAATTATCGACTATGTGAACCAATGCAAGGGTGACTTGATTTCTATTTACTACTACACCGTAATGCAGATGACATCCCTACTTTTTTCTCAAAATAAACTACTTATTGTTAATCTTTACCTTGTGTTGAGTGCTGAAGAAGCGCCACATACCAATTGTTGAGTTTATTTAAGATATTGGTGATATTTAACCGTGAACTCTAAGAGCATTAGAAAATGCTAAACATTTTGGAAAACAGACTTGTTTATTATAGAGTTATATAAATACATACTTATGGCGAGTCATATAATCGAAAAATTTTTATTTAATTGCCGGAGTAAATCGTCAGATTAAGAGGTAAAATATTTCGCTAATGTTTATTATTTAACTTGCCATAAGCATATGATTGATATACGCTAAGCTCACTCTATATTGTAAGCACCATTGAAGTAAAAACAAAACTAATTATTTTATTAATATACTGAATGGCTAATGAGTCTTTACAATATAAAATAAAATATTTTTTTAGTAAATGATGGTACTTTATTAATACATGTTATTACATAGTTCAAAGATAGGGATTTGATCTTGATTTCTATATGAAAAATAAGATCATTATGCATATATTATATATATGTCGTTTTGAAAAAAGAAAAAGAGAATGAATTTATAAAATGGTGATCAACGTTTCGTCCCTATTGCAGGGGACATCTTCAGGATATTAAAAGGAAAAATACAGAAGAAGAAAACGATCCTAGACCATACGTAAGTGAAAAGGAAACAATATAAGAATCCTATCCATATCGGAAAGGAAACTATAAATGCGTGCGTAGGAACGTTGGGTTGTTCAATGTCTATATATATACGCTTTTAAAAACACGCTATTTAAATACCTATGTACACATTTCTCTCTCTAATCTTATTCATTTTGTTTAAATTATTAAAGGAAAAAACGGTTTGGGATAATAGTATGAATTAACCAGGATCTGTCTTTATATTTTCTTTGATTATTATTTTCCCTATACTAGAGGCTAAATGATAGAAGCCCTTTATTTGCGTAATAGTATTAGTGTATAATATAAGTGCTGACTCTAAAAGTCTTCTTTTGGCACTATCTATCACGTATTTTATAATTTTCGCATCATCTAAATTAAATGAATGATCGTGTTCCGCACAATGGCAAAAAAGTGCATTTAGGGCGTTACCATTCCTTATATCTCTTCTGTGTTCGTAAAGTCTTAGTTTCAATTTACGGTGTGTCTCGCCTATGTATGCTTGTTGGAAATCGTTACATGGGATGGAATATATACCGGCATTGGATATGAGGGTTTTGGGAGAGTGCTTAGTAGTTTTTAATGTCTGTTTCATTGTAGTGGAAGTTGTTTGCATCAAGTGAAAACCAAGTCTATTAAGAGTGTCGTAGATTTTTTATATTTTTAGTGTGAACATATAAGAGCATCTTAATCGTAGCAAATTCTCAGAACAACGGGAGAATTTTTCTGGAAAAATGTATCGAAGAAAAAGTCATGTCCGCATGCATACCTAAATCTTTTAAAAGATCAGACCATATTTTCCCGGAGTACATTGAAAAATATCCTCTGCCATCTGTAGAATATCTAAAGCACCAACGCTCTCATCCTTTTCGAAAAGCCAGGGCATTAATTACTGAGTATCAACAAAATTACAAGAAGGCACCCAGATCAATTAAGAACATCAACAGATCAAATGATTTAACACGCGCCATACTTTTAAATGGGGGGAAAAACCTGCTCAATTGATAAAAACACCAAATGGAAAACTTTAGGACGTCCACATCTTATTCTAAACCTTACTTCACAACCACTCTCGGATATTGAAAGTGAAGCTCTCAGCTTCGGTCTTAAATTCGCTACCGGCAAACATTCAAACATCAACATTCCCATACACACAGATTTATAGTTTCCTTCCCGATATGGGTAGGATTCTAACACTGTTTCCTTTTCACTTACGTATGGTCTAGGATCGTTTTCTTCTTCTGTATTTTTCCTTTTAATATCCTGAAGATGTCCCCTGCAATAGGGACGAAACGTTGATCACCATTTTATAAATTCATTCGCTTTTTCTTTTTTCAAAACAACATAACGTCAGCCATCACTGGTATTTTTTATTTTAGTTTTATTCATATATATATATATATATATATATATATATATATATATATATATATATATATATATATATATATATATATAAGTTTTTATTTTTTATTACCGTATCTTTCTGTTATTTTACATTATTGTTTCAGCTACCCGGCTGTTTTTTTGGCCGACTGTGGCTTCCTCAGACTTTTACAGAAATGTTCGTCATTATGGGATGAAAGAGTGAAAGAGTAGATGAGGTCAGGGGGTTGCGAGGAGGGCGGAAGAAAGAGAGGAAGGAAACAAGGGGGAAGATGGGAGGGGGCGCTTAGTATGTCAGTAATATTTTAGTTTTGGGGTTTAAGGAACTTGTGGGGGAAGGTCTGGGAAGTTCGTTTCTGGTGTGGCTGAGGGCATAGGGATACATGGAGAAGAAGGGGAATATGTGGGGGTGGGAGTAGGGGGTTACTTATAAATTCGAGTCTTAATGTTAAAGCTTTTTGCGTCTCGTTGGTGAGATGATTTCTTGGTAAGTATGTCTTGACCTGTTTGGTGTTCGTTTATGTGTGGAGGCGGGGAGGCTATGATTCGGTTTATTTATTTTTTAGTTTTTTTGTTGTTAATTGATTGCAGAGGGTTAGCTAGTGGCCCGGGCACGGGTACACACATGCGCACGTACACACATATATGATTAAAAGAAACGGTCAGATGTACACATACATCCCCGCCCTGGCGTGCAAATATATGCACATATGTGCGCCTGCATGCATAGACACCCGCGTTGCTCCCGCTTACGTCAAATTTTCTTTAAGGTGCTAAAATTGGGTACGTGTGCGCAGGCATGGATGCGCTCATACACAAATACATAAATGAACACCCAACAGGTCAAGACAAGTCAGAAATGAACTTCCCAGACCCTCCCCCACAAGTTCCTTAAACCCCAAAACTAAAACATTACTGACATACCAAGCGCCCCCTCCCACATTCCCCCGTGTTCTCTTCCTCTCTTTCTTCCGCCATCCTCGCACCCCCTGACCTCATTCACTCTTTCACTCTTTCATCCCATAATAACGAACATTTCTGTAAAAGTCTGCGGGAGCTACAGATAGCCAAAAAACGGCCGGGTAGCTGAAACAATAATGTAACTTTACAGAAAGATACAGTAATAAAAAATAAAAACACATATTTGCTCTACAATAGTATTGAGCACTTTATTCAGTTTTTATTAATTGCCATTTCCACTAAATATATATATATATATATATATATATATATATATATATATATATATATATATAAAATATACATATATATCTCTCTATATATATTAAACAGATTACAACAATTATATATATATATAATTATATATAAATACATATATAATTATATATATATAATTGTATACAATTATATATATATAATTTTATATAATTATATATACGTATATAAGTATATATATAATTGTATACAATTATATATATATATATATATATATATATATATATATATATATATATAATTGTTGTACATCTGTTTTATATATGTACATAATGCCATTATTTTACATAAATTAATTTTTATTTACTATAATCACTAAGCGATGTTTTGCTACCGGTGGCCAGATCCTCACACCACTTCCTTTCTGAAAATCGTTTAATTTGACATTTTTTCATGACATGTTGTCATTCTTATCGCTTATCTAATATTTTTGTTTTAAGTTCTCTTTTTTTACCCGTGGAAACGAAATATTTTATTCTTTTTCGTTTCTTCCTTACGTTTTATTTCTGTCCTACTTCTATTTTATTTATCTTTTTTATTGTCGATTATTTTATTGGAATGAGTGTAATGATTTCTACTCTGTTTCCTGTTATATCTTGATGCATATTCAATGTTAAAGGTGAATTGCCAACATGCAGCCTCCGTCTAAGAAGAATTGAACTCGGGACTTTTCACTTGGATTTTGTCCATTAGCTCATTACACATCTGACAATTCTTTTACTCACCAAATGCTTTAATTATAAAATCCTTTAAAGTTTGGACCTTTTCTGTTTTCTTATTGAAACCACTCGCTACTTATTTTAGGTTTTCTCTCTGCCTTTCTCCCCGATATTTGTTCACTACTCATATTTATTTGTCCCCGTTCTTTAACGCCTTTCCTACTGCTACTCCATCCCATTGTTATGCAAATGTCAGTTTTGTAAATGTATATGTTTAATTTTGTGCCTATATGGATGAAAAGAATAGAACTTCAAAATGCCATGGCCTAAATAGTATTTTTTTATTTGATGATATTATAAAATTTTTATTTCCCTTCACGGTTATTTCTCATCTCAGCTGCCTTTCCTAACTATATAATGCTTCTAACATCTTGATAGGTTTGTTTTGCTTGAAGATGATATCTTTTCCAATTATGTACTATCGTTTTTTAAAAAGAGATGCATTTTGAAACGCTTAAATATACAAATGTGTACACACACGCATATATATATGTAAATTATATATATATATATATATATAGTAAAAATTGAGAAAGAAAGAAACTTAGAAGTAGAGAGGTAAAAATAAAAGGAATAAATATATGAATTATGCTAATTGAATATTGATATTTTAGAATGTAATTTGGTTTTTCTTTTATTTTCCTGTGATGAAAAGTCGAATATTTCCTGCTACAGAATGGAATAATTGGCTATGATAAGCAAACTATTGATTTGCGGATTTATTTTCTTTCAAACTTCCTTTGTATGCAACTGAAATATCTACCCACGCGCAAGATTGTTGCATCAGATTCTGTAGAAAAGTATTAACGTTTGTCTCACAAACGAGTACATATAAGATTTATAAGTACATTTACGAGCGGATGACATTGCAACATTATGAATAGTCGTTGAGTAACTCGGTGCATACTTGTTACGTATCAGGTTATAATATCCAAATTTCGTTCTATACTTTCATGGCAACGTGTTTTAGTTATATACTAATCCACGCAAATCTATAGAAATAAACAAAAACGCACCTACAGTAAAACTAACGAATTTACAGTAAAATACAGGAAGTATTTAAAGTATAATATTTATTATTTTTCACTTATATTTCATGTGAATTATTCAATGGTTATTTCATTGTCGGATGCCGCGGCAAAATGATCCAATGATGCAGATTCGATAACTTTAATACATTTGTTTACCCTTTAAAATAGGAAATCGAGATATGGTAATAAAGTGTACTTCGCAATTGTTATATTTTTAATTATACATGCGTGAATATATTCACTTAAAGATGTGTAATTGACTGTGCTTGTTTATTTTTAGAACAAATTTCAATCATAATATATAAAAAGAATCAACTGATGGTGCAATAAGATATTAGAATTTGTGAGAGGATAAGGGAAAATCAGTCAAAACGATTCTATTCGCAATCATCGTTTCATAAAATGTTTAATGTGGCAACAACCTCCAGGACGGAAGAAAACATCAATTCGGTAAAAAAAATCATCTTAGAGGCGTATCAGCTAATAAAGATCCATTACGTTAATCGCAGTTGTTATGAAACATTTCACGTTATCAACGTCACTGGGGGTCAAGCTAATGTAAACCTGGTCGTTTACGAATCTCCACAAGAATGATGTCGAGCAGGCCAAGTACAACGGACATTGAATTACAAAAGATTTTGCACTGCATTTTATCCTTTCATTCTTTTCCTTTTCTTTGTTTTCTTTCTTTTTACTTTCCTCGTTCTACCTATTTATTACGCATCATAGTTAATCACTTTTTCTGAAGATGTTTGTTGATCCGAATGAAACTGGTCAATCATTCGCTTTATTCGTGTTTTCTCATGTATTTAATAGTATTTTATATCTTTGTATTGACAGTTCATGTACTGTATATTATATAATGTACTATGTATTTTTATACTCATATATAAACCCGGTATAATATGAAATTGTATAATAATATAACGCATATATATTATCAGTATTTACATCAGCACTGCTCATTTCATGAGTATAGTTATATACATACATAAACACACACACACGCACACACACACCCACCCACACACACACACGTATATATATATATAGAGAGAGAGAAAGAGTGAGAAAGATTCAAAGATATACATATAAAGATATATATTATATAGAGCGAGAATGAGAGTGAGAGAGAGAGAGACGAAGACAAAGAAAAATAGAGAGGCAGGGAGAAGATTAAAAACTCATGGAACTCTAAAGGCAATTCAAATCGACTCAATTAGTAATGTAAACGCGATTTACATTCCGATAGAATGAACGAATTCAATCCTGAAAGAAAGTGATTCATACTGAATTTTCAATCTTTGTTCATCTCATTTTTCTGAATGTCTGCTGATTTCATATTCTTTAAAAGCAATGTGGTTCCATAAATTACGCCCGGTTTATAATGTGTTTGTAGAAAAAGAAATCTAGTTCAATAAGTTGATTAGCAAATATACGGATATGAGGCGAATTCTGGACCGATTTTCTCGATTTCAAGTAAAACCTTAAGATGCTTTTTTGAATCGTTTTTATTTGAAAGTAAATTCGGGTTGCTAAACCAATTACTTTATACCATTTAATGTAGAAAGTTTACTTTAAATGAAAATATTCAAAACGGAATTTAAAGATCGTACATTGGTTTTTGTAGATGTTTGAGTAAAAATCAAGAACAAAAAAATGTGTTTCAGGTGCGTTTGGAAAAACGTTCTATGATGCTATATCTTTCAAATAGTAATAAATATTCGTATATATAGATGTATATTTATATATATATATATATATATATATATATATATAGTGATTCGTTTTTTTCCTATTTGGCGGAGAATGTTTAAACGTTCTGTTAGGGTGTAAAAAGAAAGTCGCGATGTTTTCGATTTCCATGAGTCGTCCTCAGGCGAGTGATGAATTAAAAATAATCTATTTGGTGAATTTATTTGAAAAGTTGATTAAAATAGTTTAAAATCGTTAAAAGCATTTAGGCTTGCCCTACCCATATACTTTATTGGGTGTCGTTTTGTATATGCTAATGGTTAGGGCTTCACTATATATGTATGTGTACATATATACACATACACACACATATATATGTATGCATATATATATATATGAAACAAAGACGTGTCAGTGTTATAGTATTGATCCAATTGATATACATATATATATATACACACAAAAATTGGATCAATACTATATATATATGTATATATATATACATATATATATACATATATATATATATACATATATATAATTGTTGTGAGGTACAAAATCATCCCTATTTAAGAACTAAATGAAATCACCCAGTCCTAGTTTCAGAGCCTAAATGGAGACATTCATACCACGTTTAACCGATGCTACAAACACGTTCCTCTCATACCACTTTAATGGCTCCCGTATTCTTTATGATAAATACATATTATATTTTATATACTTTATACTACTTGTGGTTTATTTCATTTGTAACCCCTAGCACGGGTCTACAACAACTGGCTCACAAGGACGATTCTAGACCTTCCTATATCAATCTACAATAATTGCTAACAACAGCTGAATAACGAATATTTGGAAGACAGCATTTGACGATTACAGAAAAAAGAGCACACGCGGATATTCGAAATAATTTTTTCGTACACTCGAGAGAATTTGAAACTTCAAAAGTTCAGTGAAGAACGGGAAACTCCACTTGTCTACGTTGGGAAAAAACAACATTGGAGCGTAAAAATCCAAAAATACGGGATAAAGAACACTTCGAAAAAAGGACAACAGTTCTTACCGAAAAAGGATTTTACAAAACTATAAACTCTCTTTCACAGATAAGTAACTTTTTCTTTTAAAGAAAAAAGAGGAAAAATGTGTAGGATCAACAAGGAATTGAACCCAGTGCCTACACGTTACGAAAATTCAAAAATGACAAACGAAATCTACGGCTTTCTGTATGAATGCAAACGCCGAAGTATTTTCTGAGAAAAAATGCCACACGAGGAAATAAATTGATAAAAGAAATATTCATTAAATAACCAGGTAGGAATTTTGTAAAAGTTTCTTTTTCTATAGAATTGGTACTATAGGAAAAGTAAATAAACAAATTGGGTTGTTTTGTCATATTAAGTAATTCCACAGCGTCATCCATACCATCTAAAAAATTCCAACAAAAACCTAACAGCCAGCCATGGTTTTCCCCAAATGTGCTGCTGCCATTGTGCACAGAAATCACTTTTTCCATAACTACCAACGTAATAGATGCACTGAGACTAAAGCTGCTTTCAGGAACGCCAGCAACCACTGTAAAAGAGTAATAAAAAATGCAAGACAGCTATATGCACAGTCTTTTAAATCCAAAGTAGCTGATCAGCGGCTTGTATCCCACCAGTTTTGGCAAATAACAAATAGGATCCTGAACAGAAGTGTGCGTTCTATCCCAACCATTATCAATGGACCAGAGGTCATCTCGTCAGCATCAGACAAGGCCAAACTATTTGCAAAGAACTTTGCAGCTAATTCTACCCTATGCGACCAAGGCCATCAACTCCCCATATTTCCTCCTATAACACAAAACACGCTAGGTAATATACAAATATCTGTGCGTGAGGTCGCCAAGCTAATCAAGAACGTTGATTCCAGTAAAGCAACTGGTACTGACGGCATCCCAATTATAATGTTAAAAAAGCTTCAACCTGAACTTGCTCCCATACTTACAAAACTGTTAAAGCGTTGCCTTAAGGAGAATTGCTTTCACCCTGGAAAAACTCACCAGTATGCCCTGCATTTAAGAATTCAGGTGATAAGTCATCTCCCTTTCAGTACAGACCTATAAGTCTCCTGTGTGTCATGAGTAAGTTGCTGGAATCCATACTAAACAGCAACTATCATCAATGGACCTGAGTTAATCTCGTCAGCATCAGACAAAGCCAAACTCTTTGCCAAGAACTTTGCAGCCAATTCTACCCTTTGCGATCAAGGCCGCAAACCCCCAATATTTCCTCCTGTATCAGAAAATACACCATGTGATATACAAATATCTGTATGCGATGTTGCCAAGCTAATCAAAAACCTTGATTCCAGTAAAGCAACCGGCCCTGACGGTATTCCAGTTATAGTACTCAAGAAACTTCAACCAGAACTAGCACCCATACTTACAAAACTGTTTAAACGTTGTCTAAAGGAGAATTGCTTCCTATCACCCTGTAAAATCTCATCAGTATGCCCTGTATTTAAGAATTCAGGTGATCGTTCATCCCCCTCTCAGTACAGTCTCCTGTACGTCATGTAAGATGCTGGAATATGTGTTAAATACAGAAGTAATCAACCATTTCAGCAAAAATAACCTTCTTAGTTACACTCAATATGGTTTCCGTTCTGCTAGATCTACAGCAGATGTGCTTACAGTTATATCTCATAGGATTAGCGAATGTCTTGACAGAGGCAACCTTTCTAGGACAATTGCTCTTGACATATCAAAGGTCTTTGATAGGGTATGGCATAACGGTTTACTTCACAAGATCTCCAGCTATGGTATAGCTGGAAATGTCTTCTCAATTATTAAATCATTTCTCTCTGATAGGTTCATAAGAGTAGTAGTTGATGGGCAAAAATCAGAAGCTCACAGTATAAATGCTGGAGTCCCTCAGGGGCCCATCCTGGGCCCAACTCTTTTCCTGATCTACATTAATGATCTTCCAAATCACATCCTTACATCATTCGTCCTAAACCTAAACATAGATTCCATGATCAAAGCTTTTTTCTTAGAACTGCACGCCTGTGGAATTGTCTTCCGTTTTCCTGCTTTCCAGCTGTCTATAATATGGTCTTTAATCCAACGTGAACAAGTTTCTGATGAGCCGTTCCACTTATGTTAACAAATTTACCGAACTTCCATTACTATCGATTACTGTATTGCCCTTTTGACTACTCTACACTCTTTAACCCTTATCCTTGAGTGGCCTATCGGCCTTGATAAGTGATGCCGCCTATGTAAAAAAAAGAAATAGTCAACCACCTCAGCAGAAATAACCTCCTTAATGACACGCAATATGGTTTCCGTTCTGCCAGATCTACTGCAGATGTGTTAACGGTTATATCTCATAGGATTAGTGAATCTCTTGACAAAGGCTACCTTTCTAGGACAATTGCTCTTGATATATCAAAGGCCTTCGACAAGGTAGTGCATAAAGGTCTACTTCACAAGGTTTTCAGCTACGGTATAACTGGAAATATTTTCTCAATCATTAAATCATTTCTTTCTAATAGGCTCATAAGAGTAGTGGTCGATGGACAAAAATCAGAGGCCTGCAGTATTAATGCTGGAGTCCCTCAGGGGTCCATCCTGGGCCCAGCTCTCTTCCTGATCTACATCTATGATCTCCCTAAACAGATACTTAAATCATTCGTTGACATCTATGCTGATGACACGACCATCTACGGCAACACATCAAAGGCTGTAAATGACAAAGTTCTCTCTGATTCTCTCTCCTTTGATCTCGAGCGTGTAGTTCAGTGGGGGAAGACGTGGCTGGTTACCTTTAATGCATCTAAAACCAAGCTCCTATCTTTACACCATCAACGCTCTGATCCCCATCTGGCATCAATTGTAATGGATGACTCTCGCCTAGAAGAAGCTCAATGTTTTGACAAGCTTCTGGGCTTGACCTTTACTCCTGATATAAAATGGAACACGTACATAAAGCCTGTTGCCAGGGTCGCTGGAAAGATGGTGGGTTCCTTCTACCGCTCCAGAAGATATCTCACTACTGATGCAATTTTCGATATATATAAAAGTCAAGTACGTCCAAGGATGGAATACTGCTGCCATATCTGAGCAGGAGTTGATAAAAATAGCCTATTCTGCCTTGACAGAGTAAAAAATAACTTCGTGGCTTAGTGGGGGATGCCCTTTTCTCTTCCCTGCAATCTCTCTCCCACAGAAGAGAAGTTGCGAGCCTGTCTTCGTTTTACCGTTATTTCCATGGCCTCAATCTCTGGTCCCCCTCGCCAATCTCATACAAAAAACACCCGTCTAGCTGAAGCCACTGTCAAAATTTTTCCCCACTCTCTATCTGTGCCTAAATCAAAACGTAGATCCCATGAATATAGCTTCTTTCTTAAAACAGCACGCCAGTGGAACTGTTCCGTCTGCCTATTTCCCTCCTGACTACAACTTGAAACGTAAACAAATTCCTGATGAACCGCCCCCTTAAGTAGACACTTTATGAAATCTCAACACTAACGCACAACGTACTGTACATGCAATAACCCTTATCCCTGAGTGGCTTCCGGACCTTGATAAGTGGTTACCTTCTTGTAAAAAAAAAACCCATCAAAATGGACAAGTTTGCAAAACAAATTTTGGAAATGGCTAAATTCCAACAAAGTCAACTAAAACTTGGAAAAAGGTCCAGAGAAGAGCAATCGACAATACAGAAACAAAAGGAAGAGGAACAATTGGCAATACAGAAATAAAACGAAGAGAAACCATTAGCAATACAGAAACAAAACGAAGAGAAACAATTGGCATGACAAAAACAAAACGAAGAGAAACAATTGGCAAGACAGAAACAAAACGAAGAGAAACAATTGGCATGACAAAAACAAAACGAAGAGAAACAATTGGCAAGACAGAAATAAAACGAAGAGAAACAATTGGCAAGACAGAAATAAAACGAAGAGAAACAATTGGCATGACAAAAACAAAACGAAGAGAAACAATTGGCATGACAAAAACAAAACGAAGAGAAACAATTGGCATGACAAAAACAAAACGAAGAGAAACAATTGGCAAGACAGAAATAAAACGAAGAGAAACAATTGGCAAGACAGAAATAAAACGAAGAGAAACAATTGGCATGACAAAAACAAAACGAAGAGAAACAATTGGCATGACAAAAACAAAACGAAGAGAAACAATTGGCAAGACAGAAATAAAACGAAGAGAAACAATTGGCATGACAAAAACAAAACGAAGAGAAACAATTGGCATGACAAAAACAAATCGAAGAGAAACAATTGGCATGACAAAAATAAAACGAAGAGAAACAATTGGCATGACAAAAACAAAACGAAGAGAAACAATTGGCATGACAAAAATAAAACGAAGAGAAACAATTGGCATGACAAAAACAAAACGAAGAGAAACAATTGGCAAGACAGAAATAAAACGAAGAGAAACAAATGGCATGACAAAAACAAAACGAAGAGAAACAATTGGCAAGACAGAAATAAAACGAAGAGAAACAATTGGCAAGACAGAAATAAAACGAAGAGAAACAATTGGCATGACAAAAACAAAACGAAGAGAAACAATTGGCATGACAAAAACAAAACGAAGAGAAACAATTGGCAAGACAGAAATAAAACGAAGAGAAACAATTGGCAAGACAGAAATAAAACGAAGAGAAACAATTGGCATGACAAAAACAAAACGAAGAGAAACAATTGGCAAGACAGAAATAAAACGAAGAGAAACAATTGGCATGACAAAAACAAAACGAAGAGAAACAATTGGCATGACAAAAACAAATCGAAGAGAAACAATTGGCATGACAGAAATAAAACGAAGAGAAACAATTGGCATGACAAAAACAAAACGAAGAGAAACAATTGGCATGACAAAAATAAAACGAAGAGAAACAATAGGCAATATAGAAATAAAACGAAGAAAAACAATTGGCAATACAGAAACAAAACGAAGGGAAACAATTGGCAATACAGAAAAATACATGTGTGAGATGATATATACTTATTTCCACTGCCAGATAACATTGCAAACCGGAAGTCCAAGACTCGAGTTTCGCCCGCATTTGGGTTCATAAATTAGACACATCCGAACTCAGGATTCGAAATTCGAGCCCCTTGCATGCGAGGCAAGCATTCTACCAACTGAGCAAACGCGCCGCACACATGAAAGTCTTATTAACTATCATAGATCAAGCAAACCGCAAGACGAAGTTACGTCTTCGAAACGAAGGTAGGTGCATTCCACTGTCGGATCTCCTCGTTTTTGTTATAACTCAGCATATTAAATTGTACCCGGGTTCTAGTATTTTAGTTTTTGTTTCTTATCAGAATTGCATCATGTTTAGAAGTTGATATAATTGTATATGTTTGTGTCATTATCGATAATGAAAAGTAGTTTTTACTTGATTAGGCATGTTGTAGTACTTATGGCGACGACCACAAAGGAAGAAAGAAAAAGGATGTAGAATATACGTGTGTGTGCGATTATCGGTTGTTAAAAGACATTATGAATATAGTTTTGTTTACTTATGCACGATGAATAGTGTAAATGAAGTCGCCAGTATCTAATAATCATTAGGATAATTGTCAGGTTACCAGTATTTAATTTTCTGTTTATAAGCGGTTATTTTCTTGTATTAGTTTTTTATTGCCTACTGTAGAGAGCCACGCTATATTGTAAACTAAACATATAGGACCCTGAAGTTTGATGTAATTATTAGTGTATAGTACATTGAAGTAATTCTTATAAAACTGTAACTGACTGTGCTATGATAAGTTTTCTAACCTCATTCGAAAACTAATGAATACGAATACAATTTTAAATATTCACTTTCCTATGGGATAAATTTCAAACCAGAAATTAATTTCTATTCAAAATATTCTTGAACATCATTTTCAGATTCATTAAGTATTAAAATCCCTGATTTGTTTAAGAACGAAAATCCGTTGTAAGATATTTAATTTTCCTAAAATATTTTAAACAATATTTTATGAAATATTAGTAAGGTCGATTACATTTAATTAATTTTTCGTAATTTTATTAAGAAATCAAATAATACTAAATGAAAAATAATAATATGCGAGTTGCATAGAAGGAAGAAACACGCGTAGACACCTGCGAATTGATAATACAATTCGATTCATACATATATTAATAGTAAAATATATGGTGCCGAACAAAATTGAAGATTAAAATACACATATTATGACGCAACTTTTAAAAATATAATTTAAAATTTACAATTTTTTAAAATCCTAATACTATTCTGAACAATACTAGTTTGCAAATTTTTGTAATTTACAATTTACTGTTCCATTCATATGTTTATACTTAAATGTTCGCAATTGTGCTATCTTGAAATCCCGGAGCAAATATTAAGAATCGAGTACAAATACTCTAGATTTTCATTTACTCTTTTTTGAAGATGAAACGCCATAAGGGAACCGCATGACAATCATGGAGGTTTTTTTTCAAAACATTACAAATGTGTTTGTCTTTTTAAGAGCTCAACTATAATCGACAACAAAACAAAGAATTCTATTGAATTGCTAATAACTACAAAATGAATTGCAGCCTGGAGATAAATCTTTTGCTTGCCATTGGAATTTATTTTATAAATTCTTTCATATATAGATAATTAATTTACTGATTTTGTTTTGTTATTTCATTCTTTTTCTATTTTTTTTGTACATTTTTAAAATCATACAATATTTTCTGATGTTCCTCATCCCTTGCACACATTGATTTATCGTTTATCTCTTTAACATGCTATTCTTTTTACATTCATTTGCAACAATATTTTGCACGTACTATATATAGAGATTTTTTCAGATATTCTTCAATTTTGTTTACTGTACCATAATTATACACACACACGCACACACACACATACACACATACACACACACCCATATATACATGAGAGTGTTAGTGTCTGTGTGGCAATATGAAAACCAATTATTTTAAACAGTTCGTGCCGATTGTGATGCGAAATTTTTTTCATAGGAAGATGAAGCTAAAAAGGTACATATCTCAATGGTCATGCGAATACTGCAGTAGAGTTAAATCATGCTGTAATTTAATGTCAGCTATGATACGCTGGTTAATGTCAATTATGAGAATTTATTTTTGATATTAGCTTAGTTATTCTTAGTTGAAATGTAAATCATTTATATTTTATAGCCTACGTCAACCCAGTTTCGATATCGCCTTCTTGTGTGGTTAGCTCGGTTACATTTTAAATTTTTTCTATGTATTTTAGTTTAACAGCAAGCTTTGACGACAGGAGTTTTGTGTTACTATGTGGAGTTCCAGTAATTTTCCTGGAAACACACATAGATAAACATGCAATTTTCATATATAAGACTGGACGACATCTCGGTTTTAATTCGTATGAAACAATATTTGATATTCAAATCTTACTCAAAAATTAAACTGAAAACATTTGTGCTACAAACTAATTTTGTCTTCAAAATCCACATAAGAATCTAAATATCAATCGGAAATAATATCTTTCAGGTTATGTGTAAATACATGCATCTCAATACTGTCATTGCGTTACCAATCATTTCATTGTTTCGGAAGTATATCACACCGGCACATGGTACAATTTACCGTTCTATGCTTATTGAAATAACACTGTTTTACTCTACCTAACCTCGCATTATTAACTACACCCATGTATTTACTTATTTATTTATTATTATTTATTTATCCTAACTTTACTTTATTTAAAAGTATAAATATATGCATGTCTGTGTGTATGTTTATATATGTGTGTATATATGTATATATATATATGTCTATGTATGTCTGTATGTTTATATCTTTATAAATATGTATATTTAAGTAATTGTATATACGTTTGTATGGGTACATGCGTATGTATATGTATGTGTGTATGTATGTATGTATGTATGTATGTATGTATGTATATGTACATCTACTTCTTACTGGAGATCTGTATCTCCACGTATATGTATATAGGTAGGTGTTTGTGTATATATATATATATATATTTATATGTGTCTATGTATATATGTGAGTATGTATATGTGTATAAGAGTTGTGTGTATGTTTATGTATGTCTGCATATAGATCCATGTATGTCTGCATATACATTGTTTATATATATATGTGTGTGTGTGACTATGTGTCTGTATGTGGATGTGCAGAAATGTACATATGTATGTATATGTATGTATGCGTATTTGCTCGTACGTTATCGTATATATTAACACTTAACTGCCTAAAAACAGCCTATTGTAACTGAAATGAACAAGTCGACTACGAAAATTTTAAATGGAACCCTGTACTTGTCAAACACATGTCATCTACACTAACCCTTTCTCTCTCTCTTTCCCCCTCTCTCTCCCTCTCTCTCTCTCTCTCATCTACTTTATATACCTTGTTGAACAAGCATAAAGCAGTAAAAATTTAAAACCTAAAAATTGAAACTCCCCCTTCCTCTCCTTACCCATTCTCTTTTTTTCTGTACCATTCACTCTCCACCCCCTCCCTATATCTATATATCTCCACCCACGCCTACCTGAATCTGTTACCCCCACACACAGTACAATCTAATGTATTTTAACCTTCAAAACTGAAATATTGTCAATACCCGCGTCCCCCCTTATTATCTCCTACCCCTCCTTTTTTTCTTTTTCTTTCGTATATCTTCTAACACACTTCTTCCTAATACTAACAACCATTTTTGTAAGGTCTGACGAGGTTGTCGGATCGTAAACATGGTCCAACATCTGTAACCAAACAGATAAAACAGTAATAAAAATAAAACATATATCTATATATATATATATATATATATATGTCTTTATATCATATATATATATATATATATATATATATATATGTCTTTATATCATATATATATATATGTCTTTATATCATATATATATATGTGTCTTTATATCATATATATATATATATGTCTTTATATCATATATATATGTGTCTTTATATCATATATATATATATATATATATATATATATATATATATGTGTGTGTGTGTGTGTGTGTGATTTACAGAACAAGATACTCTTGCCAACATAACTTTCGATTTAGTGTGTATTCGTTTATGTTCGAATATAACATATGTCACCATAAATTGTGACAATGAACTACATTACAAATAAAAATTTAGTACTAATAACATTAACATCTAAAAGGAAAATTTTATAGCATTACAAAATTATTGTAGATCATTTAGTTGACACAAAAATAGTGGTTATTGTCATTCAATATGTAAGCTTTCTTTTACTCAAACGTCAGAATCCATTTCGCGGGATTTACATAGAATGCGAGATTTTAAAGATGAAAATTGATAATTAAAATTATGTGTACGGATCATCACATCGAGCAGATATATTTCAAAGTCATTGGCGTTGTGTTCAACGTAGGAATGTACAAGTCCTAGATATTTCATAATTATATTCTTAGTGTCGCCTCTATGTAGATTTTGATTTTCCCTCACGAGATAAGTGTTAATTACGGGGTAAAAATACGACTATTTTTTTAGTTTTATTTATTGCGGACTATTATCCTCATCTTTGCTTAGTTGTTTCACGACGTTTCCAACTATTCCTCTGGCCTTCGTCATATGAAAACCGCGACGGGCGAGGAACTAGTAATCTCCTGACTGCACCCACTGCAATTACTGCCTTCCGTAGTTGTTGTCTCACCACGTTTTGGCCAAGTCAGCCTCTGACCGGCTTTGGGTAGGATTGAAACCGCTATCTTCAGACAATTCTCACTCGGAACCGTAGAGATTCAACGTGTCTATCAACTGCGCCACAGGCCCCGAAGGGCGATCAAGGTTGAATGTTTTGGTCTTATAAATTGATGTTTATTTATTATCTATCTTCCATGGTCGGGTCCGTACCAATGGTACATATCACTTCTTCTCTTCTTTTTATATAAATAAAATGAACTCACTTTTCCCCTATGAGTTTGACCTAAATAAGATTAAAACTCAAGACATTTCATGCAAATGTAATATGCACAAACTGCAGCACATTATCTGAGCTGTGCTATAGGCATATTACCTCTACACTTGCTCGATAATCGTGCATTCCCATATTTTTCTGCCAAAACCTGTGAGAATCAATGGAAGTTGTAAAATCTTTTCTCTCCATTTAATTCCTCCTCTCCCTGCTCCCCATTTACACCGCCGCTTCGTCGTTCACGAGGGAGTAATACAAACGCACACCGGTTAGAAAAACCTGAAATGCTTCCTACTACGGGAAACGCACGGCGCATAATTATACATTGTTTATTTACAATTTGTTTCGAAACATTATTACACTAGGATAGAAACACATTTCTCTCCAATTCTTTTTCTTTCAATAACATATAACATATCATTTCCTTTACATTACACTAGGATAGAAACACATTTCTCTCGAATTCTTGATCTTTCATTAATATATAACATATTTCCTTTACATTCCGTTTCGGTTCCTTCGCTGCATTCAATTTCTGTTTACTTCTTTCCGATTACTGCTTTTCATATTAATTTTCCGGTTAACGCATTACAGATTGTAAGATGCCAAGTTTCCACTTACAGCGATTACGAACAAATCAATCTCGATTAGTAACAAATCAATTTAGGGGTGCTTTAACATATTTATCGACTTTACTATATTCAAAAATGCAAACAATGCATTTCTCTATGAATCTCTAAAAACCGACGTTTCGGTTTACTGCGTTTCGTATGCTTTCGTTTCGTTTCTTTTCATGTTTCCATTTTTCAGATTGCATTGCGGTTGTAAACATCGTTATGATATAACTCAGACCAAAATGAATTTCACTTATGACGCTATTTTTAGCACAAACAAGATTATGAGTTGACTTTACTAATTATCTTCAAATTATACAAAGAATATTACGATTTATCTCGAAATGGGTTTGTACATTGCATTTACTTAACTTCATAAATTAACTGAATTGGTAACCTCGCACCGAAATAAATTCTCATCACTTTCTTTCCCTCGCGTGTACAAACACTTTCTTCACTGGGGGAAATTAAGTTTGGTCCTTAACCTTCAAATTTGTATTTCAGTCACCTAAATTAATTAGTGTGAAATGAGCTTAGGTATTTCGGCATAAAATGATATGCCGGTACATTATTACATTACGCCCAAACCATTCCACAAGTCAACTTTGATAGGTTTCCGGGCATGCTGACACCGTTAAGGGTTGTCTATTCCGAAAGTCTTTCTTAGCAGGGGGAGGTTTGGGGTGTCTATTTCGAGACCAGTTTAATTGGAAATGTTTCGCTTTCATTAATGAGAATGGGACAGTTTGGTTATTAAAAACAGACAATCACATGACATATTCATCAGGGTGTAATATGGGCGAGCGCCATTTGATAATCAAAAACAACCCCAAAGCATTTATTGTATAAAAAATTATCAAAATATAATTGGACAAACATTTAGTGAAAAATTTGCGTAAAAATTAGACTTTTAATACAACAATTTGGTAATCAAAGCAACATCGGACTTTTATAAAATAGTTTCTTTTTTGTCCAACAAATAAATAATTGAAAACGTTATTTTGAATTAAAACAACTTTGAAACAACAAATTATTTTAAATGCTTGTTTTTTTTTCTTTGTTTTAACGGGGAAGTGGTTTGTTTTCTTATTTATTGATTTTTTTAACGGCAATCGTTCTACACTTTAAATTTTGGGTTAATAAAAAAATTACAATGGAACGAAATTTAAGTTTCCCTTCCATTTTTACAACAACCGACCAAATAAGGGGGATTGATTTATCAGGATTTTTATTAGAAGCTGAACACTTATTAAACTTATTTTAGTTTTGAATTTTTCGAATTTTCATTACATTTGCTACTTTGCAATCACTGGTAGCCCACTTCGACAATTGAATACAAAACGAAATTAAACAGAATGGTACTCATGCAGAATTTGACCCCCAGATTCCATTTCATTCAATCGGATTCAACCGAGCGTTGTTTAAATGTTGAAACACTAAATCAACATTTTATTTTATTTTTTTTTTTTGCATAATAAATGAATGGATGAATTAATTAATTAATGATGGGAGTATTTTTCTGTTTATTTTCTTAACATCTGTTGACAAAAAATTAATTTGTACATTCTCTTGAAAAAAACTTTTCTCTACTTTCACCTAACTATTTACAGTGTTCATATAAAGCATTCATATTTTCTTTTTATTATAAAAATTCCGTTTGCAAAAAGAAACGTTTACTGCCAATTTTCTGTAAAAAATGCATGTTTTCCTGCAAAAAACAATTTATGGTAAAAAAGGAATCTTTTTTTGAGGAACAAAATTTCAGAAAATATTAAAAGTAGATAAAAATACAAAATGCAATTTTTCTTGAGGAATGTATTCCATTTTAACAAAATGAGCCACAGCAACGCATAGCCGGGTACAGCTAGTATTAATGAATATCTACCATATATTACTTGGCCAAAACGTGGTGAGACGACAACGGCTACGGAAGGCAGTAACTGCAGTGATACAACTAAAAAAAGATGAGGATAATAATTCGCAATAAGTCAAATTAATAAATAATACTGAATTCCAATTAAATAATATAATTTTTGGAGATTCTACAAAATACCTGACAGCAACGGTCAGCAATTATCAAATTGAAAATTAAAGATGACGAAAAGGTTAGCAATGATGTCTTATTATTCTACAATTTATTCGGATATGATTGATGTAAAATGATTGTATCGAAAATATTCGTATTCAATGAGGCTTCATTTATATCTCGACCAGTGTGAAATGTTATAAAATACAAAGAAGGATTATTATAGATGCGTACAAAGAAAAGACAGACAGTTCGAACAATACTTATATAAATAGTTGATGAATGGATACGACGAGTTGGCTATAGTTAAATTGCGTCTGTAAATAGACAAGCGTATAAATACTAACTTACGTATACTTTTTACAGCTAAGCGATCAAATTAGGGATCAATACAAGTTAAGGAGACATGATACGATTAAGGAAAATTCAGTTAAAGAATACGCAAGGAGAACAAAATCAATGGATAACGTTTAGCATAATCGATTAATGAATAAATTTGATTAATAGAAAATAATGTTTAACTCGTCGGAGATAAATCTTTTGACTCTAAGTATATGCGCCAATAAATGCGTGCAATTTCAACTTTAATTTCAAATTTATTTTCTTATCTTATACGATAAAAATTTTTTGCAAAACTTTTCTAGTTTTTCTTCGCCCATATGCGCGCCCCTTCTGTTTTTAAGTTATGTCTTCATGTTTACAAATTATTTCTCATGAAACTTATGTTTTATTTGCTTCACACTTTCCGGATTAGAAATATTGATGCACACCATTCCCAGTTAAATTCCTTTAGTGCTCAATAAATCAAATTTTTATTCTGGATATGCCTATTAAATATCAAATTACATGAGATATAGTTATGAGCCTTACACATTTTTTTCAATTAAAGAAAGAAAGTGTGAGATAAACGTTTTAAAATAAAAATTGCATACGTTTAAAGCCTTTCTATCATCATATCTCTTAGACCAGGAAACACCAGGTAGACGGTTCACTGTAAAATATCCTAATTAAATCTATTTTCTGATCATATTTATAGGATTCAAATTTTATATCCAAACTTAGTTTTTCTGGTAAACCTTTTCCCCTTGTTCTTTCAGTTACCTCCCTTAATTTTATTATGTAGGTGTAATGATCTTTTGTCTATATGCTATTTGAATCAATCTAGATCACGTGTCTCTTTTACTTATCAAATAAAATTCAGGCTTTTATGTCAGTTCTAAATAGAGATCATTATGTGCATTTTCTATATTGTTTTAAAACAAACGTGCCTTATAATATTCATCTTGATCTTTTTTACGTGCTCTGGATATATATAAAAAATTCAATCCTTATATCTGAAGCCATTCACTTAATTTATAGTTTAAATATATATTCGCAGGTTTCATATATGAATTACCGAATTCTCATAGATCCATCCAGTCAATAATTGTTATAACAACACACAATTTCAATCAATATATATGATCGGTGTAAAGGTAAAGATTCGTGTTTTTTAATTTTAATCTTTTTATACATGCATTTGTACCGTCTAATTTTTGCTATCCTTTAACTTTATATTATTTTGTTATTTGTCAGTTAATATGTTTATTCACATTCAAAAATCTAATTCCAAAATACATTATTATATCAATTTTGATCAGTTTTCTACCAGTTTATTTTTAATACATTCTTTCATAATTTTATCATCAATTAGGTGGATACAAAATTAATGGTTGATCCACAAAATGTATAAACATTTTTGCACCTTTCTCTCATTTAAATACTCATCAAAATACGGGAATTAAACCAATTATAATAAAACCTTCAGCATTTATTATAACAAAATATAATAAACTATTTAGTTTGTAATCTAACTGATATTTTATGCAAACAAAATCAGATTTAGTTACAAAACAAAAGCGAATAAATATTTTTTCGTTTTATATGGAGATAAGACATCGTAGATGTAAACAATTATATTTTTAAATATTTCAGGAACCTCATAAAAATCTCCTAAATTCCACACCAATGAAATCAATATAACTAAAAAAATAATTTCTCGAACTAACGATATTATCATTGAATTAATATTGTTTATTTAATATTTTCGACAAAAAATATAATATAATAGCAAGAAAAAAACATTTTATGTGATTTTAATGATAACATTTTCCGAAGAATTTTATATGCAATATTATATTTCCATTGTACAAATAAGCGCGAAATATTTTTATAACCATGAAATTAATAAAAAATTTTAAAAAAGAGAAACCGGGTCACCAACGAAATATAAATTAAAAATAGTATGTTGTATACTGGCGATTACTTTGAATAAATATGGTTGACATAACATGGAAAAAATAAAGAACTAAGTTCATAACTTTCATTGGCAAATAATCACTTTCTTTCAAATGTTTAGTCTGTTTAATTATTCATAAATAAATGTTTTAGCTTATTTTAATGATTAACAAATTTAAGAAAACGTCGATTAATGTAATCGTTAAGGTTTATTTTTATGAGAGTTTACAAACAATATATTTTAAATCATAAGGAAAAACATTGGTAAACATATGTCAATAATAATGAATAATACTATTGAATGAAAAACTGATACCAACTCATATATGAAAAAAAATATGAAAAAAAAGTTAAAAAAAAACATTACTTGTGTATATTCAAAATGATTCTTATTTATTTCATTAGAATATTTATTTTTTAATGCAACAAAATACTTATCGTAGTGGAAATCAGTTCGATGTGTGTTCATAAACTACTGCTGACGTTTTTTAAGGAACCCGCTATTTTATTTATTATTAAATTCTTGGTTCCAAATCTACGTATATTCTCTTCCTAATTACATATCCTAAGATGAAAATTGACTAATTATCGTGTCAATAGTTCCCGAAAACTGATAATTATTTTTCGAGAGATTTTTAAAGTTGATCTATTCGAAATTGTAATTCGAATAGTTCCCGATATCTTTGACAACATTTTTCACTGTAATATATGCATAGCACTACATATAGATTTTTTATTTTAAGATAAATTTTGGTTTGTAATTTTCCAAGCACAATTAAAATTTAAACGTAAACAAAAATAATAATAGTAAGCATATAACAAAACCCAGCAGATTTACCAACATTGTATCATATATTTAACCATTGTTAATAATAGTCACGACCGTTCTATGTCTATATCAATATTAAATTTGAGTAATTTTTCTATTTTTATTCTACTTTCTTGTTTTCTGTAAACAAATCCTATTACAATTCTACAATAATCTTTAATTCCTTGTCATCTTCTGTTGTTAATCTACTAGATGCATCTCCCGTGCAATCAGCATGCTATGCTATCCTATCAATCTGCGCGTCATCATTCTTGGCCGATATCTTAAAACACTTGATCCCCGTGATATGCGTGTTCTTTTTTGTTCTATCATTTGATCTGTATGATAAATAACAAACGCAGATCGATGGAATATTACAAGATGGACATTTTCTATCCAATTCTTTGGACATTGTGTTTTTTTAGATCCCAGCTGATATTAACTGCAGACATTTTCTAAAAAGATTTTGAATTCACTTTTTTCTTTTTAAATATTTTTTAAGTGCCTAATGATTATTAGTTTAATAATCATTAATCATATGGTGATGGCCATTATTAGATTATTACACATTTTATATTGCTATATATAAATGCGTCAAATTTTATTATTAGAATTCCAACAAATGCATTGAAATTAACTTAGAATCCACACAAATCCTTAATCATCACAGAATATGGTCAAAGAAGTGCAACAAAAGCGATTATTAAATTTATTACGCGATTTCTACAAAAATTGTAACTTCTAATAATTTGCATATAATTTTTTATAAACGAACATATTTGAATTTTTGTCTATTCAGTGTATGATTAACCATAATTCTATTACTTCGCCAGGAACGTGGATATATTTCTATGGTAGGCATATTATAATTCAATACTATGAACGATAATGTGAGCATTAAACTTTTGTCATACACACAAGAACATAGTGACAATACATATATGTTTCTTTCATTAACGTTTCTGAAAACATACATTCCACGAATTAGAACGGTTTTTAAGCTGCAGAATAAATTAAATAAAACACGAGTAACATCTTCAGAATATTGATGAATCGGGGGGTCCTTGTGTGTCATTTTCACATAAGATTCAATAATTTTCATAATTTAGATAGAAAATACAAATCCAGTATCTACTACTGATGGACAATGGTATCCGTATAACTAAGTCTCTTTACAAATCATCTGATATTTAATGCGCATAAATAATGCACGATAACGAATATATTCTCTGAAGCCTACATCATTGTATTTTACACAACGTACTCTAATCGTCTATACATATTACACATTTTCATAAAGCGTCTTGAAGTGTCATAATTTATCTGATTATAAAATAAATATGATTTGCATTTTGAAAGAACTATGTTTTTAGTAGTTAAAATCATTTAGCTAATTGTAAAATAATTATTTTAATTTATTTTCGCTGATTATTTTCACTAGAATAAAAGAGTTGAGTATACGGACGTATATAAACCAGAACATAGCCACGTAATGTTTACACAATTTATATAGTCTATATGGCAAATATATAAAATTGAAAAAGTTAGTCAACATTGCAAAGAACTACAGGCCAAGTTATTTGTAAAATTTGAATAAGACCAGCTTTCTATCGAATAGCGTAAAGTTTTCTTAACGTAATATAAAAATAAAACCTTGTATTAAAAAAAAAGAAAATAACAGGATATTATATAAAATTTTTAGTTTGTGAGAGACATATTGTCTAAACAAAGTGATGTAGTTCTAATCGAAATCTAAATTGATATCGTTAAATAATATTGCTATATGTGAGAATCATGCAAAATTACCTAAGAGCCCCAGTCGGCAGGACCTCCGTTCAAAACCAGCGGAAGACACAATAATGTAGATTGTATGTCAAGTATACTAGGTTGGTATAGGCTGCCATCAGAGAATATGTATTTATATTTACAAGGAAATTCTTTTCCTTATAAATTAGGTTTGTTGAAGGCGAACTTAACAGCATGAATGTGCCCATCATTGGATTGAGAGTAGTCAGAAATATTGGTAAATTACAATATCTGTGCAAATATGGAAAATTTCTAAAAGCTTCCATCAGGGAATATACACAGATATGACAGAAAGCAATAGGCACCCATACAAACAGTTTATTCGAATAAGCATATAATTTATAGAACAAAATCAAAAATAAATATAAATAACTAATATTGGTTGACACTCTCTTGCTGTTTTTATTGCTAGAAGCCGTCTAGATATTGAATTGATCAGTTGACAAATATCATCTTGAAGGATTTCTTGCCATGGTTACTGTAATAATGCTTAAATTAAGGCTTATAAGATAGCTTCCTTTTCTTTTTCGAAGGTTTCGGTCTAAGGTTTTCAATTGGGTTCATATCTGGGGACTAACGATCATGCAAGTTTATTAATCTCATTTTGGCTCAAATTATTTATGTCGCCGTAGAAGAGTAACAAGAAGCTCCATCCTTCATGAAAGAGTTAAATAGAGAGTTTATTTTATAACTTGGGAATATTGGTAGGAGCCCTTCATGTATTATAGAAACATGTCTGAGTAACCATCACTCCAAATTGAACCCCATATAATAATCGAGAAATACTCATGTTTTAACATTAGCTGCAGTTTTTTAAGCCAAACTGAGGAATCCTCCATACCCATACCCTTCCACTGTCGAATAACAAATAAATGCAAATCCTGTCTCATCAGCGAAAATGACATTGGTCCAAAAGGTCATAAGACTCTCCATCATCTTACGCAACCAAACATTCCCACGCTGTACTTAAGCGAATGACACGCACGCAGATCATGCACACTAGTATTTTCCCTACATTCTCAGAAAACTTCTCAGTGGCATTGATCAAGAAAAAGAAACGATACTTTATATTTTCTCTAATAGTCATGGTTTATATTAAACTTAGATTTATAAAACAAGTCATACTCCGCAGATTGATTGTATTACACTCTATAAGCACGTGTATGCTATATAGTCTTATGAAATTTGAACATTTAATTTAATCTGATATTAAATCTTGCTATCACAACATCATAGCATCCGTAGCATCTAATTCAAAAGGATTCATATAATAGTTATTCCAAAATGCCTTCCAAGTTTCATAGATACAATAAGCATGATATATGTAAGAAACTCTGCTCCGTGTAGATAAATATATCCTCTAAGAAAATCAAGCACGCAATGAAAAGTAGATAGGTAATACACCTCTTACTTCGGCGTACGAGAAACAGTAACCAACATAGAAAATAATTGGAAGTACACGTTTATACCTGCACCAGCCTAGCTTATATGAAAAGATTCAGCCTAATCAACGGCTGTGCAGTACAGAATCAATCACTCAAGCTTACATTCTAAAATTCATGCGAAAAATAGATATTTTCAATGAAAACATAATGAAAAATTCTATTTTACAAAACATTTCCTTGTAAAAGACAGAAACTATAAACTATTTAATTCCACATAGCGACAGGATATGTTGGGCAACTTTATGCCTATTTATTCTATGATAAAAAATAAATTAAACTGCTAGAACATTGTGTGATATCAATTTGTATTCATTTACTAAAATAAGACATTTTATCATACTTTACCAGAAACGCAAAGAGAACCATAAACATTGCTCATACCCGGCGATATAATAAAAATCGAAGAAATATAGTACTTCTCTATAATGCGAACTAGTATTTTATTAAACATAAAACGTAAGAAAATTCTTAGATGGAACTTTTAAATGTGTAAAACATAAAACAGGGACATAAGTGAATTTTGATATATACATAAAATATAGAGGTATTAATATATATAAGCTATAAATAAAAACACACACACATATATACACATATATATATATATATAAATGCATAAACATTAAGTCTACATGATAAATATATATATATATATGTATACTATATGCATTTATAAAAATTTAAATAATATATATATAATATGTAAATGTATGAATATGATAATATATAAATATTATATATTAAATGTATAAATATGTCTATAATATATAAAACACAGTATATAAATACATAATATAAAATACATGCATATAATATATAAAAATATAATATATATATATATATTTATATACATAATCTCTGATATTATATATATAGATAGTTTTTAATATGTTTCTAGTTCCTGTTGCTGTTCAATTAGATATATGACGAATTCACCCTACTTTCCTTTTTGTAGCAAATCTATTTGATATTTCCTCAATTGTGCCGTGATTGATGTGAATTCCTTCATCGTCTTTTACTTTTCACTTTTAAGATTGACAACTAAATCAATTTAGCTTTGAACGGGTTTAAAGAAAAAATATGATTTTCTTTACGATCAACACAAGTAAATGTTGAGATACAACAAGAAAAATTAATACACTTCTTGTACTCTCTTAATTATGTTTCACGGTTTTATTTTAATCAGAGAAAAATTAAAATCAATATATTTTTGTCACAACATGTAGTCTTCTCCTTTCTACTTGGAATTCACTGGGAATGTTGTCTAAGATTATTAAACCATGTTATTTTTTTCAATCAATACAGATTAGTGAACCATGTTTATGCTTTCACTCAATACAGATTAGTGAACCATGTTAATTCTGTCCATCATCACAGATTAGTGAACCATGTTAATTCTGTCCATCATCACAGATTAGTGAACCATGTTTATTCTGTCCATCAATACATATTAGTGATCTATGTTAATACTGTCCATCAGTACAGATTGGCTAACCATGTTAATTCTGTCTATAAATAGAGATTAGCGAACCATGTTTATTCTGTACATCAATACAGATTAGTGAACCATGTTAATTCTGTCCATCAATAAAGATTAGAGAACATGAACATTATGTCAATCAATACTGATTAGTAAACCATATTAATTCTGTGAATCAATACACGTTATTACACCATGTGAATTCTGTCCATCATCACAGATCAGAGAACCATGTAAATTCTCTCTATCAATAGAGATTAGTGAAACAAGTCAATTCTGTCCATCAATACAGATTAGTGAACAATGTTAATTCTGTCCATCAATACAGAGTTGTGGACCATGTTAATTCTGCCCATCAATACAGATTTGAGAACCATGTTAATTCTGTTCATCATCAAAGATTAGTGGACCCTGTTTCATCTGTACATCAATACAGATTAGAAAAACATGTTAATTCTGTCGATCAATACATAAGAGAACCATGTTTATGCTTTCACTCAATACAGAGTAGTGAACCATGTTAATGGGGTCCATCATCACATATTAGTGATCCATGTAGTTTCTGTCCATCAGTACAGATTGGCTAACAATGTTAATTCTGTCTATAAATAGAGATTAGTGAACCATGTTAATGCGGTCCATCAATACAGATTAATGAATCTTGTGTATTCTAAGCATCAATACAGATTAGTGAACCTGTTAATTTTGTCCATCAATACACAGTAGGAAACCATTTAAATTCTGTCCATAAATACAGATTAGTGAACCATGTTAAATCTGTCAAAAAATAGACATTAGTGAACCGTGTTAATTCTGTGCATCAATACAGATTAGTGAACCAAGTTAATTTTATCATCAATACAGATTAGTGCACCAAGTTAATTCTGTCCATCAATACAGATTATTGAACCAAGTTAATTCTCTGCATCAATACAGAATTGTGAACCAAGTTAATTCTGTCCATCAATACAGATTAGTGAACCAAGTTAATTCTCTGCATCAATACAGATTAGTGAACCAAGTTAAGGCTCTGCATCAATACAAATTAGTGAACCAAGTGAATTCTGTTCATCAAAAGAGATTAGTGAACCAAGTTAACTCTCTGCATCAATACAGATTAATGAACCAAGTTAATTCTCTGCATCAATACAGATTAGTGAACCAAGTTAATTCTGTCCATCAATACAGATTAGTGAACCAAGTTAATTTTATCATCAATACAGATTAGTGAACCAAGTTAATTCTCTGCATCAATACAGCTTATTGAACCAAGTTAATTCTCTGCATCAATACAGAATTGTGAACCAAGTTAATTCTCTGCATCAATACAGATAAGTGAACCAAGTTTATTCTCTGCATCAATACAGATTAGTGAACCAAGTTAATTCTGTCCATCAATACAGATTAGTGAACCCAGTTAATTCTCTGCATCAATATGGATTAGTGAACCAAGTGAAGGCTCTGCATCAATACAGATTAGTGAACCAAGTTAATTCTGTCCATCAATACAGATTAGTTAACCAAGTTAATTCACTGCATCAATACATATTAGTGAACCAAGTTAATTCTCTGCATCAATACAGATTAGTGAACCAAGTTAATTCTGTCCATCAATACAGATTAGTAAACCAAGTCAATTTTATCATCAATACAGATTAGTGAACCAAGTTAATTCTCTGCATCAATATAGATTAGTGAACCAAGTTAATTCTGTCCATCAATACAGATTATTGAACCAAGTTAATTCTCTGCATCAATACAGAATAGTGAACCAAGTTAATTCTCTGCATCAATACAGATTAGTGAACCAAGTTAATTCTCTGCATCAATACAGATTAGTGAACCAAGTTAAGTCTGTCCATCAATACAGATTAGTGAACCAAGTTAATACTCTGCATCAATACAGATTAGTGAACCAAGTTAAGTCTCTGCATCAATACAGATTAGTGATCCAAGTGAATTCTGTCCATCAATACAGATTAGAGAACCAAGTTAATTCTCTGCATCACTACAGATTAGTGAACCAAGTTTATTCTCTGCATCAATACAGATTAGTGAACCAAGTTAATTCTGTCAATCAATACAGATTAGTGAACCAAGTTAATTTTATCATCGATACAGATTAGTGAACCAAGTTTATTCTCTGCATCAATACAGATTATTGAACCAAGTTAATTCTCTGCATCAATACAGAATAGTGGACCAAGTTAATTCTGTCCATCAATACAGATTAGTGAACCAAGTTTATTCTCTGCATCAATACAGATTAGTGAACCAAGTTAATTCTCTACATCAATACAAAGTAGTGAACCAAGTTAATTCTGTCCATCAATACAGATTATTGAACCAAGTTAATTCTCTGCATCAATACAGATTAGTGAACCAAGTTAATTCTGTCCATCAATACAAATGAGTGAACCAATTAAATTCTGTCCTTCAATACGGATTTTTTAACCAAGTTTATTCTCTGCATCAATACAGAATAGTGAACAAAGTTTATTCTCTGCATCAATACAGAATAGTGAACCAAGTTAATTCGTTGCATCAATACAGATCCATACAGATTAGTGAACCAAGTTAATTCTCTGCATCAATACAGATTAGTGAACCAAGTTAATTCTGTCAATCAATACAGATTATTGAACCAAGTTTATTCTCTGCATCAGTACAGATTAGTGAAGTAAGTTAATTCTCTGCATCAATACAGATTAGTGAATCAAGTTAATTTTATCATCAATACAGATTAGTGAACCAAGTTTATTCTCTGCATCAATACAGATTAGTGAACCAAGTTAATTCTGTCCATCAATACCAATAAGTGAACCAAGTAAACTCTCTGCATCAATACAGATTAGTGAACCAAGTTAATTCTCTGCATCAATACAGATTAGTGAATACAGTTAATTTTGTCCATCAATACAGATTAGTGAACCAAGTTAATTCTGTCCATCAATACAGAATTGTGAACCAACTTAATTCTCTGCATCAATACAGATTAGTGAACCAAGTTAATTCCCTGCATCAATACAGATTAGTGAACCAAGTTAATTTTGTCCATCAATACAGATTAGTGAACCAAGTTAATTCTCTGCATCAATACAGATAAGTGAACTAAGTTAAGTCTCTGCATCAATACAGATTAGTTAACCAAGGTAATTCTGTCCATCAATACAGACTAGTGAACAAAGTTAATTCTGTCCATCAATACAGATTAGTGAAACAAGTTAATTTTGTCAATCAATACAGATTAGTGAACCAAGTTAATTCTGTCCATCAATACAGATTAGTGAACCAAGTAATTCTCTGCATCAATACAGATTAGTGAACCAAGTTAATTCTCTGCATCAATACAGATTAGTGAACCAAGTTAATTCTGTCCATCAATACAGATTAGTGAACCAAGTTAATTCTCTGCATCAATACATATTAGTGAACCAAGGTAAGTCTCTGCATCAATACAGATTAGTGAACCAAGTTAATTCTCTCCATCAATACAGATTAGTGAACCAAGTTAATTCTCAGCATCAATACAGATTAGTGAACCAAGTTAATTCTCTGCATCAATACAGATTAGTGAACCAAGTTAATTCTGTCAATCAATACAGATTAGTGAACCAAGTTAATTTTATAATCGATACAGATTAGTGAACCAAGTTTATTCTCTGCATCAATACAGATTATTGAACCAAGTTAATTCTCTGCATCAATACAGAATAGTGAACCAAGTTAATTCTGTCCATCAATATAGATTAGTGAACCAAGTTTATTCTCTGCATCAATACAGATTAGTGAACAAAGTTAATTCTCTGCATCAATACAAAGTAGTGAACCAAGTTAATTCTGTCCATCAATACAGATTATTGAACCAAGTTAAGTCTCTGCATCAATACAGATTAGTGAACTAAGTTAATTCTGTCAATCAATACAGATTATTGAACCAAGTTTATTCTCTGCATCAGTACAGATTAGTGAAGCAAGTTAATTCTCTGCATCAATACAGATTAGTGAATCAAGTTAATTTTATAATCAATATAGATTAGTGAACCAAGTTTATTCTCTGCATCAATACAGATTAGTGAACCAAGTTAATTCTGTCCATCAATACCAAAAAGTGAACCAAGTTACCTCTCTGCATCAATACGGATTAGTGAACAAAGTTTATTCTCTGCATCAATACAGATTAGTGAATACAGTTAATTTTATCATCAATAGAGATTAGTGAACCAAGTTAATTCTCTGCATCAATACAGATTAGTGAACCAAGTTAATTCAGTCCATCAATACAGATTATTGAACCAAGCTAATTCTCTGCATCAATACAGAATTGTGAACCAACTTAATTCTCTGCATCAATACAGATTAGTGAACCAAGTTAATTCTCTGCATCAATACAGATTAGTGAACCAAGTTAATTTTGTCCATAAATACAGATTAGTGAACCAAGTTAATTCTGTCCATCAATACAGATTATTGAACCAAGCTAATTCTCTGCATCAATACAAAATTGTGAACCAACTTAATTCTCTGCATCAATACAGATTAGTGAACCAAGTTAATTCTCTGCATCAATACAGATTAGTGAACCAAGTTAATTCTGTCCATCAATACAGATTAGTGAACCAAGTGAATTCTCTGCATCAATACAGATTAGTGAACCAAGTTAATTCTCTGCATCAATACAGATTAGTGAACCAAGTTAATTCTGTCAATCAATACAGGTTAGTGAACCAAGTTAATTTTATAATCGATACAGATTAGTGAACCAAGTTTATTCTCTGCATCAATACAGATTATTGAACCAAGTTAATTCTCTGCATCAATACAGAATATTGAACCAAGTTAATTCTGTCCATCAATATAGATTAGTGAACCAAGTTTATTCTCTGCATCAATACAGATTAGTGAACCAAGTTAATTCTCTGCATCAATACAAAGTAGTGAACCAAGTTAATTCTGTCCATCAATACAGATTATTAAACCAAGTTAATTCTCTGCATCAATACAGATTAGTGAACCAAGTTAATTCTGTCCATCAATACAGATTAGTGAACCAAGTTAATTCTGTCCATCAATACGGATTATTTAACCAAGTTTATTCTCTGCATCAATACAGAATAGTGAACAAAGTTTATTCTCTGCATCAATACATAATAGTGAACCAAGTTTATTCTCTGCATCAATACAGATTAGTGAACCAAGTTACTTCTCTGCATCAATACAGATTAGTGAACCAAGTTAATTCTGTCCATCAATACAGATTAGTGAACCAAGTTAATTTTGTTCATCAATACGGATTATTTAACCAAGTTTATTCTCTGCATCAATACAGAATAGTGAACAAAGTTAATTCTCTGCATCAATACAGATTAGTGAACCAAGTTCATTTTGTTCATCAATACGGATTATTTAACCAAGTTTATTGTCTGCATCAATACAGATTAGTGAACCAAGTTAATTCTCTGCATCAATACAGATTAGTGAACCAAGTTAATTCTGTCCGTCAATACAGATTAGTGAACCAAGTTAATTCTGTTCATCAATACGGATTATTTAACCAAGTTTATTCTCTGCATCAATACAGAATAGTGAACAAAGTTTATTCTCTGCATCAATACATAATAGTGAACAAAGTTTATTCTCTGCATCAATACATAATAGTGAACCAAGTTTATTCTCTGCATCAATACAGATTAGTGAACCAAGTTAATTCTCTGCATCAATACAGATTAGTGAACCAAGTTAATTCTGTCCATCAATACAGATTAGTGAACCAAGTTAATTCTGTTCATCAATACGGATTATTTAACCAAGTTTATTCTCTGCATCAATACAGAATAGTGAACAAAGTTTATTTACTGCATCAATACATAATAGTGAACAAAGTTTATTCTCTGCATCAATACATTATAGTGAACCAAGTTTATTCTCTGCATCAATACAGATTAGTGAACCAAGTTAATTCTGTCCATCAATACAGATTAGTGAACCAAGTTAATTCTGTCCATCAATACGGATTATTTAACCAAGTTTATTCTCTGCATCAATACAGAATAGTGAACAAAGTTTATTCTCTGCATCAATACATAATAGTGAACCAAGTTTATTCTCTGCATCAATACGGATTATTTAACCAAGTTTATTCTCTGCATCAATACAGATTAGTGAACCAAGTTAATTCTCTGCATCAATACAGATTAGTGAACCAAGTTAATTCTGTCCATCAATACAGATTAGTGAACCAAGTTAATTCTGTTCATCAATACGGATTATTTAACCAAGTTTATTCTCTGCATCAATACAGAATAGTGAACAAAGTTTATTCTCTGCATCAATACATAATAGTGAACAAAGTTTATTCTCTGCATCAATACATAATAGTGAACCAAGTTTATTCTCTGCATCAATACAGATTACTGAACCAAGTTAATTCTCTGCATCAATACAGATTAGTGAACCAAGTTAATTCTGTCCATCAATACAGATTAGTGAACCAAGTTAATTCTGTTCATCAATACGGATTATTTAACCAAGTTTATTCTCTGCATCAATACAGAATAGTGAACAAAGTTTATTCTCTGCATCAATACATAATAGTGAACAAAGTTTATTCTCTGCATCAATACATTATAGTGAACCAAGTTTATTCTCTGCATCAATACAGATTAGTGAACCAAGTTAATTCTGTCCATCAATACAGATTAGTGAACCAAGTTAATTCTGTCCATCAATACGGATTATTTAACCAAGTTTATTCTCTGCATCAATACAGAATAGTGAACAAAGTTTATTCTCTGCATCAATACATAATAGTGAACCAAGTTTATTCTCTGCATCAATACAGAATAGTGAACCAAGTTTATTCTCTGCATCAATACAGATTAGTGAACCAAGTTACTTCTCTGCATCAATACAGATTAGTGAACCAAGTTAATTCTGTCCATCAATACAGATTAGTGAACCAAGTTAATTCTGTCCATCAATACGGATTATTTAACCAAGTTTATTCTCTGCATCAATACATAATAGTGAACCAAGTTTATTCTCTGCATCAATACAGAATAGTGAACAAAGTTTATTCTCTGCATCAATACATAATAGTGAACCAAGTTTATTCTCTGCATCAATAAAGATTAGTGAACCAAGTTACTTCTCTGCATCAATACAGATTAGTGAACCAAGTTACTTCTCTGCATCAATACAGATTAGTGAACCAAGTTAATTCTGTCCATCAATACAGATTAGTGAACCAAGTTTATTTTGTTCATAAATACGGATTATTTAACCAAGTTTATTCTCTGCATCAATACAGAATAGTGAACAAAGTTTATTCTCTGCATCAATACAGATTAGTGAACCAAGTTAATTTTGTTCATCAATACGGATTATTTAACCAAGTTTATTCTCTGCATCAATACAGATTAGTGAACCAAGTTAATTCTCTGCATCAATACAGATTAGTGAACCAAGTTAATTCTGTCCATCAATACAGATTAGTGAACCAAGTTAATTCTGTTCATCAATACGGATTATTTAACCAAGTTTATTCTCTGCATCAATACAGAATAGTGAACAAAGTTTATTCTCTGCATCAATACATAATAGTGAACCAAGTTTATTCTCTGCATCAATACGGATTATTTAACCAAGTTTATTCTCTGCATCAATACAGATTAGTGAACCAAGTTAATTCTCTGCATCAATACAGATTAGTGAACCAAGTTAATTCTGTCCATCAATACAGATTAGTGAACCAAGTTAATTCTGTTCATCAATACGGATTATTTAACCAAGTTTATTCTCTGCATCAATACAGAATAGTGAACAAAGTTTATTCTCTGCATCAATACATAATAGTGAACCAAGTTTATTCTCTGCATCAATACGGATTATTTAACCAAGTTTATTCTCTGCATCAATACAGATTAGTGAACCAAGTTTATTCTCTGCATCAATACAGATTAGTGAACCAAGTTAATTCTGTCCATCAATACAGATTAGTGAACCAAGTTAATTCTGTTCATCAATACGGATTATTTAACCAAGTTTATTCTCTGCATCAATACAGAATAGTGAACAAAGTTTATTCTCTGCATCAATACATAATAGTGAACCAAGTTTATTCTCTGCATCAATACGGATTATTTAACCAAGTTTATTCTCTGCATCAATACAGATTAGTGAACCAAGTTAATTCTCTGCATCAATACAGATTAGTGAACCAAGTTAATTCTGTCCATCAATACAGATTAGTGAACCAAGTTAATTCTGTTCATCAATACGGATTATTTAACCAAGTTTATTCTCTGCATCAATACATAATAGTGAACCAAGTTTATTCTCTGCATCAATACATAATAGTGAACCAAGTTTATTCCCTGCATCAATACAGATTAGTGAACCAAGTTAATTCTCTGCATCAATACAGATTAGTGAACCAAGTTAATTCTGTCCATCAATACAGATTAGTGAACCAAGTTAATTCTGTTCATAAATACGGATTATTTAACCAAGTTTATTCTCTGCATAAATACATAATAGTGAACCAAGTTTATTCTCTGCATCAATACATAATAGTGAACCAAGTTTATTCCCTGCATCAATACAGATTAGTGAACCAAGTTAATTCTCTGCATCAATACAGATTAGTGAACCAAGTTAATTCTGTCCATCAATACAGATTAGTGAACCAAGTTAATTCTGTTCATCAATACGGATTATTTAACCAAGTTTATTCTCTGCATCAATACAGAATAGTGAACAAAGTTTATTCTCTGCATCAATACATAATAGTGAACAAAGTTTATTCTCTGCATCAATACATAATAGTGAACCAAGTTTATTCTCTGCATCAATACAGATTAGTGAACCAAGTTAATTCTGTCCATCAATACAGATTAGTGAACCAAGTTAATTCAATCCATCAATACGGATTATTTAACCAAGTTTATTCTCTGCATCAATACAGAATAGTGAACAAAGTTTATTCTCTGCATCAATACATAATAGTGAACCAAGTTTATTCTCTGCATCAATACAGAATAGTGAACCAAGTTTATTCTCTGCATCAATACATAATAGTGAACCAAGTTTATTCTCTGCATCAATACAGATTAGTGAACCAAGTTAATTCTGTCCATCAATACAGATTAGTGAACCAAGTTAATTCTGTCCATCAATACAGATTAGTGAACCAAGTTAATTCTGTCCATCAATACAGATTAGTGAACCAAGTTAATTCTGTCCATCAATACAGATTAGTGAACCAAGTTAATTCTGTCCATCAATACAGATTAGTGAACCAAGTTAATTCTGTCCATCAATACAGATTAGTGAACCAAGTTAATTCTGTCCATCAATACAGATTAGTGAACCAAGTTAATTCTGTTCATCAATACGGATTATTTAACCAAGTTTATTCTCTGCATCAATACATAATAGTGAACCAAGTTTATTCTCTGCATCAATACATAATAGTGAACCAAGTTTATTCTCTGCATCAATACATAATAGTGAACCAAGTTTATTCTCTGCATCAATACAGATTAGTGAACCAAGTTAATTCTGTCCATCAATACAGATTAGTGAACCAAGTTAATTCTGTCCATCAATACGGATTATGTAACCAAGTTTATTCTCTGCATCAATACAGAATAGTGAACAAAGTTTATTCTCTGCATCAATACAGAATAGTGAACAAAGTTTATTCTCTGCATCAATACATAATAGTGAACCAAGTTTATTCTCTGCATCAATACAGAATAGTGAACCAAGTTTATTCTCTGCATTAATACAGATTAGTGAACCAAGTTAATTCTGTCCATCAATACAGATTAGTGAACAAAGTTTATTCTCTGCATCAATACAGAATAGTGAACAAAGTTTATTCTCTGCATCAATACATAATAGTGAACCAAGTTTATTCTCTGCATCAATACAGATTAGTGAACCAAGTTAATTCTCTGCATCAATACAGATTAGTGAACCAAGTTTATTCTCTGCATCAATACAGAATAGTGAACCAAGTTTATTCTCTGCATCAATACAGATTAGTGAACCAAGTTTATTCTCTGCATCAATACAGAATAGTGAACCAAGTTTATTCTCTGCATTAATACAGATTAGTGAACCAAGTTAATTCTGTCCATCAATACAGATTAGTGAACAAAGTTTATTCTCTGCATCAATACAGAATAGTGAACAAAGTTTATTCTCTGCATCAATACATAATAGTGAACCAAGTTTATTCTCTGCATCAATACAGATTAGTGAACCAAGTTAATTCTCTGCATCAATACAGATTAGTGAACCAAGTTTATTCTCTGCATCAATACAGAATAGTGAACCAAGTTTATTCTCTGCATCAATACAGATTAGTGAACAAAGTTTATTCTCTGCATCAATCCAGAATAGTGAACCAAGTTTATTCTCTGCATTAATACAGATTAGTGAACCAAGTTAATTCTGTCCATCAATACAGATTAGTGAACAAAGTTTATTCTCTGCATCAATACATAATAGTGAACAAAGTTTATTCTCTGCATCAATACATAATAGTGAACCAAGTTTATTCTCTGCATCAATACAGATTAGTGAACCAAGTTAATTCTCTGCATCAATACAGATTAGTGAACCAAGTTTATTCTCTGCATCAATACAGAATAGTGAACCAAGTTTATTCTCTGCATCAATACAGATTAGTGAACCAAGTTTATTCTCTGCATCAATACAGAATAGTGAACCAAGTTTATTCTCTGCATTAATACAGATTAGTGAACCAAGTTAATTCTGTCCATCAATACAGATTAGTGAACAAAGTTTATTCTCTGCATCAATACAGAATAGTGAACAAAGTTTATTCTCTGCATCAATACATAATAGTGAACCAAGTTTATTCTCTGCATCAATACAGATTAGTGAACCAAGTTAATTCTCTGCATCAATACAGATTAGTGAACAAAGTTTATTCTCTGCATCAATACAGAATAGTGAACCAAGTTTATTCTCTGCATCAATACAGATTAGTGAACCAAGTTAATTCTGTCCATCAATACAGATTAGTGAACCAAGTTAATTCTGTCCATCAATACAGATTAGTGAACCAAGTTAATTCTGTTCATCAATACGGATTATTTAACCAAGTTTATTCTCTGCATCAATACATAATAGTGAACCAAGTTTATTCTCTGCATCAATACATAATAGTGAACCAAGTTTATTCTCTGCATCAATACATAATAGTGAACCAAGTTTATTCTCTGCATCAATACAGATTAGTGAACCAAGTTAATTCTGTCCATCAATACAGATTAGTGAACCAAGTTAATTCTGTCCATCAATACGGATTATGTAACCAAGTTTATTCTCTGCATCAATACAGAATAGTGAACAAAGTTTATTCTCTGCATCAATACAGAATAGCGAACAAAGTTTATTCTCTGCATCAATACATAATAGTGAACCAAGTTTATTCTCTGCATCAATACAGAATAGTGAACCAAGTTTATTCTCTGCATTAATACAGATTAGTGAACCAAGTTAATTCTGTCCATCAATACAGATTAGTGAACAAAGTTTATTCTCTGCATCAATACAGAATAGTGAACAAAGTTTATTCTCTGCATCAATACATAATAGTGAACCAAGTTTATTCTCTGCATCAATACAGATTAGTGAACCAAGTTAATTCTCTGCATCAATACAGATTAGTGAACCAAGTTTATTCTCTGCATCAATACAGAATAGTGAACCAAGTTTATTCTCTGCATCAATACAGATTAGTGAACCAAGTTTATTCTCTGCATCAATACAGAATAGTGAACCAAGTTTATTCTCTGCATTAATACAGATTAGTGAACCAAGTTAATTCTGTCCATCAATACAGATTAGTGAACAAAGTTTATTCTCTGCATCAATACAGAATAGTGAACAAAGTTTATTCTCTGCATCAATACATAATAGTGAACCAAGTTTATTCTCTGCATCAATACAGATTAGTGAACCAAGTTAATTCTCTGCATCAATACAGATTAGTGAACCAAGTTTATTCTCTGCATCAATACAGAATAGTGAACCAAGTTTATTCTCTGCATCAATACAGATTAGTGAACAAAGTTTATTCTCTGCATCAATCCAGAATAGTGAACCAAGTTTATTCTCTGCATTAATACAGATTAGTGAACCAAGTTAATTCTGTCCATCAATACAGATTAGTGAACAAAGTTTATTCTCTGCATCAATACATAATAGTGAACAAAGTTTATTCTCTGCATCAATACATAATAGTGAACCAAGTTTATTCTCTGCATCAATACAGATTAGTGAACCAAGTTAATTCTCTGCATCAATACAGATTAGTGAACCAAGTTTATTCTCTGCATCAATACAGAATAGTGAACCAAGTTTATTCTCTGCATCAATACAGATTAGTGAACCAAGTATATTCTCTGCATCAATACAGAATAGTGAACCAAGTTTATTCTCTGCATTAATACAGATTAGTGAACCAAGTTAATTCTGTCCATCAATACAGATTAGTGAACAAAGTTTATTCTCTGCATCAATACAGAATAGTGAACAAAGTTTATTCTCTGCATCAATACATAATAGTGAACCAAGTTTATTCTCTGCATCAATACAGATTAGTGAACCAAGTTAATTCTCTGCATCAATACAGATTAGTGAACAAAGTTTATTCTCTGCATCAATACAGAATAGTGAACCAAGTTTATTCTCTGCATCAATACAGATTAGTGAACCAAGTTTATTCTCTGCATCAATACAGAATAGTGAACCAAGTTTATTCTCTGCATTAATACAGATTAGTGAACCAAGTTAATTCTGTCCATCAATACAGATTAGTGAACAAATTTTATTCTCTGCATCAATACATAATAGTGAACAAAGTTTATTCTCTGCATCAATACATAATAGTGAACAAAGTTAATTCTCTGCATCAATACATAATAGTGAACCAAGTTTATTCTCTGCATCAATACAGATTAGTGAACCAAGTTAATTCTCTGCATCAATACAGATTAGTGAACCAAGTTAATTCTGTCCATCAATACAGATTAGTGAAACAAGTTAATTCTGTTCATCAATACGGATTATTTAACCAAGTTTATTCTCTGCATCAATACAGAATAGTGAACAAAGTTTATTCTCTGCATCAATACATTATAGTGAACCAAGTTTATTCTCTGCATCAATACAGATTAGTGAACCAAGTTAATTCTCTGCATCAATACAGATTAGTGAACCAAGTTAATTCTCTGCATCAATACAGATTTGTGAACCAAGTTAATTCTGTCCATCAATACAGATTAGTTAACCAAGTTAATTCTCTGCATCAATACAGATTAGTGAACCAAGTTAATTCTGTCCATCAATACAGATTATTGAACCAAGTTTATTCTCTGCATCAATACAGATTAGTGAACCAATTTAATTCTCTGCATCAATACAGATTAGTGAATCCAGTTAGTTTTATCATCAATACTGATTAGTGAACCAAGTTTATTCTCTGCATCAATACAGATTAGTGAACAAAGTTAATTCTGTCACTCAATACAGATTAGTGAACCAAGTTAATTCTCTGCATCAATACAGATTAGTGAACCAAGTTAATTCTCTGCATCAATACAGATTAGTGAACCAAGTTAATTCAGTCCATCAATACAGATTATTGAACCAAGCTAATTCTCTGCATCAATACATACTAGTGAACCAAGTTAATTCTCTGCATCAATACAGATTAGTGAACCAAGTTAATTCTCTGCATCAATACAGATTAGTGACCCAAGTTAATTCTGTCCGTCAATACAGATTAGTGAACCAAGTTAATTCTGTCCATAAATACAGATTATTGAACCAAGCTAATTCTCTGCATCAATACAAAATTGTGAACCAACTTAATTCTCTGCATCAATACAGATTAGTGAACCAAGTTAATTCTCTGCATCAATACAGATTAGTGAACCAAGTTAATTCTGTCCATCAATACAGATTAGTGAACCAAGTTAATTCTCTTCATCAATATAGATTAGTGAACTAAGTTAAGTCTCTGCATCAATACAGATTAGTGAACCTAGTTAATTCTGTCCATCAATACAGATTATTGAACCAACTTTATTCTCTGCCTCAATACAGAATAGTGAACCAAGTTTATTCTCTGCATCAATACAGATTAGTTAACCAAGTTAATTCTGTCCATCAATACAGATTAGTGAACCAAGTTTATGCTCTGCCTCAATACAGATAAGTGAACCAAGTTAATTCTGTCCATCAATACAGATTAGTGAACCAAGTAAGCTCTCTGCATCAATACAGATTAGTGAACCAAGTTAATTCTCTGCATCAATACAGAATAGTGAACCAAGTTAATTCAGTCCATTAATACAGATTAGTGAACCAAGTTAATTCTCTTCATCAATACGGATTATTTAACCAAGTTTATTCTCTGCATCAATACATAATAGTGAACCAAGTTTATTCTCTGCATCAATACATAATAGTGAACCAAGTTTATTCCCTGCATCAATACAGATTAGTGAACCAAGTTAATTCTCTGCATCAATACAGATTAGTGAACCAAGTTAATTCTGTCCATCAATACAGATTAGTGAACCAAGTTAATTCTGTTCATCAATACGGATTATTTAACCAAGTTTATTCTCTGCATCAATACAGAATAGTGAACAAAGTTTATTCTCTGCATCAATACATAATAGTGAACAAAGTTTATTCTCTGCATCAATACATAATAGTGAACCAAGTTTATTCTCTGCATCAATACAGATTAGTGAACCAAGTTAATTCTGTCCATCAATACAGATTAGTGAACCAAGTTAATTCAATCCATCAATACGGATTATTTAACCAAGTTTATTCTCTGCATCAATACAGAATAGTGAACAAAGTTTATTCTCTGCATCAATACATAATAGTGAACCAAGTTTATTCTCTGCATCAATACAGAATAGTGAACCAAGTTTATTCTCTGCATCAATACATAATAGTGAACCAAGTTTATTCTCTGCATCAATACAGATTAGTGAACCAAGTTAATTCTGTCCATCAATACAGATTAGTGAACCAAGTTAATTCTGTCCATCAATACAGATTAGTGAACCAAGTTAATTCTGTCCATCAATACAGATTAGTGAACCAAGTTAATTCTGTCCATCAATACAGATTAGTGAACCAAGTTAATTCTGTCCATCAATACAGATTAGTGAACCAAGTTAATTCTGTCCATCAATACAGATTAGTGAACCAAGTTAATTCTGTCCATCAATACAGATTAGTGAACCAAGTTAATTCTGTTCATCAATACGGATTATTTAACCAAGTTTATTCTCTGCATCAATACATAATAGTGAACCAAGTTTATTCTCTGCATCAATACATAATAGTGAACCAAGTTTATTCTCTGCATCAATACATAATAGTGAACCAAGTTTATTCTCTGCATCAATACAGATTAGTGAACCAAGTTAATTCTGTCCATCAATACAGATTAGTGAACCAAGTTAATTCTGTCCATCAATACGGATTATTTAACCAAGTTTATTCTCTGCATCAATACAGAATAGTGAACAAAGTTTATTCTCTGCATCAATACAGAATAGTGAACAAAGTTTATTCTCTGCATCAATACATAATAGTGAACCAAGTTTATTCTCTGCATCAATACAGAATAGTGAACCAAGTTTATTCTCTGCATTAATACAGATTAGTGAACCAAGTTAATTCTGTCCATCAATACAGATTAGTGAACAAAGTTTATTCTCTGCATCAATACAGAATAGTGAACAAAGTTTATTCTCTGCATCAATACATAATAGTGAACCAAGTTTATTCTCTGCATCAATACAGATTAGTGAACCAAGTTAATTCTCTGCATCAATACAGATTAGTGAACCAAGTTTATTCTCTGCATCAATACAGAATAGTGAACCAAGTTTATTCTCTGCATCAATACAGATTAGTGAACCAAGTTTATTCTCTGCATCAATACAGAATAGTGAACCAAGTTTATTCTCTGCATTAATACAGATTAGTGAACCAAGTTAATTCTGTCCATCAATACAGATTAGTGAACAAAGTTTATTCTCTGCATCAATACAGAATAGTGAACAAAGTTTATTCTCTGCATCAATACATAATAGTGAACCAAGTTTATTCTCTGCATCAATACAGATTAGTGAACCAAGTTAATTCTCTGCATCAATACAGATTAGTGAACCAAGTTTATTCTCTGCATCAATACAGAATAGTGAACCAAGTTTATTCTCTGCATCAATACAGATTAGTGAACAAAGTTTATTCTCTGCATCAATCCAGAATAGTGAACCAAGTTTATTCTCTGCATTAATACAGATTAGTGAACCAAGTTAATTCTGTCCATCAATACAGATTAGTGAACAAAGTTTATTCTCTGCATCAATACATAATAGTGAACAAAGTTTATTCTCTGCATCAATACATAATAGTGAACCAAGTTTATTCTCTGCATCAATACAGATTAGTGAACCAAGTTAATTCTCTGCATAAATACAGATAAGTGAACCAAGTTTATTCTCTGCATCAATACAGAATAGTGAACCAAGTTTATTCTCTGCATCAATACAGATTAGTGAACCAAGTTTATTCTCTGCATCAATACAGAATAGTGAACCAAGTTTATTCTCTGCATTAATACAGATTAGTGAACCAAGTTAATTCTGTCCATCAATACAGATTAGTGAACAAAGTTTATTCTCTGCATCAATACAGAATAGTGAACAAAGTTTATTCTCTGCATCAATACATAATAGTGAACCAAGTTTATTCTCTGCATCAATACAGATTAGTGAACCAAGTTAATTCTCTGCATCAATACAGATTAGTGAACCAAGTTTATTCTCTGCATCAATACAGAATAGTGAACCAAGTTTATTCTCTGCATCAATACAGATTAGTGAACCAAGTTTATTCTCTGCATCAATACAGAATAGTGAACCAAGTTTATTCTCTGCATTAATACAGATTAGTGAACCAAGTTAATTCTGTTCATCAATACAGATTAGTGAACAAAGTTTATTCTCTGCATCAATACATAATAGTGAACAAAGTTTATTCTCTGCATCAATACATAATAGTGAACCAAGTTTATTCTCTGCATCAATACAGAATAGTGAACCAAGTTTATTCTCTGCATTAATACAGATTAGTGAACCAAGTTAATTCTCTGCATCAATACAGATTAGTGAACCAAGTTAATTCTGTCCATCAATACAGAATAGTGAACCAAGTTAATTCTGTCCATCAATACAGATTAGTGAACAAAGTTTATTCTCTGCATCAATACATAATAGTGAACCAAGTTTATTCTCTGCATCAATACAGATTAGTGAACCAAGTTAATTCTCTGCATCAATACAGATTAGTGAACCAAGTTAATTCTGTCCATCAATACAGATTAGTGAACCAAGTTAATTCTGTTTATCAATACGGATTATTTAACCAAGTTTATTCTCTGCATCAATACAGAATAGTGAACAAAGTTTATTCTCTGCATCAATACATTATAGTGAACCAAGTTTATTCTCTGCATCAATACAGATTAGTGAACCAAGTTAATTCTCTGCATCAATACAGATTAGTGAACCAAGTTAATTCTCTGCATCAATACAGATTTGTGAACCAATTAATTCTGTCCATCAATACAGATTAGTTAACCAAGTTAATTCTCTGCATCAATACAGATTAGTGAACCAAGTTAATTCTGTCCATCAATACAGATTATTGAACCAAGTTTATTCTCTGCATCAATACAGATTAGTGAACCAATTTAATTCTCTGCATCAATACAGATTAGTGAATCCAGTTAGTTTTATCATCAATACTGATTAGTGAACCAAGTTTATTCTCTGCATCAATACAGATTAGTGAACAAAGTTAATTCTGTCACTCAATACAGATTAGTGAACCAAGTTAATTCTCTGCATCAATACAGATTAGTGAACCAAGTTAATTCTCTGCATCAATACAGATTAGTGAACCAAGTTAATTCAGTCCATCAATACAGATTATTGAACCAAGCTAATTCTCTGCATCAATACATACTAGTGAACCAAGTTAATTCTCTGCATCAATACAGATTAGTGAACCAAGTTAATTCTCTGCATCAATACAGATTAGTGACCCAAGTTAATTCTGTCCGTCAATACAGATTAGTGAACCAAGTTAATTCTGTCCATAAATACAGATTATTGAACCAAGCTAATTCTCTGCATCCATACAAAATTGTGAACCAACTTAATTCTCTGCATCAATACAGATTAGTGAACCAAGTTAATTCTCTGCATCAATACAGATTAGTGAACCAAGTTAATTCTGTCCATCAATACAGATTAGTGAACCAAGTTAATTCTCTTCATCAATACAGATTAGTGAACTAAGTTAAGTCTCTGAATCAATACAGATTAGTGAACCTAGTTAATTCTGTCCATCAATACAGATTATTGAACCAACTTTATTCTCTGCATCAATACAGAATAGTGAACCAAGTTTATTCTCTGCATCAATACAGATTAGTTAACCAAGTTAATTCTGTCCATCAATACAGATTAGTGAACCAAGTTTATGCTCTGCCTCAATACAGATAAGTGAACCAAGTTAATTCTGTCCATCAATACAGATTAGTGAACCAAGTAAGCTCTCTGCATCAATACAGATTAGTGAACCAAGTTAATTCTCTGCATCAATACAGAATAGTGAACCAAGTTAATTCAGTCCATTAATACAGATTAGTGAACCAAGTTAATTTTATCATCAATACAGATTAGTGAACCAAGTTAATTCTCTGCATCAATACAGATTAGTGAACCAAGGTAATTTTATCATCGATACAGATTAGTGAACCAAGTTAATTCTCTGCATCAATACAGATTATTGAACCAAGGTTATTCTCTGCATCAATACAGAATAGTGAACCAAGTTAATTCTGTCCATCATTACAGATTAGTGAACCAAGTTTATTCTCTGCATCAATACAGAATAGTGAACCAAGTTAATTCTCTGCATCAATACAGATTAGTGAACCAAGGTTATTCTCTGCATCAATACAGATTAGTGAATCAAGTTAATTCTGTCAATCAATACAGATTAGTGAACCAAGTTAATTCTCTGCATCAATACAGATTAGTGAACCAAGTTAAGTCTCTGCATCAATACAGATTAGTGAACCAAGTTAAGTCTCTGCATCAATACAGATTAGTGAACCAAGTTAATTCTCTGCATCAATACAGATTAGTGAACGAAGTTAATTCTCTGCATCAATACAGATTATTGAACCAAGTTCATTTTCTGCATAATACAGAATAGTGAACCAAGTTAATTCTGTCCATCAATACAGATTAGTGAACCAAGTTTATTCTCTGCATCAATACAGATTAGTGAACCAAGTAAATTCTCTGCATCAATACAAAGTAGTGAACCAAGTACATTCTGTCCATCAATACAGATTAGTGAACTAAGTTAATTCTCTGCATCAATACAGATTAGTGAACCAAGTTAATTATGTCCATCAATACAGATTAGTGAACCAAGTTAATTCTGTCAATCAATACGGATAATTTAACCAAGTTTATTCTCTGCATCAATACAGAATAGTGAACAACGTTTATTCTCTATATCAATACATAATAGTGAACCAAGTTAATTCTCTGCATCAATACAGATTAGTGAACCAAGTTAATTCTCTGCATCAATACAGATTTGTGAACCAATTAATTCTGTCCATCAATACAGATTAGTTAACCAAGTTAATTCTCTGCATCAATACAGATTAGTGAACCAAGTTAATTCTGTCCATCAATACAGATTATTGAACCAAGTTTATTCTCTGCATCAATACAGATTAGTGAACCAATTTAATTCTCTGCATCAATACAGATTAGTGAATCCAGTTAGTTTTATCATCAATACTGATTAGTGAACCAAGTTTATTCTCTGCATCAATACAGATTAGTGAACAAAGTTAATTCTGTCACTCAATACAGATTAGTGAACCAAGTTAATTCTCTGCATCAATACAGATTAGTGAACCAAGTTAATTCTCTGCATCAATACAGATTAGTGAACCAAGTTAATTCAGTCCATCAATACAGATTATTGAACCAAGCTAATTCTCTGCATCAATACATACTAGTGAACCAAGTTAATTCTCTGCATCAATACAGATTAGTGAACCAAGTTAATTCTCTGCATCAATACAGATTAGTGACCCAAGTTAATTCTGTCCGTCAATACAGATTAGTGAACCAAGTTAATTCTGTCCATAAATACAGATTATTGAACCAAGCTAATTCTCTGCATCCATACAAAATTGTGAACCAACTTAATTCTCTGCATCAATACAGATTAGTGAACCAAGTTAATTCTCTGCATCAATACAGATTAGTGAACCAAGTTAATTCTGTCCATCAATACAGATTAGTGAACCAAGTTAATTCTCTTCATCAATACAGATTAGTGAACTAAGTTAAGTCTCTGAATCAATACAGATTAGTGAACCTAGTTAATTCTGTCCATCAATACAGATTATTGAACCAACTTTATTCTCTGCATCAATACAGAATAGTGAACCAAGTTTATTCTCTGCATCAATACAGATTAGTTAACCAAGTTAATTCTGTCCATCAATACAGATTAGTGAACCAAGTTTATGCTCTGCCTCAATACAGATAAGTGAACCAAGTTAATTCTGTCCATCAATACAGATTAGTGAACCAAGTAAGCTCTCTGCATCAATACAGATTAGTGAACCAAGTTAATTCTCTGCATCAATACAGAATAGTGAACCAAGTTAATTCAGTCCATTAATACAGATTAGTGAACCAAGTTAATTTTATCATCAATACAGATTAGTGAACCAAGTTAATTCTCTGCATCAATACAGATTAGTGAACCAAGGTAATTTTATCATCGATACAGATTAGTGAACCAAGTTAATTCTCTGCATCAATACAGATTATTGAACCAAGGTTATTCTCTGCATCAATACAGAATAGTGAACCAAGTTAATTCTGTCCATCATTACAGATTAGTGAACCAAGTTTATTCTCTGCATCAATACAGAATAGTGAACCAAGTTAATTCTCTGCATCAATACAGATTAGTGAACCAAGGTTATTCTCTGCATCAATACAGATTAGTGAATCAAGTTAATTCTGTCAATCAATACAGATTAGTGAACCAAGTTAATTCTCTGCATCAATACAGATTAGTGAACCAAGTTAAGTCTCTGCATCAATACAGATTAGTGAACCAAGTTAAGTCTCTGCATCAATACAGATTAGTGAACCAAGTTAATTCTCTGCATCAATACAGATTAGTGAACGAAGTTAATTCTCTGCATCAATACAGATTATTGAACCAAGTTCATTTTCTGCATAATACAGAATAGTGAACCAAGTTAATTCTGTCCATCAATACAGATTAGTGAACCAAGTTTATTCTCTGCATCAATACAGATTAGTGAACCAAGTAAATTCTCTGCATCAATACAAAGTAGTGAACCAAGTACATTCTGTCCATCAATACAGATTAGTGAACTAAGTTAATTCTCTGCATCAATACAGATTAGTGAACCAAGTTAATTATGTCCATCAATACAGATTAGTGAACCAAGTTAATTCTGTCAATCAATACGGATAATTTAACCAAGTTTATTCTCTGCATCAATACAGAATAGTGAACAACGTTTATTCTCTATATCAATACATAATAGTGAACCAAGTTAATTCTCTGCATCAATACAGATTAGTGAACCAAGTTAATTCTCTGCATCAATACAGATTAGTGAACCAAGTTTATTCTGTCCATCAATACGGAATTGTGAACCAACTTCATTCTCTGCATCAATACAGATTATTGAACCAAGTTAATTCTCTGCATCAATACAGATTAGTGAACCAAGTTAATTCTGTCCATCAATACAGATTAGTTAACCAAGTTAATTCTCTGCATCAATACAGATTAGTGAACCAAGTTAATTCTGTAGATCAATACAGATTATTGAACCAAGTTTGTGCTCTGCATCAGTATAGATTAACGAACCAAGTTAATTCTCTGCATCAATACAGATTAGTGAATCAAGTTAATTTTATCATCAATACAGATATGTGAACCAAGTTTATTCTCTGCATCAATACAGATTAGTGAACCAAGTTAATTCTGTCCATCAATAAAGATTAGTGAAACAAGTTAACTCTCTGCATCAATACAGAATTGTGAACCAACTTAATTCTCTGCATCAATACAGATTAGTGAACCAAGTTAATTCTCTGCATCAATACAGATTAGTGAACCAAGTTAATTCTGTCCATCAATACAGATTAGTGAACCAAGTTAATTCTGTCCATCAATACAGATTATTGAACCAAGCTAATTCTCTGCATCAATACAAAATTGTGAACCAAGTTAATTCTCTGCATCAATACAGATTAGTGAACCAAGTTAATTCTCTGCATCAATACAGATTAGTGAACCAAGTTCATTCTGTCCATCAATACAGATTAGTGAACCAAGTTTATTCTCTGCATCAATACAGATTAGTGAACTAAGTTAAGTCTCTGCATCAATACAGATTAGTGAACCAAGGTAATTCTGTCCATCAATACAGACTAGTGAACAAAATTAATTCTCTGCATCAATACAGATTAGTGAACCAAGTTAATTTTGTAAATCAATACAGATTAGTGAACCAAGTTAATTCTGTCCATCAATACAGATTAGTGAACCAAGTAATTCTCTGCATCAATACAGAATAGTGAACCAAGTTAATACTCTGCATCTATACAGATTAGTGACCCAAGTTAATTTTATCATCGATACAGATTAGTGAACCAAGTTAATTCTCTGCATCAATACAGATTATTGAACCAAGTTAATTCTCTGCATCAATACAGAATAGTGAACCAAGTTAATTCTGTCCATCATTACAGATTATTGAACCAAGTTAATTCTCTGCATCAATACAGATTAGTGAACCAAGTTAATTCTCTGCATCAATGCAGAGTTGTGAACCAAGTTAATTCTGTCCATCAATACAGATTATTGAACCAAGTTAATTCTCTGCATCAATACAGATTAGTGAACCAAGTTAATTCTGTCTATCAATACAGATTAGTGAACCAAGTTAAGTCTGTCCATCAATACGGATTATTGAACCAAGTTTATTCCATGCATCAATACAGAATAGTGAACAAATTTTATTCTCTGCATCAATACATACTAGTGAACCAAGTTAATTCTCTGCATCAATACAGGTTAGTGAACCAAGTTAATTCTCTGCATAAATACAGATTAGTGAACCAAGTTAATTCTCTGCATCAATACAGAATAGTGAACCATGTTAATTCTCTGCATCAATACAGATTAGTGAACCAAGTTAATTCTGTCCATCAATACAGATTAGTGAACCAAGTTTATTCTGTCCATCAATACAGATTAGTGAACCAAGTTAATTCTCTGCATCAATACAGAATAGTGAACCAAGTTTATTCGGTCGATCAATACAGATTAGTGAACCAAGTTAATTCTCTGCATCAATACAGATTAGTGAACCAAGTTAATTCTGTCCATAAATACAGAATTGTAAACCAAGTTAATTCTGTCCATCAATACAGATTAGTTAACCAATTAATTCTCTGCATCAATACAGATTAGTGAACCAAGTTAATTCTGTCCATCAATACAGATTATTGAACCACGTTTATGCTCTGCATCAGTACAGATTAGTGAACCAAGTTAATTCTCTGCATCAATACAGATTAGTGAATACAGTTAATTTTATCATCAATACAGATTAGTGAACCAAGTTAATTCTCTGCATCAATACAGATTAGTGAACCAAGTTAATTCAGTCCATCAATACATATTATTGAACCAAGCTAATTCTCTGCATCAATACAGAATTGTGAACCAACTTAATTCTCTGCATCAATACAGATTAGTGAACCAAGTTAATTCTCTGCATCAATACAGATTAGTGAACCAAGTTAATTCTCTGCATCAATACAGATTAGTAAACCAAGTTAATTCTGTCCATCAATACAGATTAGTGAACCAAGTTAATTCTCTGCATCAATACAGATTAGTGAACTAAGTTAAGTCTCTGCATCAATACAGATTAGTTAACCAAGGTAATTCTGTCCATCAATACAGACTAGTGAACAAAGTTAATTCTGTCCATCAATACAGACTAGTGAACAAAGTTAATTTTGTCCATCAATACAGATTAGTGAACCAAGTTAATTCTGTCCATCAATACAGATTAGTGAACCAAGTAATTCTCTGCATCAATACAGAATAGTGAACCATGTTAATTCTCTGCATCAATACAGATTAGTGAACCAAGTTAATTTTATCATCGATACATATTAATGAACCAAGTTAATTCTCTGCATCAATACAGATTATTGAACCAAGTTAATTCTCTGCATCAATACAGAATAGTTAACCAAGTTTAGTCTGTCCAGCAATACGGAATAGTGAACCAAGTTAATTCTCTGCATCAATACAGATTAGTGAACCAAGTTAATTCTCTGCATCAATGCAGAGTTGTGAACCAAGTTAATTCTGTCCATCAATACAGATTATTGAACCAAGTTAATTCTCTGCATCAATACAGATTAGTGAACCAAGTTAATTCTGTCCATCAATACAGATTAGTGAACCAAGTTAAGTCTGTCCATCAATACGGATTATTGAACCAAGTTTATTCCATGCATCAATACAGAATAGTGAACAAATTTTATTCTCTGCATCAATACATACTAGTGAACCAAGTTAATTCTCTGCATCAATACAGATTAGTGAACCAAGTTAATTCTCTGCATCAATACAGATTAGTGAACCAAGTTAATTCTGTCCATAAATACGGAATTATGAACCAACTTCATTCTCTGCATCAATACAGATTAGTGAACCAAGTTAATTCTCTGCATCAATACAGATTAGTGAACCAAGTTAATTCTGTCCATCAATACAGATTAGTTAACCAAGTTAATTCTCTGCATCAATACAGATTAGTGAACCAAGTTAATTCTGTAGATCAATACAGATTATTGAACCAAGTTTGTGCTCTGCATCAGTACAGATTAGCGAACCAAGTTTATTCTCTGCATCAATACAGATTATTGAATCAAGTTAATTTTATCATCAATACAGATAAGTGAACCAAGTTTATTCTCTGCATCAATACAGATTAGTGAACCAAGTTAATTCTGTCCATCAATAAAGATTAGTGAAACAAGTTAACTCTCTGCATCAATACAGAATTGTGAACCAAGTTAATTCTCTGCATCAATACAGATTAGTGAACCAAGTTAATTCTCTGCATCAATACAGATTAGTGAACCAAGTTAATTCTGTCCATCAATACAGATTAGTGAACCAAGTTAATTCTGTCCATCAATACAGATTATTGAACCAAGCTAATTCTCTGCATCAATACAAAATTGTGAACCAAGTTTATTCTCTGCATCAATACAGATTAGTGAACCAAGTTAATTCTCTGCATCAATACAGATTAGTGAACCAAGTTCATTCTGTCCATCAATACAGATTAGTGAACCAAGTTAATTCTCTGCATCAATACAGATTAGTGAACTAAGTTAAGTCTCTGCATCAATACAGATTAGTGAACCAAGGTAATTCCGTCCATCAATACAGACTAGTGAACAAAATTAATTCTCTGCATCAATACAGATTAGTGAACCAAGTTAATTTTGTCAATCAATACAGATTAGTGAACCAAGTTAATTCTGTCCATCAATACAGATTAGTGAACCAAGTAATTCTCTGCATCAATACAGAATAGTGAACCAAGTTAATACCCTGCATCTATACAGATTAGTGACCCAAGTTAATTTTATCATCGATACAGATTAGTGAACCAAGTTAATTCTCTGCATCAATACAGATTATTGAACCAAGTTAATTCTCTGCATCAATACAGAATAGTGAACCATGGTAATTCTGTCCATCATTACAGATTATTGAACCAAGTTAATTCTCTGCATCAATACAGATTAGTGAACCAAGTTAATTCTCTGCATCAATACAGATTAGTGAACCAAGTTAATTCTCTGCATCAATACAGATTAGTGAACCAAGTTAATTCTCTGCATCAATACAGAATAGTGAACCATGTTAATTCTCTGCATCAATACAGATTAGTGAACCAAGTTAATTCTGTCCATCAATACAGATTAGTGAACCAAGTTTATTCTGTCCATCAATACAGATTAGTGAACCAAGTTAATTCTGTCCATCAATACAGAATAGTGAACCAAGTTTATTCGGTCCATCAATACAGATTAGTGAACCTAGTTAATTCTCTGCATCAATACAGATTAGTGAAACAAGTTAATTCTGTCCATAAATACAGAATTGTGAACCAAGGTAATTCTGTCCATCAATACAGATTAGTTAACCAAGTTAATTCTCTGCATCAATACATATTAGTGAACCAAGTTAATTCTGTCCATCAATACAGATTATTGAACCACGTTTATGCTCTGCATCAGTACAGATTAGTGAAACAAGTTAATTCTCTGCATCAATACAGATTAGTGAATACAGTTAATTTTATCATCCACACAGATTAGTGAACCAAGTTAATTCGCTGCATCAATACAGATTAGTGAACCAAGTTAATTCAGTCCATCAATACAGATTATTGAACCAAGCTAATTCTCTGCATCAATACAGAATTGTGAACAAACTTAATTCTCTGCATCAATACAGATTAGTGAACCAAGTTAATTCTCTGCTTCAATAAAGATTAGTGAACCAAGTTAATTTTGTCCATCAATACAGATTAGTGAACCAAGTTAATTCTGTCCATCAAAACAGATTATTGAACCAAGCTAATTCTCTGCATCAATACAAAATTGTTAACCAACTTAATTCTCTGCATCAATACAGATTAGTGAACCAAGTTAATTCTCTGCATCAATACAGATTAGTAAACCAAGTTAATTCTGTCGATCAATACAGATTAGTGAACCAAGTTAATTCTCTGCATCAATACAGATTAGTGAACTAAGTTAAGTCTCTGCATCAATACAGATTAGTTAACCAAGGTAATTCTGTCCATCAATACAGACTAGTGAACAAAGTTAATTCTGTCCATTAATACAGATTAGTGAAACAAGTTAATTTTGTCCATCAATACAGATTAGTGAACCAAGTTAATTCTGTCCATCAATACAGATTAGTGAACCAAGTAATTCTCTGCATCAATACAGAATAGTGAACCAAGTTAATTCTCTGCATCAATACAGATTAGTGAACCAAGTTAATTTTATCATCGATACAGATTAGTGAACCAAGTTAATTCTCTGCATCAATACAGATTATTGAACCAAGTTAATTCTCTGCATCAATACAGAATAGTTAACCAAGTTAAGTCTGTCCATCAATACGGAATAGTGAACCAAGTTTATTCTCTGCATCAATACAGATTAGTGAACCAAGTTAATTCTCTGCATCAATGCAGAGTAGTGAACCAAGTTAATTCTGTCCATCAATACAGATTATTGAACCAAGTTAATTCTCTGCATCAATACAGAATAGTGAACCAAGTTAATTCTCTGCATCAATACAGATTAGTGAACCAAGTTAAGTCTGTCCATCAATACGGATTATTGAACCAAGTTTATTCCATGCATCAATACAGAATAGTGAACAAATTTTATTCTCTGCATCAATACATACTAGTGAACCAAGTTAATTCTCTGCATCAATACAGATTAGTGAACAAATTTAATTCTCTGCATCAATACAGATTAGTGAACCAAGTTAATTCTGTCCATCAATACAGAATTGTGAACCAACTAAATTCTCTGCATCAATACAGATTAGTGAACCAAGTTAATTCTCTGCATCAATACAGATTAGTGAACCAAGTTAATTCTCTGCATCAATACAGATTAGTGAACCAAGTTACTTCTCTGCATCAATACAGATTAGTGAACCAAGTTAATTCTGTCCATCAATATAGATTATTGAACCAAGTTTATTCTCTGCATCAGTACAGATTAGTGAACCAAGTTAATTCTCTGCATCAATACAGATTAGTGAATCAAGTTAATTTTATCATCAATAGAGATTAGTGAACCAAGTTTATTCTCTGCATCAATACAGATTAGTGAACCAAGTTAATTCTGTTCATCAATACAGATTAGTGAACCAAGTTAATTCTGTCCATCAATACAGATTAGTAAACCAAGTTAATTTCATCATCAATACAGATTAGTGGACCAAGTTAATTCTGTCCATCAATACAGATTATTGAACCAAGTTAATTCTCTGCATCAATACAGATTAGTGAACCAAGTTACTTCTCTGCATCAATACAGAATAGTGAACCAAGTTAATTCTGTCCATCAATACAGATTAGTAAACCATGTTTATTCTCTGCCTCAATACAGATTAGTGAACCAAGGTAATTCTGTCCATCAATACAGATTAGTGAACCAAGTTAATTCTGTCCATCAATACAGATTAGTTAACCAAGTTAATTCTCTGCATCAATACAGATTAGTGAACCAAGTTAATTCTGTCCATCAATACAGATTATTGAACCACGTTTATGCTCTGCATCAGTACAGATTAGTGAACCAAGTTAATTCTCTGCATCAATACAGATTAGTGAACCAAGTTAATTCAGTCAATCAATACAGATTATTGAGCCAAGCTAATTCTCTGCATCAATACAGAATTGTGAACCAACTTAATTCTCTGCATCAATACAGATTAGTGAACCAAGTTAATTCTCTGCATCAATACAGATTAGTGAACCAAGTTAATTTTGTCGATCAATACAGATTAGTGAACCAAGTTAATTCTGTCCATCAATACAGATTATTGAACCAAGCTAATTCTCTGCATCAATACAAAATTGTGAACCAACTTAATTCTCTGCATCAATACAGATTAGTGAACCAAGTTAATTCTCTGCATCAATACAGATTAGTAACCCAAGTTAATTCTGTCCATCAATACAGATTAGTTAACCAAGTTAATTCTCTGCATCAATACAGATTAGTGAACTAAGTTAAGTCTCTGCATCAATACAGATTAGTTAACCAAGGTAATTCTTTCCATCAATACAGACTAGTGAACCAAGTTAATTTTGTCCATCAATACAGATTAGTGAAACAAGTTAATTTTGTCCATCAATACAGATTAGTGAACCAAGTTAATTCTGTCCATCAATACAGATTAGTGAACCAAGTAATTCTCTGCATCAATACAGAATAGTGAACCAGGTTAATTCTCTGCATCAATACAGATTAGTGAACCAAGTTTATTTTATCATCGATACAGATTAGTGAACCAAGTTAATTCTCTGCATCAATACAGATTATTGAACCAAGTTAATTCTCTGCATCAATACAGAATAGTTAACCAAGTTAAGTCTGTTCATCAATACGGAATAGTGAACCAAGTTAATTCTCTGCATCAATACAGATTAGTGAACCAAGTTAATTCTCTGCATCAATGCAGAGTAGTGAACCAAGTTAATTCTGTCCATCAATACAGATTATTGAACCAAGTTAATTCTCTGCATAAATACAGATTAGTGAACCAAGTTAATTCTGTCCATCAATACAGATTAGTGAACCAAGTTAAGTCGGTCCATCAATACGGATTATTGGACCAAGTTTATTCTATGCATCAATACAGAATAGTGAACAAATTTTATTCTCTGCATCAATACATAATAGTGAACCAAGTTAATTCTCTGCATCAATACAGATTAGTGAACCAAGTTAATTCTGTTCATCAATACAGAATTGTGAACCAACTAAATTCTCTGCATCAATACAGATTAGTGAACCAAGTTAATTGTCTGCATCAATACAGATTAGTGAACAAAGTTAATTCTCTGCATCAATACAGATTAGTGAACCAATTTAATTCTCTGCATCAATACATATTAGTGAACCAAGTTAATTCTGTCCATCAATATAGATTATTGAACCAAGTTTATTCTCTGCATCAGTACAGATTAGTGAACTAAGTTAATTCTCTGCATCAATACAGATTAGTGAATCAAGTTAATTTTATCATCAATAGAGATTAGTGAACCAAGTTTATTCTCTGCATCAATACAGATTAGTGTACCAAGTTAATTCTGTCCATCAATACAGATTAGTGAACCAAGTTAATTCTGTCCATCAATACAGATTAGTAAACCAAGTTAATTTCATCATCAATACAGATTAGTGGACCAAGTTAATGCTGTCCATCAATACAGATTATTGAACCAAGTTAATTCTCTGCATCAATACAGAATAGTGAACCAAGTTAATTCTATGCATCAATACAGATTAGTGAACCAAGTTACTTCTCTGCATGAATACAGAATAGTGAACCAAGTTAATTCTGTCCATCAATACAGATTAGTGAACCATGTTAATTCTCTGCCTCAATACAGAATAGTTAACTAAGTTTATTCTCTGCATCTATACAGATTAGTGAACCAAGTTAATTCTGTCCATCAATACAGATTAGTGAACCAAGTTAAGTCTGTCCATCAATACATATTAGTGAACCAAGTTAATTTTATCATCAATACATATTAGTGAACCAAGTTAACTCTCTGCATCAATACAGATTACTGAACCAAGTTAATTTTGTCCATCAATACAGATTATTGAACCAAGTTAATTCTCTGCATCAATACAGATCAGTGAACCAAGTTAATTCTCTGCATCAATACAGATTAGTGAACCAAGTTAATTCTCTGCATCAATACAGATTATTGAACCAAGTTAATTCTCTGCATCAATACAGATTAGTGAACCAAGTTAATTCTCTGCATCAATACAGATTAGTGAACCAAGTTAATTCTCTGCATCAATACAGATTAGTGAACCAAGTTAATTCTCTGCATCAATACAGATTAGTGAACCAAGTTAATTCTCTGCATCAATACAGATTAGTGAACCAAGTTAATTCTGTCCATCAATACAGATAATTTAACCAAGTTTATTCTCTGCATCAATACAGAATACTGAACCAAGTGAATTCTCTGCATCAATACAGAATAGTGAACCAAGTTAGTTCTGTCCATCAATACAGATTAGTGAACCAAGTTAATTCTCTGCATCAATACAGATTAGTGAACCAAGTTAATTCTGTCAATCAATACAGATTAGTGAACCAAGTTAATTCTCTGCATCAATACAGATTAGTGAACCAAGTTAATTCTCTGCATCAATACAGATTATTGAACCAAGTTAATTCTCTGCATCAATACAGATTAGTGAACTAAGTTAATTCTCTGCATCAATACAGATTAGTGAACCAAGTTAATTCTGTCCATCAATACAGATTAGTGAACCAAGTAATTCTCTGCATCAATACAGATTAGTGAACCAAGTTAATTCTGTCCATCAATACAGATTATTGAACCAAGTTAATTCTCTGCATCAATACAGATCAGTGAACCAAGTTAATTCTCTGCATCAATACAGATTAGTGAACCAAGTTAATTCTCTGCATCAATACAGATTATTGAACCAAGTTAATTATCTGCATCAATACAGATTAGTGAACCAAGTTAATTCTCTGCATCAATACAGATTAGTGAACCAAGTTAATTCTCTGCATCAATACAGATTAGTGAACCAAGTTAATTCTCTGCATCAATACAGATTAGTGAACCAAGTTAATTCTCTGCATCAATACAGATTAGTGAACCAAGTTAATTCTCTGCATCAATACAGATTAGTGAACCAAGTTAATTCTCTGCATCAATACAGATTAGTTAACCAAGTTAATTCTTTGCATCAATACAGATTAGTGAACCAAGTTAATTTTGTCCATCAATACAGATTTAAGAACCATGTTAATTCTGTCCATAAATGCAGATTATTGAACCATGTTAATTTTGTCCATCAATACAGATTAATTGACCATGCTTATTCTGACCATCAATACAGATAAGAGGAACCATTTTAATTCTGTCCATCAATATAGACTTGTGAACCATGTTTACTCTCTGCATTAATACAGGTTAGTGAACCAATTTAATTCTGTGCATCAATCTTGTTCACGATGACAAAGATTCATAAACAACTATAGTTAATTATTGTGCTGATAAACCGCACAGTGCATGCGTTTGTCTCATCTGTATACTATAGACAACTGCCATCTGACAGTAGTATACTTCAACGTCTACCATCAATATAATGTAAAAAAAAAATCATCCGACCAAAAGCAATATTTTGCAACAACAATAAATATTTAGGAGATAGACAGTGTAAGAGATGCATTCTACCTAAACGACTATCCGGAGAGCAAGACATCAACTCCAATAAATATGAGCTAAGCACAAAAAAGGAGATTACGCCTAAACTCACCACAGTTTGTATAACATACATGAACGGCCCATCTAAAAATATCTAAAGAATATCTAACATCAAAACTGTATTCAGAAATGACCACAAAAGCATCCTGTACCATTCAAGCCACCTATGGAAAAAATAATGTAAATGTGGAAAACTATACAAAGTAAAACATGTTGTCCACTGAAAGTAATTGAACAGTTGCTTATGTCGTACCACATGAGGAGATAAAAGAGAAACAATCTACCTTCATTGGATGGAACAAAACTAATAGAAAGAAGAACGGTGGGGAGTAATACGCATCAAAGAAACACCACTTGTTCTTACTAATGGTAACTACTAAGCAAATCGAGTATAAAATTAACCAGCATATAAAAAACCATTAATCTAATTTATAAATATCACTGCTAGTCTGTCTGACTCTCTGTTTCCGCTTTTTCAAATTGTAATTCTCCCAGACGGATGGTCGCTGGACGTCGTGCAGTAACTCAATTTTTTTTGTGGCAGAATTTTATCAAAAGGTATATACTCAATTAAAATAATTGCTAAGGCGTTCAAAAAAGAACGTTTGCCAAGCGTAATGCAATGGCGTCATTATACGAATGCATACGAACTGTAAAACAGACACTCAACTATTTTACAACACTATCAATTTGGTTTTCCATTTGGTGCAGAGGATTGTGTGACCGGCTACCGATATCAGTGTTGTGGTTTCGATCATCACCAGTTTCCTTTCCTTTTTTAATTCCGATAGTTTTGGTTTTTAAATGTTATTATGCAATACTTTTATAAGAACACTTTTATTGAAAGAATACAGGAGAATAGTTTTGATGTACGTAAGGAAAATGTCATATTCAATATATATATATATATATATATATATATATATATATATTGTTTTTAGAGATTTCCGTTTGTTTGGTAGTAATTTATAAGAATAAGTAATTAAAATACAATTTGTGTAGAATTTTCTTTTAAAAGTTTTGTGTAGACACTGTCTATAGCTGTAAAATAAAACATAATAATGGAGCGAAAGGAAGAGAGAATCAAGCTCTTCTTTTCTTTCTTTTTTCAATACCCCTCTCCCACTGTTGGCTGAGAAACGGAATCAATTATGGAAGTAGTAGTAGCAGCAGCCATTATCATCGTCGTACATTGTTAATACTACTTGATTGTAGTAGTAGTAGTAGTAGTAGTAGTAGTATAGCTATAAATTGTCTGTCCGAGGCTCGGCCTCAAATTTAAATGAAATATGAAATCAATCCCGGAAATGTCTGAAGCAGTTCATGATTTCAAAATTGCATTATTTCATGTAAATTTGTAACAGTGGAGTCAATGCCTGAACTGATCGAGGCAGTCTACGATCTCAAAAGTATTTTATTTCATATATATTGTTGGTGTTGTGTGAAAGTCAATTGGGCCAGTTTCTGATAGGGGTGATCCGTAGTTTTCTTAATTTCTAATGTTATATCCGGAAATTACGTCACTGTGGTGATCATGATGGTGGTAGTGTGTAAGTATTTTGCTTTTAAAAGTGATATGGAGATCGCAAGGGATTCATATATGTATTTACATTACCCTTAGACGGGAAAATTATTTTAAATATGTGTTGTTCATTACCAGTCGTAGGAAAGGAAAATTATAATTATGCTGTAAATTTCCCGTCCTACGGAAGGTACAATTATTTCATAAATACAAGCTACACCGTAAAGCTGCTCGCAATATCAATGAAGCGTTTTTTCCAGGAACCACGACTAAACGCACAGTACGATGATGGTCTACGAAAGTACATGGCGGCCACAAGGGTCTTGGATATGATTAGCGCAGTGGTCGCTCATCAGATGATGACAACAATGAATGCGGAGCCTCAGTCAAAACCAATCCACGCACAATTGTACAAAAACTTGGTTCTGACTTAGACGTAACATATACGACGATTTCCAGCCACTGGAGAGAACTTGGAGAGACAAAAAATAATTTATTGATTCCTCCCGACAACTGAAACAAACGCCCCTTATGAAGTGTCATCTTCCCTTCTTTTATGCTAGAGGAACGACTCGTTTCCCGACTTGCGGTCTAAAGAGGGTTCTTTAGGATAACCGGCAACGCGCAGCCCAGTGAGTAGACGCCAACGCAGCTCGACGACATTTCCCAAAGCCAAAGTTGAACAAAAAGAAGGTCATGCTGCCTTTTTTGTTGTCTGCGACCGGTTTTATCCATTATATAGTTTTTTTGAATGCAGACGAAACCATTGCGGCGAAGAAGTACTGTAACAATGGATAAAATGCCCCAGAAACTTCGACAAGAATACCCAGAAATAAAAAAAGACCAAATTCTTTATCACGAAAATGTCCGATCGCATGTATTGGGCTATGAAACTCTGCATCATCCGCCATATTCTCCATACCTCTCACCTTCAGAATGCAACTTATACAATCATCTCGAAAACTTTCTGCTTGAGAAATGCTTTAAAAATCTAAGCGATATCGAAATCGCGCTTAGCGATCTCATTGCCACCAGAACGCAAGACATTTTAGTTACTGGCATGAATACAATTGTTTTGCATTGACAAACGTGTGTAGATTCTGATGGTGTTTATTTCGATCAATACGTTTTAGTTGAGCCAAGATATATTCATCTGAATTTAAAAGTTGAATATATATACATATATATAGATGTATATATATATGTATATATATGTATATATATATGTGTATATATATGTATATATATGTCTTCATGTTTATGTATATTTTATGTGTAGATTTCAATATATCTCTATATTAAGTTTAATTTCAATATATCTCTATATTAAATTTAATTTCAATATATCTCTATATTAAATTTACATATCTATGTTTATTTTTGCATATAAGTATATATGTACGCACATATATACATATACATATATATACATGTCTGTGTGCATGTGTATGTCTGTGTCTGTGTGTATTATACGGGGAATTTACTGGCATACGTGTACATTTTTCCAAAATATGATATGCGATATAAGAAAAATGGAATGTCTTCGCATTTACACGAGTAAATTTAAATGATTGTGGAAACCAACATTGAAATACGAATTTTACTATAAAAATGAATGAAATATAAATCTGATAAAGATTAAGTTCTTTTGAATTTTTTTTTCGGTCAAGCTTATAATTTCGTAATATTTCCTGCATTGTCTGTCAAAATGGAAAGGAAAATCAATATTTTTGTGAGTTAATTTAACGTTAAATCGTTTAAGTCTATTTTATATTACTAAGCATTTTCGTAGTTTTCTTTCTTCTTCGTTTTGTGTGCATATCCCCAACTGTTAACTCCCTCCGTTCAATTAGAGTCTCTGTTTGGTATCTATACAACCCATGCATCTCCTCCTACTCCTCGTGTCCTTATATCTCTGTGCATTATTGCATTCCCATCACTCTTTATTATTGTTGGGTAACTTTTTTACTTTTACTTATACTTTTACTTATACTTCGGTTTCCGATGTCATACTCATTCCTCTATACTGCATCCGGGTACTTTTTTTCCAAAATATCTTGTAAGCGTTATTTGCCAAATTGGAAATATAGAAATCAATGTACCACTATTTAAAAAAAATACAGGATAAATTTCAATTTAAAATTTTGTAATTTATAAATGTTTAATAAAGAATAGGCATTTATACTCACATTTTCACTATTATTATTGCTATCCACTAATAATTTTTACAGGGACTAGCATTAAATAATTCTTTTGGAGAACAACCTGTGATGTTTCCTGGAATCTGAGTGACAGCATGTTTCCTGAAATTGCTTTACTATAATAATAATAATAATAATAATAATAATAATAATAATAATACCATATTGTATCAAATCATGATTTAAAGCTTTCTATATATCGATGTGTGCAATTCGGATTTAGCAATAGAGATTTTATATTAGGTTACGCAAACACGTACCTACATATGGCTATTGATAAACACAATTACAAATATTTATAAAGATTACAAGCTATTGTTTCTTATCGACTGTAATTATCATTATTATAAATTTAAATGTAGAAAAAAATTCTTACTGGATCTTAATTTGATCATTCTAAATGATACCCCGTAATTTTTATAGCAAACCTGAATGAAAGTATAACTCGGAGATGCATATTCTGAAAATGTAAATATCTTCTGCCAAAAATTAAAATTGGACTTCTTTAATTGGGCGTCAATTATGCACATCTAATTATATATGGACTATGAAACTGGTATCCTACACAGTTTTGTGGAAATTGCTTTAAATAATGCATACACGCAAGTAGGTTAAAAACATTAATAATTTTAAAAAAACATTAATAATAAAATATGCATTTCAAAGTCAAACACTAGCCAACGATAAGTGTGATATGGGCAGATTCTGGCCCCCCAAAACAGCAATTATTACCTGTTTGTCAGCAACATTGCTTATAGAATATGAGGACTAAAGAAAAAATTACAGAAGAACAATGTTTATGAAAAAGTTAAATGCATAGAACATTATATAGTTTTCACCAACTTGCTAAACAATAATTCAGTTTAATTATAAATGCATCAATAATAACATTCATGTTATATATGTATCTATGATTATGTACATGTTATATATATATATATATATATATATATATATATATATATACGCATATATATTATAAATGTATGTAAGTATAGATGTATCTATAATTACATAAATGAGCCCTTTTCAGTCGCTATGCTTGCGTTTTTTGTGTTACCGGAGCTATTTTAACGCGCAGTGATTTTATGGCTTTATTTTCTATTTAATGTGATTACGAACACCAGTACTTTTTACACGCTTTTGTATTTTTTACCTACTATTTTTTACCTGTAATTGCTGGTATGTTCTTATTTTAGACGGATGCCCCTTCAGGAGAGTTGAGGAAACAGATGAGTAATTCTACCATTTCGTAGCAGGAAAGAGCAATTCTTCACAGGTAATTTTTCTTTCATCTTATGTTATTTTTTATCATTTCTTCTTTCTAAAATTTGTTCTTTTTATATCGCTTCATTTGTTGATTCTAATTCAATCAGCTTTCAAGCGTTGTTTGGTTTCAAATCCTTATTTAAAGCCTTCTATACATCATTAGAATTGTATAATGCAGATTTTGAAATACAGTTATTAAATACGAACGATATGTACACCCTTACACATATATGGTTATAGACAAAAACCGTTACATTTTTTAAACAGCACAGTCTATTATTTCTTATACAATCTAATACATGTCTTGTTATTAAAAGTTGCACATGATAAGACTTACTGGGGAAAGTTTTACATCGAGAATGATGAAAGATTCATAGCGCATCGCTGTGAAATGCATTTTTATAAATGCGATTGATTGCAGATTATTGCATGCATGAATGAAATCATAGCATGCCTCTATGAAAACGTCCACTGAAATATAACGCATTTCTACGTACAGCTATGCACGTGTCAACAAAGTGATTTATGCATAGTATTGATTTGTACATATTCATATATATATATATATATACATATATATATACATACATATATACATATACATATATATATATACATATATATATATATATATATATATATATATATATATATATATATACACTCGCGATTTTTTTTAAATCAATACACATTTCGTTGGAAAATTATTTCATCAAATCACTGTATGAATTTGCCTTCACCACTCCACTATTGTCCCAATTATATTTCAGGGAACATCATTTGTTTTAGAAATTTTCAAACAAACCCCTATTTTAATGATGGCCCCCTAGCAGTGATGATCAAACACTACCTCTCTTAAACATAAGAACAAAAATTTTTTGGATCTAACATGCATGGTATCAAAAACATCTTCCTTGCGTGTGTTATATGTTCCCACCCAAAATATTTGTTATTTACGAAGTTGCTATATTTGTAGGATCAGGATGAATGTATTATGCTATTATTCACCCCTTCTTGGTTATGAATAGTTATTTTTATGTATTTACATCATTATACACCCATAACATATTTACATTGAGTAGTTTTTAAAATATATAAAAATTAAAATAATATAAATCTATACACCCTATTTTTTAATCCTTTATATATGCGTTAGATGCATTGTACATTACTGGTGTAGCTTTGACTTGACTCTATGAATCAACTTTGAATCGTTTGATACGATTTAAAAGCACCAGGATAGAGAGCAAATACTAAATTTTACTATTTATATCTTATACTTTTATCACCTTTTAAAGTTATTTTTAAGTTATTCAGCCGTATTTTGCTTCCTATCTTTTTCTTTCTTTGTTAATTTTTTGTGCTAAGCACCCGGACCAAAATAGAGTCAGAGAGTGCGTGACCTTATCAAATGGGTGACATCTCCTTAAGGTGTTACAGATAATATTAAGGCCTTTCGAGCCTTTTATTCGACTATCTCACCTTCTCTCTATTTTTTCCTATGACCTTTCTTTTCATCGCCAGTGGTTGAACTTCTCTTCATCTACATTCCTTTGACTCGGTGATAAATAAAACAAAACAAGATATATTTTCTGTCAGTTAAAAAAGATGAAATTTATAATTTAAATGTTTTCCCCGCAGAATCTGACGCGATGCTTATGTGAGAATATATATATATATATATATATATATATATATATATATATATATATATATATATATATATATATATATATATTAGAATCTGGTTATGGACTATTGCAACAATCTACATATCTATCAGAAAGAAATGCCTTAATATGCCATTTGCCCATTTATGTCCATCTCTGAGACAACAGCTAGCTATACACAAAGCCGAAAAGAAGCCATCTTCATATTTATTCCACATACTAACTGGAACCCTTACCATAATCTCATACATGCATTTTAATGATTGGAATGCTTCACTCACCGAGGAATTAACATGCGAGACACCATGAGATCATTACACAGCAAATTTAAGGAACATACGCAATCACGTGCATCTTCATTTTTAAACCAATTCACACTGCAAAGTTTACATTTTGGCTACATAGTGAAACGTTGGGAACTTTAAAGCTAAGGAGTTTTGCTCATCTGTTAATTACGCTCAGAAGTTAATAACATATAATATAGCATATATATAGCTAACTCTACAATAAATAAACAAAATAAAACCATGATCATATGCGATGGTAATAACAATATAATAAGAAGAAAAATAACAAATACAGATGTAATAAATAAGCAAAATACATAAATATTTATAGTTAAATATATTTAATTGTGTATAAAGTATTGATATAATTTCACACTCCTGTAAAAGTAATAACGCACAAACGTTTATGGGGGCTATGTTCATCTTTTTGTATTTAATCAATAGACTGTAGAACTATTAGACCTGATGTTGATTGATTAAAACATATCACATACAAATTTAACACGACATAATACATAAGGAAATATATGCAAATAAGACTACTTTTGAAAAATAAACCATATATATATATATATATATATATATATATATATATACATACTTCACAATAAAATTATCTAACAAATCAACTGGTATGGAAACCTTGATCGATGTATTTTCCCATGCAATTTGGATGTGCATTTTTATATCCTTTTCATTAACTTCCCTTACTCTATTACATTTAAATAATAAATTAACAACTTTTAATTGTGATTGTCCATGTCTCTAGCAAATAAGGTGTAAACCATTATAACTATTTGCTAATAGTTTCTCCTCTGAAGAGATGGTAGACATCAAAATCCTATAGGATAAGTTATATTTTAAATGTATTTTTGTCTTACATAAAATTATAAAAAAAAAATCTTTTGATCTGAAATTTAAACATTTCACCTCAGAAATTTTTAAATTCATTGAATGACTGAAAGTTTATATATATATATATATATATATATATATATATATATATATATATATATATATATATATATAGCAACAGATCATTATAATTTAAGTATGTAAACTCAGTTCGCTTCCATACCGACTCTCACACAAACAAAAGTAGTAGGCAAAATAATCTCTATTCCACGGATAATTGGTACAACAATTTCTAAACATTTAATCATTTTAATTTAAAATCATTAAATGTTTAGAAATTGCTGCACCAATTATCCGTGGAATAGAGATTATTTTGCCTATTAAAATCTGCATATATATATAAAGCTGAATATGTGTGTGTATGTGTGTGTGTGTTTGTGTGTGTGTGTGTCTGGTCTCGAATAGGCTCCTATATGGTTGACTATTATAGAAAACTGGTCACATATAAGGATAGAAGAGGTATCGAGACACAGAGATGGGTATGCTTGATCTGGCATAACGGTGGTTCATTAAAATTTTGGGGTCTGCGTTCGCGCCTGGTCCACAAAGTATGGAAATAAGAAATTTAAAATAAAAAAAAAACGTTTACAAGTGTTTTTTATATAGATGTAGATAAGAATACTTTGATGTTTTAACTTAAATAGGGATGATATAATAAAATTGTGGCGTCTGCGTTCGCGCCTTGCCTCCATAGAATGGAAATATGCACACACTTTATTAAAGACTTTTCATATTTATCTGCGTAAGTATACTTTGATAATTAATTTTCAGTTTGAAGAAATATGGTATAATAAAATTATGGGGTATTCGTTCGCGCCTGACCTGCATAGAATGGAAATATGTCACAAAGTTTAAAGAGGTTTTTTAATATAGATCCACAGAATATTGTGATAAGTGTTTCAGTGTGAACAGGTACGGTATAATAAATTATGAGGTTTATCTATTATATTTTTACTTTCATCCAATTTTGCTTTGGTTTTGATACCCCCAAATTTGAAGCTATCTCTTTACACCCCTTCCTTTACATACCCTATCATACTTTAATAAATCAGAGTCCATTTTCTGTAGGCAGTTTTTGAACCCAGTCAACGCCGGTATATTTTCTAGTCTATAATATAAAGCTAAACGTGTGTGTGTGTGTCTCGTCATGAATAGGCTCTTATATGGTGGACTATTATATAAACCTGATCACATATAATGATAGAAGATGTATCGAGAAACAGGAATTGTTTGTTCTGGCATAATGATGATTCATTAAAATTGGTGGGACTGCGTACGCGCCTGGTCCACAATGTATGGAAATAAAAAATTTAAAAATTTAAAAAAAAAAAACGCTTACAAGTGTTTTTGATATAGATGTACATAATAAAAAAATTATAAATATGTTTTAACTTAAATAGGGATGGTATACTAAAATTGTGGGGTCTGCGTTCGCGCCTGACCTCCATAGAATGGAAAGAGGCACAAACTTTAATAAAGACTTTTTATATCTATCTGCGTAAATATACTTTGATAATTATGTTTCAGTTTGAAGAAATATAGTATCATAAAATTATGAAGTTCGCGCCTGGAAATATCTCACAAAGTTTAACAAGTTTTTTAATATAGATCCACATCATATTTTGATAATGTTTCAGTGTGAACAGGTGTGGAATAATAAATTATGGGGTTTATCTATTTTATTTGTACTTTCATCATATTTTGCTTTGGTTTTGATACCTCCAAATTGGAAGATATCTCTTTACAACCCTTCCTTTTCATAACTTATCATACTTTCATAAATCAGAGTCCATTATTTTTCTAGGCTGCCTTGTACCCCAGTCAACGACGGCTACTTTTGCTAGTCTCTCTCTCTCTCCCTCTCTCTCTCTCTCTCTCTCTCTCTCTCTCTATATATATATATATATATATATATATATATATATATATATCAGTTTTATAAGGACGTTTTTGCGGGTTTTAACTTTAAAATTTAGATGAACACATATCCGATGAAACTAAATGTGTTGAACGAAATAAAAACCATCAGAATGCACATACTTTTGTCAATGCAAATCAAGTGTATTCATGTCAGTAACCGAAAAATTTATATTAGTAACCGAAAAAATTATATTAGTAACCGAAAAATTTATATTAGTAACCTAAAAATCTTGCAATCATTTGCGATGAATTCGCTGAAGGCGTTTGTAATTTTTCGGTAGCATATTTCAGGTAGAAAGTTGACAAGATGCTTGTAAAAGCAGTAAATCGCAGTCAGAGGTCTGGAGAGTACGGCAGATGATGCAGAGTTTCGAATCCCAATTCGTTCAAGTTCTTTAAGCAACGTCCGGTCGAGCATTGTAGTGAAGGAGAATTGGGCACATTCCGTTGACTAATGCTCAGTGTTGTTGTCAAATATATTATTCTAAGGTTACAATCAGGATTCGGTTCTGGGGTTCGGGAAGGAGTGAGCCACTCTCTTGACAACAGCACGTTTCTGTCCACTTGGCCTCTCGCCATCAATATCAGACTGAACAATCTGAACGTCAGCAACACGAAATACTTTTCAAGAGAAAATGTTCACGACTCTTTTCTTTATGCACCGTCCAGGATTTTTTGTCCTAGCTTTTACATCCTCCTATATAGAAACAAAAGAAAGAGACAGGGGAAAAATAGCTTCTCCCATCATGCTCTGCCATCCCAAGATGCCCTTTGTGTATATTAATGAGCCAGCCATCCTCTCCTTCTTCTTTCCCAAAGAGCGATGCAGATACGCCCGGTACGTTTTATTTTTTTCTAACCATATACCCCACAATTATGCATTTCCTCTGTTGACAGTACTTCTTCGCTGTAACAGTTTCGCATTCAAAAACTAAGATGGATGAAACCGGTTGCAAACCATCAAACAGTCAGCATGACCTTCATTTTGTGCAAATCTGGCGACTTTGTCGGCCTCTTACTACTCAGCTGAACGTCGTCGGCTGTCGTAAATCTGTCAATTTTTATCGCAAGTTATAACCCGACGGTTGTGAAACGTGTCATGCGTAAAAGAATGAATGATAACGCTTCATAACGGCGTTTCTTTTAGATGTCCAAATTATGAAGCGCCCATTTCTCAAACATGTTTTGTCTTTCCCATCTGTCTCAAGTTATTTGAAATAGTTGTACAGGTTACGTCTAAATCAGAAGCAAGTTTTCAAACAATTGTGCGTGGACTGGATCTTACTAAGGCCTTTAATTAATCGTTGTCAACCATCGAAGGCCTCTACTAGGTTCATCATTGTCGCCGTCATAAAATGTTTTAAACCACCATTGTGTTTTGCGTTTAGTAGTGGTTCCTGGAGTAAACGCTTCGTTGATAATGCAAGCGATTTCAGCAGTTTTTCGGTGTAGCTTGAATTTTGCAAATTTACTTTTTTCCATCTTGTATTCGACGTTCTGAAAAAAAGACATAATTGTTTTAAAACAATTGTAAATTAATCGAATTTATGGAGCAAAAACGCTCTTAAAAATGATATAAAAAGTATATATGATGCATAAAAATAATATATAAAAATGATATATAAAGTAAAATATATAATTAGAAATAAAATAAAAAAATCCACAAAAACATTCTAATCAACCTAATATATATATATATATATATATATATATATATATATATATATATATATATATATATATATATCTGTGTGTGTGTACATATATAAACATATACAAATAAATAACATACTTAAGACGTAACCTCACAGCCAAACTCCACAAAAATGTATAAAATAAAATAGCCTGATTATATTTTATACTCAGCTACGTTTCACTATGACGGAGCCCTATGTCACAATTTCAAGTCTGCTGTATATTAAAGCAATTGGAACATTCGACAAAAGAAAAGACTTACAAAACCGATTTTACTTTGAATACAGCAGTGTAGAACTTTGACTTGTCAAGTAAGATTTATTTTTGATAAGCGAGGGGGGTGTTTCCCTGTCGTAAAAGAATGTGACAATCGGGGGGGGGCGTCGCCCGGTCGTGAAATCCACTTACATATGGCATTGTATTTATTTATTTTTTAATTAATAAACGGTTTGTGACAGGTTGAGTGCCATCAGGCAGTAAAAAAGATTGGGGGTGGGTAAGTGCACTTTAATTTTAAAAACAAAAGATAATGTAAAACAAAAGATAATGTAAAACAAAAGATAATGTAAAAAACAAAAGATAGCCTAGAAAACCACGGATAATTTAGAAAACGAAAGATAATGTAAAAAAAAATGTAAAAAAGATAATGTAAAAACAAAATATAATGTAAAAAAAACATAATGTAAAACACAGGATAATGTAAAAACAAAAGATAATGTAGAACAAAAGATAATTTAAAAACAAAGATAATGTAAAAAACAAAAGATAATGTAGAACAAAAGATTATGTAAAAAACAAAAGATAATGTAAAAACATATAATGTAGAACACGAAAGATAATGTAGAAAAAAAGATAATGTAGAAAACAAAAGATAATGTAGAAAACAAAATATAATATAAAAAAGATAATGTTAAAACAAAATATAATGTAAAAACGATAATGTAAAAAACAAAAGATAATTTAAAATAAACAACAGATAATGTAGAAAACAAAAGATAATGTAAAACAAAAGACAATGTAAACAGCAACAGATAATGTAAAAAAAACAAAATATAATGTAAAAAAAGATAATGTAAAAACAAAATATAATGTAAAAAACAAAAGATGATGTAAAAAGAAAAAAAAATAATGTAAAAAACAAAAGATAATGTAAAAAACAAGATAATGTAGAAAACAAATGATAATGTAGAAAACATAAGATAATGTAAAAACTAAAGTTAATGTAAAAAACAAAATATAATTTAAAAAAACAAGAGATAATTTAAAAAAACAAAAGATAATGTAAAAACAAAAGATAATTTAAAATAAGATAATACAAAAACAAAAGATAATGTAAAAATCAAAAGATAATGTAAAAAACAAAAGATAATGTAAAAACAAAAAATAATATAAATAAAAAATAATGTAAAAACCAAACAAAAAAAGATAATGTAAAAAAAGATAATGTAAAAAAAGATAATGTAAAAAACAAAAGATAATGTAAAAAACAAAAGATAATGTAAAAACAAAAGATAATGTAAAAAAAGATAATGTAAAAACAAAAGATAATATAAAAAACAAAAGATAATATAAACAAAAAATAAGTAAACACCAAAAGGTAATGTAAAAATGATAATGTAGAAAACAAAAGATAATGTAGAAACCAAAAGATAATGTAAAAAAAAAGATAATATAAAAAACAAAAGATAATGTAAAAAACAAAAGATAATGTAAAAACAAAAGATAATGTAAAAAAAGATAATGTAAAAACAAAAGATAATATAAAAAACAAAAGATAATATAAACAAAAAATAAGTAAACACCAAAAGGTAATGTAAAAATGATAATGTAGAAAACAAAAGATAATGTAGAAACCAAAAGATAATGTAAAAAACAGGAAAATACTACGCCATGGTGCAAAACTGACAAGTACACAGAAGTAATAAAAAAAAGAACGCGATTTTTAGGCAGTTGAAAAAAGTTGAAAAAATTGAAAAAGTTGAAAAAAATTGGAAAAAATTGAAAACAGTTTTAAAAAATGGAAAAAAATGAAAAAAAAATTGAAAAAATAAACGTTTTTACACTTTTATATGGATGTTATTGAGCTGCTAATTTGGCTTTTTAAAACGAAGCAATAAAATGACCGTTTGCGCATGCGCAGTTTGCAAACAGGGTCAAAAGCAAGATTTTCACCTGACCATCTTTAAACAGGATGCCATTTCTACACAGAAGTATTTTTACGATTTTTGCCAATCTTTTTTATTTTCGGTGTTCGAGAGATCGCCATTAATAACAATAGCAGATCTATGCTGCAACGATGAGTATGACAAAAGTTTTAAAAGACATATATATATATATATACATATATATATATATATATTCACGTCTTTTTTCGTCATTTGTCAACAGCGATAGATTTCCATTTCTTGAAATGTGATAGTCTTATAATACTTTCCTAAATAAATGACTCATACAGTGCTTCATTTTATTATATATTTTTTCAAATATTCAACATGCACTGTGTTTGAATTGATTTCATTGTGTTTATATTTAATTAGTAAGTGAAAGTTCGAAGTCTTCCTTTATCTTATCCCATTTGTATCGTAATATGTGTCTAACATGCAGTAATGACGTCTATCTTATTAAGAAATTGTTTTCAAACAGAAGCCGATGTTCTTGTGACAGATTTGTAAACTTCTGAAATGAAACGTTGAATATTTTTTATGTATTAAATATTTTGGAAGGAGACTTCAACCTTTTTCATACACGAATGTAATTTAATTTTCTAGAACTCCGTCAGAAGGACATCACACGTAATTCTACACACGACACTATTTTACAATGATATTTCATCGTTACGTAATATGAAATGACATTCATAATCACAGAAACCATTAAATTGTTTAGCTAATGCCATATTTTAAACATATGTCTCACACGTGCCACTATGTCGAACCGAAATAACCTCGGAAAGGAAGGTCACCTTATTGACAGCATACGGTGTTCCCATTCTTTCAATTCGCAGAGATTTCTCATAATAAATCTCTTCATATCAGCATTAAAATTGTTTATTTGCAATCTTAAATAATAGATTCCTTATAATCAGTTTACTACAGAAAAGGGTATAACCGGTAATTTGCATTTCATTCCTATTAATCCATCCATCCATCCATCCATCCATCCATCCATACATACATACATACATACATACATACGTACATAATACACACATACATACATACATACATACATACATACATACATACATACACATATATATATATATATGTATATATGTATGTATTTATATATAAATATACATATACATAAATATTTCTTATAGATAGCGCATTAAAAGGAAAACACACACATATCAAGGTTGTTCATGTGCATGTTCCCACTTGATAATTTTCATATATATATATATATATATATATATATGTTGTTGTAAGTACATATATATATATATGTTGTTGTAAGTACAAAAAAAATAAATACTAAATGTGGTTATTCCTGAGCTGTGAAACTTTTCACAGATTTATACGCACTGATGAAGCTCAAAATATGCAATATGTAATAGCTGAGCTATTATACATTCATACGACAAAACTTAATGTTATGCTATGGAGGTTTATGTTACGTAAAAACGATGTTGTAACTATTAATACCTTTTGGAGATTTCAAGCGATATTACGCTTTCAGTGACAAAATGTAGCGAAATAGAAATGAAAGACTTAAAAAAAAAATGAAAATTGATTTTTTGTCAAGCATACACATAAATATATGTAGATACGCAGATACTAACAGACCAGTACGTAATACTATATATAAACATATCACCAAACAAATACACCAATATGTATTCAGACACATATTTAGAATAAAGTAAGTAAATAAGTGGAGATGTGATACTTAAGGTGCATAACTAAATATGAATAAAATTATATACTAAATAATAGTAAAAACAGTGTTTTATCCAATAAAAATTTAAAAATATTACAAGTACAAGGTTACAAAGACAATATATTTAATTATAATGAAATAAATTAAAAGAAAATATGTGTATGAATACTTAAAAAACAGGTAGCACACACATTGAAATCAATATAGAAACAGGCAAGTGCATATATATATATATATATATATATATATATATATATATATATATATATATATATATATATGAAAACATGTAACGTTATTTGTGTTTGGAGGAAAATTTGTATGCTTTCAGAAAATTGACACCTATATTTTGTGTGCTAAACCTAGTCATTTATTGGTTTCTTTTGTAAATGTATACGAATAAAGCGCATATGCTCGAACATCTTAGACAACATGCACAATATCACTAAGCTTACACAACAATTAATAAACAATAAATGCCCTACTAAATGCAGTATACAAGTAATAAAAAAACAAATAAAATCTACAGAATACGTCTGCTTCCATGCAAAAAAGAAAAGAAAAAAAACAGTCACATTCCTAAGGTTTTGTACCATGGCCAACTGATGCCCAGAATAACAACTAACCTTTAAAATACTTTCAATAGCCTACAAACTAACACAATTCTAAAGTCCACGTTTCACTCATTCACGCAATCATGTAACCGTCCAACTTTGTCGCCATTCTCAATCGGTCACTTATACAAAGACAAAATACGTAAAAACATGGCAACTCCAAGTGTAATGAACAGCGATACGTTCTATGGACACACATAAGCACCGCAATCTTGTTCAACATACTAGACATCTATATTCGGCTCAAACTGCTGTATCTGACGTGTGACACTTCCATATATATATTTATATACATATATATATATATATCTGTAATATACATATATACATATATATATATATATATATATATATATATATATATATTTGTAACATATGAAAGTTTATTCGAGAAACGTAGATGCCATTGGATCACGCGTTTACAATTATAATACAACAATTCGACACAACTCCTCTTTGCTCCACTAGCAAATTACTTCAATCTATCTGGACACATATTAGACAACATTAAATGCCTCATGATACATTCAGACCTTTCTAAATTTGCAGACCCCAAAAAATAATTAGATCCTTTGGTCAAACGCAAAATGTATGCCTTAAAACAGATCTCGGGTTTCTGAATTCATATAAATATAAATAATATTATATAATTACATCTATATATAAGTGTATACGTTACATAACATTGCTTATTGCTATATTAATTTAATGAGTTTTCTCAATAGTGATCAATATCATTTTCTTTTGATTTATTAAATGTTTGTTTATTTCGTAATTTATTTTGGCCCTTCTATTGGAACTATTTTTATTTTAATGCTATTAACACTATATTGAGTATATTCTTTTTACGTATATATATTTATACATCATGTTTCATATATTTATATTTATATTTAATTTATTCTA
>NC_136508.1:3237902-3242902 GCF_053919585.1 Euprymna scolopes
ATAAAAGAATTAACGAATCATAATTTATCTGATATACATTCTCGTATAAACTGAATTTTAAACACTTGTAAATAGTGTAGATATGAACGCTCTTTGAATTATCACGTGTTATTCATACTATACATATGGTATGTAGATTATATATATATATATATATATATATATATATATATATATATCTACATGCACAATAATGTGTGTATATGTTTGTGTAATACAACGATCGAATCAACATGAATCTCCCCTAAATAATAAGGACTCATTTTCAGATATTTGCTTAGAATGTCACATGGCCGTTTATCACTAAAATGTCTATGTGTAACTTCAGATTTGGTAGCGTTTCATGAAGCGAAATCCTCGAAAAACGTCGGCTTTTTTTTCTGAAACAATGGCTAAACATTGAAAAGTGTTATTTATGAAACATGTTTTCTAAACGGATTTCAAACACAGAATACCTTCTGTCCCTTTAGAAAATCGACTTTTAATTTCACGACAGTTACGCCGGCTCGAACATTCGACCCGTTTAGAAATGTTGTCTGTCATGTTGATTGCTTAAAAGGGTAGGCTCGTTCTTGGAATATTTCTTATACGTTATAATCAACTCTTTCCGGGTCGTATGATGGTGAAAGATTATCTTATTTCTGAGTCTATGAATACACACACACACACACACACACACACACACACACACACACACACACACACACACACACACACACACACACACACACACACATATATATATATATACATATATATATTATATATAATATATATATAATATATATATATATATATATATATTATATACATAATACATCACGACTTGTCGAAAAGAAATCAATAAAGTGTTCGACTTAACACGTGAAAACTAAAATACAAATGATTTATATAAAAACTGAAATATGTAACATACAATGTTCATATAAATACTCTCTTTCTCTCTCTGCCTTTCTCTCTCTCTCTCTCTCTCTGTATATATGTATATATCCATCTGTATATGCACACGCACACAAATACACACACACACACACACACACATATATATATATATATATATGCAAAATATAAAATTATAAATAACACATTTGTGTATGTGTGTGTTGAATTGTTCTGCATTTCTTTTATCCATTCAACCGTATTTGTGTGCGTGTGTTTGCGTGAGTACTTGTGTGTGAGCGCGTGTTTGTTTCTATTCATTAGTGGGTGGCATTTTTCTATTTCGTGTTTATTACACACTCTCGAATCGGACATAATTTTTAGTTGCATTTTAATTAAAATGCAAATACATAACTGATTGCATATATTGCTTTTACATCGTGCAATGTTAATTTGTTAAATTTAATTGTATTTTAGATTTAGCAAATGGTTTTGAGATAAAAGAAAATATTCAGTCACTAATGAAACCCTGTGCTAAAGATTAAATATGCACCATATTCTTCGCATGGGTAGAAGACAATCCCGGAGGCTTATGCACCTGGAAATAGGGTTTGCGTGTCATTTTCTCGCATTCATAAGGAATAAAAAAAAATCCCTCTCAGCACTCAAATTATAAGGAGCACAAGTCACATCGAAGAAAACGGTGAAACTGCAATAAAGTGTAAAGCTAAATCGACGTCAATATAAGTACTTGCTCCCCTTCACAAATATCCACAAATTGTGTGTGACACCATAGCTCTTCACTCTGGCTACGTAGGTATGAGCTTTGAGCCTGGAATCGACCTCGGCCATTTTCAACAGTCCTGAGTAATTTCAATTCTAATATTATATAATTTACAAATACACACACGCATATTTATATCTTTATAATCTTGTTCTTTAACGTAGCCTTATAAAATTTCATATAAGGATATACATTTTGTATAAGGATATACATTTTATATAAGGATATACATTTTATATAAGGATATACATCTTATGTACCCATTGTCAGTATTTACTTCAACTGTTCTCATGCTTGAGTAGAACAAAGTAATTAGTTATGAGAATACGTATCGTTATAAAGCTATGGAGAATTTTCGGAATTTTATAACATATAAGAATTCGCCAGGCTTATTTTAGCCGCGTAGGGAATTTAAAAAAAAAATACACCTGACGAGTGATATCAGGAATAACATGTAAAATTTTGCGTAGCTTGATTTATATATATGTTTTCATAATATACTTCATCTGTCTGTCCGTACATCTCTCTCTCCTCCCTCTCTCTCTCTCTCTCTCTCTCTCTCTCTCTCTATATATATATATATATATATATATATATGTGTATATATATATATATACATGTATATGTGTGTGCTTTTTTATTTACGTATTGTAACCAAGGCATATTCAATAAAATGTTACTACTAATATAATAACAAAATGACAAAAATTTAATTCCAAAATACATGTTGTTGACAATTTTATATTTTATTCCTTTACATCAACTGATTCTTACAAAAATGTCAACATTATGTACTTTGGAATATAAATTTTTGTCATTTATTCTATATATTGCTCTGTATTCACATTGAGCTTCTTATATAAAGATTGATATATATAATAAGAAAAATATTTTTCTGCAGAAATATAATTATATATATATATATATATATATATATATGGGAAAGAAAAAGCTACTTTATAACATTAGATGGACAGCAATTCCTATGGGCAAACATACGCTGTGATAAATGATTTGTAGATTTGTAAGTTCCAATTACCCGCACCCATAAAGGGAGCGGGTAACTGGTATTTAAGAATAAAATCGCAAATTATCTAGGAAAACAAGTAGGGGTTTTGTGCTTCTGTAAAAAATATGTCACTTCTACGTTTGACCCTTTATTTGTTTAGTGGGGGAAATAATTTATTTTAAATTTCCTTTAATATCCAATGATTGAGAATAGAATGTATGATCACTGATGATAAATGACAATAGAGTTTGCGTTTATGCATGGTATACTACAAGGCATATTCTGTGCCTGTTGCATATCCTATACATGATAAGGTCGCCTATGGAGATATAGCATTAGACATTACTTTGAAATCATTACTTTGAACAAGGTCTAACAAATAAAATATGGTCTGAGGAGAACCCCATAGTTTTGGGATTCGGAATACGAATCTTGAGAAGAGACTATGCAAACACCTGTGCACTAAAGCGAACGATGCGGCTGTCTTTGACGAAATAGGAGCGCGACTAAACATTTGTTTATTTTTTGAATGAATGGATTTTACTCGAGGAGCATTAAAATAAACATGCATATGCCTGTATATGTGTATATCATAAAAAATCCGAATTAATCACTATTAGACTGCCTATATATTGAAATAAAATAATGCGAAATGGTCACTTAGTGTTGGGATTGGTGTATGATTATAAATATGATTATAAATAGTAAACTCTCATATTTAATTCTCATGACTTACAAAAATATCAAGTAAACTCGACATATCCTCTGAGTTCATAATATTCTTTTTAAGCGACTTCTTATTTTAGACTGTAGTTATCATTCGAATTTCAGTGAAATGGTAATTGATATGGGTATTAATATTTAATTGCGAAAGAAAATTAATTATATATATATGCATGTATAAATAATCTTGCGAACTTTTATTAGTGTTGGTTTCAATATTCCACAATACTTACTCCAAGGTAATAATAATAAATAACAATAAACATATTGAATAAATACATCCATGCGGTTTTGTTTAAATATCAAGTTTCCAGATTTCAATGAAATCTCTCTCCATATATCTGTCTCTCTGTTTCTCTTTCCCTCTCCCCCCTCTCTCTCTTTATATATATATATATATATATATATATATATATATATATATATATATATATATATATATATAAAAGAAAGAAACCTCTACTCTCTATTGCATATTGAGCTTTTTGGGGATTAAATTATTTATATATTCTATATATACATACTGGTGAAGTTTAAGATTGCGTATATAAGGTAAACACTACATCCTTTTGATATCATTACTATATATATATATATATATATATATATATATATATATATATATATATATATATATATATATATCCACAATCAAGCAATGCCGTAGCACATACAAACCATGGAAGCCACAAGCTTCGGCGTCCATTGTGGGAAATTATTATATATAATTTCAGAGAATATATATATATATATATATATATATATATATATGTATGTATAAATATATATATATGTATGTACATATATATGTATATATATGTATATACGCATGTATATATATAATTTGTATTTGTAGCTTAACTTATATAAATATATCTATGCACATCTATATGTGTAGATATGAATTCTTATATATATGTATATACACATATATATATATATATATGTATATATATTTCTGTTAATAGGGATAGGTATTGCAAAGTATTTTAGTATACGTTTACACATGGAACAGTTTCACAAATATGAATATACGTGAACATGTATATGATTGTATGTATTTAGATTCATGTAAAGTTGTTTGTTCCGAAACCACATTGACATGCACTGTTTACACACAAGTTTTTTTTTTATTTTCTAGCAGGATTCGCTATTTTGTTATGATTCTCTGGTATCAGGACCACCTTTTCACTTTGTAGAGAGAAGCGGCTACTTTAAAAATGAGTTCGTATAAAGTGTGACATTTTGGGAAATGTGTCTGTGTGTGGAAATGTAGATAAATAGACAAATAAACGTATACACAAACACAAACAAAAATGTTAATATATATATATATATATATATATATATATAAAATATATACACACACATATATATATTATGTGTGACTGAATAATGACAACGTGTAAGATCCATATATTAGTTGAAAAGAGGTCTGTTGTAGAGACATGTATATATGCATACACACACACACCCGTAAACACACACGCAATATATATATATATATATATATATATATATATATGTATATATAAGACTATATGTATGCATATATATATATATATATATATATACATATATATAAGACTATATATATACATATAT
>NC_136508.1:3252902-3620402 GCF_053919585.1 Euprymna scolopes
TGGCACATTAATAAAAAAAATGGATGGCACATTAATAAAAAATAGATGGCACATTAATAAAAAAATGGATGGCACATTAATAAAAAAAATAGATGGAACATTAATTAAAAAAATGGATGGCACATTCATAAAAAAACAATGGATGGCACATTAATAAAAAAATGGATGGCACATGAATAAAAAAATGGATGGCACATTAACAAAAAAAATGGATGGCACATTAATAAAAAAAATGGATGGCACATTCATAAAAAACAATGGATGGCACATTAATAAAAAATGGATGGCACATGAATAAAAAAAATGGATGGGACATTAATAAAACAAATAGATGGAACATTAATTAAAAAAATGGATGGCACATTCATAAAAAACAATGGATGGCACATTAATAAAAAAATGGATGGCACATTAATAAAAAACAATGGATAGCACATTAATAAAAAATGGATGGCACATTAATAAAAAAATGGATGGCACATTAATAAAAAAAATTGATGGCACATTAATAAGAAATGGATGGAATATTAATAAAAAACAATGGATGGCACATTAATAAAAAATGGATGGCGCATTAATAAAAAAATGGATGGCACATTACTAAAAAATGGATGGCACATTAATAAAAAAAATAGATGGACCATTAATAAAAAAAATGGATGGCACATTAATAAAAAAATCGATGGCACATTAATAAAAAATGGATGGCACATAATTAAAAAAAATGGATGGCACATTAATAAAAAAAATAGATGGAACATTAATTAAAAAAATGGATGGCACATTTATAAAAAACAATGGATGGCACATTAATTAAAAAAATGGATGGCACATGAATAAAAAAATGGATGGCTCATCAATAAAAAACAATGGATGGCACATTAATAAAAAAATGGATGGCACATTAATAAAAAAGTGGATGGCACATTAATAAAAAACAATGGATTGCACATTAATAAAAAAATGGATGGCACATTAATAAAAAATGGATGGCACATTAATAAAAAAAATGCATGGCACATTAATAAAAAAATGGATGGCACATTAATAAAAAACAATGGATGGAACATTAATAAAAAACAATGGATGGCACATTAATAAAAAAATGGATGGCACATTAATAAAAAATGGATGGCACATTAATAAAAAAAATGCATGGCACATTAATAAAAAAATGGATGGCACATTAATAAAAAACAATGGATGGCACATTAATAAAAAACAATGGATGGCACATTAATAAAAATGGATGGCACATTAATAAAAAAATGGATGGCACATTAATAAAAAAAATAGATGGCACATTAATAAAAAAAATGGATGGCACATTAATAAAAAATGGATGGCACATTAATAAAAAAAATGGATGGCACATTAATAAAAAAATGGATGGCACATTAATAATAAATGGATGGCACATTAATAAAAAAATGGATGGCACATTAATAAAAATGGATGGCACATTAATAAAAAATGGATGGCACATTAATAAAAAAAATGGACGGCACATTAATAAAAAAATGGATGGCACATTAATAAAAAATGGATGGCACATAAACAAAAAAATGGATGGCACATTAATAAGAAATGGATGGCACATTAATAAAAAAAATGGATGGCACATTAATAAAAAAATGGATAGCACATTAATAAAAAATGGATCGCACATTAATAAAAAAATGGATGGCACATTAATAACAAAAATAGATGGCTCATTAATAAAAAATGGATGGCACATTAATAAAAAAAATAGATGGCTCATTAATAAAAAATGGATGGCACATTAATAAAAAAAATGGATGGCACATTAATAAAAAATGGATGGCACATTAATAAAAAAATGGATGGCACATTAATAAAATATAGATGGCACATTAATAAAATATAGATGGCACATTAATACAAAAATGGATGGCACATTAATAAAAAAATGGATGGCACATTAATAAAAAAATGGATTGCACATTATTAAAAAATGGATGGCACATTTATAAAACAAATGGATGGCACATTAATTAAAAATGGACGGCACATTAATAAAAAAATGGATGGCACATTAATAAAAAACAATGGATGGCACATTAATAAAAAAATGGATGGCACATTAATAATAAAATGGATGGATCATTAATAAAAAATGGATGGCACATTAATAAAAAACAATGGATGGCACATTAATAAAAAACAATGGATGGCACATTAATAAAAAAATGGATGGCACATTAATAAAAAAATGGATGGCACATTAATAAAAAACGATGGATGGCACATTAATAAAAAACAATGGATGGCACATTAATAAAAAACAATGGATGGCACATTAATAAAAAAAATGGATGGCACATTAATAAAAAAATGGATGGCACATTAATAAAAAAAATAGATGGCACATTAATAAAAAAAATGGATGGCACATTAATAAAAAATGGATGGCACATTAATAAAAAAAATGGATGTCACATTAATAAAAAAATGCATGGCACATTAATAATAAATGGATGTCACATTAATAAAAAAATGGATGGCACATTAATAAAAATGGATGGCACATTAATAAAAAATGGATGGCACATTAATAAAAAAATGGACGGCACATTAATAAAAAATGGATGGCACATTAATAAAAAAATGGATGGCACATTAATAAAAAATGGATGGCACATAAACAAAAAAATGGATGGCACATTAATAAGAAATGGATGGCACATTAATAAAAAAATTGATAGCACATTAATAAAAAAATGGATCGCACATTAATAAAAAAATGGATGGCACATTAATAAAAAAAATAGATGGCTCATTAATAAAAAATGGATGGCACATTAATAAAAAAAATGGATGGCACATTAATAAAAAATGGATGGCACATTAATAAAAAAATGGATGGCACATTAATAAAATATAGATGGCACATTAATAAAATATAGATGGCACATTAATACAAAAATGGATGGCACATTAATAAAAAAATGGATGGCACATTAATAAAAAATGGATGGCACATTTATAAAAAAAATGGATGGCACATTAATTAAAAATGGATGGCACATTAATAAAAAAATGGATGGCACATTAATAAAAAATGGATGGCACATTAATAAAAAAATGGATGGCACATTAATAAAAAAATGGATGGCACATTAATAAAAAATGGATGGCACATTTATAAAAAAAATGGATGGCACATTAATTAAAAATGGATGCCACATTAATAAAAAAATGGATGGCACATTAATAAAAAATGGATGGCACATTAATAAAAAAATGGATGGCACATTAATAAAAAAATGGATGGCACATTAATAAAAAATGGATGGCACATTTATAAATAAAATGGATGGCACATTAATTAAAAATGGATGGCACATTAATAAAAAAATGGATTGCACATTAATAAAAAATGGATGGCACATTTATAAAAAAAATGGATGGCACATTAATTAAAAATGGATGGCACATTAATAAAAAAATGGATGGCACATTAATAAAAAATGGATGGCACATTAATAAAAAAATGGATGGCACATTAATAAAAAAATGGATGGCACATTAATAAAAAATGGATGGCACATTAATAAAAAATGGATGGCACATTAATAAAAAAATGGATGGCACATTAATAAAAAAATGGATGGCACATTAATAAAAAAAAGATCGCATATTAATAAAAAAAATGGATGGCACCTTAATAAAACATGGATGCCACATTAATAAAAAATAGATGGCACATTAATAATAAAATGATGGCACATTAATAAAAAAAATGGATGGCACATTAATAAAAAAATGGATGGCACATTAATAAAAAATGGATGGCACATTAATAAAAAAAATGGATGGCACATTAATAAGATATGGATGGCACATTAAAAAAAAATGGATAACTCATTAAAAAAAATGGATGGCACATTAATAAAAAAAATAATGGCTGGCACATTAATAAAAAAAATGGATGGCACATAAATAAAAAATGGATGGCACATTAATAAAAAAATGGATGGCACATTAATAAAAAATGGATGCCACAATTATAAAAAAATGGATGCCACATTAATAAAAAAATGGATGGCACATTAATAAAAAATCGATGGCACATTAATAAAAAAATGGATGGCACATTAATAAAAAAATGGATGGCACATTAATAATAAATGGATGGCACATTCATAACAAAATGGATGGCACATTAATAAAAAATGGATGGCACATTAATAAAAAATGGATGGCATATTAATAAAAAAATGGATTGCACATTAATAACAAAATGGATGGCACATTAATAAACAAATGGATGGCACATTAATAAAAAATGGATGGCACATTAATAAAAAAAAGGGATGGCACATTAATAAAAAAATGGATTGCACATTAATAACAAAATGGATGGCACATTAATAAAAAAATTGATGGCACATTAATAAAAAAATTGATGGCATATTAATAAAAAAATGGATTGCACATTAATAACAAAATGGATGGCACATTAATAAAAAATCGATGGCACATTAATAAAAAAATGGATGGCACATTAATAAAAAAATGGATGGCACATTAATAAAAAAATGGATTGCACATTAATAAAAAAATGGATGGCACATTAATAAAAAAATGGATGGCACATTAATAAAAAATGGATGGCACATTAATAAAAAAAAGGGATGGCACATTAATAAAAAAATTGATGGCATACTAATAAAAAAATGGATGGCACATTAATAAAAAATGGATGGCACATTAATAAAAAAAATGGATGGCACATTAATAAAAAATGAATGGCACATTAATAAAAAAATTGATGGCACATTAATAAAAAATTGATGCCACAATTATAAAAAAATGGATGCCACATGTATAACAAAATGGATGGCACATTAATAAAAAATGGATGGCACATTAATAAAAAAATGGATGACACTTTAATAAAAAAAATGGATGGCACATTAATAAAAAATGGATGGCACATTAATAAAAAATGAATGGCACATTCATAACAAAATGGATGGCACATTAATAAAAAAATGGATGGCACATTAATAAAAAATGGATGGCACATTAATAAAAAAATGGATTGCACATTAATAACAAAATGGATGGCACATTAATAAAAAAATGGATGGCACATTAATAAAAAAATGGATGGCACATTAATAAAAAAAATGGATGGCACATTAATAAAAATGGATGGCACATTAATAAAAAAATGGATGGCACATTAATAAAAAATGGATGGCACATTAATAAGAAATGGATGGCACATTCAAAACAAAATGGATGGCCAATTAATAAAAAATTGATGGCACAATCATAACAAAATGGATGGCACATAAATAAAAAATGGATAGCACATTAATAAAAAATAGAGGGCACATTAATAAAAAAAATGGATGGCACATTAATAAAAAATGGATGGCACATTAATAAAAAAAATGGATGGCACCTTCATAACAAAATGGATGGCACATTAATAAAAAATGGATGGCACATTCATAAAAAATTGATGGCACATTAATAAAAATGGATGGCACATTCATAACAAAATGGATGGCACATTAATAATAAAATGGATGGCACATTCATAAAAAATGGATGGCACATTAATAAAAAATGGATGGCACATTAATAACAAAATGGATGGCACATTAATAAAAAATGGATGGCACATTAATAAAAAAAATGGATGGCACATTAATAAAAAATGGATGGCACATTAATAAAAAATGGATGGCATATTAATAAAAAATGGATGCCACATTAATAAAAAAAATGGATGCCACATTAATAAAAAATGGATGGCACATTAATAAAAAAATGGATGGCACATTAATAAAAAAAAAGGATGGCACATTAATAAAAAATGGATGGCACATTAATAAAAAATGGATGGCACATTCATAACAAAATGGATGGCACATTAATAACAAAATGGATGGCACATTAATAAAAAATGGATGGCACATTAATAAAAAATGGATGGCACATTCATAACAAAATGGATGGCACATTAATAAAAAAAAATGGATGGTACATTAATAAAAAAAAATGGATGGCACATTAATAAAAAATGGATGGCACATTAATAAAAAATGGATGGCACATTAATAAAAAAAATGGATGGCATATTAATAAAAATGGATGGCACATTAATAAAAAATGGATGGCACATTAATAAAAAATGGATGGCACATTAATAAAAAAAATAGATGGCACATTCATAACAAAATGGATGCCACATTAATAAAAAATGGATGGCACATTAATAAAAAAATGGATGGCACATTAATAAAAAATGGATGGCACATTAATAAAAAATGGATGGCACATTAATAAAAAATGGATGGCACATTAATAAAAAATGGATGGCACATTAATAAAAAAATGGATGGCACATTAATAAAAAAATGGATGGCACATTAATAAAAAATGGATGGCACATTAATAAAAAATGGATGGCACATTAATAAAAAAATGGATGGCATATTAATAAAAATGGATGGCACATTAATAATAAATTTAGTGTGATTTATACACCTCGCTATGTCTGTCTACCTTTCTTCATTTTTTTTTAATGTACCTTCTTCGAGACGAAAACTCGTGAAATGACACTAAGTAGATCAAATAATTGCACTTTTGTGGATCGTTTTTTATTCTAAGTTTTAGCCTTTGAAAATATTTCTTCAAAAAGGGATCAAAATTGAAATCGGAACTTGTAAAGCATGTGCCCACTACAACTACTCTTATACGCATGCGCAAATTGTTATACAAATGTTTTCTAATATAATTTTACTTCGGTTTCGATTCTTGCTACTGACACCCAAGTCCTAATTTTTCTTATAACTTTTAGAATAACGACTATACATTGGGTAGAATATCATAAAAAACTATAAATAGAAAATTAATTCTATAATCGTATATAAGAAATCTGCGTAAATTAAATATCTGATTAAAGCGGCTTTTACGATTGGACTACGCCGGCGTCGAGGTTAGGGTTGGTGAATTGAAGCTGCATCTTTAAATCATTAATATAAATTGGGTACCATCTCAATTCATAATAATTTACGAGACTGAAATGGTATTTAATTCATAAAAAAATATCGCTCGATCACAAACACTTATTCGTTTCCTTGTGGGCGAAACAATAACATAATTTTAACGCAGTTCGTTTTCAAGAATTTTCGTTAATCAAATAGAGCATTCCTTTCTTCAAAATCAATCAGGAACCATTTTATATTCACAATTTTGTTTTGAAAACTTCTCAAACAAGTTGGCTGTACAGACATGTACATATGTTAATTTTTTACTCCGGAAATGGTTAAATAAGTTGACGATTTAAAAGCTATATTTTATGGAGAGGAGGGCAAGTATTTTAAATGGCCAAACTATTTTAATAAAAAATTAAAATCATAAAACTATTTTAATAAGCATTTTAAATCATAAAAAATATGGTTAAAAAGAACTAAAACTATATTATTAAACATTTAAAATCATGAAAGTTTGTAAAACACTGAAAATCATAAAACATTTAAAATCATATATTAACACAAACAATTAAAATATATATATTAACACAAACAATTAAAATATATATATTAACACAACCAATTAAAATATATATATTAACACAAACCATTAAAATCATAAAGCTATTTTAATAAACATTGAACATCACAAAAAATTTGTAATACACATTTTAAATCAGAAAACAATTTTAATAAACATTTAAAGTATAAAACTATTTTTAAAAACATTTAAAATCATTTAAATATATAATTAAGTTTTAAAAATGTAAAACTATATTAATTATCGTTTAAAATTATAAAACTAGATTAATATACATTTACAATCAGAAAACTGTTTTAATACACATTTAATATCATGAAACTAGTTTAGTAAACATTTAATATATTAAAACTTATATAATTCCTTTTAAAGATGTAAAACACTATTTATTAACATTTAAAATTATAAAACTAGTTTTGTAAACATTAAACTGTATAAAACCTTTCGGATGAACGTTTAATATAAACTAATTTTATAAACTTTAACATCAGAACACTATTTTTAGAAGCATTTAAAATTATACTACTATTTTAATAAATAATTAAAATCAAAGAACTATTTACGTTAACATTTAAAACTATAAAAATATTAATTAAACTTTTAAAATCATAAAACTATTTTATTAAACATTTTAAATCATAGAATTATTTTAATAAACATTCATAATTATTAAACTTTTTATGAATTAGAAAACGTAAAACTTTATTATTATCATTTAAAATCATAAAACTATTTTAATAAACATTTTAAATCATATAACGCTTTACATAAACATTTAAATCATAAACCTATTTTAATAAACATTAAAAACATAACACTTTTTAATAAACATTCAAAATCATAAAACTATTTTATTAAACATTTAATATCATAAAACTATTTTATTAAACATTTAAACTCATAAAACTATTTTAATAAATCTTTGCAAAAATAAAACTACTATAATTTATTTTTAAACCTATTTTAATAAACGTTTTAAATCATAAAAATGGTTTTATCATGTTTATTAGAGAAAAGATTATTATAAGTGATACCACCAAAGTTATAACACTACATATTCATTTATTATCATTATTTATTAAACTTACTCTGTCTTTCTGTCTGTTTCCATTATTTTGCTTTCAGATTTTGCTTTTGGTTTAGATTCGTGCTGATGGAACCGAAGTAAAATAAAGAATACATATTTAGTATGACATAATCATAATCATATTAAAATAATAATCATATGATATAATTTATAGAGAATTGAGGATTTTTATTTTTATAATATACACTACCGGACCTACCGGACACTCCTACATCCTCTTGCCGGCTGCAAATGTGGAGAGAGGTAGACCCTCAGTCTACACATCTAGCACTGCCAGAGCCCAGTGAAACCTTACCACCTGGCACACACCTGTCCCGTTCGGAGTGGGCCACTCTGAATAGGGCAGTTGCAAAAACTGGCGACAACCTCCTTATGTGGGGTTACTCTACAACTGCTGAATGCCCCTGTGGTGCCCAAGTTCAGACCATCAAGCACATTTTAACATCTTGCACACTGGGGCTCAACTGCACGGACGAAGACCTTAGTGTTGGTAATGAAACCGCACGCCGCTGGTTGAAGAGATGGAGCGACAAGATATGAAATAATATACACTAAATCTAAATCAATTAAAATATGTTTACACGTATGTTATGACCGGGCAACTCCCGGCCCCCTAGCACAGCCGGAGCACTAGTAAACTGAAACCACATTCATTAAGTGAAAATAATTAAAGTGAATTATATAGCTATAAGTGTATATTAAGTGAAAATAATTAAAGTGAATTATATAGCTATAAGTGTATATTAAGTGAAAATAATTAAAGTGAATTATATAGCTATAAGTGTATATTAAGTGAAAATAATTAAAGTGAATTATATAGCTATAAGTGTATATTAAGTGAAAATAATTAAAGTGAATTATATAGCTATAAGTGTATATTAAGTGAAAATAATTAAAGTGAATTATATAGCTATAGATTATTTTAAAGTGATTTTCTCTGATTTAATATTTGACTATATTCTCATCTTTAGATTCTCTAAATGATAAAACTACGCTTTTTATTAACATTTTTCCGGTTTTTCTTTGCAGTTCAGTTGGACTTATTTGTAAAATATGTTAGATTTTCTGTATATCTTTAGCAACCAATATTGTTTTAAAAACTTTTTTCCTGATCAGAGTAGGGTTTGACATTGAGTATCTGTGATTGAAGCATAGAGAAGCATTTTGTGAGCGATTTAATTGTAATTTATTAAAACGAATTAAAAATACAATAACTGATTTTGTATTTTAACTAAAAGATTTGCATCGATGAAACCTTTCACTTTCTTTGAGTGTATTTTTTTGAAGTTCCAAATATTTATACGATTTTATAGCGTTTATATAATTAATACAGTTTGATTCATATTAGTCAATCTATATCGTATGAAGCAACTGGGATTAAACTAATTCTCGGGGATATAATTAGCATATAATAACCATATAATTAACATGCTTTCTCCTGAAGATTAAAACTTAGAAATAAACTTATTCGAAAAAAGAGTTAATCTATCTATCTATCTATCTATCTATCTATCCATATTCTATTATATAAGAGGGTTTTTTTTCTATCAGTGTATGTGAGAACGTTCCTTATGGACTCGGACACGACTGGGGCATTTTTTAAAAAAAGATTACATGAAGATATTTGATGTATCTTATGTATGTTTTGTATCGGAACGCATCTGAAAAAAGTCCGTAAAATAATTCTTGGATGGGACTGTTTCTGTTTGAAGCACTATTGAACCATGTTACTTGATTTAGAATTTTAAACTTTAAATAATTCCATTTTTTACTGATAATTTTATAAAACAAACAGCAGATTCTATATATATATATATATATATATATATATATATATATATATATATATATATATATATATGTATGTATATATATATATAGGCGCACATGTGTGTGTGTGTGTGTGTGTGTGTGTGTGTGTGTGTGTGTGTGTGTGTGTGTGTGGGTGGGTGTGTGTGTGATACTTACTTACTAAGACGAAGAGCTATTGAGAGAAGGGAAAGTCTCTGTGTGTCAAAACACATAAAAATAAGAATATAAATTGATTGATTTTCTCAATAGGAGTCCATTCTCTTATTCTCGATATTGATATCAAATTCCTGTATTTAAACCACGATTCTCGAGGTGATGGATATCGCAGACAGGTCAAACGCTATGGATGTTTCTAACAATAATTATGTCTGAAATTGGCGCTGAAATCCAACCGAATTTCATACCGCTTAATAATATTACATCGTCATAGATGGGTACATGCATAATAATAAACTAACATACTGGTTTATACATATATATATATATATATATATATATATATATATATATATGTGTGTATATGTATATATATGTATATGTATATAGATATGTATATATATATATATATATATATATATATATACTAGCAGTTGATTGGGCGAAAAAGAAGCCTTTAAAAATGGGATCTGCATTATATAACAAGATAAGTAACTTTTTATTTTTCATAAACTTATATTTATTTTTATACATAATTTTTGTATTCTATAGTCCCTTCAAACTTATAGATATGCAGGCAAACATACACACATATGCTTATTCCCAATCAAGGATTATCAAAGGAAGCTCTAGGTTAATCTCTATGAGCGTGCCTAGTTATAAGTAAGAACACTAAGGTCCCACTTCCCTTGGTTAGGGTGAGCGTTGTAATCCATCAAAACTTTCCTAACCCCATGGTGGGTTATCATGCCGTATTTGGTAACTCTACGAGCGTACATTAAATGGTATTAGCGTGCACAGGTCTTCCAGTTATTAGTAACCCACCCTGGAGCTCCACCCACGTTAGTAAGAGTGAGCGATGTAACCATCAAAACTTTCCCTTCCGCATGGTGGGTTATCCTGCTTAATTTAGTAGCTCGACGTAAAATGGTGTAAGCGTGCACAGGGTTCCTCCATATAAGTAACCTCTCCCCTGGGGCCCAAGTTTATTATAGACTTTTCAGATCTTTGATACATCTTCTATCATTGTATGTGATGTAATAATAAACTATATGAGACTATTCGTGTAGACAGACATACACACATACATTGAGCTTTATATATATATATATATATATATATATATATATATATACTCGGGTTTTTTATATTCAAAAGTAATGGACTAATGAATTCAACGAGGTTGTTAGATAGTGCTCAATAAAAAGAGCTGATAATACTTGTTTATTGTTATATAAACATGCTCACATCCCGCTGCGGGATGTGAGCATGTTTATATAACAATAAACAAGTATATATATATATATATATATATATATATATATATATATATATATATATATATATAGTCATTCACAGACAGTACTGTTTCTAGTTTACTAGATCGGCTAGAAAAGCAAATGCCTCAAGCCGGGACCGAAACTCAACAGGCCAACTGACAGTTTGCGCTTCTACTCTTGCGCTATCTTACAATATTAGCCCAATGCAAGCAAATTCTGGATGTCAACAAACGTAAACATCTTTTCAGCGAGCCTGAGAGCTCGTACTTGTTTTTACCTCATGAGCAATACATTAAGCTGAGTGGCATGTTGGAGCCTTCCTTACGAGAAATCTACTACCAAAAGAGGTTATAATTTAATTTACACACACATTTTATGATTCAAAACTCAATTCTGATTAATGCTTAGTTTTAAAATATGCAAATCACGATATGATTTGCGGCGATTTTAAATTGCACCCCTTCTTTTATCGTAAATTTAATTCATTAATAAGAAAAAAAATGAGGTACACTCGGTCTTGAAAAAGGGATCATCCAATCAACAGCAGCATGCTCTACCACTAAGCTATATGTTTAGCTCTCAATAGTTATCTATTTTTTAAAGCAGAAATCATTTTTGGAGATTTTATTATCTCTCTTGAGGACCTAACGTAAAATATTATCCTGCAAAAGCTATATATTTATCTATAAGAAAGAAAAACAAAAAAAGCTATATATTTATCTATAAGAAAGAAAAACAAAAAAAAGCTATATATTTATCTATAAGAAAGAAAAACAAAAAAAGCTATATATTTATCTATAAGAAAGAAAAACAAAAAAAGCTATATATTTATCTATAAGAAAGAAAAACAAAAAAAGCTATATATTTATCTATAAGAAAGAAAAACAAAAAAAGCTATATATTTATCTATAAGAAAGAAAAACAAAAAAAGCTACATATTTATCTATAAGAAAGAAAAACAAAAAAAAGCTATATATTTATCTATAAGAAAGAAAAACAAAAAAAGAGCTATATATTTATCTATAAGAAAGAAAAACAAAAAAAGCTATATATTTATCTATAAGAAAGAAAAACAAAAAAAGCTATATATTTATCTATAAGAAAGAAAAACAAAAAAAGCTATATATTTATCTATAAGAAAGAAAAACAAAAAAAGCTATATATTTATCTATAAGAAAGAAAAACAAAAAAAGAGCTATATATTTATCTATAAGAAAGAAAAACAAAAAAAGCTATATATTTATCTATAAGAAAGAAAAACAAAAAAAGCTATATATTTATCTATAAGAAAGAAAAACAAAAAGAGCTATATATTTATCTATAAGAAAGAAAAACAAAAAAAGCTACATATTTATCTATAAGAAAGAAAAACAAAAAAAAGCTATATATTTATCTATAAGAAAGAAAAACAAAAAAAGAGCTATATATTTATCTATAAGAAAGAAAAACAAAAAAAGAGCTATATATTTATCTATAAGAAAGAAAAACAAAAAAAGCTATATATTTATCTATAAGAAAGAAAAACAAAAAAAAGCTATATATTTATCTATAAGAAAGAAAAAAAAAAAAAAGCTATATATTTATCTATAAGAAAGAAAAACAAAAAAAGCTATATATTTATCTATAAGAAAGAAAAACAAAAAAAAGCTATATATTTATCTATAAGAAAGAAAAACAAAAAAAGCTATATATGTATCTATAAGAAAGAAAAACAAAAAAAGAGCTATATATTTATCTATAAGAAAGAAAAACAAAAAAAAGCTATATATTTATCTATAAGAAAGAAAAAAAGAGCTATATATTTATCTATAAGAAAGAAAAACAAAAAAAGCTATATATTTATCTATAAGAAAGAAAAACAAAAAAGCTATATATTTATCTATAAGAAAGAAAAACAAAAAAAGCTATATATTTATCTATAAGAAAGAAAAACAAAAAAAGCTATATATTTATCTATAAGAAAGAAAAACAAAAAAACTATATATTTATCTATAAGGAAGAAAAACAAAAAAAGCTACATATTTATCTATAAGAAAGAAAAACAAAAAAAAAGCTATATATTTATCTATAAGAAAGAAAAACAAAAAAAAAGCTATATATTTATCTATAAGAAAGAAAAACAAGTCTGAAGATCGTTTTTTTTTTTACTATTTTCTATACTTATCGGATTAATCTTAAAACATATCTAAGAATAGTGGAAGACGTATAAATTCCATCTGTGCAAATTTAAATATATATAAATATATATTATTTAATAGAAAATTGTCTCTGCAAAAATAAATTTGTAATTTGCAGAAAGTAAAATATACCTGAGCGCATTTACCCACCGGGGAAATCCGGGCACTCCACGCTTCGTTTTATGTGCACATTCTCTTATACATTCGCTATTTTTGGTTAGATTTATATTTACATATTCTATATAGTTTTTCTTATTACATTTTCACCTCATACAAGGCACATTGCCACTTTGGTGTAGGGGGCTACTATCAGGGGCAGCAACTACTGGGGTACTATGTAGGGATTTGGGCAGCAAGATGTTGGTTCACGTTGCACTTGAACTTCTGCACGTCAGTACAGTTGGGGAAGCAGGGACCTGGAATGGAATTCCAGAGTCTAGCGGTTCTGGGGAAGAAACTACTGGAGTAGAAAGATCTTTAACATCTAGGGACTTCTACAGTGTGGGGGTGGGATTTTGCAGCCTGTCGGGTCTGTCGGGGGTGTTCACGTCGTGGGGGCACAAGTGCTTGCAGTTCGTCAGAGCATTCACCATTATAATACTTGTAGAACAGGCAGAGGGATGCAACGTTTCGTCGATGGGACAGAGGCTGAAGCTTAGATGTCAGTTCAGGGCCTATCAGATTTGCGACTCTCTTTTGAACCTTGTCAAGGAGCGAGAGACTAGTAGCCGATGCACCAGCCCAAATATGACAGCAAAACTCCATACATGGGCGAATGGTGGCCTTATAGAGGTACAGGATACTTTCGGGTGTTAGTAGTTTTCTAGCACGGTAGAGAGACCCCACCTTCTTTGCAGCGGCCTTGGCAATGCCCTCGATGTAATTGTTCCAAATCATGTTTCCTGTGAACGTTAGACCAAGGAGCTTGAAAGACGTACTCTAAGATAAAGAGTTGTTGGCCATTGCTATAGGTGCTAGAAAAGGTTTCTTGTAATTATTGAAGGAAACTAGTTTAGTCTTGGCGGCATTGAACGTGACCATCCATTTTTGTCCCCATTCAACTACAGATTGGAGGTCATCTTCTAGTGTTTCTGCCATTTCTTTAGAGATGTGTTCATTTGTTTTCCTGTCGTGACTGTTATAGAGTGTGGTGTCATCAGCATATATACCCATCTCAGAGGAATTTTTGTCGAGTAGGTCATTTATGAATATCAGGAACAGCAGAGGTCCAAGGATAGACCCCTGGGCCACTCCGGCATTTATATCATATTGTTTAGATGTACGACCGTCGAGGACAACCGGGATTTTTCTCTTATCTAAGAAGGATTTATGTTAAGTACACTACCAGTGATACCGTATGATCTAATTTTCCTGAGGAGACCCTCATGTCATACCCTGTCAAAAGCCTTAGATATATGTAAAGCTACCGCTCTGTCCTCCCCCGCTTTGTCCAGTGAATGGTATATACGTTCAGAGATTACTAGATTACAGTTAGAATGTCTGCTGTGGAACGGGCTTGTCTAAATCCATATTGTTTGTCAGAAGCTTAGCATCTGTAAGGTGCCGGACTAGAGCATGGTTAATTATGGTCTCAAATATTTTGGCGAAAGTGGGAGGAGGCTAATGGGGCGATAATTTGATGGGTCAGTTCTTTCGCCAGAATTCTTGAATATTGGTACCACAGAAGCAGTTTTCCAACAGCCCGGAAAGCATGATTCATTAAGGCATTTGTTGTAGAGTTTGGAGAGAACTGGAGCTACTTCAGCTGAGCACTTTTTTAATAGCACAGCTGGGATGAAGTCGGGTCCACATGCTTTAGAAGTGTCAAGATTTTTTATGATAGCATGTACTTGAGCAGGGGTGATTTGTAGATCGTCTAGCGTGGGGTCTGTCCGCATAGGAAATTCAGGTAGGGGGTTGTTGAAAGGGTCCAGTGTGGAGTTTGAGGCAAATCGACTGGCAAGCATGTTAGCCTTTTCGGTTGCTGAGCAAACAACTTCAAAGTCCGTAAACGACCAAGTTCTCTCTCATTCTCTCTTCTCTGATCTTGGTCACATGGTACAATGGGGAAAAAGGTGGCTGGATACTTTTAATGCATCTAAAGCCAAGATTCTATTTTTATATAATCAACGCTCTGATACCCATCTGGCATCAATTGAAATGAACGACTCTCGTCTTAGGGAGGCTTCATGTTGCTTCTGGGCTTGACTTTTACTCTCTATCTGAGATGGAACACGTATATCAAATCAATTGCCAAGGTCGCTGGAAAATGGTGAGATCCTTCTACAACTGCAGTAGATATCTGATGCAATTCTCTACATACATAAAAGCCAGGTACGGCCAACGACGGTAACTGTTGCCACATCTGGAAAGAAGCTGCTAGAAGCAGCTTATTTTGCCTTGACAAAGATCAAAATAGACTTCGTAGCTTAGTGGGAGGGTGCCCTTTTCACTTCCATGCAACCCTTTCCCCACAGAAGAGCTTTTCTTTGCTTTATCGTTATTTTCATGGCAAGTGCTAATCTGAACTTCAATCTAGGCCCCTCCACCAAACTTTCACGAAAAGCACTCGTCTAGCCAAAACTACTATCAATAATTTCCCACACTCTTTATCTGTTCCTAAATCTAAATGTACATTGCATGAATAAAGCTTCTTCCTTAGAACTGCACACCCGTGGAACTCTCTTCCGATTGCCTTCTTAGCTGACTACAATCTGATCGTCTTCAAGTCCAACGTAAACAAGTCCTTAATGAACCGCCCCCCCTAAGTAATCCAATTTACAAAGCTCCCACTACTTGTATTTACTACGCGATAATCACATTTACTAATGCACACCCATTCACCTTTATCCTTGATAAGTGGTGATACCTGTGTAAAAAAAATCCACATCTTAATCTTTCTTAGGCAGAGTTATAATCAGTAGCCCCTTATGTTCAAGTGGCAATATCCCTTGTTTGAGGTGGAGTTGAGTAAAAATAAATATAGCTCGTCCATCCGGATAGATGTTAAAACAAATGAGTTTGTTCAATGCATTTGATGTTATTATTTAAATAAGTTAGCGAGTATTTCCTATTTTTTCAGGATTTTTTAAATTTATATTTCGTGCATGAATAAAACAGCGTAACTACTTTTCTGAAGACTCTTTTGATTATATCTGAAATTGGCGAAAAATATATATCAGTTAAATTGCTAAAATATATATGCTACTAACTATGCCACAAAACATGATTTCTCAATAATGATTCAAGAATGTATTATTTGTCGGTGCTTGTTTGGAATATCCATAGACATGTACTCCTAACTATGAACATAAAAAACAAACAAACCAAGTTCCGACATTTACTAAAAATCCGCTACTTCTTTTTATCATTTTTCAATCAATTAGGAAGATAAAGTTTAGACGTTCACGCAATCGTTTTGATACGTTTATTATTTTAGAATTTTTTGATACCTGTATTTTTATGGAACTGTTAATTTGGAAATTTTTTAATACATATTTTTGTGACACAACGAGAATTTTAGAATTTTCTTGTTGACGATGAACGCAGTTTTTTTATGCTTAATCAACCATAATAAAAATTAGTTAAAAAACAAAGAGATTACATTTTCTACAGCCGACTTCCTAAAAATTCTAGGAAAGTTGTGACGTTAAACAAAATGTCCAAATATTTACGGATAGACAAAAGTATCGCAAACAATCACAACTTAGCAAGCAATAAGCAAAAAATTGCAATATAACTGATGATTTGTGAAATAAGCAAATGAAATTTTTAATGAAAACGAAGTCAGTATTTAACATTGCAGAAAGTACAAAAGTAGGCGCTTTCATAACAGCTTTAATATTACTGGGGATCAGTACACACACACACACACACACAAATATATATATATATATATATATATATATATATATATATATATATATATATGGCTCATTCCATTCAAAATCGACAAGGGGTTAAATCATGTTGGACACGAATTTATTTTAAATTTGCTACGCTTCTAGATCTCCATGAAACGACTTGAATGGAACCTGTTACACATCTCAAGGTCAAGGGGTTTGTGATATATGATCTTGACCTTTTTGCAAAAGTGTGAATTTATATGGAGAGGTGACTAACTTTAAAAGATGATATCTCTGGTATTTATGGGCCTACAAAGTTCATTACTATTTCATTCTAAAGTACTGTGATGGATCTACAATTTTTTTTTGGGAGCGGGTATTTTTTCAAGGTCAAATTAAAAAAAAAAGTTGACCTTAAGCTGGACCTAGCCCTTTTACTTGAATAATCTCAAAAAAGGTAATTTAAATTTTTTGGTAATTTTGAGAAAAGATTTGTCGATCATATAACAGATTATATCAAATTTCGTGATGGGTTTTGCACTTGAACATTCCCTACAAGCGTTTTAAAGAAGTTGGCTAAATTCATTTTGTAATGCCTATAATCCTACTTGTTGCCCGTTAAAATTACTCATCTAGAGAAAGCACGTAAATATGTCTGCGCGTTTCCTTTTTTCTTATCTTGTAATAACAACGCGGTTGTTTACGCCATACATGACAGATTCTATAGTTTGGCAGCCGCATGATAATAATTCATTTATATGTTCACGTTGTTTTAGTTTTCACTTTTATATTCATGTTGTTTTAGTTTTAATTTTATGTTCATGTTGTTTTAGTTTTCACTTTTATATTCATGTTGTTTAAGTTTTCATTTTATGTTCATGTTGTTTTTGTTTTAATTTTTATGTTCATGTTGTTTTTGTTTTCATTTTATGTTCATGTTGTTTTTGTTTTAATTTAATGTTCATGTTGTTTTAGTTTTCATTTTTATGTTCATGTGGTTTTAGTTTTCACTTTTATATTCATGTTGTTTTAGTTTTCATTTTAATGTTCACGTTGTTTTAGTTTTCACTTTTATATTCATGTTGTTTTAGTTTTCACTTTTATGTTCATGTTGTTTTAGTTTCACTTTTATGTTAATGTTGTTTTAGTTTTCATTTTATGTACATGTTGTTTTAGTTTTCACTTTTATATTAATGTTGTTTTAGTTTTCATTTTATGTTCATGTTGTTTAAGTTTTCACTTTTATGTTCATGTTGTTTTAGTTTTCACTTTTATGTTCATGTTGTTTTAGTTTTCACTTTTATATTAATGTTGTTTTAGTTTTCATTTTATGTTCATGTTGTTTTTGTTTTCATTTTTATGTTCATGTTGTTTTTGTTTTCATTTTCATGTTCATGTTTTTTAGTTTAAATTTTATGTACACGTTGTTTTAGTTTTAACTTTTATATTCATGTTGTTTTAGTTTTCATTTTATGTTCATGTTGTTTTAGTTTTAATTTTTATGTTCATGTTGTTTTTTTTCTATTTTATTTTCATTTGTTTTAGTTTTCATTTTATGTTCATGTTGTTTTAGTTTTCATTTTTATGTTCATATTGTTTTAGTTTTCATTTTATGTTCATGTTGTTTTAGTTTTCACTTTTATATTCATAATGTTTTAGTTTTCATTTTATGTTCATGTTGTTTTAGTTTTCACTTTTATATTCATGTTGTTTTAGTTTTCACTTTTATATTCATGTTGTTTTAGTTTTCATTTTTATGTTCATATTGTTTTAGTTTTCATTTTATGTTCATGTTGTTTTAGTTTTCATTTTATATTCATGTTTTTTTTAGTTTTCATTTTATGTTCATGTTGTTTTAGTTTTCACTTTTATATTCATGTTAATTTAGTTTTCATTTTATGTTCATGTTGTTTTAGTTTTCATTTTATATTCATGTTAATTTTGTTTTCATTTTATGTTCATGTTGTTTTAGTTTTCACTTTTATATTCATATTGTTTTAGTTTTCATTTTATGTTCATGTTGTTTTAGTTTTCACTTTTATATTCATGTTGTTTTAGTTTTCATTTTATGTTCATGTTGTTTTAGTTTTAATTTTATGTTCATGTTGTTTTAGTTTTCACTTTTATATTCATGTTGTTTTAGTTTTGACTTTTATATTCATGTTGTTTTAGTTTTAATTTTATATTCATGTTGTTTTAGTTTTAATTTTATGTTCATGTTGTTTTAGTTATAATTTTTATTATAATGTTGTTTTAATTTTCATTTTATGTTCATGTTGTTTTAGTTTTAATTTTTATATTAATGTTGTTTTAGTTTTCATTTTATGTTCATGTTGTTTTAGTTTTAATTTTTATGTTCATGTTGTTTTAGTTTTCATTTTTATTATTATGTTGTTTTAATTTTCATTTTATGTTAATGTTGTTTTAGTTTTCACTTTTATATTCATGTTGTTTTAGTTTTAACTTTTTATATTCATGTTGTTTTAGTTTTAATTTTATGTTCATGTTGTTTTAGTTTTCACTTTTATATTCATTTTGTTTTAGTTTTAATTTTATGTTCATGTTGTTTTAGTTTTAATTTTATATTCATGTTGTTTTAGTTTTCACTTTTATATTCATGTTGTTTTAGTTTTCACTTTTATGTTCATGTTGTTTTAGTTTGTATTTTATGTTCATGTTGTTTTAGTTTTATTTTTTATGTTAATGTTGTTTTTGTTTTCATTTTATGTTCATGTTGTTTTTGTTTTCATTTTATGTTCATGTTGTTTTTGTTTTCATTTTATGTTCATGTTGTTTTAGTTTTTTTTATGTTCATGTTGTTTTAGTGTTCATTTTATGTTCATGTTGTTTTAGTTTTCATTTTAATGTTCACGTTGTTTTAGTTTTCACTTTTCTATTCATGTTGTTTTAGTTTTCACTTTTATGTTCATGTTGTTTTAGTTTTCATTTTATGTTCATGTTGTTTTTGTTTTCATTTTATGTTCATGTTGTTTTAGTTTCACTTTTATGTTCATGTTGTTTTAGTTTTCATTTTATGTTCATGTTGTTTTTGTTTTCTACTTTATGTTTATGTTGTTTTAGTTTTCTATTTTATGTTCATGTTGTTTTAGTTTTCACTTGTATGTTCATGTTGTTTTAGTTTTCTATTTTATGTTCATGTTGTTTTAGTTATCACGTGTATGTTCATGTTGTTTTAGTTTTCACTTTTATGTTGATGTTGTTTTAGTTTTCATTTTATGTACATGTTGTTTTAGTTTTCACTTTTATATTAATGTTGTTTTAGTTTTCATTTTATGTTCATGTTGTTTAAGTTTTCACTTTTATGTTCATGTTGTTTTAGTTTTCACTTTTATGTTCATGTTGTTTTAGTTTTCACTTTTATATTCATGTTGTTTTAGTTTTCATTTTATGTTCATGTTGTGTAAGTTTTCATTTTTATGTTCATGTTGTTTTTGTTTTCATTTTCATGTTCATGTTTTTTAGTTTAAATTTTATGTACACGTTGTTTTAGTTTCACCTTTTATATTCATGTTGTTTTAGTTTTCATTTTATGTTCATGTTGTTTTAGTTTTCATTTTTATGTTCATGTTGTTTTTTTTCTATTTTATTTTCATTTGTTTTAGTTTTCATTTTTATGTTAATGTTGTTTTAGTTTTCACTTTTATATTCATGTTAATTTAGTTTTCATTTTATGTTCATGTTGTTTTAGTTTTCACTTTTATATTCATATTGTTTTAGTTTTCATTTTATGTTCATGTTGTTTTAGTTTTCACTTTTATATTCATGTTAATTTAGTTTTCATTTTATGTTCATTTTGTTTTAGTTTTCATTTTTATGTTCATATTGTTTTAGTTTTCATTTTATGTTCATGTTGTTTTTGTTTTCACTTTTATATTCATATTGTTTTAGTTTTCATTTTATGTTCATGTTGTTTTAGTTTTCACTTTTATATTCATGTTGTTTTAGTTTTCACTTTTATATTCATGCTGTTTTAGTTTTCATTTTATGTTCATGTTGTTTTAGTTTTCACTTTTATATTCATGGTAATTTAGTTTTCATTTTATGTTCATGTTATTTTAGTTTTCATTTTTATGTTCATATTGTTTTAGTTTTCATTTTATGTTCATGTTGTTTTAGTTTTCACTTTTATATTCATATTGTTTTAGTTTTCATTTTATGTTCATGTTTTTTTAGTTTTAATTTTATGTTCATGTTGTTTTAGTTTTCACTTTTATATTCATGTTGTTTTAGTTTTCACTTTTATATTCATGTTGTTTTAGTTTTCATTTTATGTTCATGTTTTTTTAGTTTTAATTTTATATTCATGTTGTTTTAGTTTTCATTTTATGTTCATGTTGTTTTAGTTTTAATTTTATATTCATGTTGTTTTAGTTTTAATTTTATGTTCATGTTGTTTTAGTTTAAATGTTTATGTTTATGTTGTTTTAGTTTTCTATTTTATATTCATGCTGTTTTAGTTTTCACTTTTATGTTCATGCTTTTTATGTCTTCATTTTTATGTTCATGTTGTTTTGATTTTAATTTGTATGTTCATGTTGTTTTAGTTTTCTATTTCATATTCATGTTGTTTTAGTTTTCACTTTTATGTTCATGTTGTTTTTGTCTTCATTTTAATGTACATGTTTTTTTAGTTTCTATTTTATGTTCATGTTGTTCTAGTTTTCTCTTTTATGTTCATGTTGTTTTAGTTTTCACTTTTATGTTCATGTTGTTTTAGTTTTCTCTTTTATGTTCATGTTGTTTTTGTTTTCTATTTTATGTACATGTTTTAGTTTTTATTTTATGTTCATGTTGTTTTGGTTTTCACTTTTATGTTCATGTTGTTTTAGTTTTCTATTTTATGTTCATGTTGTTTTTGTTTTCTATTTTATGTACATGTTGTTTTAGTTTTTATTCTATTTTATGGTCAGGTTGTTTTAGTGTTCATGTTTATGTTAATGTTGTTTTTGTCTTCATTTTTATGTTTATGTTGTTTTAGTGTTCATTTGTATTTTCATGTTATTTTGGTTTCCTATTTTATGTTCATGCTGTTTTATTTTTCACTTTTATGTTCATGTTGTTTTAGTTTTCATTTTTATGTTCATGTTTTTTTAGTTTTCATTTTTATGTTCATGTTTTTTTAATGTTCTCTTTTATGTTCATGTTGTTTTTGTTTTCATTTTTATGTTCATGTTTTTTTAATTTTCTCTTTTATGTTCATGTTGTTTTTGTTTTCTATTTTATGTTCATGTTGTTTTAGTTTTCTATTTTATTTTCATGTTGTATTAGTTTTTACTGGTATGTTCATGTTGTTTTAGTTTTCTTTTTTATGTTCATGTTGTTTAAGTTTTCTTTTTTAGGTTTATGTTTTTTAGCGTTCTTTTTTATGTTCATGTTGTTTATGTCTCTGTTTTTATGTTCATGTTGTTTTAGTTTAAATTTTTATGTTTATGTTGTTTTAGTGTTCATTTGTATTTTCATGTTATTTTGGTTTTCTATTTTATGTTCATGCTGTTTTATTTTTCACTTTTATGTTCATCTTGTTTTAGTGTTCATAATTATGTACATGTTGTTTTAGTTTTCACTTTTATGTTCATGTTGTTTTATTTTTTATTTTTATGTTCATGTTGTTTTAATTTTCTCTTTTGTGTTCACGTTGTTTAGTTTACATTTTTATGTTCACTTTTATGTTGATGTATTTTTAGTTTTCATTTTTATGTTCATGTTTTTTGTTTTTTTTTATGTTCATATTTTTCAGTTTTCTCTTTAATGTTCATGTTTTGTTACTTTTTATTTTTATGTTCATGTTGTTTTTGTGGTCTCTTTTATGTTCATGTTGGTTTAGTTTTCTCTTTTCTGTTCATGTTGGTTTAATTTTCACTTTTATGTTAATGTTGTTTTAGTTTTCACTTGTATGTTCATGTTGTTTTAGTTTTCACTTTTATGTTAATGTTGTTTTAGTTTTCACTTGTATGTTCATGTTGGGTTTGTCTCCATTTTTATGTGCATGTAGTTTTATTTTTTATTTTTATTTTCATGTTGTTTTAGTTTTCTCTTTTATGTTCATGTTGTTGTAGTTTTCACTTTTATGTTTCTGGTGATTTCAGTTTTCACTTTCATGTTCCTGTTGCTTTAGTTTTTACTTTTATGTTCATGTTGTTTTAGTTTTCTATTGTATGTTCATGTTGGTTTTGTTTTCTCTTTTCTGTTCATGTTGGTATAGTTTTCACTTGTATATTCATGTTGTTTTAGCTTTCTCTTTTATGTTCATGTTGTTTTAGTTTCTATTTTATGTTCATGTTTTGTTTTCACTTTTATGTTCATGTTGTTTTTGTTTTCACTTGTATGTTCATGTTGTTTAATTTTCACTGTTATGTTCATGTTGTTTTAATTTTCTATTTTATGTTCAGTTATTTGTTGTCTATTTTATGGTTATGTTGTTTTAGTTTTCACTTGTATGTTTATGTAGATTAATTTTCACTTGTATGTTCATGTTGTTTTAGTTTTCTCTTTTATGTTCATGTTGTTTTTGTTTTCACTTTTATGCTTATGTAGTTTTGGTGTTCACTTTTATGTTTATGTTCTTTTTGTTTTCACTTTCATGTTCATGTTGTGTTAGTTTTCACTTTTATGTTCATGTTTCAGTTTTCACTTTTATGTTCATGTTGTTTTAGTTTTCACTTTTATGTTCACGTTGTTTTAGTTTTCACTTTTATGTTCATGTTGTTTTTCTTTTCACTTTTATGTTCATGTTGTTTTGGTTTTCACTTTTATGTTCCTGTTTTTTTTCACTTGTATGTTCATGTTGTTGTTATCACTGTTTTGTTCATGTGTTACTTGTTACTTTTATGTTCATGTTGTTTATTTTTATGTTCCTGTTGTTTTAGTTTTGAAGACACTGTAGGAAAGTACAGCTGTTCTGTCTGATACATAAAAAATGTAGCTTTACTGGTTTGCTTGGTTTTCTAAAAAGAGTAAAGCGTGTGAATAGTTATAATTCTGTTATATGAAACGATAGAAAAATAATTTTCACACGCTGAGATTGAGTTTTACTGGCGGAACACTTCACAGAAAGAATAGTTTTAGTGTCCGCTGTAAGTTCATCGGCTAGTGCAGGCATTTTATGAATGAGTACTTCTACATAATTTGAACTGATATATTTTTAAAACTAAAACCTCGCTTTTAGTTAATCAGCTTTATTATGTGACTGAGCATGTGTACAAGCACCTTAACGTTTATTATTAGGGGCTCAAATCAAGTTATTAAGTTAGATCCATGTCCAAGGAACCTATATCTAAAATTTCAAGTGTGTAGACCCAAAATTGTCGGAGACGTTTGGTAGAGTTTTCAAAGGTCAAATCGTTAACATTTGACCCTTAATTGCCAAATTTCTGGCCGAAAACCGATCACCTCGATGTTCCCAATTCTCCGTACCATGTATATCAAATTTCGATTATGTAAACAAAAAATTGGCAGAGTTATTGCGTAGGGTATTGTACACACACAGAAACGCAGACACACAGACATACACTTTCCCTTTTATAGATATATAGATGACATATCTTCTTTTCATTAACTAAACAAACGTTATTAGGCTTTCTGTATCTTATTATTTCCTTGGAAAGTGATCGGCATATCTCCAATATTTGTGTCTTACTTATGGGATTCACGACGAGAAATCGTCTTTTAATACAACAAAAAAATATTCGGTTTCTTTCTCCATGTCCCTAGCATGAGGTGGGATATTCCGGGAACAAAAAATTCTGCCCAATTCTTCGAGTGCGTTAAAAGTATTACGGCGTGATTGCTCTGTAATGATCATATTTTATTCCTCTTAAAATTTAACGCTAACAAACTATTTTGACACAAGCATTATCAACAAAATACGTTTATTGAACAAAGCATTATGAACAGCATGACAGATCAGTATCATTACTCCCATAGTGTTCATCCAAGTCAAGCTGCGATTATTCAAGCCTAATTAATACTTATTCAGAAAGTGTTCTGCTTTCATTAGTGGAGATCCCTATAGTAACATATGATAAACAGAAAAAAGTATGGTTCACATTGAGAGAAGATCGCGCAAAATACACAATAACAACGACACTTTATTTTTCCTATAGAATTCGTAACAATCTAAATGAATAAATAGAAGCAAACATCAGTTATTAGGAAATTACGCTGTAATCTATTTATATTCTGTTTAGCAAATTTCTGTAACCCTAACCCTTAATACATAAAAAATTCCCTATTACTATTACATCTGGTACTCGCTTACAACTATGGCACCACATAAAACTATTGATTTTTTTTTACATTCAAACAACGTCTATTGGATTGTTAGCATATTAAATTCCAAATTCCACTTATTCACACCCAGATTTGTGTCCAATGAAAACGTTAAAGTGGGTGATTAAGAATGTTCAATTGGCAGATAAATATTTTAATATTCTGGTGGAATTTTCAGTGTGAGATTTGTAGAATGCTAAATTCATGGACCATTAGACAATTAGAGAGTCCAAATGCGATGTGCAACACGAAACTGTACAAATCCCTTTCACGGAACCATTAAACGAACTGAAAATGATTTAATAATAAATTCCTAAGAGATTTGATTAGCAAGTAAATATGGATGAAATGTCAGAGTCATATACAAATATGCTGATCTAATATTAACTAATGAAGATGAAAGGGATATATGCATACATATATATATACATATATATATGTATATATGTATATATATTCACATATATATTGATATATATATATACATATCTATATATATATATATAAATATCGATATATATATGCATATATATATGTATATATATATATATATATATATATATATATATATATATCTGTGTGTGTATACCACATTTTCGAAATGCTATTTTTCTTAAAATTCTCGTGAAGTCATATACAGTTATGGTAATTTCAATTTAATATACTAAGGTGAACATTTTTCCGCAGTTTAAAGGTAACATTGCTCATCAATAATACTTCTAACGTAACTGAAATTATAACATTTTTATTGTATCGAATTTAGTTTTGTTGCGACAAATATGTATAACTTTTCGTGTTTTTTTCTCAGATTTTTTTCTATTATCGATTTCACACAGTTTTATTTCTTTTATTTTTCCTTTTCACTTGTTTTTATTCCTTCTTATTTTTTTTTCTATTATCGAAATGGAACGAAAAGCCTTTTTTGTTTGTTTCTTTCTATTTTGCTTATTTTTATTTATTTTTGGTTCTGTTTACCTTACGGTTATAAGTGACATAATTGCTACTAAGTATTGCAGAAATTAATGAAAGAAATAATAAATGATGCCACGGAGGAAGTTTCTATTCATTTCCTTTAGATTCCATGTTTTCGTTATCAAATAAAATTCTACTTTTTAATAGAACTTGAATAAGAACTACTTTTTATTCGCGGGTGCCGGTTAGTAACCAGTCAACATTACCACAGATTACACGGTTAAATAGATGTTTTTTCACATATGGGCAGCAGCAGCAATACAAACAACAATGGTACTTTACTTTTTTGGAGGGACTCACTAGCGGCTACTGCTAGTTGCCAATAAAGATAATCTGATAACGTGAATGCTAAGGTAAATAAGCTCATATATGTTAACAAAATCTCACAATAAGAGATTGTTTCAACTACAGACTTTGCTAGAATATTCATTATATACTGTGTCTTTCACAGGAATCTTTCGATGGAAATCTTTGTCCCGTTTTGTTATGAAATAGAATTGCCATAAGTTAAACTTGTAATTCAACATATAAGTTAAACTTGTAAGTCAATATATAAGTTAAACTTGTAAATCAATATGTAAGTTAAACTTGAAGATCTAAAGGAATTCAATTTGGGCAGCAGGTGCGATACCTGAATTCAATATATCAATATCACTTAAAAGCATTATAAAAGTGATGTTGTTTTCCATTTTGTGTTTACAAGCGTAAGAATACTTAGTGTGTAAGCGGTGCATATCAAACAAATATGTGTTTGGTCATGACTTTGTAAATACGCACTACACCAATTGTTGGAAGAGATCTCCATTGAAATGCTTTATGCAGCCATTCCCAGGCTTAGGGAAGCTTTTCAAGATTTTGAAGATAAAATTCATTTGTTCCTCTTGAGATACAACCATCCTATTTGTTTTTTTTTTAAACTTTTTCCTTTCTGGCTTATGCTGGTAGCAAAAATCTTGCGAGCGATTGTAAGAAACATTTTCCTTAAATTATCAATTTTTATGTAACCTTTTTTCAATTAATTTATATCAATATGCATAAAATTATTGTACATATAATTCAGTAAAAATAATACAATATAATTTAAAATATATAACGTCAAAAATTTATATATTATGAATTGTTTGAATATGGATACGGAAGTTAGACTTTCCAATTATCCTTAGTGTGCTTGATAATATTTAATTTTAAATAACAGTAAGTCCTTTGGATGATAATATGGAAAGATAAATTAAAGAATTCATACATTCATTTTTAATATATACATATATACATATATATGTGTGTGTGCGTGTGTGTGTGTGCGTGTGTGTGCGTATGCGTGTGTGTTCTTGTTAATGTGTAAAAAGATAGCAACTGACATTAGAAATCATTCTAATTCAAATAATATCAGAATGCGATTTACTCCAACAAGCGTGAAGTTAGAGTCATTCAACTGCAACGGATAATCGCGATTATTGATGTTCTTGAATTTGCATTATGCAATCAGCAGTTTCTATGTGAAGTAGTCAGCATCATTTCCTAAGTATATTTAATTCATCACATAAAATATAATTTAGTTGGATTAAATCCATAATTATCCAATTTTCTTTAAGTAGGATTTAAATGTATAATACTTTCAGCAATTGAAGGTGTCGCCTTGAATCTTATTTTCTAATCGAATGGTATTTCAAAGGTGATTATAGAATAAGCTTGTATTTAAGGGGTAATTATAGAATCAGATGGTATTTAAAAGATAATTATAGAATAATCCATGCAAAGTGCAGAACGTTGTTTCATCATACAACGTATACCGGGGAAATAATAGGATTAGATCTCTAACAATAACGTGCATTTAGAACGATTCGGAAAGCTCTGATCGTCGATTTATTTGTAAAAAGAAGAGATGCAGTATAGGTGGCTAGGAAATATGTACAGGCATGACATCGAGAAGATAGGTCACCTTCTCAGCTACTTTGTGAAAACAAATTCAGTTTTCGTTTAGTAAAACAAAAATTATGATCAATTATCTGGTGTTCAAAATCGTAAAAATATGTCAGAAGGTGAGCGACACTCTTTATGACTGGTTTCCATAGCAACCATGTCGCTTCAGCGACTAATGTTTCTACTAATTCACTGCTGTCCCGAAAAAAAACCAAATGAAACAGAGAGAATGAAAGCATGAAAGCGAGATAATTGGGGGCGTATTATTGAAAGTAGACGTGTGCCCTACATTGTTATTACATATGTGTTTATGGGGGCAAAAAATGAGACTGAAATTAAACAAAGAATAAGTGAATTTATTTGAACCTGAAAATCATGGATTACAATAGAAAAATACGAGCATGAAAGTAATATGGTTAAGAGTAGTAAAGAACTAGTTGTTAAAACTATTTTATTAATATTGCAGCATTAAGGATTTAAAAAAAAAATTCAATTTATAACATTATATAATCAATTCTTAATACTGCAATATTTTAAGTTATAAACTCATTATATTTTTGTTGTTGTTTTTTTTTACTAGGATAGCTTTTCTTTTTCTTTTCCAGTTTTAACAACTAGTCCTGTACTTTTCCCTGTTTAAGCTTAACTATATTACTTACATGCTCGCATTTCTCTATTGTAATATATATTATTTTATTATTTTAAAGTTTACACCACCAGTTTTGAATATTATTAGATGGAACGATAAGTGAATATGAATGTGTGAAATAGATTATCTCTATAATCAAAAAAATTCAATTTACTAAAATCTTGCAATACTTCCGCGGAGAACCGCTCTCCCAATTAAGTTATTCTTAATGGTGATCGCAAGATATTTCCGTCCTTATTGTTATATCCTCTATTACCCTATCATACGCCATTACTAAATATTTCATAGTGTTTAATTATTTAACCCCATGAAATGATGATTTCATTTTGCTGTTTCGTTTTATTAACTGTCGCCTAATACTTATTAACTCTGTAAATACTGAACACTTTTTGTTGTTTTCGGTTTTCGTCTTCTAGCACTTTTATTCGTTGCTCGGATTCGTTTCATTATTTAATGGATAGCATTTTCGAACATTTTCAGAAGTATGATTCTAAAATTTAACATCTTTCCCCGCTTACTCGTTTCGACAAAATACATGGTGCTTACCAGACATAGCAATACGAGAGAGACTTTCAGTCTGCTTACTAAGAACAATACACATAGATTTATCAGTTTCTTTTAAAGAGACAACGAGGTTGGGGAACAACAACAACAACAACAACAACAACAACCGTGCTTTCATTTTTTTAGATGGAGCATGCTTCTACCAGGCAACGCTGGTTAACGTGTCTTGCTACTAATTAATAATTAATAACCAATTTAAACCTGATGAGTCTAATCAAGAATGATACATTGATTAATATTTATATCATTATTACAAAACAATAAGACTGTTGGTAATGTTTCACTTATTCCATAATAGATGTGACGTTGCTAGGTTGTAACAAAATGGGAAAGGCGTTGGGTGAGAAGTGATGAGTGCGAAAGATTGCATTAGTGCTGAAGAGAAGTTGTTGAAGGAGTATGTGGTTAGAATAAAGAGTGGAGTTTCAAGCTTTGCGGAGAGTGAAATTTAAATGAATATGTGATGCGTGTCAACAAGGAAAGGGCAGTAGAATTGGCTGGAAAGAAGATGAACGGAAATTTCTTCCAAGGTGTAGCAGACGTGGCATATGAGAGATCATGATAATGGCTTAGTGATGGATGTCTGGCTTAGCGAAATGAAACCTATGTTTGTGCAACACTAGAGCAGATATAAAGATGTTTCAAGGCGAGTATGTTGTTGCAAAATGTCAGATATATTCAAAAATTTATGAGTCAGTTGAGCAGCTTGAAGCAGTAGAGAGGCCCAGAAGAGTATGCCGCATAAGACATGACCGCATAGTCCGTTCGGATTTACTAGCAGATTCATAGGTAGCTAAGGATGAAGTGGACTGGGAAATGATTTGAAGAGGCACTTAAGTATGTAAGAAAGAGAATATCAGGATATAATGGGAAATGATTTGAAGAGGTACTTAAGTATGTAAGAAAGAGAATATCAGAATATAATGGGAAATGATTTGAAGAGGTACTTAAGTATGTAAGAAAGAGAATATCAGGATATAATGGGAAATGATTTGAAGAGGTACTTAAGTATGTAAGAAAGAGAATATCAGGATATAATGGGAAATGATTTGAAGAGGTACTTAAGTATGTAAGAAAGAGAATATCAGAATATAATGGGAAATGATTTGAAGAGGTACTTAAGTATGTAAGAAAGAGAATATCAGGATATAATGGGAAATGATTTGAAGAGGTACTTAAGTATGTAAGAAAGAGAATATCAGGATATAATGGGAAATGATTTGAAGAGGTACTTAAGTATGTAAGAAAGAGAATATCAGAATATAATGGGAGAAAAGCATCATGAAATATTGGAACATAATCGTTCGGATTTAGTAGTCATTTACAAAGCCTCAAAGAATTAGCAAATCATAGATTTTCAGTTCCATGGGATGAGAATGTAATTAAGAATTTTGATCCGTTGGCCTTGGAGGAAAGGCGTACGCATGAGGTTAATACCAAAGTAATTCTGGTGGTAGTGGGAATGCTGGCTGCTCTTTCAAATTGTCAGGAATTAACAAAAAAATATAGATTCTTCATGTGTTGGAATGCATTCAAACCTCTGCTATTATTATTATTATTATTATTATTATTATTATTATTATTATTAATAATAATAATAATAATAATAATAATAATAATAATAATAATAACGTGTTTGAAACGTGAATTTTAAAATATCATCATCAGTGCTTATCATTGATAATTCTCAACGGCGTTTCCTCACTCTTTTCGATGACAATTACAAAACATGTTGCCTTATCGCAACAATCAGTTAACATTGGCATTTTGCTGTTAATTAGACGTTTCTGGGTTTAGGTTGAAACGAGACTTCCGCAGGTCACAATATTTCCAGTTGAGATCTGTTTAGTGCGCTTCCTTAATTCACCTTTCTATCCTTCTTGACACTTTAGAAATATTTGTGTAAGGAACTTTTTAAAATGTTATAGCAGCTTCAGTTGTTTGTGGTCATATGGTCGTGTTATTTCTATGTTTTATTTTCTATTATAACTTCTATGTGACTGGTTAACTTTCAAATTTAATCCGGGTTTGTGTCAGCGTTCTACTATCTCACTTAGCATTTCAGCTGTTTTCATTGCCATTTATTGTCTCATCATATGAGAATTGTGCCATGGCAAAAGAACAGATACTATAGTTTTGTCTACAAGTAGCATTGTATTCTGTCGCTTAAGGAAAAATTATATGAGAGTATTTTCAACCCCCCCCCCATAAAATACATGTAAAAGTAAAGTCTTGGGGAAAATTATTATGGTGAACTAACATATACTACAATATATGAGCGCCTAAAGTGAACTATAAAGAACAATTAAGACTATATCAAACATGAAAAAAAGTAATGTTTTGTATAACGTTCTCTTGAAAGATGAACAGAGGACATATACGATATAACTCACTCTTAAGAAGTATATTACCGTTGCAAGTGAGCAGATATGAAACTTCACTCGCTTTCAAATTTACATAGAAATTAGAACGACTTTCAAAAAAGAAAAAATTAATAAAACAATTAAAAAAAAATAATAAAACAATTAAAAAAAAACAATTAAAAAAAATAATAAAACAATTAAAAAAAATAATAAAACAATTAAAAAAATAATAAAACCGGTTATGAAACAAAATAAAAGAAAGCAAAAAAAAGCATTGTTTATGAACGGTTATCATGTTTGTATTTGATTGACTTTTTTAAAAAGATTATCTCTTAAAGGGGGTGCCGCCATATTTAAATGTTCTGGAGCATTCGTTTATGTATTAAGATGTAGATTCTAGAATACCCGGATAACCAATGGGAATGGGCGGAATTTTAGAAGGAAGAATTAATTATTTGAATTAAGAAATGAAAATAGTATTTATGTGTGGTTAAAAGTAAAGAAGTATTTTGGGCGTCAGTGTGGAAAGTGAGAAGAGAAGAGTTGGATTTGAGTTTGAGACTTTTGATCTGAGTTCAAATTTAACGTCAAGCTATTTCTGCACAGTGACAAAAATGGGTGACCGAGTAAGATTGAGCTGCGATATCCTGAGGCCATTTACTGGAGAAGGTGACGTGGTTGCGTGGCTTAACAAGCTGAAGTTGGTGGAAAGGCTGCAGAAGATCGAGGATGAAGCCACGTTAATACCAATGTATTTGGAAGGAAGTGCTCTAGCGGTCTATCTAGAAATGGGAGAGACGGATCATGTCATTGCTGAGAGTATTGAAAACCGGTTAAAGACCGCATTTTCCGAGAGCGCGTTTGAGGCTTACAAAAAGCGCAAGAGAGTCACCTGGACTGGGGAGTCTGTGGACGTGTATGTGGCAGAGATAAGGCGACTAGCAGGATTGGCTGGATATGGGGGACGCAGCCTTGAGAAGACTGTAAAGCTGGAGCTTGTAACTGGTTTCCCTGATCGCATCTTCATGGAACTGCAACGACTTACTGATATTGAAACAATGGAGGTGGAGGAGATTCTAAGGCATGCTAGAGTTTTGGCGAAAGAGTCCGGTGAGCTGGGGGCGGTCGCGGCTGCTGTGGCAAGCGGAAAGGAGCGACCAGTGATGATGCAAGGCCGCGGATTTACCGGTAAATGCTTTCGATGCCAAGGACCACAACGAATGAGAGACTGTAGGGAGCCACGGCCAGACATTATCTGTTTTCGGTGTGGCCAAGTAGGGCTCATTAGCAGGAATTGCCCTTCGCTTCCGCGAAACGAGTAAAGGGGGTCTATTGCTCTAGTAGTTACCCCTTTTATACTGAACAGGCGTATGAGAGTTGGTTGCCACGGTTAGTGATCACAATCAATGGAAAGAGGGCTAGAGCTCTTGTTGATACTGGATGTACAACAACACTTATTACTACGAGCGTCGCCAACTCTTGGAATGGAACCAGCAACGTTAGAGCGGTGGATGGCAAAGAAGTGGAATGCCGTGGAGAGGCCGATGCGGAGATTGTAGTAAAGAATATGCCATTGCGGCTAAGAGTGATCGTGCTGGATAGACTGCTTGCAGGCATTAATGTGATGCTGGGCCTGGACGCGATAGACCGACTGGGGGGAGCTACTATTGCTAAAGGCCAGGTGAAGTTTGGCAATCAGAGTGCACCGGGAATATCAGGAAGTGTAACTAGGGGTGATATCAACCAACCCTCGAAACCCCGACCATATCTGATCGAGGATGATGACTTTCGAGCCTGTTTGGATGGCAAAAAATGGATGGTAGAATGGTGATGGACCCCGGAGCCACCTGTATTGACGAATCGGGTCAGCTGCTACACACTGAAAGGAGCTGCGGAGCCGCAGTTTGAAAAAGAAGTTGAGAGATGGATAGATGAAGGAATATTAATGCCGTGGTCAGGGAAAGTTGAAGGAATTTTGCCACTCATGGCTGTGGTCCAACAGTTAGTAAGAAAGTTAGGCCGGTGTTGAATTTCCGTGAGCTGAACAAGTTTGTCGCTTGTCACACAAAGGACGGAATCGACGTGTGTGAAGAAGTCGTAAGGAAATGAAGGAGGATGAAGCGGGCAACTAAAATTGTGGACCTGAAGTCAGCCTACCTCCAACTTCATGTTGATGAGAAATTGTGAAAATATCAATTGGTAGAGTTCAAAGGTCAAGTTTATTGTTTGACCAGATTAGGATTTTGTCTGAACTCCGCACGAAAGATAATGACGGCAGTTCTTAAGACAGTGTTGGCCAAAGACGATGCAGTGAAGAGATGCACCTGCTCTTACATCGACGATGTACTAGTTGACGAAACAGAGGTGACTGCCGAAAGGGTTAGAAAGCATATAGAAGCATATGGACTGACGACAAAACCGCCTGAGTCACTGGAAAACGGAATGGCTTTGAGATTTCGACTACAGAACATTAAGGCAGGAACATTGATGTTTGGGCGAAGAAATGAGATCCCTGAACCCAAGGTTGACTAGCCAAGAGAGAGCTTTTCTCTATCTGTGGAAAGCTGGTTGGCCACTACCCAATAGCTAGATGGCTGCGAACTGCGTGCAGTTTTATTAAAAGGCAGACTGGGACAGACAGTTGGGAAGATGCAGTTGATCAAGAAGTGCTTCTCATGATGCAAGAAGTCATTGCAGAAGTGAAAAATGGACCCTGTGAGAGGAGAATGGCATGTAAAGGAGGACCATGAAGGAGTAATATGGATTGATGCGAGCAGTGTTGCATTAGGGGTATTATTGGAAATAGGAGAAGTGGCTGTTGAAGATGCTGCTTAGCTACGCAAAAAGGATGATAGCGGAACTCGATGCTGTGATGAAAGGCATCAATCTGGCTCTAAAATGGGGGCTACAGATAGTGAACGTTAAAACAGACTCTGCAACAGTGGTGTCGTGGATTAAATCAGAGCTGTCTGGTGATAAGCGGATTAAAACAAAATGAGCAGCGGAGATACTTATTAAGCGTAGACTTTGAGCGCTGGGAGACTTGGTTCGAGAATTCGAACTAAAGGTAACTATTACCTTAGTTCCGTCACAAAAACTAAAGCAGATGGACTGACAAAAGTAAAGAAACCTGGCTACACAAGGAAAGAGACGGGGCTCCAGCATGTTGTGTAGTAGAGACTTTAAAGACCTGCATAACCTGCATCATTTTGGAAAGGAACGGACCCTTTACCTGGCAAGAAAAGTAAACCCGCACGTCACAATGCAAGACATCCAAAAGGTGGTGGAACAATATAAGGAATGGCAATCAATCGACACTGCACCGGCTAGATATGAAAAAGGGGAACTGCAAGTTGAAGAGAATTGGCGGAGATTGGCCATTGACATCATACATTATCAACATGAACCGCATGTAACTATGATTTATTGTGGGCCTGGGAGAGTAGCGATATGGCGGAAAATCAAGAATGAAACAGCGGAAGAGGTAAAGAGAGTTGTCGAGGAGATTTTTATGGAAAGAGGGCCAGTAGAAGAGGTGGTGGTGGATAATGATACGTCTTTCCGTTCGGAAGTTTTTAGAGACTTATGTGCGAAGTGGAATGCGGGGCTATATTTTAGAGCTGCATACCGTCCAAGTGGAAATGGAAATATAGAGGCACCATCGCACTATAAAAGCTGTGGCATCAAGAAGCCAGATTTCGCCCCAAGAAGCAGTTTTTTGGTACAATATGACGCCGAAGGCTGGTCAAGAGGAAAATTCAGTGCCGCACCGGTCTATTTTTTCTTATGAATGGCCACATCCATTGGCTGTAACACAGAGAGAAGAACAGGCCTGCGTGGATATCGCAGTTGGTGAAGACGTGTGGGTGAAATCACCCAATTCTCGTTGCACGACTCGCGTGGGAAAAGGTACAGTGACTGAAGTACTCTCCAAAAACAAGGTAGCGATTGACGGAATGCCTCGTCACATTTTAGATATACGGAGAGTCTCCTTGTCACCAGAGGAAGGGGAGGTTGGTGCTGATGTTGAAGTGTCTGAAGAAGAGCCTCTTCGACGATCGCACCGTGAACGAAGACGCCCAGCGTTGATGGCGGACTATGATACTAATTATTGATCTTAAAGATCAAGGGGCGTATGGTTAAAAGTAAATAACCTTACCTCATGCATCGTGCGGCTCGTGTTAGGAAATAAAAAAAGAGAAAATAAAAATGGCCGCGTCCTGGTATTTATGGACTAAAAATCACGTGAAGTGACGAGAAGGGGGTATGCAAATGAGATGTGGTTGGGTCTCCCTATAAAAGAGCCGTCTTCTTTATTTTGGGCGTCAGTGTAGAAAGTGCAGAGAGAAGAGAACGGTTGGATTTGAGTTTGAGACTTTTGATCTGAGGTTGAGTTCAAATTTAACGTCATTATGTCTACGAGTTTATGATCCAGTTACAGAAGTTGCAAGCACAATATATGTACAATGTGTATATTACCTCTCAGCCCTGGATGAGAGTGGCAGGAGGACTTAATATTTAGGGGGGAAATAAGAACTACTTTCTCTAAAGATTGTTCGATTATGATGTGTTGCTCCAAGGAAGAAGTGCATCGTTTTTGTTATAATGACTAAATGTGTCTTAAATATCGTTACATAAGTTACATAAGATAGTGGCTAATATTCTAGACATATTAAATATGTATGTGGCATCTGTTGATGCAAACGTACAGTACTTTGGTCAAGAGGTGAATTTATGTAATTATTTTTTTGTATATAGAAATTATTTTTACAACTATATATCTCTCGCCGCTTTTTGTGCTATCGAGGAGGTTGTATTTAAACAAATACTTTATCGTATCTGAAACGATCCTGCACTATAAATGTTTCATTTTGTCGTGAGTTCTTTAAGCCTGTAAATAACCATATTCATTGCCCTATATAAACCTGTAAAGCTTCTACTGCCATAATAAGTTCATTTGCTAAAAGTGTATTTCTATCAATTTTATGTATCCCTATGTTATTACTATATGTATAACATTCTGCAAGAACTAATGTAGAACATAATAAAGAATTCAATGCGTGGCCAGTTCATTATCCTACAGGCGAACAGATCTGATCCCACTAATGGCAATCATCCAGCAGAAAACACTAACGGCAAAGCGATACTCGACTATCGAAACTAAATGAGCAAGTGAAACCATTTACTGCCCATTTGTACATATATACCGAAGATTTGAGAGAATTGTGGCGATCAGGATCGGGTGAATCGGTGTTGAACCTTTACAAGGTATACTTTAAAGTACACGTGCATCAATCATTGTGACCTTATCAAACAGTACTAATCAAAACACGAAATGTAGTAAATAAATGAAGGCGTAAAACAAAACCTCTTTTTAAGGCTTTATTGAACAAAATTCACAGATACTCAAGCAAGACAGAAATAAGTCTATCTTTTAAAGAAAAAGGAACACGTGCAAAATCACGTAGCAATAAACTGAATTTGCATGTCTATGTTTATCTTTTTTAACAAAACAATTAAGATAAAAATATTTGAAACAGTAAGAACAAAAGAATTTAAATGAAAATCTATCAATCTCCCCCACTTGTAAAAGAGATTGTAAATATTTTTTTTTGTTTTATAAATCCAGTCTTTTAAAAGAGGTTTGAAACGCTCAGGATCTGGTTGCATAGTTCCGTTACAATTTTGGTACCCAAGCAAATTGATAGAATGAAGTGAAAACTTTGATTTTTCTCGGTTTATTTCGAGGTTATATGTCGAGGTAACCATTAAAACACATTCCAAATTAACATCATGTTCCCCCTGAGTTTTATCGCAAATAGTAATATCATCTATATGAAAAAGTTCCAGATAGTTTGTTGTAAGAAAAAAAGAATTCATAAACCGTTGAACAGCAGAAACCCTATTAGTGACACCCATGAGTATTCATTTGAATTGGTACAAACGATTTCCAGCTTAGGGCCGATCTTCTGGAGAAATGTCGATCTGGTAGTACGCTTTGGATAAGTCACGTGCACTAATTATACGACATTGGGCTATTTTATTAACTAGATCCTCAATCCGAGGCAAAGGGTATGCATCAAGTAAGGTGAAACGCAGTTTGGAAGAAATCAACTACTAATCGTTTCTTTTCATTAGGCGACGAAGTCACAACAATCTGAGCACGCCATGGTGAATAACTTGTTTCAATTATATCATCCTCAAGCAGTTGTAGAATTTCCTTTTCAATGAATCGAGCATCCTCCGAACATTTATTTCGGGATTTAGTATTAACAGGTTTGCAATCAGGAGTTTAGTTTCGAAACAATTTCACAAAGGCACAACTGATCTTTATTAAGGTGCAGATTTTTAGAATATCCTGAAGTCCCCAAAAGAAATAGTGATACCCTGATGTAGTTTTAAAAAAGACACTCCGAGTATAATATCCATACAGGACTCAGTAAGCACTGTAAAGTCAATTCCTTTATACTCGCAACCATTGAAGGATATGTTCTCAGTGCAATATTCTGATAGTTTGAGGGAAACGGCGGATGATGTCATGAGAATTACAAAATGCCGTTTTGATGTAGACAGCTTCATTGCTTTCATAATATGGGCACTGATAAAGTCATCGGAACTGCTGGTGTCTATGAGGGCAGTTAATCTTTTTCCTTTTAATTCAACAATTTTATTAATCACCATCTTTAGCATGGGCTACCATAATAGCAGAAGTAGAACGCGAAGGTGTCGGCATAGTAGAACGACAAAATTTGGAGAAATGACCGAGTTTACCATAATTTCGACATACCTTATCGCAGGCAGGACAATGACGGCGCTCATCCTTCACAGTTATAACACTTGCCATGAGCAGGAAGGGCAGCAGAAAAATGTACAGAGTTACACCTCATACAAGAACGAATAGAATCAGAAATTTGAGTAATAGTGGCCTCCTCAGCTGGATAAGTAGACACATTATTAGCTCTAATAGAAGTAGTAGTATTGGCAGCGGCTGCTCCAATCGGGGAAGCGTATGATTCAGCACGAAAGTGAGCTTGTTCTAAGGCCCTAGCCCATTGAGTAGCCTCTTTGAGAGTGAGCGTATCAGTTTCAAGTAATCTAGCACATATTACTGAGGACCGGACACCACGTATAAACACATCACGGACAGATTCATCCCGGTAAGTAGTAGTAGTAACTTTTTCAAAGTAACAATCAGCGGCAAGTCGATTCAATACCTGAAGATATTGGTCGACAAACTCGTTTTCTTGTTGAAGACGCGTGGAAAGCAGATCTCTAGTATGTCTAACTCTTAGAGATTTGTCATAAAACCTTTCAGTAATTCGACAGCGTGTTCAAATCCTGAACACCCCTCGATAACGTGAGCAGCGGTGGGGCCGATGTTTAAATAAAGAACTTCGAGCTTATTAGAGTTTAACGAAGCAGTAGTTGATAAATAGTAATTAAAGTTACGATACAACAATCTCCAAAGCTTGCCAGCCTGAGGATCTGCCGAGGCTACGTCAAATTTGTCCAGACGAATGATCTTCTCCGTGAGGGAAATAAAATTTTATTCAATAAATTGTAGTGTTGTAAGTAAAGGAAGACGTAAGACAAAACCTCTTTCCAAGGCTTTATTGGACAAAATTCACAGTTACTTAAGTAAGAGAGAAAGTACTCAGTCTTTTAAAGAAAAAGGAACGCGTGCAAAATCACATGGCAAGAAATTGAATCAATTTTTTTTTAATTCGTGAGAACAAAGCAATTTAAATGAAAATATTTTAAACAGTAAGAACAAAACAATTTAAATTAAAATATAACACGAAAGTATGGCTGGACCCAGATAGCACCGTCATTATATTCATGGTATTTTAACGAAAGACAATCTCATACAGCAATAAACCTCTATTTTGATGACATGTGAGTTGGAAATAAGTGCTGTGTTTGCTATGCGTGTGAAAAAGCATCTTTACAGCTTCAACTTTCCCGGCAAATAGCCGCAGAGGCTACAGAATCGTGAACAAATGTGACGTTTATTAAGCAGAGAGCATCTGATTTCACCACTGGGTTAAATGACAAAATAGACGATGCACTTCTTTACACTACAACTACGGTAGTCTTCACCAGAGTGTACAGTAAAGACTCGGCGCTGGGCAAATGGTGAGTCGACATTAGGTCGGGGCAAACTCTCTCGCTACAGGCCTGTCGTTTGTAGATCATTGGGCTGTTTATTCACCGCAGTGTTTGTACTATTATTTTCATCTTCTCTATTAGTCGTCTTTAAAATTCTTCCATTATGCTTTTTTATAATCCTTTCTAAGTTATCACTGCAGCTATAACTTAATTTTAACGTATTTTTATTAAATATTTTATGTAATATATTATTTGGTGGGAAACACTGCGGTGAATAAATGTAACTGTAAAAAGCCTGAGGAATGCCCAATAAAAATGAATGCCTGACCTCATCAGTGGTATACCAAGCTTGGATATTCCCGGTGGAGAACCCAAGGGACGAAAGATTCTACATAGGGAGTACCCAAATGACATCCAAAAATAGATTCTATGGACATACACGCTCGATGAGTAATCACACATATGAAAGGACACTTCCTTATCGTTATATTACTGGAAATTAGTTAGAGAAAATAAAACACCTAGTATAGAATGGAAGATTATTAGGAGGGCCAATACTTGCAACTCATTGAACTCACCATGTCCATTATGCTTATCAGAAAAAACTTGAGATAACTAGGTTTAAAGACAGAGAAAAATTATTAAATATTAAAAAAGAAACTGCTATATCCTGCAAACATTTCAGAATACACGCACTTAAAGAACTCTAAATTAGTAGACTAGAACAACTATGAGTACAACTAACCCTCATCAAATAACCCCTCCCCCCACAAAGAGGATAAGTGAGGTCGCAAATATGATCATACCGGTATGGGTTACGTAAGTCGCTTAATATTCTATTTCATCGAGCAGTTATGGTATTACTAACCGAAACAAGTACCTGTATGAAGGTATATTTGTAACCAAACGAGTAACAGATTGTTTTTGAGTGAACCTCGTAATTATGTATGCATATGGATATTTTTGGGTGTGTGCATGTATGGATATAGGATCTTTATATACCCGGGTAGGAAAAGTAATTTATATAAAAACAAACAAATTAAAAAAATGAAGAAATATATAGATGAAAGAAAGTAAGGAATGAAGGGTGAATGAAAGAAAAGGGGATAAGAAAATTAGGGTGAATAAACAAAGATGAAGGTAAGTACTACAATATATAAGCTTGTATACTCGGTTTGTATAACCTAAATACTCTGATTTCTGTCATGTGTCATTATATATTATTATTGTATCGTGATACATCTTATGTATATCTGCCTTACCATCGAAAGAGTGTTTGCTTAATATGAGGATAGGCCTATGAACTTCATGCTGAATTCAATATAAACTTTTACGTAGTGTAAATTTTTACGAAAAAAACTATAACTTAGGAAAATGTAACAAGCGGGTGGGGCTATGAAATATAACTATGCGTGTGGAGTTTGATAGAAAAAGGGAATTTATATGGTAAATGTATTCATGTCTGTTTCTACTTTAGATGTATCATTTGGTGGCAAGGTACAGGATTATTATTATATGTCTATATTTGTGTAAGTATATATGTATAAGTGTATTTTATGTATGCATGTATGTTTGTATATTTATATATATGTGTATCTATATATCTGTGTGTATGTTTGTATATGGATGTATTTCTGTGTGTATTGTATGTAGATGTATGTATATGCATATATATTTCTGAACTATTAGAATAGGCTGCCTCGTATATGATTGTTGTAACAATATAGACTACAAGAATGTATGAATGTCCGAATGTTGTTTATATATATTATATGTGTATGTATATGTGTGTATGTATATATGTATATAGATATATATGTATATATATATATGTATGTGTGTATGTGTGTTTATATATATATATATATATATATATATATATATATATATATATGTACACCCGTCTGGAGTGTGATAGCATACTATTGCATGTACGAAGGGGTTACCACGCTGCAGAAGTAAAGAAAAACGCTATTATTCGTCTCTGTATGTCTGTAATGTGTGTGTATATATGCGCGGGTGTGGCAAAGTGTAGGCATTTATAAGTATATTGATATGTGTATATAGGTGCATGTGGGGTTTAGATAACTTTCGTGTTTTATATTTATTCATATTTTGTTTGTTTATTTGTTTTAATTTTATTTATTTTTATTTATTTTTATTTAATTTTATTTATTTTTTGTTTTGTTTTATTTACCTTAATGTAATTTTAACTCTATTCCTGCGTAGTTTCAGAGTTATTGTCTAGTTTCAGTATGTGTGTTGTGAATTAAAAAAAAAGCGCACAGCATGGATTCGCTTTTGGATATACGTATTAATGTGTGTGTGTGTGTGTGTGTGTGTGTGTGTGTGTGTGTGTGTGTGTGTGTGTGGCGGTGTCTGTGTGTGTGTGTTGTATGTGTGTTGCATGTGTGTGTGGGTGGATGTAGATTAAAAGGCACCGGTCCGTACTTAATTGACCATCGCTAAGGTTCTTAACTTACAGACTCCAAGACAAGAAAACTAAATTCTCAAAATCCTGGTTGTCCTCGACGGTCGTACATCTTAACAATATGATATAAATGCGGGATCTATCCTTTGACCTCTACTGTTCCTGATATTCATAAATGACCTACCCGACAAAATTGCCTCTGAGATTGGTATATATGCTAATGACACCACACTCTATAGCAGGCACGACAGGAAAACAAATGAACATATATCTAAAGTAATGGCAGAAACACTAGAGGATGACCTCCAATCTGTAGTGGAATGGGGACAAAGATGGATGGTCACGTTCAATGCCGCCAAGACTAAACTGGTTTCATTCAATAATTACAAGAAACCTTCTCTACCACCTATAGCAATGGCCAACGACTCTTTATCTGAGAGTACGTCTTTCAAGCTCCTTGGCCTAACGTTCACAGGAAACATGAGTTGGAACAATTACATCGAGGGCATTGCCAAGGCCGCTGCAAGGAAGGTGGGCTCTCTCTACCGTGCTAAAAAACTACTAACACCCGAAAGTATCCTGTATCTCTATAAGGCAACCATTCGCCCATGTATGGAGTATTGCTGTCATATTTGGGCTGGTGCATCGGCTACTAGTCTCTCGCTCCTTGACAGGGTTCAAAAGAGAGTCGCAAATCTGATAGGCCCTGAACTGGCATCTAAGCTTCAGCTTCTGTCCCATCGACGAAACGTTGCATCCCTCTGCCTGTTCTACAAATATTTTAATGGTGCATGCTCTGATGAACTGCAAGCACTTGTGCCCCCACGACGTGAACACCCTCGACAGACCCGAAAATCTGCAAAATCCCACCCCCACACTGTAGAGATCCGTAGATGTAAAAGATCTTTCTACTCCGGTAGTTTCTTCCCCAGAACTGCTAGACTTTGGAATTCCATTCCAGGTCACTGCTTCCCCAACTGTACTGACATGCATAAGTTTAAGTGTAACGTGAACCAACATCTTGCTGCCCAAATCCCTACATAGTACCCCAGTAGTTGTTTCCCCTGATAGTAGCCCCCTACACCAATGTGGCAATGTGCCTTGTTTGGGGTGAAAATGTAATAAAAAAAAGAAAAAAAAAGAGAGAGTGAGAGAGAGAAAAAGGGAGAGAGAGAACAGTTTAACCTGTGGCGATGGAGGGGAAAGGCCCAAAGAGAGAAAGAAAGAGAGAGGGAGAGAGAGCGAGAAAGAGAATAAAAGAGTCGAATAAAAGGCTCACTAGGTCTTAACATGCTTTCCCACTCCCTAAAGATGAGTCAGACATTTGATAAGGTCAAGCATTCCCTGAACAAAAAAAAAGCGATACAAGCAAAATACGGATGAAAGGGAGAAGAGAGAGAGAAAGAGAGAAAGAGAGAAAGGAGAGAGAAAGAAAAAGATACATTTTTATAGATATCTCTCATCTCCATGGCAAACGGATGGCGACGGAATCTCATCCAAATAGCAAAAATAAAAAAAGGGCATCCAAAACCTCGATGGACATAAGACGCGGTGAAAACGAGAAGGAAAGAGATTCATGAAAGAACCATGACTTGCAAACTGGTCTCTGTAAGAGATCGTATTGTTACGAAGACATTTGTCGTCAAACGATATTTGACTGCTGAATTTGAAAAGCGAAATCCATCGAAAACAATAATTGCGACACGGTGCCTAGAGACAGGGACACGCTTGTGAACACGATGAGACAAGGCGAACAAATATGCACAGGGCGGAGAGCTAAAAGAACGAAACTGCGGATAAATTAAACACAAAGATAATGCAGGATATGAACAGTTGAAATCCTCAAAAAGAAATTACCGAATAATCGGAAAGCACTATGGATCAGATGTTAGAACAAGCATGCGAAAAACACAGTTAGGGTAGTGACGAAACATTTGGTTAACAATAATGTGTTTGACGAAGCTATATTATAGTTTGTACAAAACGCGTAAGAGAAGATCCGCGCCGAGACAAAAATAGATAAATTAGAATGAAACAGGTGACAAGTATTAAAGAAATGGATGAGATAATGAAAGAATATTTGAGAACAATAATTATGTTTACGAATATTTGTACCAGCTTCCAATTCTAATAAATCAGAAGGGGTAAGGGACGGAGTGTGACCTTATCGAAGGTTTGACTCATCTTTAGGGAGGGAGAAAGTATGTTAAGACCTTTTGAGCCTTTTATCCGACTCTTTCATCCTCTCTTTCATTTTACGCCTTTTCTTTCCATCGCTACGTATTAAATTTCTCTCTCTCTCTCCCTCTCTCTCTCACACACACACACGCACTCTCTCTCTCTCTCTCTCTCTTGCTTCGGCGATAATAAGAATAAAAAAATTAATAGTTTTTCTATCTGAAACATAATCTAATGGATGATTAGTTTCTCCTAACCCTGAAGTAGCCTGCAACCCGTTCAAATGTTACATAGAAACGAGTGGGTGAGGCATTTTGGAAGATAACTGAGAAATGTGAGGAGGATAAGATAGTTGACCTGCCTCAGTCGAACAGGATTATAGAGTGGAGAAATCCCCACTCTAGGTAGCAACAAATGCTCATAGTGTTGGTGAGGCGGTCACTAGTAGTTTCCCGCCATAGACGTTGACCGTGGCTGCATTTGAAGATGAAAGTCTAACTCCGCTCGAAAACGAGAAAGTATCAGTAGCAGCAGTGGATTCTTCGTGTGAAAGGTCGGTGGCGGACACGATGCAGACATCGCAACTCAGTCGATCAGTAATGGATAGTTCGAAGCAAGTATTAAGAAGAGCGATAATTTGGAGCTGACAGGTGGTGAGATTCCGTCGATTGAAGGAAGCCATGATAGTTTTGCAGCTACAATTGAGAATAATATACGTTTTGTTGTGGAGGAGAGAACTCAACGTCTGGGGGGGAATATGATGCAGGAATTAGCAGAACTGGTTGTTCTGAAATTGTCGAGGATAGTACTTGAGGTTTTTAAAAGTTATGTTGCAAGCATTGACAGAAATGGGGTAATATAGTTGAGGGTCATACTAATGAGATGTTCTCAAAGTGAAATAGATGAGGATTTGCGCGAAATGGTACAAATAAGCAGAGAAATAACGTAGCACTATTACTATTACTAAAATTTCTAAGAAAATAGGACACAGTGCTCTGGGATCGTCCAAAAGCAGACTTCCCTTGAGAAACGATGTGATGCTTCGGTTGAGAATAAGCTAGCTTATAATGAAAACGATAATGGTGATAACAATAGCCATAAAGAATATGTCAGAAGAGGGTCATGACGATAACGACAAGATAAATAATGAAGAAAGAAATGACTACGTTAAGAAACGAAGATGACAGTGATTATAAAAAGAAACTAATTTCTAAAGATAGTATAAGAGAGTATAAGAAAAATGACTAAATTTTTTAGGGAAATCCTATATTAGGTAAAATTAATCAGGGTTTTAATTGGATGAAAAAGCGTCGCATATAGCAGAGTTTCATGTCTTTTGATGATGGCGCGTCACATAATCACATGGTTAGATTATGTGTCTCAGATAGAAACATTTTTCATTTCATCTGTTTTAGCTGACGGAAATATATATTGCTTCTTTTTGCATTTTTGTTTTGTTTTTACTATTGATGATTCAATAGAGGGCAGAAAGAGGGAAAGAGAGAAGGATAGAGAGAGAGAGAGAGAGAGAGAGAGGTTGGATCCGTAGCGATAAAAGGTTAAGAGAGAGGATGAGAAAGTAAAATAAAATGCTCATCAGGCCTTAACATCTCCGTCCACCCCTTAAGAATGAGTAAGCCATTTGATAAGACCAGTCACTCCCGGACTCGTTTTGGTAATGGATGCTTAGCGAACAAAATGAACACAGAAAAAGATCGTATTGTTGAGAAGACAGCTGAAGTCTATCTTCATGCTTTTTTTCCTTTGTTGATGCTAAACTTCGATTCTCTTCTCCTCCTCTCATAGTCTGTTTTTGTAATAAAATTAATTCAAACTTTAACACTTGTATTTGCGTTTTGCTACTTTTATGTGCTGTTCATTCATATATACCGGGGTTTGAAAAAGCATCTCTGATCCCCTTTTGTTCGGCGAAATATATCGACGCCAGAGAACCTTTTTATCGTTTTGTTCTTATCTTTTTGTTTTGTTGTGTTAGCGCTTTACGTAGTCACAACGTAAGGCGTGATCGTAACAATATATTAATATATATATATATATATATATATATATATATATATATATAAATACATGTTTACAGATATATGTGACTATATATATATATATATGCATATATACACGCATATATCTCTATCTCTATATTATATTTTAAAAAAATCGCTTTCTTTGTGTTTGTGTGAACTCCTTCCTCGTAGCTGGCGAAACGTCTGAGCCTTTCTGTTGCAAATTTCACACAAAGCTAATTTATATGTCAGGCAGTGTTCTTAGATATATTTTGTACAGAAATTCATTATATTTTTCTGGGTATTTCTGCGGTAAATGAGGAGGTTGCAGTTGTTCTTGGTGGACTGTTTTTTATATTTAGGTCGCATATCTTTTCCTCTATTATAAATATGCCCAAGTCCAGAACTCCCTCTTTAGGCCGAGACAGATGTCGTACTCAAACAGTCACAGAATGCTTGGCAACTCTCACGGAGCGTCGATACGATATTTTAAGATCACCACTCGGTTCCAAGTGGAATCATGCCAACGGCCAGTGTCTCCCGTCGCCCCTCTGCTGTACACAAGAGCAGATGGTTCGACATCGTGTATCTGTTATATAGAAGAAGAGATGGATTCGCAGTTGTTTCGGCGGCATGTCTCTGCTATATAAAATAATGAATGACACATCGACGTGGTTAGTTGCCGTTCTTTGCTGTAATATTTTAAACGAAATCACAATGGACGAGAACAATTAATTTAAGTTAATAATGAATATATATCTGGGGAACTTATGAAGATTTTTTTTTTAAACTAGCACATAACAATCGAAGCCATGCACAAAATACACGCTGCATATATGATTCATTAGTTTTTTTTTTCACTTTTTTATTTGTTTGCTAGTTTGTTAATGCTATTAACGCCACCATTGAAGTCGGCTACTATGAGAAAGGTTGGGAGAAAAATAGAATTACAGCGTCTAGCTCGCGTAGTGTTAATTTCGCGTCCTTATCAATATTAACAATATTGGGCTAACTAAAAGAATATTAATAATTTATTTTCCAAGATTTTTAAGTAAGGTTTTTCCTAAGGTAGTGAAAATAAAAAAATATATATTTTCTGTGATGAAAGCATAATTATTATTAACATATTCAACGAATTTCACACTGGAAAACAAAGTGGATAAAAAAGTAAACGCATATTTTCAACCTTCAGATCTAATACGTTCGCAGTTGTTTTTCTTTTGTTTTATCTACAATCCTTACTCTTTATCACAATACAATATATTTTGTTCAGTTTCGGCTGATTAGTTTAAGCATATTTTAACCACAAAAACAAGGAGTGTTTTGTAGGCATATATATATATATATATATATATATATATATATATATATATATATATATATATATATATACCAACAAAACTCTTCCTCGGAAAGAGAGAGAGGAAGTATTTTTTGATGGACTTTCTCGTTAAAAATTTAACAAAAATTAAGTAATAATCCAATTAATATTAAATCTTCACCAATTTTTAATTGATGAATATACAATGTAACAGTATACGTATTTTTCATAATCGATGTATATATATATATATATATATATATATATATATATATATATACATATATAAATTTTTGAATGTATTTTGTCGACATAATATCGGATTTTCAAATCCAAGAGAGTCATACCTACGTATTATTTCTTGCTATTCGGGTGTTCTTTCGCAAATATTGTGACCTGGTAAACTATGCTTTTAGTTAGACATCTATTTTGAAGTGGGCAAAGAGTGCGGGATCTACAGTTGCATTTATCTTGTTCATTATCGTATTTTTATTTTTATTTCTACTATGGTTGTCGTTGTCCGGAATTGGTTTATTATTATTATTATTATTATTATTATTATTATTATTATTATTATTATTATTATTATTATTATTATTATTTCTACTAGTTACATATGTTATATATACATATATACAGTTATATATATATATATATATATATATATATATATATATATATATATATATATATATATATATATATATATATATATATATATTACAGATTACTTCACCTTCCACCGTGAGATTCCTTGTAAAAATAATCAGGAAAAATGATTTATTAAGTTTAGATGCATTCTTAACAGAACAACAAAATATTTTTCTAAAATGTTCAAGACGCGTGTATAGCGTTTATCTGAATAAAAAAATTTACAAACAAAGTAAGGAGTCTATGCGGATCGATCAACTTTTATACATTTCATGTTTTCTGAGGATTATAAGTAAATTTCCTAGTTAGAGAATAAGATAGTTTTTATGTTCTGATGACACGATCTACTTGACAAAACATAAAACCGTGTTGAAAAGTTGGTCGATTTTCGTAGATTTCCGTTATACATCTGCATTGAACGGATTATTATTGATTTTCCTGATTCTTTTTTCCAAGGAATCTCACGGTGGAAGGTGACGTCATCTGTAAATTGTGAAGGACCAATAATTGAGAGTCAGACATAAGGTGAAACTCTCTGATTTGTTTATGATGTTTTTTTTAATCTAATCTTATCTAGACGCGAAGACAACTCAAGGATAATAGTTAATGAGTGTACAGTGGTAACCTAGATAACAATGTTGTGAAAATAGGGTAGAATTGGATTGTTTAGGGAACGAATCAACAAGAACTTATCTACATTAGAAGTGAAGATGACAATATTTTAATCAGCTGGAAAGCAGGTCAACGAAATAGAGTTCCTCATGGGGGCGGTTTAAGAAAATATCCTTGTTCATGGAATGTGTCTTTAGATTTACGTACGAATAGAAAGTGGGGGGGGTTGTTGATATTCGTTGTGGTTAGATATGTTTTTGTGCGAATTTGAGCCGACCCTAGATTGAAGTTAAAACGAGCAATTGCTATGAAAATAATGATAGACCGGACACGTCTCTTTTGTGGAAAATGGAACAGAAATAGAATCACCTATTAGGTTCCGAAGTAAGTTTTGACAAGTCAGGATAAGATGCTCCGAAAAGTCCCCGCCCGTATATGGAAACAGTACTACATTTTAGGACTATCTAGCTCTTATACATGTAAAGTATTGCTATGGGAGTGAGGTATCTACTGAAACTATTTTTTTCGGTGACTTTCACAACAGATTTGATATCAATTTATCCGTTTAAAGTCAAATGTGAATGTCAGAGCCAGAATCTTTTCCAAGCGGGGAACTTCTTTAAGACGAAAACCATTCATATCTATTAAGGCCAATTAGGAATCAGGGCGTTTAAAGTGAAAAAATAAGAGCTTAGATGAGTACAAGTTGTTAAAGATTATACTAATAGCTCAAGATAATAACACGTTATATAGCAATCTGTATAACCCTTAATAATCCGTATCTATCTTCTTCTCATTGTAGTATTCAATTTACGACGTCATAATAAATAATGCATACAGAGAAATAAAAAAGACAAAAATTAAGAATTGATACGGATTGTTAAGGATTATACAAATTGTAATTGAATTCCTCATCTATATGAGGACTCCAATAACAATTTGTATAATCCTTAACAATCCGTATCTATTTTCTTCTTATTGTGTATCCAATTTACGACGTCATAATAAGTAAAAATAATAATCAAGCAAAAATGCATACGGAGAGAAAAAAAAAAGACAAAATCAAGAATTAAATAGATGAAGAATCCAATTACAATTGTTTATAATCCTTAACAATCCATATGTATCTTCTTCTTCTCATTGAGAATCCAATTTACAACGTTATCCGGCCTTCTTATTTAATGCCTTCTCTCAACGTCGTCATCATCTACTCCCGTATTATATAATCCCTCTTCATCCCTCATCTCTTGCAAGCCCCCATTTTCCTAAAATTAACCTACATTAGTTTAAAATACTCAGAGTCCTATCTTATCTCACATCCATCACTTCCATATAGCAGATACATTCATGAATCTCGAATTATCCTCCTAGTTGATGTCAAACTGAAATTTTTTCAACCTAGCCCCTTAGCACCTATTTTAATTAAAAGAATTAGGCTTTGAAATATCTAGGTATAAAGAGCATAGACCATATTTCCCAATTATAGTGTTTCCATTTTACATCGACAAAGAGATCTATGCATACAAACATATGGGTTTGCCTTGTCTATAATTACTAATATTAAATAAGATCTCCATATTTGTTAAGCGTTATACATCTTGATAGGTCTAATCTTAAGGAACCTCTGTATACTTCTTTAACCACTTTCCAATCTCTCTCTCTCTCTCTCTCTCTCTATATATATATATATATATATATATAGAGAGAGAGAGAGAGAGAGAGAAAGAGAGGGAGAGAGCGAGAGAGAAAGAGAGATAAATAGATAATACATCTTATTTATTTTTACAACCATTATAGGCCCCATAACTGCATCTAGGTCATCAAAATCCAAAATGACGTCGGAGAAATAAACACCACATAAAGCTTAATTCCAACCGCAATCACATATGAAACATATTTGCATATATGCACCTAATAATGTTTATATAAACATATTTGCATATATGCACCTAATAATGTTTATATAAACATATTTGCATATATGCACCTAATAATGTTTATATAAAGAAAAATATAAAAAAAACAGCCGTATAGGGTAGAACGATAAAATTGTCGCCCCATAAAAGACGACATATTTTCATTTCCGTTTTATGAAAACCGGTTATCTTTATTTTTGTTGCAGACCAGTTGTCTATCATTCCCAGTAGTGACACAATGTTCAACGTACGAGATGGCAGATGCGCCGTTGTAAAACTCATGCGTTCTACTAATCTAATATATGATAATAGAACCATTGACAGCACCCTCAAAATCTATCGCTGGATCGCCTACAGTGATTAAAACAATGTTTTCGGCCACAGTTATGGTCTTTGATATGGTTTTAAGTAAGACTTACATCATGCCACTTCACAATATTGAAGCCAGCTTGAATGCTGGATGTGCTAAAGATTATGGTGATCCCCTGGTGCAATAAAGTGACCGTTGCCAGACCCTGGGTGTAGCGTCGGATCACGTAAAAAAAGAACCAGTTTTGCCTTCAGAAAGAATGCTACAACTTTGTACCCTTCTTTCACTTCTCCCTTCTCCCCTGACCTGAATCTTCTGGACCATTTGTTTGACCATACGTCGAGAACGTCACAAACATGATCTCCCACAATACCAAAGCCAGAATTATTGTCATTATCCGCCGATTATTCGCAGAGCATTCTCCAAGTTCCCGCCAGCTCTTGAGGCAAAAACATAGTCCAGTTTCGGACCTGTATCAAGGCGATGATTGAGCCTGAGGGCGTCTACATCGAATAGATGTAAAGTTACCTGAATTGATTTTTTGACTAAAGTTAAAAAAAAGATATAGTGTTGTTTTCTTTAGGGTTGCACTGTTATCGTTTTACCATGTAATTGCTATTGGGTACAATATACGTCAGGGTTTTATTGGATTTCAGTCATAAAAAACACAGTCATAAACAAAAATAACAACAAAAATATAACAAAAATAAAGGTTTTAATAAAATTGTTTTTTTTTACTTGTTGGCATTTGAATTCTCATCCCATTTTTATTTTTATGAAATAATTACTTAAACACTTCAATGATTTACGAGATATGTGTAAAACATGTTTATTACAGAATACATAAATCTTGATTTTGTTTCGTTTTCACTAATCTTATAAACACTAACTGCAACATATTGGTTTCTAATGTTAGTTTGAATTGGTTTGGGGCGCTGCTATGCTATCAATGATAGAATACTTTTTTGATAAAATTGCAGTTGTCAATCTTAGATTAATTGCGAAAGTAGTTTTACGTGCGTAGGCAAGGACATTATATTGTCCCATATCCCTAGTGGTTGAAATTTACTGTGGACAATAAAAATATCATGATGTATGTAGGTCTTTGTTTGGGACTTTAATCGTGATTAAGAGGGGCAAATAACCCAAGGGAATTGATTACCAGCGAAAGTGTTTTCCATACATATTCAATAAATCAATTTGTCGATGTTCTCTTATAACTCAGAATTTCCCCGGCACACCTCATTTGCATCTGAAAGAAAATCGTTTATTTAAAGACACTTCGTTTGTTTACATAATACTTATCACAATAGCACACATCATGTTGATCATTGAATGATAGTCCTTTTCAACTCGACACCATTCCTTTGTTCTACGTTGTCCGGTCATGCTTTGGTCGAAAAAAACCCCCAAAACATATGTTTTTTTAAAAATATTTTTCACGCTAATGATTTAAAAATCATACCGTAAACAGTGAATTGACAACATCGAAACGCGTGACAAATATTTACTTTAAAAAAGTATTTAATTACTCACGGAAAACAATTTGGTTAATTTGCAATTAAATTTTCGGCATGACAACTTTATTTGATTTAAATTATTACAGATTTGTAAAATACTGTTTTGGACATATATTTGTAAACCCATATGAATTATTGCAGTCGTCACTTAATTTAATCGCTGCAAAAACCCTCTCAGCCAGATAGCGAGGAAACCTGAAACAATTGGAATGCTGGTTCATCTCGCCTTCAAGCCATCGAATAACTACATTTAAGCTGCCAACAAGGCAACGATTTCTCTTTTTTCTCATCAAGCGCCGCTTTTCCAATCTCAGTCCAGAGATCTTCCTCCCTACATACATATCGCTTATCCAATCTGTGTTGTCTCCATGCTTGGTTCGTGACATTCAGCATCTGAAAGTGCAGAGGTTGACTACCCGGTAAACGCGAGCATTCCTTAACCTTCTTTGCGAGACCCTTCGGCGGCCGCTTAACTTTTTTTCGATAGAACGCCGAAGATTGAGGAGCGACCTCATTTTGGCCTATAACCTCCTTCATGGACTTGACAACCACCCTCGGGATCTGCTCTTTACTTCGGCACCTGAACCTGAACTAAGACGACACGACCTGAACATATTTCATCAAAGATTTCGGCTAAACTGATGCAAAGCTGCATGTTCCCTGGAATAAACTGCAAATTGAGGCTGTAACCGCACTAACAAAAGGTCAATTTAAGACGAAGTTGGACAGGTCCAAGTCAACTGTATTTCCGACTGTCTTTTTGCAGTCGATGGGTTTAAACATTTGAAGAAATGTTTACAGCTGTGCCTGAAGGCATAATCTTCTTAAAGAAACAATACAACTAACAGTACGAATAAATTATACTACTATTATGATTACTTAGACAAAACTATTAAATAAGCTAAGGTTTTAACGTTATTAAACCAAAATTAGTATTTAAGATCATTGATGCTATATAAGCAAGACTAAAAATAGTAGAAACCTCAAGCTGTTTTTTAAACGAATTAAAATATTTTAAAATCCATTATTCTTTACTAACGTTTTCTACTACTAATATTAATAGAATTTTGAATTAAAAAAACAACACAGTTCCTGCTATTTTTGTCTTGATGGATAATACATTTACATATTAATTTAAATTTTTTTAATCAATTAATTTTTCTTTTTATCTAAAAACGATTTACGATAATTTGATATAAAAATATGAAAAATATTTTAACATAACTACCTGAATTTCATGTAATTCCATCTTTTGTCTGAATCTATAAAATTCAAGAATCGAATGCACAGATACTGTAGTTTTTAAGACTTCTTTCTCCCAACAGTTACAGAATGTGGTAAAACTTTTTTCTAACGGAATATATTTTACTGAGGAATAAAGATTACAACGATGCTTAAAAATCTTAATGCTTCAGTTACGCCCACATATAGCCAGTTCGTTCATAGCCATTGTCCTTATGTGTATGTCCAGACCATAATTAATTCACAGTCTTTTTTAAGTTTTTATTTTATTTAAATTATACGAAAGAACAAAGGTACATGTATATTTGTTTTCTGTGAAAAAATCTATCTGCATGTGAAGTTATACGATGATCTATGCACATATATATATATATATATATATATATATATATATATATATATATATGTATAATAAATTCACATGCAGATAGTTTTTTTATTTCACGAAAAACATGTTTATCTTTTGACAAGTGTGTTACATTTTAAAAATGTGTATGGCGAAAACGATGTTTGCTCACATTTTGTAATATGGCGTCGTGTGTATTATATCATAACGTGGTATGTCGTATGATGTTTAATTTTGTGTATGAAAAAGTCGCCTATATATATTTATCTCATCTGTTTGGGTTGGAAGGGTAGAGGAAACCATTGTTAAAGAAGGAAGAAAAACAAGACGAGTTCATGTTTATTTTCAGTAAAGCCGGACAAACGGAAGGCGCATTTTATCTTTAACTTTTTTGATTAGATAGTGCTCTAAGGGAAGGTAACAGTTGCATATTATCACAGTAAATAAAAATAATTAATATTAGTTCATCTTAAAATACTAATAAAGCAAAGGTCTATAGGTGAGCCCCAACAAATGTGCTTTTACGTTTAAGAAAACATGCACATTTAGTATGTATTTTTACGTAATCGTGAAAAAGTGACAACTTATCGATAAATTATTACAGATTAATAAATAATCGAAATTATCGTAAAAAATTGTGTCGCAATCTAAAATTTAGTGCGGAATCGGCAATTGTATCGGAATCAGGAACATATAAAAATCGTCTCTTTTAGTGATGGGGCCATTCAAATACCTATCAGTGTGTGCACGAAATGTCTCTATCAGACACATGTCTGAATATTTGATTTGTAGAGTTGACATCTAATATACAGGGTATTTGGACATATAGCACAAATTCAATTTCGTTTATAGCCAGCAAAAGTACTGATCAGGGGTCAAAATTGAAAACTAAACAGTTGATCTTTATAGTGTAAGTCGAATAAAACATAACTACTGCTGTTACTTTGGGATATGCCTAAGATTAAACATTTATAACTAAACATCGCTGACTTTTTAATGTTTCGTATTATGATGTTGGTAGCTCAGACGGTAACGAAGCTTTTGATATAAATAGCGACAATTGCTGTTGCGCTAAACCTTTTCGTTTTGATACTAGTGGATTATACCCAAGTCATAATTTTGTACATTTTGAAATCATTATTATATTAGATAATACTCAATAGAGAATCGGCTCTATAATAAGACATAATATATTTGTATGATTTAAAATATAAAATCCATGCATATTTTACGACCGGGCAACGCCTGGCAACGCTAGTTTCTAATAACATCATCGATTGCATTTTTCAAACTAAAAAGTTAAATCAGATAAGACAAAATACTTTTAATCGGTTTATCTTTAATATTTGTAAACATTTATTTTACTCGGAATTATAGCGATAAATAGCAAAGAAAACAAATTTATAGGCACCTGTTTATTGTTTATAATGCTAACACTAACTTCGTCTTGCTCTCATGAGTAAGACGAATAAACTAATAGTATTCAAAGATACAAACGATTCTAATAATGCTGGGAGTTCGTGAGAAAATATCCTGTAGACGACAAGTGATTTGGCATCATGGCAAGTTCTCATTAACGTCCTAAATTATTTAACTTTAACAAAATTCAACTTTTATATACAAACAACTGTTTTCTATTGAAGCATTTTTCTTTACGTATTTAAAGGAAATAGGAATAGTAATCTGAAAAAGATGTAGTTATTTGCTTCCTTGTATCGACGGAGAATAAAAGCGAACATTAAAACTGAATGATGCTGCATTTCAAAATAAAAAAAAGAAAGAAAAGTCTTTATAGTAATAATCTAAAGTAAGTATAAATATTCAGATCTAAGGAAAAGTAAAAAAACGTGATACGTAAATGATGGGACCAGGAAAACAGGGGAATTATTGATAAAGAGAGAACATCTTATTGCTTGGAAAGCATAAAGATGATAATAGTGGATCTGTTTGATTTTTATTGGTTTCAAGATAAGCTATAGGAATGGATTTGAACGAAAAGAATGGATTTAAGTTCATATGTTTTGGTTCTTTAAATATAAAAAAAAGTTATTTAATTTGTAGATAAAATGTCTAAAAAATGAAATGCACATGAGTAAGAGGAGATACGATTACAAAACAGGAGAAAGCAGAATAAAGAAGCAAAGCTTATTCTGAGATTGAAATAGAGAGAGATATCTGTAGACATGGAGAAAAAAGAATAACAATTCTAATGATGAGGAAGTAATGCCAGAATCTTGTTTAAGAGCAATGCATGGTTTTGCTAATACGTCGATTTAGTTAGAATATTGAAATGCGAATGTGTTTTTCTTTTGCAAACGAACACAAGGACATTTAAACATCATTTAGATTTAGATTTGATATTAGCTCAATATATACGTGCTTAAAAGTAACATTGATGTTTGAAATGATATGTACAACCCGGCATTTTTGGAGTCACTTTTAATTTTTATTTTAAACATTTTTTTTTAAAGTTTTTAACTGTATACTTTTACAAATTATCTTTTAATTTTTATTTTAAACAATTTTCTTTTTAAGTTTTTAACTGTATACTTTTATAAATTACTCATATTACAACGTACTTATTTTACCAATTTCTTAATTTACAAATTACTTATATAACAAATTACTTGTAACTATAATTTAGTAAATTAAATCTAATTATTAATGTATCGTTTTGTTGGATATTTAACGGACAGCAGCCAGTGATCCTGTAAAAATAATTGATACTAAGAATTATTGCATAGAAATAAGACGTGTAACTGGAATGTAAAAATAAATTTTAGCTAAAATAGTAAGAAAAGTAGCTATGCTAAATATAAACAAAATATATGGTGGATATACCTGAGCAGTTGGTAGACGTGACCATAGGTAACGCGTTAATGCACGGCTACCGAGAGAACAGGCCAATGAACATGGCAGCGTGAGGTCATTACCAGATCAACATATAGGTAAAGAGGGATTCCGGTGTTCAACCAAATGGCCATAAAAATATTCTTCGTTTCCTTAGATTATGCATGTCTTTATTCTCCTAAAGATAAAAAAATCTCCATTTGTATAATTATCCTAATGTGCAATTATTATAATAATTGCACATTAGGACAATTGTAATCTAACAAAATATAACAGTAAGTTGGTTGTTTTTGAATTTATTTATTTATCGAAGGAAGTCGAATATTTCATTTTATTTGTTTTATTAAACTGAAAAACAAACAATTTTTATATAAGAATATTTTTCAGTCCGTTCTTTTAATAATAAATAAAACTTTTAATTGAGTATTTCCAAATATTTTATAGTTAGAAGCATTTTTCACGAAAGTTTTTTTTTTAAACTAAAACGATCGAGGGATTCAATATTTTCCCACCGGGCGTAATTTATTTCTTTGAAATATATTTAAAACTTAAAAGATTTTGTTTGTTTATTTGCTTTAAAAAATTTTATCTGTAAATAATTTACATGATTGAAATGGGAAATTAAATAGAAAATTCTTTTTTTCTCCCGAAAGGTATACGAACACAAATTCATCTTAGAAATTCACTAACTAATCAGTTTTAATTAAGTTTTGATATGAACTAAAAATAAAGACTACATTATATTTTAGTCAACATATTTCTTGTGTTTATCTTATGAATAAATATTGTTTCTTATTTGTCTCGTGTCCTTACCGTGGTGAAATAATAACGTTATTTAGAAAGCCATTCTTAGTAAGGGAGGCTTTTAAAATATTTGTACTTTCACCGAACAATTTAATGAAAAAAATGATATCATAAAATTTAACTTGAAAATCCTATCCAAAATATAGCACGGTACATACACTGCACATGCACTATTATTATTATTATTATTATTATTATTATTATTATTATTATTATTATTATTATTATTATTACAACACCAAAAAAAATTAAAACAGGGTACTTCGCGGGGAACGTGGTCCCTGAGTAAACGGGGTTTAATTTAATAGTTGCTTCCTAAAAAGCGCATACGCAAAAAGGTTTTCATTGAATTATTTTACAACGGAAACGTTTTGGACAATTTTGCTATTTGAGGCAAAAAATAAAGTCCAAAAGCATTATTTGAATATGTATGAAAAAATAAATGCAACAAAAAATAAAAATATTAGTGTGGAAAATATAATATAACAATAAAAATAAATTAAAATAAAATGAAAATAAAATAAAAAGCACAAAATAAAAATATGAATTAAGTTTCATCAAAGATGTTTTTTTAAATCAAAAAATAAAATACACGCTCTATTACAAAAAAAAGGAAGTGTATGAAATATATGCGAAGAAAGTGAGAGAAAACCTCAGGGAGCAGCCATTAAATTAAAATCCGTTTACGCAGAGTGCATGTTCCCCGTGAAGTGCCAAAAAAACACTGTAGATGGCATCGACTGGCGGCTCACAAACTAGTTGTGAACTCTCAGGGAGGATGGAAAGTAAGAGGTGGGAGAGTGCTAAACAGATCACCACTGGAAGTGTGCAGTTCAAATATGGTAGGTTTGGATGACATTTTGTCACCCAAACCCCAGGAAACACTAATTACCGAGAAATCAATGGCAAACGGCTGCTGCGATAACGTGCAATCATCTGCATCAGTGGTCAATAGATGGAGAACATTGGAAATTTAGGGAGACTTGTTGTCACGCGGTATCCAGCGAAAACTACAGGTTACTTCCAGTTAGCGATCACTGATGATAGCCTGTGAGACAACTCCTAGTGAGTGAAATAATAATAATAATAATAATAATAATAATAATAATAATAATAATAATAATAATAATAATAACTAGCTGGAACTGTGGAAATTCAACAGTGGACTCTTTCATATGTAATATATTGATGCTGGCATTTTTGTGGATGTTCAGCGTCAATGGAGACACCCTGATATTATTGTAGTTCTTTTGTTAAAACTGCAAAAGTATATATCTAAGCTAGCAGGGACGTCCGGCATAGCCTGGGCGTAAAATATGCTTAAATATGATATTTTAATTTATGCAGATTGCGTATATATTACTATAAAAGTCAATTTTCGATCCATTTTTATATATCATAAACTTGTGATTTCAAAAATAAAAATATATCCATATGACTTGGGTGCATCAGCTTGAATCGAAACCGAAACCAGGACTTATGAAAAAAAAAAAAGAATGTATGTATATATAACTTGAGTTCTTTCAGCTACAATCGAAAACGAAACCAAAACTGATGAAGAATTCTTGGTAAAATTATTTATGACAAGAAATGGACAGGCATAACAATTAAACAACATACAATCGAAAAAAAAATAATTGTGAAACAGAAACTAACAATCATGCTATCGTATTAATATATAGATAAAAATATTTTATGTACCACAGTTTTTCATGAAACTATTTTAGTAAAAACAATATTGTAATAAAAATAATTTATTTACAAAAAGGAACTGCTATTTAATATATATATATATATATATATATATATATATATATATATATATATATATATATATATATATATATGAATTTAATGTTTTTATAAAAATAAATCAGTTTCGTTTCGCTAATAATGTGGCGCTAATTTGAGGTTTCATATCTGGGCTTTTGTTTACATGTAATAGCAATTAGTAGTAATAGCAATAATATTTTAATTAACGAAGACATCGGCGTCTCTCTCTCGCTCTCTCTCTCATTCTCTCTCTCTCTCTCTTCCAATAAACAAATGTAAAAAATAAACAATGAAAAAAAAAAACAAAAAAATAAATAACAGCTCAATTTTTGTTCCAGCCAGTCGAGAGATTTGTTATCATTTTTATTACGGAATAACTTAAAATCAATTATTTCCTCACAACTTTTGAAAGATAAAATCCTAAATTTCATAGAATTAAGAATAAATATAGCGGTGAGAACGCGCTAATCGAATAGAACCTAGAGCGTTCGTAAATATGTATTCCGAAATTAAATGTCTATTCCAGAATTAAATCTCAACCAATCAAATTTGCCGGAAAACGTGACACACACGTTATCGTATTAATATATAGATAAAAATAAAAATAATAATAATAATAATAATAATAATAATAATAATAATAATAATAGTATCCCCTTTCAAATTCACAATTCCCTGATTTAATATCGTAGATGTTTACTATATTTTCTTATTTTTTAACTAGTGTTCACGTTATAGTATTATTGTCTTTTAGTAGTTATGTAAACTTCATTTCCGTATTCATGTATTCTGCACTATGAAGACTATAGCGGAGTATAGGATTCCTAACTATGTAACTGATGAGAATACGCTACACGTTTTCACGAACAACATGGGGAAAAATGAACATAGAAGAACAGAAAACCAAAACTTTAAATTTAATTTCTGTATTAAAAGTAATAATTATTTAAATATTTCAACATATAATATTGTGGATAAAATTCAGCTCCCCAGTAAGAGGCACTCTAGATAGGAACAAAAGTAAAAATTGTCTCAGTCATGAAGGATTTCTCCTCTGCTGGCCGAGGACAGAAAATGTGAATTGTAGGATTAGAACAGATACTACTACACTATGATCTTGTCCTGAAATCCAAGAATTGTTTGTGTTCTTTAATTGTTTGTTCGCTAAATACATAATTCATTTTTATCAGTATTAGATTATATATTGCTTTAAAACTACGTAATTTTACATAGATAATATTTATATTTTATATTGAATAAACTTCAGTTATATTATTAATCGAATTGGCTTCCTTTCTTTTCCTTTTTAACATGTTTTGATGCTCTTCTTAAAAATTCCGTCATATAGTATCGACAGTAACAGTCTGACAAATCCTAACTACATTGGCTGCACGCATTTTTTAGTTTGTAGGCCTTCTATATCTCGGTGGACGTAGTTAAAGAGACGTATCGTTAGATCACTTACGTCACCGGAACACATGAATGAAACGTGTCCTTTTGCGGATAACGTCCCGGAATTTACAGCTCAAAGATTAGAGTAGGGAGTCTACAAGTGTTCGGCAAACCGTACATTGGTACGAGCTACGAATGCCTGGAAATGAGGCTAGATCAAGACAAGTAAGTAGACATGTAATGCAGACTTGTTGGAAACCCTGTGACAAATATGAAATAAATTTATATGTATAAAATATAAATTGTTGCTCTGTAGTGCCTAAGAATCATGCATGTAAAGAAGAGTTTTAGGTATGTTTCATTGATCTAATGTGTTCATATGATGTACATTGTCACAGTGCCCTGTAGTTGAAGATAGAGAACCTCCGAACGAAAAGTATGAAACGTTTTCGAAATTTACGTTCAGCTATGTAATACACACACTCTTTCGTACTGTGACTATATAACAGTGTAAAAATTAATTTATAAATTGAACTAATTTGTATCTGTTGTTAGAGAAATGTTGATTTAAACTATATTTATAAAATGGGACAAAAGCTATACCGCGTTGACTTAAGATGATTGCTTTATGCCATATTGACGATTCTCTGCTCATCTTTACATTAAATACTGATTAAATCTTAATTCGTAAATATGCAGCTAACACATAAAGCAATACTCTATTCCCTGCAAATTATCATAGCAAGGATCATACAAAAAGATCGGCGCAGCACTTTACGAAAACACACTTGTAAAGTAAAAGTTGTATTGTAGTAACTTCCTTATCAACCCAAAACTGTGCATCAAACTAATATCATAATACTTAGTTTACTGTACTTTATCATAAATAATGGAAATAGCCAATTTAAGCTAGATTAGACCGGGAAAACATCTAAAGTAGAGTTGTATTGCGGTGACATATCCGTATTAATCCTTATTGATCTCTAACTGTAAATCGAACATAATACTTAATGCACTGCATATAATCATAGCAAAATCACGTAAGAAATTCATCTAGATTGATCCAGATGTCTTTAAGAAAATGAGAACGGACTGACAGACATATTAAAAGAAATACAATATCGCTAAGAAAGCATTCAATCTTTTAATAAATTAGGATTTTCTTTGTATTTCTAACGAAAAATTACGTGCTATTCAGGCTTTATTATTTCACATCTATATTAAATTTTAATGAGGCAAGAAGCGACTATTAAAAGATTCACATGACTTGTGTATGGAGAAACAATTCTCATTCTCGTACACTTAATTCCGGAAGAAAATTATTTTAATATAATTTTTACAATTCTGTTTCATTTAAGGATATTGCATTCTTAATTCTATTAAATATTTGATAAATATATATTAAAAAATAATACTTCACTGAGTACTCCTGAAACGCATAAAGTAAACTCATAGTTTTATTATGGACAATGCCAATATTACAATACTTTTTAGGCAAGAATAACAAAAAGGTTCGATTATCGGAAATTTGCAAAGAATAACTTTAAATACCTTTTAAATTTTAGAGAAGTTTGAAACAACATTCACGTATTTTGGTTTGTCGTTTTCACAATGCATGGACGAAACTCTTTCAGAATTGGAAAATCAAAAAAATCTTTGGAAATTGGAACGTGCAAAATAAAAAAAACCTTTGAAAATTGGAAAGTGCAAAATCAAAAAATCTTTGGAAATTGGAACGTGAAAAATCAAAAAATCAATTGCCTAAGAATATTTCAGATATATTTTGAAGCACTTTCCAAGTATTTGTAGATTTCTTCTCTTGTAAGACAATATTTTTATATTTAGCGTATTTTTTTGCTATAAACGTTGCTTGACTTAGATTTGAATCGACCGACAAAGCAGCTTATAAAAATACACGGTTGTATGTGACAATAACTTCAATTATTAAACATTGAAAGCAAACGACTTGCCATACAACATTGGAATATTTGAAGAAATAATTAAGGTCAAAAAGGTAAAACATAAATGTTAACGTCACAATCCGATACTGTGTGGCCCGTTTATATGATCGATTTTCATGTTTGTAATGAACTTTAAAACCAAGTGCCTCAATAACTCAACCAATATTCACACTTTTTTGATAAGTTCCGATATTGAGTACTATCCCAAGTGTGAAGTGAAAGAATTGTAAATATGTGACTAAAGTTGCTGGAAATTGTTTGCAGCATTCTTCCTCTCGTAAATGTACCCTAATGCAATCTTCAACCAACATACTTACGAATATTCCTCATAAGAAATAGAACTGTTGACATATTTAGGTAGGTGCCGCTCACAACACTCTCTTCTACTTCGACAAAGTACAGAAGCAACTTTGCAATCTAGTAGAAGTTATGCTTTTTTCGTCTTACATTATGGAAGCATTTAAATAAGATATTTTCAAGAAGAAAAAGCGTAGGAATTGTTCAGTGTTTAATGTACAATCTGAAAAATTGCTTTTTAATAATTGCTTTTTAAAATGTGCTTTCTGCTTAAAGTCTGAATGAGATTACAAACACTCGTATGATTGTAGATAAGTTTATATATATATATATATATATATTTAATTATGCATAGATCATCGTATAATGATTATATCACTGTCTGACTGACGTAAAGAACATTGAAAATTAAAATGTTTAAATTCAACGTTATTTCACGCGGTTAATGCTAGCCGAATGGATACGGTCTCTGCTAATCGAGCCAGATCGTTCATGTTGCCGGGTTCGAATCGTTCGACTGGTGTTAATCGTGACACCTTGCACTGAAGATTCCCGCAAGGATGAAAAACTAGTGTCTGTAGGTATTTAATTATTATAGTAAAAAATAATCATATATATATATTTATTTATATATAGTTAACAAAGCATGGTAAAAACACTTTGTAAAAGAGTTAGAAACATATTTAATTTGCAAAGGAAACATTAAATTAGTGGATAGTCCTTACTCCGCGGAGTTTCGAGGAAATACTTTCCCTCTCATCAGAGGGTATACCACTATCAGCCAGTCACTGAGGTGTGACCGACAGACGTGTTATAGTAAATGTCTTAAAGCGGTCTCATGAAGATATGAAGATGGGCCAGTCATTAGGATCTGTGTAGCAAGAAGGAAATCATACCTGAGATGTTGGATCTGGGTGTGGCTCCTTTCTTTTCTCAAGATGATCTCTTCATCCTGGTGACATTCTGGTGGGAATCTTCACCTCTTTGTTCTCAGGGCCGCCTTTCGACTTAAGACATTTATGAATGCATTCATGGCAGACACAAGATAAACGACACGCGACACAATTGTAATATACATAAGATGTAACTAACTATTTTATTTTACAAAATATATATAACTATTCATATTACAATTAATTTTTACACTTAAAACTGGACAATAGGCTTTTCAAAGCTAACTACCCTAACTAGTGTTGAGGGAGGGGGTGAGCCCGCTCATTTACGAAGAGACAGAATATGCGTCCTCACATCATAGTGATCGTGCAGGAAAAAGACAGAAATATAGCAAGGGAATTATGGGAAGGGATTTCTTTGTATCTCTACGCCCATGGCCAAATTACCATCCGTCCATGCTGCAGAGTGTGTTAGAAACAGTGGCACAAAGAAATAGTGCCACAAGGGTAGGGATTAGCAAAATGTGGGATGGGATTTTGCATGCAAAAGTATTTGGTGAAATTGCAAGTAATATAGTATATATATATATATATATATACACACCCAAAAATAAACTTCACACTAGAACAAAGCCCCACAGAACTACCTTTCCTAGACATCCTAGTAACAATAAAAACAACAACATAATCACAGACATCTACCACAAACCCACAGACACTCAACAATACCTCCACTTCAAAAGCCACCATCATAAAAACTGTCTAAAATCAATACCCTACTTCCTAGCACGTAGAGTCTGCACCATAGTAACGGACAGACACCTCCGTTCGACTAGACTGAATGAACTACACATAACACTGCGGAAAAGAGGATATCCACTACCACTAATACAAAAAATATTGGACTGGCTGAAAAAAATCCAATAGACCAACTAAGAATCCCAAAAGAACACAACAAAGAACAAATTTTAGCACACGTCTCTACACCCAACACAAACAACCCAGAACTATTTCACAGATAACAAAAAACATTATTAGGGGTTACAAAATGCAACAAACCGGGATGTGGAGTATGTGACATAATAATAGAAGGTAACGCATACACATTCAAAAACCCAACACAAACATTCAAAATAAGAAAGGATCTAAATTGCACCTCCAGAAATGTAGTATATGCACTAAGATGCACAGCATGCAACAAATCCTACATAGGCGCCAACATAAATTTCAGCAGTAGAGTGGCCTTACATAAGAGCAACATCAAAATTGCAGATAACAGACACCTCTATGTTTCAAAACACGTACACACATGCAGTGAAAACAGCTTCAAAATAATGCCAATCTTCCAAACAGACAATAATTTTTATTTACTTACACAGGAATAAAACTTCATAACAAGATTCACTCCTGAACTAAACAGAGCCTAATATGCACGCACAAAAACATGAAATGCAAAGCACACTCGCATGCACATCCATATACATATACACACCCACACATAAATCAGAACCGACACATTAAAACACACACACGCGCGCATACAACCAAAGACAGACATAACACTCCTATCTCTAATACAACACACTGAACAATACCAACCCTACTTAACCTCGAAACCAACAACACTAGGAAAAACCTAGACCATAGTATAATATCTGTTCCAATACCTCGCCCCCCCTCAGTTAGTGGAGAAATCTCTCATGACTGAGACAAGTATCACCCCTTCTATCATCCCCCTCTCATAACTATACCCCTCCAATTGGCCCCTCCCCTCTGGGGAACGAGATCTTCCCCACACTAGGAACCGATCCTGGGTCTGGCCATGCCCACATGGGGAGACAAATAAATAGAAACATTAAAAAATCCCCTATAATATTTTTAAATACACCCTTCTATCTAAGCAAACATAATATAAAGAATACCCGAACAGTCTAAAGACTGAAACGAAAAATCACAATACTAAAATCATAGAATCCAAAAAATAAATATCAAAATAGAATGAAAGCCCCCATACCCTTATTTCAGAAGAGCTGGTCCCCCCTACTCACACATACACATTAGTAACGACCTTGGATCACAGTCACCCTCCTAGGGAAGCAAATAACTTCATAATACTATAAAACAGAACACACATTTTCAAACCAATAAAAGACAATACACACACATCCTACCCTAAAGGAAAAGAAAAAAAAAACACAAGCAGAAAGAGAGAGTGAGAGAGAGAGAAACATAACACAGGAGTGACCACAGCCCAATAAAAGAGTAATAAAAATTGAACATTCTAATGAATAGTACATATTTACTATGCCTCCCCACGGGATAGAGTTAGACACTAGGGTCGTTTTTTAACGTGGAGAAAAGCTACAAAAATAAAAAAATGTCTCAGTCGTGAAGGATTGATCCTCCACTGCAAAAGAAAAAGAAATGGAAGTGCAGCATCTGAAGAACATATCAATGAATAGTAGACACTTACACGTTTCCACCTCTTGGAAACACTTCAAATGAATTACGAAAATGCTGTTTACATCTCCAACACATTTTGAAAATAATTTCACAGAACGTCTGAAACGCGTTAAAAACGATTTCAATAATTTAAAAACATTATTACAATGATCTAAACATAATTCTCACCGAAAAACCAAGACACGGAATAATAAAATGATGTTAAAAATACACATTGTTGGTGACTACCCCCTTATTCAACTATACATCTTTCTTTCGTTGGAATTTCTTAACCAATTATATATATATATATATATATATATATATATATATATATATATATATATATATATATATATATATAAGGCACTAATAGAATTCAGATAAAAAATCCTGATAGATATTACTTGAAGTAATACTTTCAAGTAGATCCTAGCCAAAAAGGAAAAGCTCCATCGAATATGTCTATATATGTTGTTTTGTTCAGAATTTTAAATGTAACCAGAAAACATATATATATATATATATATATATATATATATATATATATATATATATATATATATATGCTTTTTAGAATGTGAGAGATTATATATATAATACATTCCAGAGCCAAACAACGTCGCAGTCCACAAGAGCCATGACAGTCAACGAACCGGAAGTCCAAGACTCGAGTTTCGCTCTCATTTGTGCCCATCAGTTAGACACAGGATTCGAAACCCGAGCTTCTTGCATGCGAGGCAAGCACTCTACTAACTGAGCAAACGTTCCGCACACAAGAATGTCTATTAACCAACACAGATAAAACAAACCGCGCCAAAAACCGACTGTGAAATGAACCTACTTCGTCTCGACAAGGGATGCGGTCATCCAATCAGCTAATAGCCCCAAGCCAATGTCTCACAAGTAGGAGTTTTAACTCGAAAGGACGATGCCATCCAGCAATGTTAACCAAGCGAGAAACTTATGATAGGATTTTCAGAATGTGAGAGATTATATATATAATACATTCCAGAGCCAAACAATGTCGCAGCCCACCAGAGCCATGACCGTCAACGAACCGGAATCCAAGACTCCAGTTTCGCCCTCATTTGGGCTCATCAGTTAGACACATCAGACCGCAGGATTCGAAACCTGAGCCTCTTGCATGCGAGGCAAGCACTCTACCAACTATATATATATATATATATATATATATATATATATATATATATATATATATATATATATCATTGTAACCGACGTTGTCCTGGATTGAATGATGACTGGCGAATGTTTTTCACACTCCTATATTTTTATTGTCATCGAAATCGGAGAAATCGCCTATTTTGTAATCAAATCTATTGTTTTCCCGCTCTAGTTGGGGACCTATCGGGAGGCACCAGAAGGAAGCTCACATTCCTCCCGCTATGACTTATTTCACAATACAGTGTAGTCTACATTGCACTGTAGAGAACCTATTAAAGATTTTATAAAATTATTTTATATTTAATCACTTAAATTTTAAATAAAAAAGTCAGGTATCATGGTCCAATTGTGCTTTAAATGGAAACATTCATTTCGAACACGTCACTGTCCTATTAAAGAATTTGCTGTTGATTTTATACGCCGAGCCTTTCTACTTGTGTTATTAAACACGGTGTCAGGCGATAACTTTGGTCGAAGTCGCCTGTTATCTCATTGGATTATTTCAGCTATGGATTTGCAATACTTCTCGAATATATTCCGATAAATATAAAAAAAAAACTATCTAAAAAGACTGGCAGGTACATGAAGCTACCTCCATTAAAAATTTATAAAATTTGATCCATCCATCAATCGAGTTCATAGACATACAAACGAATTTTGATTTTATATAATAGTAAAGAGAGACTAGAGGTGTGAGGTATAGTTAAAGAGAGAAAAAAGAGATAAAGCGGCAGAGAAGGCGTAGAGAAATGATGTTTCGGAATTGTTTAGATGAGTTTTAATAATTTGTGGGTTTTTTTGGCTTTTTCGATCTATTATTCAGCAAAACACATTTTAAGGATAGCAATCAATGTAGCCCGAATATTCCAAATAATCATCAATGTAGCCCGAATATTCCAAATAACAATCAATGTAGCCCGAATATTCCAAATAACAATCAATGTAGCCCGAATATTCCAAATAACAATCAATGTAGCCCGAATATTCCAAATAACAATTAATGTAGCCCGAATATTCCAAATAACAATTTATGTAGCCCGAATATTCCAAATAACAATCAATGTAGCCCGAATATTCCAAATAATCATCAATGTAGCCCAAATATTCCAAATAACAATCAATGTAGCCCGAATATTCCAAATAACAATCAATGTAGCCCGAATATACCAAATAACAATCAATGTAGCCCGAATATTCCAAATAACAATCGATGTAGCCCGAATATTCCAAATAACAATCAATGTAGCCCGAATATTCAAAATAGCAATCAATGTAGCCCGAATATTCAAAATAGCAATCAATGTAGCCCGAATATTCCAAATAACAATTAATGTAGTCCGAATATTCCAAATAACAATCAATGTAGCCCGAATATTCCAAATAACAATTAATGTAGCCCGAATATTCCAAATAACAATCAATGTAGCCCGAATGTTCCAAATAATAATCAATGTGGCCCGAATATTCCAAATATCAATCAATGTAGCCCGAATATTCCAAATAATCATCAATGTAGCCCGAATATTCAAAATAACAATCAATGTAGCCCGAATATTCCAAATAACAATCAATGTTACCCGAATATTCCAAATAACAATTAATGTAGCCCGAACATTCCAAATAACAATCAATGTAGCCCGAATATTCCAAATAACAATTAATGTAGCCCGAATATTCCAAATAACAATCAATGTAGCCCGAATATTCCAAATAACAATTAATGTAGCCCGAATATTCCAAATAACAATCAATGTAGCCCGAATATTCCAAATAACAATCAATGTAGCCCGAATATTCCAAATAACAATCAATGTAGCCCGAATATTCCAAATAACAATCAATGTAGCCCGAATATTCCAAATAACAATCAATGTAGCCCGAATATTCCAAATAACAATTAATGTAGCCCGAATATTCCAAATAACAATTTATGTAGCCCGAATATTCCAAATAACAATCAATGTAGCCCGAATATTCCAAATAATCATCAATGTAGCCCAAATATTCCAAATAACAATCAATGTAGCCCGAATATTCCAAATAACAATCAATGTAGCCCGAATATACCAAATAACAATCAATGTAGCCCGAATATTCAAAATAACAATCAATGTAGCCCGAATATTCCAAATAACAATCGATGTAGCCCGAATATTCCAAATAACAATCAATGTAGCCCGAATATTCCAAATAACAATCAATGTAGCCCGAATATTCCAAATAGCAATCAATGTAGCCCGAATATTCCAAATAACAATTAATGTAGTCCGATTATTCCAAATAACAATCAATGTAGCCCGAATATTCCAAATAACAATTAATGTAGCCCCAATATTCCAAATAACAATCAATGTAGCCCGAATGTTCCAAATAATAATCAATGTGGCCCGAATATTCCAAATATCAATCAATGTAGCCCGAATATTCCAAATAATCATCAATGTAGCCCGAATATTCCAAATAACAATCAATGTAGCCCGAATATTCCAAATAACAATCAATGTTACCCGAATATTCCAAATAACAATTAATGTAGCCCGAACATTCCAAATAACAATCAATGTAGCCCGAATATTCCAAATAACAATTAATGTAGTCCGAATATTCCAAATAACAATCAATGTAGCCCGAATATTCCAAATAACAATCAATGTAGCCCGAATATTCTATAAAACAATTAATGTAGCCCGAATATTCCAAATAACAATCAATGTAGCTTGGAATATTCCAAATAACAATCAATGTTACCCTAATATTCCAAATAACAATCAATGTAGCCCGAACATTCCAAATAACAATCAATGTAGCCCGAATATTCCTAATAACAATTTATGTAGCCCGAATATTCCAAATAACAATCAATGTAGCCCGAATATTCCAAATAATCATCAATGTAGCCCAAATATTCCAAATAACAATCAATGTAGCCCGAATATTCCAAATAACAATCAATGTAGCCCGAATATACCAAATAACAATCAATGTAGCCCGAATATTCCAAATAACAATCGATGTAGCCCGAATATTCCAAATAACAATCAATGTAGCCCGAATATTCCAAATAACAATCAATGTAGCCCGAATATTCAAAATAGCAATCAATGTAGCCCGAATATTCCAAATAACAATTAATGTAGTCCGAATATTCCAAATAACAATCAATGTAGCCCGAATATTCCAAATAACAATTACTGTAGCCCGAATATTCCAAATAACAATCAATGTTACCCGAATATTCCAAATAACAATTAATGTAGCCGAATATTCCAAATAACAATTAATGTAGCCCGAATATTCCAAATAACAATCAATGTAGCCCGAATATTCCAAATAACAACCAATGTAGTCCGAATACTCCAAATAACAATCAAAGTAGCCCGAATATTCCAAATAACAATCAATGTAGCCCGAATATTCCAAATAACAATTAATGTAGCCCGAATATTCCAAATAACAATCAATGTTACCCGAATATTCCAAATAACAATTAATGTAGCCCGAATATTCCAAATAACAATCAAGTGAGCCCGAATATTCCAAATAACAATCAATGTAGCCCGAATATTCCTAATAGCAATCAATGTAGCCCGAATATTCCAAATAACAATTAATGTAGCCCGAATATTCCAAATAACAATCAATGTAGCCCGGAATGTAAGATTAATAACACCGGATCTTTCTACAGAATTCAAGCACTATTCTCTCGTGCCTGCAGATATTTTCTAGATAATATTGCATGTATTTAGAATAATATTGAATAAAGTTAGTTATTTTTTTAATTGTTTCGATCTTCGTTATGTTCAGCGTTTGTGGCTGATTAATCTATTATTTTAGTCTTTGCTTTACAGAGTCTTTCTATTAGTCATTTGAATTCATGTCATTTGAATTTATGTCATTTGATTTTATGTAATTTGAATTTATGTCATTTGATTTTATGTCATTTCAATTTATGTCATTTGATTTTATGTCATTTGATTATATGTCATTTGATTTTATGTCATTTGATTTTATGTCATTTGAATTTATGTAATTTGATTTTATGTCATTTGAATTTATGTCATTTGATTTTATGTCATTTGATTATATGTTATTTGATTTTATGTCATTTGGATTTACGTTATGTGATTTTATGTCATTTGATTATATGGCCATCTTATTTTATGTCATTTGATTTTATGTCATTTGAATTTATGTCATTCGAATTTATGTAATTTGATTTTATGTTTTTTGATTTTATTTCATTTGGTTTTATGCCATTTGATTTTATGTCATTTGGATTTTATGTCATTTCATTTTATGTCATTTGATTTTATGTCATTTGAATTTATGTCATTTGAATTTATGTCATTTATTTTATGTCATTTGATTTCATGTCATTTGAATTTATGTCATTTGAATTCATGTCATTTGATTTTATGTCATTTGAAATTATGTCATTTGATTTTATGTCATTTGAATTTATGTCATTTGAATTTATGTCATTGGATTTTATGTCATTTGATTTTATGTCATTTGAATTTATGTCATTTGAATTTATGTCATTTGAATTTACGTTATTTGATTTTATGTCATTTGAATTTATGTCACTTGAATTTATGTCGTTTGATTTTATATCATTTGAATTTATGTCATTAGATTTTATGGCATTTGAATTTATGGCATTTGAATTTATGTCATTTGAATTTATGTCATTTGAATTTTTGTAATTTCATTTTATGTCATTTGATTTTATGTCATTTGAATTTATGTAATTTGATTAAATGTCATTTGAGTTTATGTCATTTGAATTTATGTAATTTGATTTTGTCATTTGAATTTATGTCATTTGATTTTTCATTTGAATTTATGTCATTTGAATTTCATGTCATTTTAATTTATGTCATTTGAATTTATTTCATTTGGTTTTATGTCATTAGAATTTATGTCATTTAATTTTACGTCATTTGATTTTATGTCATTTGATTTTATGTCATCTGAATTTTTATCATTTATAATTTATGCTATTTGCATTTATTTCATTTGAATTTATGTCATTTGAATTTATGTAATTTGATTTTATGTCATTTGAATATATGTTATTTGAATTTATATCATTTGAATGTATGTTATTATAATTTATGTCATTTGAATTTATGCCATTTGAATTCATGCCATTTGAATTTATGTCATTTGAATTTATGCCATTTGAATTCATGTCATCATTTAGTTTTAGAAATAAGTGTATTTATTATTTGTTAAAATAACTTTAAAATTTTATTGTCGATGTTGAATGCAATTTTTTACATACACATGTGAGAAAACTAATATTTTTAATATGAAGTGGATTGTAAGGCATTTTGTATCGTTCGTTATTTTTATTAAGTTCTGATTGGAGATCAGAAAATGTTTGATGTGAACTATATTTTCATTCGGAATAAGCTCTTGTTATTTCATATTTATGAAATGGAACATCCACGACAAGCTTAGAGATTATAAAATATGCAATCGACTAAATTGCACCTGCTTAAATCTCAGCTTCCCTTCACAAGCGTATACGTAATTTTCAATTATTTTGCATCTATTCAATACTAGCTGATTAATATACATCATTGCTGGATGTGTAGAACTTGCACACATTTATGAATTCAATAGGTTATAATCTAATGAAAATACTACAATAACAAAATAAACTAGAATATTTGTTGAGACATGTGAATGAACATATATTGCATGACGGTATTTTATACATTTACATTTTCGGAAATCAAAACTCCCCATGAGAAATGTTTCAAACTAGGTTGTAAATCTCATTTAAATCAGAGATAAAAAAATTATAACTTCGTTTGAAAAATCTCGCACTCTTATGTATGTAACTATAAAATAGAATATGAAATCAGAAACAAAAAAGGTCAATTTGGTTTCTATATCAAATATTTTCTCTTTTCCTTTTTTAAATCCATACTTGCAAGAATAGATTGAAATGCGTACAACAACTATATTTAGGAATGTCTGTACAATGGCAACTATTTTATTAGGGTAAATTGCATTCTGTCTGTTGCATGATAAAACATTAGTGAATGTCAACTTTTCACACAACAAACGAACTATTTGTTAGTCAACAAACGGACCGCTATGTCAGTAGACTTGATGAATATATTGTTGTTTTCGAAAATGGTTCTTTGAAAACATCTGATGTGAAGAACAATATGTAGAACGATAAGAAAAGAGATGAATACAAATGATTTTAAAATTATTTTATCAGAGTAAAATTTTAAAGGAAATAACTCAAAAAATTACTTGACGTACAATTCACAGAGAAAATAAAATGAAGTTGAGTTATCATAATCTTGATATAGATTGATCACTCAGCATAAAAGCTTTTTAAGAATAAATGTACACAATAGTCATTACAATGTACACAGTTAGAAAAACTAATGTTTTCAACTTGTTTACAAATAGAATATTTTGAATATAAATGAAAATATTATTAAAATAGTTTTTATAGAAATCAAGTACCAACCCCAGAACGTGCCACATAATTTCTTATAATTTGATTAAAAGTAAAGTAAAAAATGTACACACTGTTTCGCTGCCTTAATTTCTAGCTGACTTCAAGATGGTCGTTTTCAAGTCAACTATAAACAAGTTATTGTTAGAGCCGACTAATTAAATAATCTAATTCTATCAAATTCTACTATTAACAATTATATGACAAGGCGAATAAGCTGCAACATTAATAATTATACAATCCCCTCAATGATGCTTAGTAAAACAGAACTGAAATAAGGGAAATGAAACTAAATACGTAAGTCTTATGTACGACATGAAATAATAATTTTATGTACGACATGAAAAGAACATAAAATCTTTGGAAGATTTCGATCATTCGAGCAGCTGGATTCTTTAAGTTCAATTTCAAAACCAAATGCAAATATACCCGGTGAACAAAGAGTAAGAGATATTAAAACATGCATTTATCGGGTGGTTAGACTTTTTTTTTACAAATACTTCGGTTGGAATATATACGGTAGCGAGTGAATATATATATATAAATATATATATATATAATTTCTATTATTAAAACGATATACTTTTATTGTTTATGGTAAATATAGTTTTGAACTTGTTGCAGTTAATAAAACTTAATAAGAGTGAAATAACACATTTAGACTATATATACATATATATACATATATATATATATATATATATATAGAGAGAGAGAGAGAGAGAGAGAGAGACTAAATAATTTAAATTATATATATATATATATATATATATATATATATATATATATATACTAGCTGTACCCTGACACGCGTTGCTGTGGCTGAAAATGGAGCAATGGAAAAAGTTCCAAAATGAGAAAATGCATGTTTCCTAGAGGTTTAATTTCACATTTCGTATGGGTACACGGTTTTTGTTTTCTTAGCTGATGTAGAGATTTTCTGGTTTGGTGACTCTTGAACACATAATATAAATTGTCCATGTGAAAAAACAGTCAGTGTGTAGCTGTAAGCCAAACAATTGTAAAGATTGTTCCCTGAGTTTTGTTGGTGGTTATTGCAAACGACAATAAACTTGGAAAATGCAGTTTCCTAAAGTGTAATGGTGTATCCGGTGGAATCATAGGAATGCGTGGAATGAAGATATCCTCACCTATGAAAGGTCCTGTAAAGGTTGTTGTTTCTATGATATTGTTTGTTAATTTTATTTACTGCAAGCCATACGCCATTGCAAAACGTGGATTGGTTTATATTCCACAACATGATAATTAGTACACCAATTTTCAGTTGCAGTATATGCGGAGGCATCCCTGGCAAATCTAGCTGTTGGATAATTTACCACATTATCTGCTTCCATAACAGTGTCGATGGGTGTGTATGTGACTACCTCACTTGGAATTTTATGTTGAATAATAGCGTTAAGTTCATGGTCATCTTTGTATTGAGCTTCAAGAATAGCTCGTTTGTGGAAGTCATATAATTAATTCGAATATCTGGAAAAAACTTTTTAACCAATTCTTCTTTTGATGTAATAAAATTACATAAGTTTAGAGTCAAAGAATTTCGCCCTTAACTCGGATCAACCAGCACTTTTCTGTACTTAATTTCCCACAAGTGATGCAAAAATGTATGTGCGGATTGAGCAGTCTGCAAGTGGATATGCATATTTTGAGTTAAGTTTAATGTCTTCACGTGGCACCAAGAAGTAAAGTATTTGAGGGTAGCATTTATTTCATCTGCCGGTGTTGATTTAATAATTGCAGATAGCATTTGTCTGAAATCTCCTACAAGCAATATTACTGCATTCCCAAATGGTGTACCACTGCCATGCAAATCTTGCAAAGATTGACCAAGTGATTATTTACGTACCATTGTGCATTCATCCCAAACAATGTTAGTATTTCTGCAGTATGTTTTCATCATACCGGATGTTTTGGAGATGTTGAACATGAGATGTTTGCAAAGTGAATATTTAATAGTAGTTTTAAAGTAGTTCTACTTGATAGCAAGGTCGCAGGTATTCCACATGCAGTAAGGGTTATGTCATTTTGTTACTGCCAAAATCAAGTTAATTAGAAAGGTTTTACCAGTTACTCTTGGTGCTGTTCAAGGTAGCAGTAATTTCCAAATAACTTCTATTCTCACAATAAGTAAATTAGGTGACTAAAATAGGATTTATCCATGTTTAGCAATGCCTTATTCACTGTAATTAATTGAGGAGACTACAATAGGATGAGGGATTAGAGATGGACAGATAGACAGGAAGATATATAGGTAGAACAGAAAAAGTGAGAGAAAAATACAGAAAGAGAAAGAAAATAGAGAGAGATAAGGAGGGTTAGAAACAGAGAGGGAGCGAGTCAGAGGAAAGGAGGGAAGGGAGAGAGATAGAGGGAATTAGAGAGAGAAAGGAGCGCAAAGTGAGATGAAGATGGTGATATAGAGAGATAGAGAGAGAGATGGGGAGATGGATGGAGAGATTTATTAAGAGAGGAAGAAAGGGTGAGAGAAACAGAGGGTGAAGTACACTTCACTTTTTTTTCCTCGATCAGTAGAGGAGAAAACCTTCGAGACTGAGGCAATTTTTATTTTTGTTACTATCCAAAGTAACGTTTTTTTTCGGGAGCTAGATTTTCCACAAACTAGAAACTGACTGGGTTATCTGTACTTTCACCTAACAATTTAATAATAAAAAAGATATTTTAAAACCTGAATTTAACGTGTAAATACTAATTTTAAATAATAGCACAGTAACGTAAGTGCATAAGTGCCACTTTATTTCAAATATTTATTTTCCAAAGACTGATTAAATGAATTTAAGTGTTGTGTAATTATTTTCTCAGCGTTCCAGTTTCACCGGCGCACGACGTCAACAGCCGGATAAAGTCGAGCGTTACCGAGGAAATAATAACAACGCTATGTGAAAGAAAAAGTAAAGATATAATTTTAATAAAAGCAAAAAAAAACAAAAAAAAACTACCAGTCATTTGTATTTCTTAATAAATGTTTGTAGAAAATAACGTTTTTTTTTTGTCACAAAAATAAAGTTTTCGCACTTTTTGCAATAAATAATAGCAACTTTGTTAATTTTTACGACTTGCCCCAGCGTATTATAAACACGCCAACCTCTTCATGTTAAAAACAGCTTTAGGAATACACCGTACCTCCCCATGTTAAGAAGGGGTTTTGTAGGTTTTGAGGGTATATATATATATATATATATATATATATATATATATATATATATATATATATATATATATATATATATATATATATTGCCGATCCCCGGCGAGTAGGTTTTTTTTCGTTATGTTATGTCCGGGAGGAACACGCATACACCGATTGTATTGTTTGTTTGTTTTTTTCTTCTGTGGATGTCATATTCCGGAAAAATCCGAGACACAAACTGTGTTACGTTTTGTTCATTAAATGCATAAGTACAAAATAATTTTTTTACTCATGCTTTATTTCTTAAATTTACAATTTCTCTGTTACTCTTTTAACAATTGTTAAAAAAAGTATGTTTTATACGCAGGTGTAGTTAGAATCGTTATTTTTCGTTATTTCAAAATGGTCGACCGAAAAGAAACGAAGTAGAATAATAGTTTTTTTTTTAATTTGGTAATATTTTTCACTTTTTAACACTTAAAAACACAGTTAGATGATAAGCAGTCACTCTTATAAAATTTCACGGAAAACGGGCGTATAAATTTCTAGTTTATCGATTTGGAATAAACTGGACGTTTGCTTTATATATATATATATATATATATATATATATATATATGTATATATACATATATATATATATCGCTTGTAAACATTGCAAATATATATTTATTTCACCCTCAAAATTTTTTATTGTTAATATGGTTTGTCTAACACGTGTTCCGTGGAACGTTAAAAATGCACTAAACATGTAATCAGTAACAGATTTATGTTCTTCAGATAAAAAGACAGTTGTAATTCTTTTGTACGTAGAAACAAGAGGATAGCTATTGGTAAAAATAAATAAAAATCGTTAAATGCCACAAGAGTAAAAATATCTTATTATTATTATAGAATATGTTTGCACTCTACTGAAGAAACCCCGTTGGATTTTGAGCGCACAAAAGACGTTAATTTTTTTTATCGCCATATTTGGTGCTTTAAAATTATTCTGAATTTTCGTATTTAGATTCAAAATTATGGCAAAAATAATAAATTATACATGTTATTCGTAAAATAAGATTGATAGAAAAGCTAAATTTTACCAAACTAAATTTGCCCGTAAAGGACATTTTTAATGAACGTTTACAAAACTAATTTTGTGATAACCCGTGTAAATAAACATGGTCGACCCCAAAGAATGCTCCTAAATAAAAATATATATTTTCTTAAATTTTCATTTAAATTCGTATCCTTCAAGTATTATAAAAATGTTAACCGTATAAACTAGAATTAAGCAAGCTTATATGAATTCGTTGCGTGCCAACTGTCAAAAGGATTGATCACATTTGAATGGCATATCAGAACAGATAATTGGATTTTCATGGGGGTTTCGCGATTTAACCTAAAGTTTGAAATATACATGTGTGATTTCCTTCATTATTATTACTTTATAAATAAAAAGATATCAGAATCTGTAATATATTTATATTTTGTTTAATTACTACGCTGATATTAAATTTAGATCATCACATATACTCAATACGAGAAATTAACCAATATTCATACTATGGGAAAGTATAAACATTATTACTGCTTAAAACCTCACTATAATGATTCTACGAACTTTAAATCATTTATTGTAATATTAAACAATCCTTATATAAACATTCACCATTTACTATAATATCTATGTATGATTTTATTTACATTGTTTAAATATAATAGTTTTTTATGAATTTTTGATAAATTAATTATTAAGTAAGTATATTATTTTGTTATATTCTCCATAATATACAAAACAAGTTATAAGATGCATTTTCACAGACGTATCTATTACAAATTATAGCAAAACTATCAGTGTAAAATTTGCGTGGGGTTGAAATAGATTAGCATATATATCGTTCTATAATTACAATAAAACACTACATTTAAAATACACCTCTATATTAAAAAACCCTACATTTACAATAAACATCTATATTAACAATAATACCCTACATTTACAATAAACCTCTATATTAACAATAAAACACTACATTTACAATAAACCTCTTTATTAACAGTAAACACTACATTTACAAAAAACCTCTATATTAACAAAAACACTACATTAACAATACACCTCTATATTAACAATAGAACAGTACGTTTACAATAAACCTCTATATAAACAATAGAACTCTACATTTACAATTAACCTCTATATTAACAATAAAACCGTACATTTACAATAAACCTCTATATTAACAATAAACACTACGTTTACAATAAACCTCTGTATTTACAATAAAACATTAGATTTACAATAAACCCCTATATTAACAATAAAGCACTACATTTACAATACACCTCTATATTAACAATAAAACACTACATTTACAATAAACCTCTATATTATCAATAAAACCCTACATTTACAATAAACCTCTATAATAACGATAAACACTACATTTACAATGAACCTCTATATTAACAATAAACACTAAATTTACAATAAACCTCTATATTAACAATAAAACACTATATTTACAATAAACCTCTATATTTACAATAGAACACTACGTTTACAATAAAACTCTATATAAACAATAGAACTCTACATTTACAATAAACCTCTATATTAACAATAAAACACTACATTTACAATAAACCTCTATATAAACAATACACCACTACATTTACAATAAACATCTATATTAGCAATAAACACTATATTTACAATATACCTCTATATTAACAATAAAACACTACATTTATAATACACCTCCATATTAACAATAAAACACTACATTTACAATAAACCTCTATATTAACAATAGAACACTACATTTACAATAAGCCTCTATATTAACAAGAAAACACTACATTTACAATAAACCTCTATATTAACGATAAACACTACATTTACAATAAACCTCTACATTAACGATAAACACTACATTTACAATAAACCTCTATATTAACAATTAACACAACATTTACAATAAACCTCTATATTAACAATAAAACCCTACATTTACAATAAACCTCTATATTAACAATAACACACTACATTTACAATAAACCTCTATATTAACAAGAAAACACTACATTTACAATAAACCTCTATATTAACGATAAACACTACATTTACAATAAACCTCTATATTAACAATAAACACTACATTTACAATAAACCTCTATATTAACAAGAAAACACTACATTTACAATAAACCTCTATATTAACGATAAACACTACATTTATAATAAACCTCTATATTAAAAATAAACACTACATTTACAATAAACCTCTATATTAACAATAAAACCGCACATTTACAATAACCCTCTATATTAACAATAAACACTACATTTACAATAAACCTCTGTATTTACAATAAAACACTAGATTTACAATATACCTCTATATTCACAATAAAGCACTACATTTACAATAAACCTCTATATTAACAATAAAACACTACATGTACAATAAACCTCTATATTAACAATAAAACCCTTCCTTTACAATAAACCTCTATAATAACGATAAAACACTACATTTACAATAAACCTCTATATTAACAATAAAACACTACATTTTTTTTTACACAGTGGTCACCACTTATCAAGGCCCGGAAGCCACTCAGGGATAAGGGTTATTGCAAGTACATTACGTTAGTGAGGAGATTTGCTGAAATGTTTACTTAAGGGGGCGGTTCATTAGGAATCTGTTAACATTGGACTTGAAGACATCAAAGTTGTAGTCCGGAGGGAAGCAGGCAGACGGAACAGAGTTCCACAGGCGTGCAGTGTAACGTGCATCCAGGAGATAAGCGCCCGCGTGTTTGCGTGTTGTGTGGGTACGTGGGAGAGACGGATGAGGGGAAAAAGACTTACCTCGAGACCAGCTCAGCATTACCGACCAAAAATGGAAAAGAGGGACCAAGATGGCGACCGCCGTCTTTTGTAAAGTATGATGTCTCGCAAAGTCACACGAATTCTCGGAATATGCAAATTTAGCCGGCCTAGAACGACGATAAAAGCGGGTGAGGGGAAAGACGTGGGGAGTAACGATTGAGTTGGCTGGGGAATCGTGTGGCTGTTGCTTCTTGTGCCGTGTTGAGGATATCTTACCGTGTTAAAGAGAGAGTCGGGCGCCATCTTTTATTTTTCCTTACATTTTTTTTCTTACAAGCTATTTCGGCCATTTGGCCTCTAGGACTATGACCGAGTCGAAATTTGACTTAAAGCTCATACCCGAGTTTGACGGGTCCACGTCCATCGTCGACTGGGTTGAAAGGGTCGAGCTGACGTGCGACCTTTGTGAGGTGAAAAGGGTACACACTGTAATCCCCCTGAGATTGGCTGGGGGTGCCTTGAGTGTATATCAGCAACTCAGTGGTGCCGAAAAGGGAGATGTCACCGCAATTAAAGCTGCGCTGTACAAGGCATTTGCCATGGATCCTTGTACGGCCTATGAAAAATTTGCTTCCCAAAAACTTCTACCGGAGGAAAGCGTGGACGTTTTCTTCGCTGAGTTAAAGAAACTCGCAGTTCTGTTCGGTGGAGGGGTGTCGGGGCGGACGCTCGCGTACGCGTTTGTGGCGGGCCTTCCCACTCGGGTGAAGCAGCTACTGAGAGCCTCAACCAGCGTTTCAACAACGACCATGGAACACTTGATGGAACGTGCTCGAGCCATCATCAAAGATGAGGAGGACCTGGGGGAACCAGTTGTGATGGCGACACAGACAGGCCAGATTGGCGCTCGGGAGATTCCGAATCAGAACCCTGCAAGCAATGGGAAATGTTTTCGCTGCGGCCGACGCGGACATTTTGCAAGGAATTGCACCATCAGGGGGCGTGTGCGCTGTTTTAAGTGTGGCGGTTTGGGGCATCTAGCCCAAAACTGTGCGGGAAGCGTATCAGGGGAGAGGACGTCAGCGCCGCCCTGCTCCCCGAGCAAAATTTGAACAAGGCGCAACCAGTAATAACCGTCTACGTAAACAGGATACCCTGCTCATCACTTCTCGACTCAGGCTGTTCGCATACTATAGTGAGCACCAGGCTGTGTCCAAGTTGGACTAAGAGGAAGATCAAAGTCACCACGATAGGAGGCGAGACCCAGACATGCTGTGGAGCTGGAACTGTCAAGATCTACACGGACACCGGTGCAGCCACTAAGATCAATGTGCTCGTGACCCAAGGAAATCTCCTGGGGTTTGACCTGTTGCTCGGATACGATGCCATCAAGGCGCTGGGGGGAGTCGCAATTCATCGAGATGGAAAGGTGCGATTCTTAGAGGCCCCAGTGTGTGCAGCGCTCCATATCGATCGGCCGGATTTTACAGTGGACTACGACTCGCGCAAGAGGGCCTGGATTGCATCTTGGAAGTGGACCGAGGGAATGGCACCGACTAAACTCAAGAATGGGGTTGCAGAGTACCCTATACCCAGTGAGGCCCGAGCAGAATACGAAAGGGAACTAAAGGCGTGGATCCAAGATGGCTGGTTAATCCCCTACCCTGAGGACAAGCTTGGGCCTCCGAAGGGTCTAATACCCTTGATGGCAGTAGTCCAGCATAACAAGTCGAAAGTACGGCCCGTCCTGGACTATAGGGAGCTTAACAAGCATATTGAAGCCTACACTGCCGATGCTGATGTATGCGCCAGTAAGTTGAGGGAATGGCGTCAGAAAGGCACTAATGTCTCAATATTGGATTTACGAAAAGCCTATTTACAGGTGCGAGTTGATGAGACGTTGTGGCCGTTCCAGACAGTTTGGTTCCAGGGGCAGAGGTACTGCCTTATACGCCTTGGCTTCGGCCTAAATGTGGCACCACAGATCATGAAGACTATTGTCAACACAGTATTGTCCCAAGAAAAGCCCATGAGGGACTCAACGTCAGTTTACATTGATGACGTATACGTCAATGAAGATGTACAGTCTGCGTCGTGTGTCAAAGAAAAGTTGGCTCAGTTTGGTCTGGAATGCAAGAATCCTGAACGTTTAAGGGAAGGAGCACGTGTATTGGGATTGGATGTTTATGAAGAGGATGGCACCCTACAATGGAGGCGTGGCAGTGAAATTCCAAGCATCCCCAACCTCGTTACAAGGCGGACCGTTTTTTCTTGGTGTGGAAAACTTGTTGGTCACTTACCGGTCTGTGGCTGGCTCCGCGCAGCTGTTGGTGTGATTAAACGCAGAGCAAATTTAACAACCACGGGTTGGGATGACATATCCGATGATGTCCTACTAACTCTGATGATTAAAGAGACACTGGAGAGAGTGAACAAGAAGGACCCTGCCTGTGGGCGGTGGTGTGTTAACGGAGACAACGTAGGTGTGTGGGTTGATGCCAGTTCTTTGGCGTTGGGAGTATCGTTGGAGCAAGGAGGAAACGTGTTCGAGGATGCGTGTTGGCTGCGGCCCGTAACAGATTCTCAGCATATCAACCTGACAGAGCTGGACGCTGTTGTAAAGGGGGTAAATCTGGCCCTGCAGTGGCAGTCTAAGAAGTTGACCTTGTACACAGATTCTCTCTGTGTCTACCACTGGGTGTCTGACACACTTTCAGGACGGACACGAATCCGTACCAAGGCAGCAAGCGAAATGTTAATACGGAGAAGGCTAGACACGCTAAAAAACCTGGTATCTGAGTATGGGCTATCACTGAGCGTCACTCTGGTGCCATCACATTGTAATCGTGCTGACCAACTGACCCGTGTACCTCACAAATGGTATGAAGCCGCGAAGATGGGAATGGAGATTACTGCTCGATCTTGTGCAGTTGCAATCGACCCATGTCAAATACAAAAAATTCATGCACAGAGCGGACATCCGGGTATCAAGAGGACCCTTTATTTTGTGAGGCGTGCATACCCAGCAGTGACCAAGATGGATGTCAGACAGATCGTCAGAAATTGTGAGGCTTGCCAGTCTATTGATCCTGCACCAGAGCGATGGCAGAAGGGTCGCTTGGAAGTTGAGAGTGTGTGGCAGCGGCTGGCCATGGATATTACCCATTACAGTGGCAAGCCCTTTCTAACTCTCATTGATTGCGGGGCTACGAGATTTGCGGTGTGGCGGCAGATGACCAGACAGGATTCAGCAAATGTTGTTCGCCACCTATCATCCATTTTTTTTTTGAGCGAGGTGCGCCGGAAGAGCTCCTTACTGACAATGATGCAGCGTTTTGTAGCCAGCAAGTCCGGCAGTTGTTAGATGAGTGGGGCGTCCGTCTACGGTTGCGATGTGCGCATGTGCCATCAGGAAATGGCATTGCTGAAAGAAGCCATCGCAGCATCAAGAGAATTGCTGCCAGGAAGCGATGTACTATTGCGGAAGCAACATATTGGTACAACATTACGCCAAAGGACGGGACGTCCCCTTCAACCGCACCTGCGAATGCTATTTACACGTACCGAGTCGGAGTGAAGGGAATCAACACTACGCAGCCAACCGACAAGGGAACATATAACAGATATGAAGTGGGAGATCCAGTGTGGGTGCGGCCTCCAGGAAATCGGTGCACCGACAAGTTTAAGCGAGGACACATATCTGGAGTGATTAGCCAGCAGTCTGTTTTTGTCGATGGAACCCCACGACATGTGCGAGATCTTCGCCCAGCTACCGAGGTGCGTCATACAACTACAGAAGAAAGCAGTGAAGCGTCTAGCGATGAGCTGCCGATGCACGGATTCAGTGAGCCCCTTCCAGAGACTGATAGCGATACTTCATCTGATGAGGCGGAACCAGATCCAGAGCCCGAATCTGAAACAGTGAATGTACCTCTTCGCAGAAGCACACGCACTAAAAGGCCCCCCCGTGCTCTCTATGTGATCATCAGATCAGGGGGGAGTGTAACGTGCAACCAGGAGATAAGCGCCCGCGTGTTTGCGTGTTGTGTGGGTACGTGGGAGAGACGGATGAGGGGAAAAAGACTTACCTCGAGACCAGCTCAGCATTACCGACCAAAAATGGAAAAGAGGGACCAAGATGGCGACCGCCGTCTTTTGTATAGTATGATGTCTCGCAAAGTCACACGAATTCTCGGAATATGCAAATTTAGCCGGCCTAGAACGACGATAAAAGCGGGTGAGGGGAAAGACGTGGGGAGTGACGATTGAGTTGGCTGGGGAATCGTGTGGCTGTTGCTTCTTGTGCCGTGTTGAGGATATCTTACCGTGTTAAAGAGAGAGTCGGGCGCCATCTTTAATTTTTCCTTACATTTTTTTTCTTACATGCAGTTCTAAGAAAGAAGCTTTGTTCATGGAATCTGCGTTTTGATTTAGGCACAAATATAGAGTGGGGGGAAATTTTTCACAGTGGATTCAGCTAGACGGGTGTTTTTCGTGAAAGATTGGCGAGGGGGGACCAGAGATTGGAGTTCAGATGAGCATCTGCCATGGAAATAACTATAAAACCAGGACCGGCTCGCAACGTCTCTTCTGTGGGAGAGAGGTTGCAGGGTAGAGAAAAGGGCATCCCCCACTAAGCCACGAAGTCTATTTTGTACTCTGTCAAGGCAGGATAGGCTGTCTTTAGCAGCTCCTGCCCAGATATGGATACAGTATTCCATCCTTGGACGTACTTGGCTTTTATATAGATAGAGAATTGCATCAGTAGTGAGATATCTTCTGGAGCGGTAGAAGGATCCCACCATCTTTCCAGCGACCTTGGCAACAGACTTGATGTACGTGTTCCATTTCAGATCAGGAGTAAAGGTCCAACCCAGAAGCTTGTCAAAACACGGGGCCTCACCCAGACGAGAGCCATCCATCACAATTGATGCCAGATGGGGATCAGAGCGTTGATGATGTAAGGATAGCAGTTAGGTTTTTGATGCATTAAAGGTAACCAGCCACATCTTCCCCCACTGAACCACGCGCTCAAGATCAGAGGAGAGAGAATCAGAGAGAACTTTGTCATTTACAGCCTTTGATGTGTTGCCGTAGATGGTCGTGTCATCAGCATAGATGTCAACGAATGATTTAAGTATGTGTTTAGGGAGGTCATTGATGTAGATCAGGAAGAGAGTTGGGCCCAGGATTGACCCCTGAGGGACTCCAGCATTTATATTGCAGGCCTCCGATTTTTGTCCATCTACCACTACTCTTATGAGCCTATCGGAGAGAAATGATTTAATGATTGAGAAAACATTTCCAGTTATACCGTAGCTGGAAATCTTGTGAAGTAGACCGTTATGCCATACCTTGTCGAAGGCCTTTGATATATCGAGAGCAATTGCCCTAGAAAGGAAGCCTTTGTCAAGAGATTCACTAATCCTGTGGGATATAACCGTCAGCACATCTGCGGTAGATCTTGCAGAGCGGAAACCATATTGTGTGTCACTAAGAAGGTTATTCCTGCTGAGGTGGTTGACTATTTCTCTATTTAATATGGATTCCAGCAACTTACTCATAACACACAGGAGACTTATTGGTCTGTATTGAGAGGGGGATGACTTATCACCTGAATTCTTAAATACAGGACAAACTGAGGAGGTCTTCCAGGGAGTCGGAAAGCACTTCTCCTTAAGGCAGCGCTTAAATAGTTTCGTAAGTACGGGAGCAAGTTCTGGTTGAAGCTTTTTTAACACTATAATTGGGATGCCATCAGGGCCAGTTGCTTTACTGGAATCTAGGTTCTTTATTAGCTTGGCGACCTCATGCACGGATATTTGTATGTTACCTAGCTTGTTCTGTGTTATAGGAGGAAATATGGGGAGTTGATGGCCTTCGTCGCATAGGGTAGAATTAGCTGCAAAGTTCTTTGCAAATAGTTTGGCCTTGTCTGACGCTGACGAGATGACCTCTGGTCCATTGATAATGGTTGGGATAGAGCGCACACTTCTGTTCAGGATCCTATTTGTTATTTGCCAAAACTGGTGGGATCCAAGCCGCTGATCAGCTACCTTGGATTTAACAGACTGGGCATATAGCTCTCTTGCATTTTTTATTACTCTTTTACAGTGGTTGCTGGCAGACCTAAAAGCATCTTTAGTCTCAGTGCATCTGTTACGTTGGTAGCTATGGAAAAAGTGATTTCTGTGCGCGATAGCAGCAGCACATTCTGGGGAGAACCATGGCTGGCTGTTAGGTTTTTGTTGGAATTTTTTAGATGGTATGAATTGGTCTATGCCTGCAATTAACCATTCGGTCAGATCTGATACTATAGAGGACACATCCTTTTAAAACATGGAGTGCAGAGGTAAATCAGATATGAATGTACGGAAGCTATCCCAGTCGGCCATAGAGTATCGGTATACAGTACGGTGGAGGGGTACGTCTGGGGGCTTCTTACATTTCGTTTTTATCTTGATACGACGGAGTGGTCGGAGGATCCTAGAGGAGAATGAATGGAATATGAACATAGCTCAGGGGAAGTTGAGAGAAAAAGGTCTAAGAGGCTTGCATATTGACCGGGTGTATCGGGCACACGGGTGGGTTCGCGAACAATCTGAGTGAGATCATAAGCAATGGCAAAATCATGACAAAACCTCCCCTCATCGTCTGTCTTATTTGAATGGGTCAGCCATTCCACGTTATGGACGTTGAAGTCACCACATATGTGGATGTTAGCCGAGGGATGTGAAGACAGTATGTGGTCTATTTTCTCAGATATGCTCTTAAAGATAGTAACTCCGCTGTTGTGGGGCCTATAGAGGGCAAATATAAATGCAGTGGTGTTAGCAAGTGCAACCCTGAAGCACATATAGGGTAAATTAGGATCTTCTCTAGAGATATCCCTGCCACACGGGAAGCCATCCTTAATGTAGGCACATATTCCATGCCCATGGCGATCTTGGGGGTCAGATTTAGCTGTTAAATTTGAGTATCCGTTAATTATGAACTCATCTAGGGAAGTGGTCGGCCCTATTCCAGTTTCACTTAGAAAGAATATGTCCGGTTTCGTCTCCTGTAATTGGGTTTCAACCTCTGGAAGGTTGGAACGTAGACCCCTGATGTTGGAGAAGGAGACCTGGTAGTAGGGGTCTACGTTGGAAGATGGGGTTCTAGGTTTAATCGAGTTTTTATTCTGGAGATATTTCATGTTGAGGTTTGGGGATTTGTGGAATAGGTCAGCATACTTGGTTAGAGCAGTACAGAGAGGGAAAGTAAGAGAGAAAAAGACAGGAAATTTATTTTTTGTAGCACACGAAAAGGTAAAGCCGTAACAATTACCCACTAGTATGGCATCGAGAGGCCCCACCAGAGACTACTGCATGGTCCAGATCCACTCACCAAATGGCAATACAGCAGTCCCAGTACTTTGCGCCTGCTGATAGGACAGCCTCCTTAGTGGTTAATCCAAGGTTCGGGTCCCTGACTATCAGGCGGATAACGTCAGCCCAGACAAACGTTTACCTCCAGCACCCTTACTAGTGACATGGCCACAAGGACAGATAGAGACAGAAAAATTTCCGACATCTCAGACTACTGGTCACCAAGTACTACCGACCTTTAAGCAGCTTTTTCTTCACCCTTTGTCAGAAAAATCACTCATTGAATGAGGACTGGATGACAAAATAGGAGAAGCGAGAGTTACTGGAGCTGCCGATAACACATCCACTGTATTATCTACTCTCCATTTAAAAAAAAAGGGGGGGAATGGGGACAAGTGACTTAATATCTAAGTAGTAAGTCCGGTGCTAAGTTAACAATTCAGGACACTTGATGATAATCTCCCCTCCCATATTAATGGGTGGAAGTTTGTCGTTATCTATCGAGTTTAAATTATTAGAGTTTACATTTACAATAAACCTCTATATAAACAATAGAATACTATGTTTACAATAAACCTCTATATTAACAATAAAACACTACATTTACAATAAACCTCTATATTAACAATAAAACCCTACATTTACAATAAACCTCTATATTAACGATAAACACTACATTTACAATAAACCTCTATATTAACAATAAACACTACATTTACAATAAACTTCTATATTAACAATAAAACACTACATTTACAATAAACTTCTATATTAACGATAAACACTGCATTTACAATAAACCTCTATATTTACAATAAAACCTTACATTTACAATAAACCTCTATATTAACAATAAAATACTACATTTACAATAAACCTCTATATTAACAATAGAACACTACATTTATAATAAACCTCTATATTTACAATAACCCACCATATTTACAATAAAACACCACATTTACAATAAAACACTATATTTCCTATAAAAATATATTTACAATAAAACACTACATTTACAACAAAACACTATGTTTACAATAAAAACTATATTTACAATTTAACACTACATTTACAATAAACACTACAGTTAAAATGAAACACAATATTTACAATAAAACAATACATTTATAATGGAACACTATATTTACAATAAACAGTACACTTAAAATAAAACACTATATTCACAATAAAAAATAAAACACTACATTTAAAATAAAACACTATATTTACAATGAAAGTCTATATTTACAACTAAACACCCTAATAACAATAACACACTATATTCATAATAAACACTACATTGAAAATAAAATATATTTTCAATAAACCACTATATCAACAATAAAAAATACATTTACAATAAAACACTACATTTATAATAAAATAGTATATTTACAATAAAAAACATCATTAACAATAAAACATTATTTAGGATGAAACTATATCCACAATAAACACTGTATTTCCAATAAACACTATATTTACAAGGAAATACTATATTTACTATAAAATACTATATTTACAATAAAACACTATATTTAAAATAAAACACTACATTTACAATGAAACACTGTATTTACAATGAAACACTATATTTACAATAAAACACAAGATTTAAAATAAAACACTATATTTACAAAACCACTATATTTACAATGAAACACTATATTTACAATAAAACACTAGATGTTAAATAAAACACTATATTTACAAAACCACTATATTTACAATGAAAAACTATATTTACAATAAAAAAACTATATTTACAGACACACTATATTTACAATGAAACCCTATATTTACAATAAAACACTGTATTTACAATAAAACACTATATTTGCAGAAACACTATATTTACAATGAAACCCTATATTTACAATAACACACTATATTTACAATAAAAAACTATATTTACAATAAACCACTATATTTACATAAAACCCTATATTTAAAATAAAACACTATATTTACAATAAAACATTATTTACAAAAATACTATATTTACAATGAAACACTATATTTACAATAACCCCTATATTTACAATAAAACACTATATTTACAATAAAAAACTATATTTACAAAAACACTATATTTACAATGAAACACTGTATGTACAATACAACCCTATATTTACAATAAAACACTATGTATATATATATATATATATATATATATATATATATATATATATATTATTCCTTAATTGGAATTTTTTATTTTGAGATGAGCATTTTTATGTTAATTTTATTTTTTATTTCGGACTATTAGTCTCATCTTTATTAGTTGTTTTTTTTTTTTGGCCGAAACGTTGTGAACCAATAAAAAAAACAAAAACAAAAAAAAAACAACAACTAATAAAGATGAGACTAATAGTCCGAAATAAAAAATAAAATTAATATAAAAATGCTCATCTCAAAATAAAAAATTCCAATTAAGGAATAATATATATATATATATATATATATATATATATATATATATATATATATATATATATATATATATATATATATATATATATATATATATATATATACCAATCGGTAGGGACCCGACTATGGAAGATCAGATAATAAATAAATGTGGATTTATAAGATCAAAGAATCCAACCTTGATCGCCCTTCTGTGCCCGTGGCGCAGTTGATAGAGACGTTGAATCTCTACGCTTCCAGATGAACATTGTCTGAAGATAGCGGTTTCAATCCCACCCAAAGCGTGCCAGAGGTAATTGGTCAAAAATGTGGTGAGACGACAACAACTACGGATGGCAGTGATGGCTGAGAAAGCAGTTAGGAGATTCGAAGTTCCTATCCGTCGCGGTTACCAGCTGACGAAGGCCAGAGGAAGTTGGCCGAAACGTTGTGAACCAATAAAAAGATTAAAACAAACAAAAAAAACAACAACAACAACTAATAAAGATGAGTCTTATAGTCCGAAATAAAAAAATAAAATTAAAACGCTATGTAGTTTTATTTTATTTTTATATCTCACACATCTTAACCATTCTTAATTCACTTATTTTAAAACAATTTCCTGACTTATTTCTTTCTTTCTTACTATGTCACATCGAGGTAGTAGTGGGGGATCCCTATTATCTTATTTAGATGACAGAAGAACTTTATTTAAGTACGATACTTAATATCACCAGCCATGGTGAGATGCAAATATATATATATATATATATATATATATATATATATATATAAAACATTTAAAAAATTAGAAAATTAAAAATAAGTGCCCCCAATTAAACTTTCACTATATTCGTAACTGAAAAATGCAGTATCTTAGCTGTGATACTAGGACTATTTTTTACTGAGTGGATGCTATGCTCTGTGCCTTACCTTCTGCCTATAAATACAGAATACGAATTCCGAATCGCCATGAACTAGTTCTTGTAAATAAAAAGAAAACACCTAACGGCTAGCTACGAAATCCCAATATACATTTTACCTCCAAGACGACTACCTCTGTCTAACCTGCATGCGCGAAAAACCTTACCTGAAACTCTAAATCCGAATGGAGATCTGTTACTTAACTCCTACATTGCACATCGTTTGTAGTGGAATCTTTAACTCATCCCCTCTACCCTCATATGCTAACTGCTTAATCACTAAACATCTATACAATTCTACCTATTAGACATGCATTGGAGTTCATTCCTATTCCAGTTAGGTACAGCCAAAGTATGTACTCGGAAGCAAAGCGCACTGCATTACATAACTGTCTCCTCCTAGATAGTTTTGCAATGATTTATACGAAACTGAATCCAATACTCCTTGTTACGCTAAATGGCCATGATTCTTACTTTTTGTTCTTTTTTTTACACAGTGATCACCACTTATCAAGGCCCGGAAGCCACTCAGGGATAAGGGTTATTGCAAGTACATTACGTTAGTGAGGAGATTTGTAGGAAGTGTTTAATTAAACGGCGGTTCATTAGGAATCTGTTAAGATTGGACTTGAAGAAATCCAAGTTGTAGTCCGGAGGGAAGCAGGCGGACGGAACAGAGTTCCACAGGCGTGCAGTTCAAAGAAAGAAGCTTTGTTCATGGAATCCGCGTTTTGATTTAGTCACAGATATAGAGTGGGGGAAATTTTTCACAGCGGATTCAGCTAGACGGGTGTTTTTCGTGAAAGATTGCGAGGGGGGACCAGAGATTGGAGTTCAGACGAGCACCTGCCATGGAAATAACGATAAAACAAGGATAGGCTCGCAACGTCTCTTCTGTGGGAGAGAGGTTGCAGGGTAGAGAAAAGGGCATCCCCCACTAAGCCACGAAGTCTATTTTGTACTCTGTCAAGGCATGATAGGCTGTTTTTAACAGCTCCTGCCCAGATATGGATACAGTATTCCATCCTTGGACGTACTTAGCTTTTATATAGATAGAGAATTGCATCAGTAGTGAGATATCTTCTGGAGCGGTAGAAGGATCCCACCATCTTTCAAGCAACCTTGCCAATAGACTTGATGTACGTGTTCCATTTCAGATCAGGAGTAAAGGTCAAACCCAGAAGCTTGTCAAAACACGGAACCTCACCCAGAAGAGAGCCATCCATCACAATCGATGCCAGCTGGGGATCAGAGCTTTGATGATGTAAGGATAGGAGTTTGGTTTTGGATGCATTAAAGGTAACCAGCCACATCTCCCCCCACTGAACCACGCGCTCAAGATCAGAGAGAGAGAGAATCAGAGAGAACTTTGCCATTTACAGCCTTTGATGTGTTGCCGTAGATGGTCGTGTCATCAGCATAGATGTCAACGAATGATTTAAGTATGTGTTTAGGGAGGTCATTGATGTAGATCAGGAAGAGAGTTGGGCCCAGGATTGACCCCTGAGGGACTCCAGCATTTATATTGCAGGCCTCCGATTTTTGTCCATCTACCACTACTCTTATGAGCCTATCGGAGAGAAATGATTTAATGATTGAGAAAACATTTCCAGTTTCCATTTCAAGCTGGAAATCTTGTGAAGTAGACCCTTATGCCATACCTTGTCGAAGGCCTTTGATATGTCGAGCAATTGCCCTAGAAAGAAAGCCTTTGTCAAGAGATTCACTAATGTTGTGGGATATAACCGTAAGCACATCTGCGGTAGATCTTGCAGAGCGGAAACCATATTGCATGTCACTAAGAAGGCTGTTTCTGTTGAGGTGGTTGACTACTTCTTTATTTAATATGGATTCCAACAACTTACTCATGACACACAGGAGACTTATTGGTCTGTACTGAGAGGGAGATGACTTATCACCTGAATTCTTAAATACAGGGCAAACTGATGAGGTCTTCCAGGGAGTCGGAAAGCACTTCTCCTTAAGGCAGCGCTTAAATAGTTTCGTAAGTATGGGAGCAAGTTCTGGTTGAAGCTTTTTTAACACTATAATTGGGATGCCATCAGGACCAGTTGCTTTACTGGAATCTAGGTTCTTTATTAGCTTGGCGACCTCATGCACGGATATTTGTCTGATACCTAGCTTGTTCTGTGTTATAGGAGGAAATATGGGGAGTTGATGGCCTCCGTCGCATAGGGTAGAATTAGCTGCAAAGTTCTTTGCAAATAGTTTGGCCTTGTCTGACGCTGACGAAATGACCCCTGGTCCATTGATAATTGTTGGGATAGAGCGCACACTTCTGTTCAGGATCCTATTTGTTATTTACCAAAACTGGTGGGATCCAAGCCGCTGATCAGCTACCTTGGATTTAACAGACTGGGCATATAGCTCTCTTGCATTTTTTATTACTCTTTTACAGTGGTTGCTGGCAGACCTGAAAGCAGCTTTAGTCTCAGTGCATCTATTACGTTGGTAGCTATGGAAAAAGTGATTTCTGTGCGCGATAGCAGCAGCATATTCTGGGGAGAACCATGGCTGGCTGTTAGGTTTTTGTTGTAATTTTTTAGATGGTATAGATTGGGCTATGCCTACAATTCACCATTCGGTCAGATCTGATACTATAGAGGACACTTCCTTTTAAAACATGGAGTGCCGAGGTAAATCAGATATGAATGTACGGAAGCTATCCCAGTAAGCAAGATTATCTTCACTCAATAGAAACACACTTTGTACCTTCAATTTATTCGCGTCTACTAAAAACTTGCCCATATATCTATTTACCTAATTACACATGACTCACAACTTAGATTTATCCGTACTCGCACTTGCACTCGCATCTCAGGCCCTCCTGACATCTAAAATATAGTTTGGGAACAACTCGTAGTTCAATTCTTAACACCTACTCACCTACTCACACTTTAATGTCATCCTAGACCCAAGCCAACATGAATAAAATAAAAAATATATAAAAGGAAAGCCTCAAACCACATTATCTCCTTTCTAACAAGCCTTCTTACAATCATAGTTGCTTACACCGCATGACTCTACTCCCCCCTCTATCAAGTAAGAATGAAATAGCAATGCCCCTAATTAACTTTGAGGAGTGTAACTATTCAGCAGATATATAACCTCTACAAACTAACCCAAAACCATTAACTAACCACGCGGGGTCACCGAAATACCTGGATTAGAACCCAGGCGCGGAGCCAACCCTCTCAGTGCTGACGGACCCAGTAGATCTTCCCAGATCATCCGTCTAGGAGAAGGAAAACTCTGAAACTACACCAAAGGGGAGGGAGGCCTCTTCAGTCTCGGATGACAACCTTCCTAGAGCTGGTGACTCAAACAAACTACCGGTTTGCAAACCTAATTTGCTTAAGGAGTAGATGGGTTCTGTCTATCGCCCGACTTCCATATTCCTTCTTTGCCTATTAGCCAGGCGCAGAAACACTATCACAGTGATTCGACAGAAACACCAAGTGGTAGATCTTGTTTCTTTTCTAGGCAATGAACGCCGTTTCCCAAATCCCAACACATCCCACCGCTAAAACTGGTCACTTGAGAGTGCTTGAGTACCACATATGCCTGAGCAATTAGATTGGGTTGACCTTCCTCTAATGGGTTGAGGGTACCGGATTGACGGTTACTTGCTGCTGTTTCCGACTGGTAGTACAGGTGCCCTAACTCTTTGGTAGCGCTTAGAGCGGCTGCTCCATCAACAGTTGTATAATATCGGGATGTTTGTAGTGCCATGTCGCGCATGGAAAGGGACCCTGCACTCATCCCCGGTGGGCTTTCTTGAGGCCACAGTCCTAGTTGAAGAAGGGTCAGCTGATTATCTACTTGTGATGCATGTGTGATACTCTGCATAACCTCCTGTTCAGCTCCCCCTTACCTAACTAAAACTCGTAAAAAATATGATGACAGTACAATCTAAAAATAAGCTTAAACCAGGCTTAAGGTCAAACAAATCCAACATGCCTCCTCTCTTGAGGCTTGCATTCACAAATATCCGTAGGCTTAGAACTAATTTAGCTGATGTTGAAGCATTTCCAACAAATACCCAGGATATCTTAGCGCTAAGTGAAACTAACCTACACTCCTCCATCCCTTCTAACTACTTTAACATGCCTGGATGTCTCCCACTCTGCCGTAAGGTCTCTGGCAAACACATGCACGGACTTTGAGTTTATATTCGTAAGACCCTTCCCTTGACTAAAGAAACAAACCTAGAATCTGATGATCAAGCCTGTATGTGCTTTAGACTAATTATGCAACACAACATTAGCTACTTTTACATTCTCTACCGCTCTCCCTCGACCCAAGACTGCACCATTATAAACAAAGTATCTGGCAACATAGAAACGTCACTCTCCATCGACACTAGCGCCTAACTACATGTATTTGGTGACTTTAATGTCCATCACAAAAACTCATAGCTTCTCTATATCTCACCCCCTACCACTAATTGTTACTGTTCTAACGCGTTTCCCTAACCAGGAAGAACAACACGTATCACTTTTAGATGTGTTTTTGACCACAGTTCCTGACGATTGTATAACGAATGCCGACAACCCACTTCGGAACGCTGATCATGCAGTGATAATGGTTTAAATCGCCCTAAACTCTAGAGCCAAAACTAAAGAGTCAGTGCTCAAAACAACAAGATATTATAAAAAGGCTGACTGGGAAGCCATTAGAGATCTTATCATTAGATCTTATCGGAGATGCCCCATGGGGAAATATTTTATCTCTTCCTGCTGAACAGTGTGCAAACGAGACCACTGAATGGTTCAAACTTGCAATCGAAGCGCATGTTCCCATGCGGAAATTTTATAGCAAGCCCCACTCTCCCCAATGGTTTACTTCGACCTGCGCAACCGCCATTGCTCAAAGACAGCATGCACACCGCAGATTTAACCGACATAAGTCCAGTTAAAACAGACAGAAGTACATAGAAGCTAGAAGTAACGTTAAGAAAGAAATAGCGACAGCTAAGAGAGAATTTAAGTAAATCACTAAACACCGCATCGAAGCACAAAAACTAGGAAATCGTGACTTCGAGGTTGTTAGCTCAGCAACCGAAAAGGCTAACATGCTTGCCAGTCGATTTGCCTCAAACTCCACATTGGAACCCCCCCCCTACCTGAATTTCCTATGCGGACAGACGCCACGCTAGACGATCTACAAATCACCCCTGCTCAAGTACATGCTATCATAAAATTCTTGACACTTCAAAAGCATGTGGACCCGACTTCATCCCAGCTGTGCTATAAAAAAAAGTGATCAGCTGAAGTAGCTCCAGTTCTCTCCAAACTCTACAACAAATGCCTTAATGAATCTTGCTTTCCGGGCTGTTGAAAAACTGCATCTGTGGTACCAGTATTCAAGAATTCTGGCGAAAGAACTGACCCATTAAATTATCGCCCCACTTTTTGCCAAACTATTTGAGACCTTAATTAACCATGCTCTAGTCCGTCACCTTACAGATGCTAAGCTTCTGACTGACAAACAATATGGATTTAGACAAGCCCGTTCCACAGCAGACATTCTAACTGTAATCTTTGAACGTATATACCATTCACTGGAAGACGCGGGGGAGGGCAGAGCGGTAGCTCTAGATATATCTAAGGCTTTTGACAGGGTATGGCATGAGGGTCTCCTCAGGAAGATTAGATCATATGGTATCACTGGTAGAATACTTAACATAATTAAATCCTTCTTAGATAAGAGAAAAATCCAGGTTGTCCTCGACGGTCGTACATCTAAACAGTGTGATATAAATGCGGGAGTGCCTCAGGGGTCTATCCTTAGACCTCCATTGTTCCTAATATTTATTAATGACCTCCCCGACAAAATTTCCTCTGAGATGGGTATATATGCTGATGACACCACACTCTATAACAGTCACGACAGGAAAACAAATGAACATATATCTAAAGAAATGGCAGAAACACTAGAGGATGACCTCCAATCTGTAGTTGAATGGGGACAAAAATGGATAGTCACGTTCAATGCCGCCAAGATTAAACTAGTTTCCTTCAATAATTACAAGAAACATTTTCTACAACCTATAGCAATGGCCAACAACTCTTTATCTGAGAGTACGTCTTTCAAGCTCCTTGGCCTAACGTTCACAGGAAACATGAGTTGGAACAATTACATCGAGGGCATTGCCAGGGCCGCTGCAAGGAAGGTTAGCTCTCTCTACCGTGCTAGAAAACTAACACCCGAAAGTATCCTGTATCTCTATAAGGCCACCATTCGCCCATGTATGGAGTATTGCTGTCATATTTGGACTGGTGCATCGACTACCAGTCTCTCGCTCCTTGACAAGCTCCAAAAGAGAGTCGCAAATCTGATAGGCCCTGAACTGGCATCTAAGCTTCAGCCTCTGTCCCATCGACGAAACGTTGCATCTCTCTGCCTGTTCTACGAGTATTATAATGGTGAATGCTCTGACGAACTGCAGGCACTTGTGCCCCCACGACGTGAAAACCATCGACAGACTCGACAGGCTGCAAAATCCCACCCCCACACTGTAAAAGCCCCTAGATGTAAGATATCTTTCTACTCCATTAGTTTCTTCCCCAGAACCGCTAGACTTTGGAATTCCATTCCAGGTCCCTGCTTCCCCAACTGTACTGACGTGCAGAAGTTCAAGTGCAACGTGAACCAAAATCTTGCTGCCCAAATCTCTACACAGTACCCCAGTAGTTGTTGCCCCTGTTAGTAGCCCCCTACACCAAAGTGGCAATGTGCCTTGTATGGGGTGAAATGTAAAAAAAAATATTTACAATAAAACACTATATTTACAATAAAACACTATATTTACAATAAAACACTATACTCAAAATAAACCACTATATTACAATAAAACACTATATTTACAATGAACCACTATATTTACAATGAAACAATACATTTAGAATAACACACTATATTTAAAATAAAACCTATATTTACAATGAAACGATACATTTACAGTAAAACACTATATTTAAAATAAACACTATATTTACAATAAACCACTACGTTTAAAATAACGCAATATATTTACAATAAACACTGTATTTACATAAAAAATACTATATTTACAATAAGACACTTCACTTACAATAAAACTAAATTTAAAATAAAAACTTATATTTACAAGAAAACACTCTATTTACAATAAAATACCACATTTACAATCAACACATTTACAATAAAACACATTTACAATAAAAACATTATATTTACTATTGTAACACTATGTATACAGTAACACATTACATTACCAATAAAACTGAATGTGAAATAAATACTTCTTTGATCTTGAAATATTTACAATATAATATCATTCAACGACGGTAGTATTTAAAAAGTGTTCGTTTTACACCTTTAGAACTGCTGTTAAGATTCACCACCCGCTCACTTTGCGACGAGATTTCAAACATTTTTTACGGGTCATAGGTCATAGTTCACATTCTCAATTATTATAAGAAATAAAAATTCTCAATTTTCGTTCATAAAAAAAACTTATAATAAAATTACTGGTGTTAAGAAGTTCTCAGAATTAGTAAAGAATGTGAGAGACGATTTATTCTAAGTGGCTGTTTGTTTCCATAGCAAGTTTTTCGTCGTTGGTAAAAATCATAGCCGGAATATTTTATACGAGAAAGTGAAAAAAGTGATGCTTTTAGTCGTGCTAGAGCTGATAATATTCTGCATACGACGTCGCTCGTTTATTCGGTTGCGCTTTTTTGTCTTTATTTCTTCCCTTTATTTATTTCATTACGTCTTTTATTTGATCTTTTTATTTAATCAATTAAATAAGTTGGTAATAAATTTTTAATAGATTGTTGACAATGTGTATTGTATTATCACATAAAAGAAAATGTTATATCAAAGCAAAGCCGGGAAAAGTAAAATGACTAATTGTTTAAATTGAAAAAGAAAATGACAAGATATTATACTAAAATATAATGAATTTATAACTTCAACTATTGCAACATAAAGAATTGACATATAATGTTAATTGAATTTAAAAATCCCTATGCTGCAATATCTTAACTTATAATTTTTTATATGATCACTAGAATATCTTGATTTTAGCTAAATCATATATTTTTAAAAACGTATAAAATCATAAATTTTTATTAAGAACAATGTAATACGCCGAATACCTTTAGCTATGAAATAAAAAAATTGAAATCTGCATGAATGGATATATCATATTTAAGCGTAGTATACGACATGAAAACGTCAGAAAGCCTGCTAATTTATATATATATATATATATATATATATACATCTATATATGTATATATATATAACTACTTAATTTACTCACATAAATTTAATGTACGAAAGTACAGATTTATGCGTAAACTTTAAGTATTTACTTCAAAAGTGCTCAATACATAGGTAGAGCTAGTTAGTAATTTATAAAATATATATGGCGATTAAGTTACACTGAATATTCTGCGTTTCATCCACTATAGATTCGTCAGGCTTATGCGCGAATTCTGTGGTTGCTTCTTGTTTTTATATATGTTGAGGATTTCTAGTTAGCCAATCAGCTTTCTAGTATCCACCGCGCCCCTTCCTATCAGCCAATAAGCATGCATTTTATCGAACAAAGGATCTGTTTTAGAACTAGGTTAGTGGTTTAAGGTAGATCTTTTCCTTCCTTTTTTATTTTATTTTATTTTTATATATATATATATATATATATATATATATATATAAATATACCAATGTGTACACGCATACATACACATATATATACATATATATACATATATGTATGATCGTTTATGTATATTCATGTTTATTTAATTTATTTATTTGTTTGTTTTCCATTGTTATTGTTAGCTTTAAAGCTATTTTATATCCCTATCCTAGAGTAAGTTTTATATTGTGAACACAGTTGTTTGCTATTTCCCGTCTACAGTTTAATAGATTTTGAGGTTCTTTAAAGTACAGGATAGCAAATTTTTTATGGAGGCATAATTTACATGGGTCGTCTACGTGTCTGCACGTGGTAGCTTGTCTCATTATTTTCCATTCGACTACCGGCGAATGTCCGCTTTCTTTGAGTTCCCAGTACTTATTCGCTAGTGTTGTTTTTATACGGCGTTTTTTTTATTTTTGAATGTACTTTTGTGGTCATAGTATCGGGTTTTGAAATCTAAGGAAGTCATGCCTATGTAATATTTCTTGTTATTCGGGTTTTGTTTCGCAAATATTGTTGCATAAAAAATTTGCTATCCTGTACTTTAAAGAACCTCACAATCTATTAAACTGTAGACGAGAAATAGCAAACAACTGTGTTCACAAAACAAAACTTACTCTAGGATATAAAATAGCTTAAAAGCTAACAATAACAATGGAAAACAAACAAATAAATAAATTAAATAAACATGGATATACATATACGATCACACATATATGTATATATATATATGTATATATATATGTGCGTGTATCTGTGCACACGTAGGTATATTTATATATATATATATATATATATATATATAAAAGGAAGGAAAAGATCTACCTTAAACCACTAACCTAGTTCTTAAACAGATCATTTGTTCGATAAAATGCATGCCCATTGGCTGATAGGAAGGGGCGCGGTGGATACTAGAAAGCTGATTGGCTAACTAGAAATCGTCAACATATATAAAAAAAAGAAGCAGCCACAGAATTCGCGCATAAGCCTGACGAATCCTATAGTGGATGAAACGCAGAATATTCAGTGTAGCTTTATCGCCATATATATTTTATAAATTACTATATATATATATATTTGTGTTTTAAGACAAATAAGTACATCCCATAGATTACGCCAGGGTTAGCTTTATTTTTGTGAGCTAATAGACTTTCTGGCTCGAGGCCCAGATGATAAAGTAGCAGAGTATTGGCTTCGCATGCAAGAGCTTTAGATTTAAAAATCTGAGTTTGGCTGTGTTCAATTGATGGGCCGAAACTCGAGTCGATTTTTGTTTTGATTCTTGCATCGGTTATGTGAGATTTACCATTGTTTTAATTTTATTATATTTAAATTTTAATTTTATTAAATTTATTATTATATTAAATAATCTGATATTAAATATCTCTGATATAAAACAATAAGACATAATCTATATAATACTAAAAGTCTATGGATCTTGTATGTTTGCAATCAGATTTCCGGTTTTCAACATCCGGTTGCGCATGCGTAAATAGCAACGTCTTCAATCCGTTATTCCAATTCCGGAATTTTTATATCGCTTTTAATACAAACAATTTCATTTAATTTGATCAAATAGTTATTTATATATACAAATAATACATAGATTCATAGATAATTATAATATATATTATAAAATCTATTTATCTATGAATCTATTAATAATATGAAATATTACCCTATACAATTTATGGAAAGAAAACACCTCTCACTTTCCCTCTAATAGATTTCAACACTCCTACTCCCTCTGTTTTCGTTACGTACGCGAGAAATAGTTACGTGTATGTGTGAGAGAGAGAAAAAGGGGGCGATGTAAAACTGGATAGAGTTATCCCCCTTAACTAATGCAGACCTTTTTACTAGAGGGCGTTATTACAAAGAAATTTCTTTTTCTTCTTGCCATGTTTTTTAAAGTCGTCTGCTTACATTTCCAAACGGAAAGCTGAATCGGTAAATGCACACATTTCTATTACATTAAATAGTGTTTTCCTTTACACAATGGGTACTGAATGTTTGCTTAAATTAAATGAAAAAAGTTACATTTTATTGTCATTTTCTATTTAAAAAGCCATTATTAACATGTGGAGAGTGTTTTTTTTTATTATTCTGTACTTTCAACTAACAATTTCATTTAAAAGATGATATATCAAAATTTGAATTTAACTATAATAAGGATTATGATACCTGTTCAGTGCATAAGTATGACCAACCACTTATAATTCAGTAACTGTAATTTAAAAGAAAATAACAATTATAATAAACAGAACGACTCATAGAAATCTATCTATATTCTTTTTTCATTTTAATATACTTTCATAGAAATGCTTCTGTTATGTAAAAAAAAACAACTATTTTCTTTATGCCACAAGTGTCACGCTCATACATGAATTCCAAAGCTAATATAACGTACTGACCCAACGGGTCACGGGTGGTCTAGTATAATCTAATATTAAAAAATCTGATATAAAAAAATCTTTTATAAAATGATCTGGTATAAAACAATCTGATATAAAATAATCTAATATAAAACAATCTGATACAAAATAATCTGATATAAAATAATCTGGTATACAATAATCTGATATAATCGAATCTGATATAAACCAATCTGATATAACATAATATGATATTAAATAATCTGATATTAAATGTCTCTGATATTAAATAATCTGATATATAATAATTTTATACTAAATAATCTGATAGAATATAATCTTAAAATATAATCTGATATAAAATAATCCAATATAAAATAATCTGATATAAAATAATCTGATATAATATAATCTGATATAATATAATCTGATATAAAATAATCTGATATTAAATAATCTGATATAAAATAATCTGATATAAAATAATCTGATATAAAATAATCTGATATAATATAATCTGATATAATATAATCTGATATAAAATAATCTGATATAAAATAATCTGATATAATATAATCTGATATAATATAATCCGATATAACATAATCTGATATAAAATAATCTGATATAAAATAATATGATATAATATAATCTGATATAAAATAATCTGATATAAAATAATCTGATATAATATAATCTGATATAAAATAATATGATATAATATAATCTGATATAAAATAATCTGATATAAAATAATCTGAGATAAAATAATATGATATAAAATAATCTGATATAAAATAATATGATATAATATAATCTGATATAAAATAATATGATATAATATAATCTGATACAAAATAATCTGATATAAAATAATCTGATATAAAATAATATGATATAATATAATCTGATATAAAATAATATGATATAACATAATCTGATATAAAATAATCTGATATAAAATAATATGATATAATATAATCTGATATAAAATAATCTGATATAAAATAATCTGATATAATATAATCTGATATAAAATAATCTGATATAAAATAATCTGATATAATATAATCTGATATAAAATAATCTGATATAAAATAATCTGATATAATATAATCTGATATAAAATAATCTGATATAATATAATCTGATATAATATAATCTGATATAATATAATCTGATATAATATAATCTGATATAAAATAATATGATATAATATAATCTGATATAAAATAATCTGATATAAAATAATCTGATATAATATAATCTGATATAATATAATCTGATATACAATAATCTGATATAATATAATCTGATATAAAATAATATGATATAATATAATCTGATATAATATAATCTGATATAAAATAATCTGATATAATATAATCTTATATAAAATAATCTGATATAATATAATCTGATATAAAATAATCTGATATAATATAATCTGATATAAAATAATCTGATATAAAATAATCTGATATAATATAATCTGATATAATATAATCTGATATAAAATAATCTGATATAATATAATCTGATATAAAATAATCTGATATAATATAATCTGATATAAGACAATCTGATACAAAATAATCTGATATAAAATAATCTGATATAATATAATCTTATATAAAATAATCTGATACAATATAATCTGATATAAAATAATCTGATATAAAATAATCTGATAAAAATAATCTGATATAAAATAATCTGATATAAAATAATCTGATATAATATAATCTGATATAAAATAATCTGATATAATATAATCTTATATAAAATAATCTGATATAATATAATCTGATATAAAATAATCTGATATAATATAATCTGATATAAAATAATCTGATATAAAATAATCTGATATAATATAATCTGATATAATATAATCTGATATAAAATAATCTGATATAAAATAATCTGATATAATATAATCTGATATAATTTAATCTGATATAATATAATCTTATATAAAATAATCTGATATAATATAATCTGATATAAAATAATCTGATATAATATAATCTGATATAAAATAATCTGATATAAAATAATCTGATATAATATAATCTGATATAATATAATCTGATACAAAATAATCTGATATAATATAATCTGATATAAAATAATCTGATATAATATAATCTGATATAAAATAATCTGATATAATATAATCTGATATAAGACAATCTGATACAAAATAATCTGATATAAAATAATCTGATATAAAATAATCTGATATAAAATAATCTGATATAAAATAATCTGATATAAAATAATCTGATATAATATAATCTGATATAATATAATATGATATAATATAATCTGATATAATACAATCTGATATAAAATAATCTGATATAAAATAATCTGATATAATATAATCTGATATAAGACAATCTGATACAAAATAATCTGATATAAAATAATCTGATATAAAATAATCTGATATAATATAATCTGATATAAGACAATCTGATACAAAATAATCTGATATAAAATAATCTGATATAAAATAATCTGATATAAAATAATCTGATATAAAATAATCTGATATAAAATAATCTGATATAATATAATCTGATATAAAATAATCTGATATAATATAATCTGATATAAAATAATCTGATATAAAATAATCTGATATAATATAATCTGATATAATATAATCTGATATAATACAATCTGATATAATACAATCTGATATAAAATAATCTGATATAAAATAATCTGATATAATATAATCTGATATAAAATAATCTGATATAATATAATCTGATATAAAATAATCTGATATAAAATAATATGATATAATATAATCTGATATAAAATAATCTGATATAAAATAATCTGATATAATATAATCTGATATAAAATAATCTGATATAATATAATCTGATATAAAATAATCTGATATAATATAATCTGATATAAAATAATCTGATATAATATAATCTGATATAAAATAATCTGATATAATATAATCTGATATAATATCATCTGATATAAAATAATCTGATATAAAATAATCTGATATAATATAATCTGATAAAAGAGAATCTGATATAAAATAATCTGATATAAAATAATCTGATATAATATAATCTGATATAAAATAATCTGATATAATATAATCTGATATAAAATAATCTGATATAAAATAATCTGATATTATATAATCCTATATAATATAATCTTATATAAAAAATCTGATATAATATAATCTGATATTACATAATCTGATATAAAATTATTTGATATTACATAATCTAGTATTAAATAATCTGATATAATATAATCTGATATAATATAATCTGATATCAAATAATCTGATATACAATAATCTGATAAAAAATAATCTGATATAAAATAATCTGATATAAAATAATCTGATATAATATAATCTGATATAAAATAATCTGATATAAAATAATCTGATATAATATAATCTGATACAATATAATCTGATATAATATAATCTGATATAAAATAATCTGATATAATATAATCTGATATAAGAGAATCTGATATAAAATAATCTGATATAAAATAATCTGATATAAAATAATTTGATATAAAATAATCTGATATAAAATAATCTGATATAAAATAATCTGATAAAAATAATCTGCTTTAAAATAATCTGATATAAAATAATCTGATATAAAATAATCTGATATAAAATAATCTGATATAAAATAATCTGATAAAAATAATCTGCTTTAAAATAATCTGATATAATATAATCCGATATAAGAGAATCTGATATAATATAATCCGATATAAGAGAATCTGATATAAAATGATCTGATATAATATAATCTTATATAAGAGAATCTGATATAAAATAATCTGATATAAAATAATCTGATATAAAATAATCTGATATAAAATAATATGATATAATATAATCTGATATAAAATAATCTGATATAAAATAATCTGATATAATATAATCTGTTATTATATAATCTGATAAAAATAATCTGATATAAAATAATCTGATATAATATAATCTGATATAATATAATCTGATATAAAATAATCTGATATAATATAATCTGATATAAAATAATCTGATATAAAATAATCTGATATAATATAATCTGATAAAAGAGAATCTGATATAAAATAATCTGATATAAAATAATCTGATATAATATAATCTGATATAAAATAATCTGGTATAAAATAATCTGATTTAAAATAATCTGATATAAAATAATCTGATATAATATAATCTGATATAAAATAATCTGATATAATATAATCTGATATAAAGTAATCTTATATAAAATAATCTTATATAAAATAATCTGGTATAAAATAATCTTATATAAAAAAATCTTATATAAAATAATCTGATATAAAGTAATCTCATAGAAAATAATCTTATATAAAATAATCTGGTATAAAATAATCTTATATAAAATAATCTGATATTGAATAATCTGGTATAAAATAATCTTATATAAAATAATCTTATATAAAATAATTTGGTATAAAATAATCTGATATAAAATAATCTGATATAATATAATCTGATATAAAATAATCTGATATAAAATAATCTGATATAATATAATCTTATATAAAATAATCTGATATAATATAATCTGATATAAAATAATCTGATATAAAATAATCTGATATAAAATAATCTGATATAATATAATCTGATATAAAATAATCTGATATAATATAATCTGATATAAAATAATCTGATATAAAATAATCTGATATAATATAATCTGATATAAAATAATCTGATATAATATAATCTGATATAAAATAATCTGATATAAAATAATCTGATATAATATAATCTGATATAAAATAATCTGATATAAAATAATCTGATATAATATAATCTGATATAATATAATCTGATATAAAATAATCTGATATAATATAATCTGATATAAAATAATCTGATATAAAATTATCTGATATAAAAAAATCTGATATAAAATAATCTGATATAAAATAATCTGATATAAAATAATCTGATATAATATAATCTGATATAATATAATCTGATATAATATAATCTGATATAAAATAATCTGATATAATATAATCTGATATAAAATAATCTGATATAAAATAATCTGCTATAAAATAATCTGATATAAAATAATCTGATATAATATAATCTTATATAAAATAATCTGATATAATATAATCTGATATTATATAATCTTGTATAAAATAATCTGATATAAAATAATCTGATATAATATAATCTGATATAATATAATCTGATATAATATAATCTGATATAATATAATCTTATATAAAATAATCTGATATAATATAATCTGATATTATATAATCTTATATAAAATAATCTGATATAAAATAATCTGATATAAAATAATCTGATATAATATAATCTGATATAATATAATCTTATATAAAATAATCTGATATAATATAATCTGATATAAAATAATCTGATATAAAATAATCTGATATAATATAATCTTATATAAAATAATCTGATATAATATAATCTGATATTATATAATCTTGTATAAAATAATCTTGTATAAAATAATCTGATATAAAATAATCTGATATAAAATAATCTGATATAAAATAATCTGATATAAAATAATCTGATATAATATAATCTGATATAAAATAATCTGATATAATATAATCTTATATAAAATAATCTGATATAATATAATCTTATAGAAAATAATCTGATAGTTAATAATCTGATATTATATAATCTTGTATAAAATAATCTGGTATAAAATAATCTGATATAATATAATCTGATATAAAATAATCTGATATAAAATAATCTGATATAAAATAATCTGATATAAAATAATCTGATATAAAATAATCTGATATAATATAATCTTATATAAAATAATCTGATATAATATAATCTGATATTATATAATCTTGTATAAAATAATCTGATATAAAATAATCTGATATAATATAATCTGATATAATATAATCTGATATAATATAATCTGATATAATATAATCTTATATAAAATAATCTGATATAATATAATCTGATATAATATAATCTTATATAAAATAATCTGATATAAAATAATCTGATATAATATAATCTGATATAAAATAATCTGATATAATATAATCTTATATAATATAATCTGATATAATATAATCTGATATAATATAATCTGATATAATATAATCTTATATAAAGTAATCTGATATAATATAATCTTATATAATATAATCTGATATAATATAATCTGATATAATATAATCTGATATAAAATAATCTGATATAAAATAATCTGATATAAAATAATCTGATATAAAATAATCTGATATAAAATAATCTGATATTAAATAATCTGATATAATATAATCTGATATAAAATAATCTGATATAAAATAATCTGATATAAAATAATCTGATATAATATAATCTGATATAAAATAATCTGATATAAAATAATCTGATATAAAATAATCTGATATAAAATAATCTGATATAATATAATCTGATATAAAATAATCTGATATAAAATAATCTGATATAATGTAATCTTATAGAAAATAATCTGATAGTTAATAATCTGATATTATATAATCTTGTATAAAATAATCTGATATAAAATAATCTTATATAAAATAAATTTATATGAAATAATCTGATATAAAATAATCTGATATAAAATAATCTTATATAAAATAAACCTATATAAAATAATCTGATATAAAATAATCTGATATTAAATAATCTGATATAAAATAATCTGATTTAAAATAATCTGATATTAAATAATCTGATATCAAATAATCTCATATAAAATAATCTGATATAAAATAATCCGATAGTAAATAATCTGGTAAAAAAATAATCCTGTATTAAATTATCTGATATAAATATATGTGATATTAAACAATCTGATATTAAATAATCTGATATTAAATAATCTGATATTAAATAATCATATATAAACTAATCTGATATTTTATAATCTTATATTAAATAATTTGATATTAAATACTCTGATATAAAATAATATGGTATAAAATTGTTTGAAAGAGATCAGTGAATTATCTTTATCGTTTGTGTAAGAAGAATATTGTACTTTTTTACATTTCTGACGCAAAGTTATAAATGTAAAAAAGGATATTACAGGCATTAGGTTTGTCTGGACGTGAATGTTTCTATAATATTTACGTTTCTATTTTTCGCCTTTATTATCTCCCTTTATTATCTCCCATTAGTGTTGTTCTTTTCTTCCTGTTTTTCCGTTCCTCTTTTGCTTTCTATAGATATTCACGGGCTAAATCTTTTAAATAAGCGGAAATTGCATCACCTTACGAAGTTATTGGTTATTCATAACCGAGTAACCAAAACGTTGTCATAATTGTTTAGTGACAAATTAAAATGTTTATCTAAATACAAACAAAACTATATCCTGCTCTTTTTTCTTGAACACTATTATATTTACGTCGTTCCATGGTTTTCATAATTACATATCTTTTACTTTGTGTCTTAATCGTTATTTATTTCCCAAACGTCGTTTGCGTACGGTCGGATACAAAAATAAAGCGACTTTAATCTATGACTGTGACATTTTGTGCAGGCGCCAAGTTTTATGTTATATTCCATTTACCATGACAAGGTTAACTGTGTTGTTTCCAATTTTATTAATTTAGGAACATATTTTGCTGGCTTAAAACTAAATTAAACCTTCTACGATACAAATCCAAGTACATATATACATCAAATTTCAACGATGTAAACAAAATATTCCGAGAGTAGCTTGGAAGAGACATTTCACAAACACATCGACAAATTCACACACACACACACAAACACACACACACATATATATATATATCCGTGTGCTAGAACGATTTCATCTTTAATCTCACGCAACCATACAGAATCTAGAAACCAAGTACAAATAGAATTCAACGTAATTGTAAAATAGAACGAACCATCTCATCCATACAAAATATATAAGTGACTTATTCAGTTTTTCAAAATATATAAATAAGGAAATCTACATAAGTGTGGTTTTTATCGTAGAACGGAAGACAGAGCAAAACCTCTTTACTAGGCTTAGCGAACTAATTTCACAGCCACGAATAAACGTAAGAGCAAATAGTAAAGAGCAGGTAACAGCAGTAAACGCAAGAACTGTTAGTAACGAAATGTTGAAGAAAAAAACTCAGCCCTTTTAAAAAGGAAAAGGAACGTGTGCAAAATCACGTGCCATAGAAACTTTTACTTTAACGGAAATATAACAACAACCCCAATTAGTAAGAGAGATTGCAAGGTGTAGATTTTTTTTTTCGAAGTAGAAAGTTATCTTTGAAAGTGGCGATGTGTTTTATTTATAAGTCTAGTCGCTCGACTGATTTACGGATTCGGCTAGACCGGCGTGGAAGCAGTTCAATATTCGAAGGACTGGTCGGTCTCTGCGAATTCTCTATATTGTCTGCATTAGGTGTAGTTTCAACTGGATTTCTTTCAAAAGCAAGGCCGGGTCGAGTATTCTTAGCAGGAACCTGAGGTCCATCAGAGCGCGGAAAACGAGCCAAATTTCTTAGCGCCACTGAATCCTCCCGGCCATCATTATGCCGTATTCTCGCATGCGTAGGGTTGGTCTCGAGGAGTTCCATTACCTCGACGATCGGGTCGTACTTGCGCCTGTTGCCAAACCGTTTCAATAGTACCTCCCCAGGTTCGCAGATCCAAACAGGTTCGCAGAGCCAAACAGGTAAGTAGAACGGCAAAATTTAGAAAAATGCCCGAGTTTACCACAGCTTCGACATACCTTATCGCGGGCAGGGCAAATGCGGCGGTCATCCTTAAGGTGACGTCGCCCTCCACAGTTGTAGCACTTGCCACAAACAGGAAGGGCAGCAGAGAACTGTACAGAGTCAAACTCCATTCGAGAATCAGTTGGAACAGAATTTTTAGAAATACAAATGGTCTCCTCGGCAAAATCGGTCAGCACATTTTTAGTTCCTGTAGTAGAAGTAACAGCGACTGCCCCAATCTAAGAGGCACACGATTCCGCGCGAAAGTGAGCTTGTTCTAAAGCCCTAGCACATTGAGTAGCTTCTGTGAAAGTTAGAGTGTCTGTTTCAAGGAGCCTAGCACATATCAATGAGGACCGGAGACCACGAATGAATGCATCACGGACAGATTCATCCCTGTAAATGGTGGACGTTACGTCTTTAAAACAATAGTCAGCGGCAAGTCGATTCAAGGCCTGAAGGTATTGGTCGACAGACTCGCTTTCTTGTTGCAAACGCATGGAAAGCAGATGTCTAGCGTGAATAACGCTTGGAGACTTGTCGTAAACGCCTTTCAATAATTCCACGGCATGTTCAAAAACCAGAGCAACCTTCGATAACGTCAGCAACAGAGGGACCGATGTTTAAATAGAGAACTTCTAGCTTATCAGTGTTTAATGAAGCAATAGTTGATAAGTAGTAATTAAAGTTGCGGAACCATAATTTCCAAAGCTTGTTGGCCTGAGGGTCTGCCAAGGAAACATCAAATTTATCCTGGCGAATTATCTTCTCCATGAGGAGGAAAAATTAGTTCGGTAAATTGTGGTGTTTTATTGTAGAACGGAAGACAGAGCAAAACCTCTTTACTAGGCTTTACCGAACTAATTTCACAGCCAATAATAAACGTAAGAGCAAATAGTAAACGTAAGGGCGAATAGCAGGTAACAGCAGTAAACATAAGAACTGTTAGTAACGAAATGTTGAAGAAAAAAAAACTCAGGCCTTTTAAAAAGGAAAAGGAACGTGTGCAAAATCACGTGCCATAAAATTTTTTTACTTTAACGGAAATATAACAATAAGTCACTCCCATAGTCATGGCTGGCTACATTAAAACTTTAGTATTAATAATTTTTTCAATAGAAAAGGTGTCAATGTAATTGGGAGAAAAATTAAATTATATATATATATATATATATATATATATATATATATATATATGTATATATATATGCATATATATATACATATATATATTACTGGTGGTAATTCTTTCAGTATTTTTACATTACTGAGAGATCAAGGAAAATGAACGATTGACAACGATAAAGTGGAAAATATTACGTCATATCACCACATTTGGAAACTTGCAGACTATGTCTGAATGGGAATTTTTCCATTCTAAACTGTAAAGACACCAAAATATTTAAACTGCAGGAGTGAAATCGCATATATATATATATATATATATATATATATATATATTTATATATATATATGCATATATATATATATACAAAATAACCGTTCCTTTATGTTAAAAGCACAAGAAAAACTGTTAACAATAACAATAACAGTAACAAAATGATTCTTTATAATTATAATAAATATATACATAAATACATAAACAAGTATGCTAGTATAAAATAAAATGTAAGTGGAAAATATCCAGATAAAAAATCTTTCACTTATCAACACAAAGAAAAATAAAAACTAAATTCCTGCCAAAAAGAATTGAGAAACAATGATATTATAGTCTAAGTTTACAATTGCCTGATAAATCCGCACCAAATGGATACTATAAATAGGTGTGTGAATAACTAATAATCGGATTGGCAAATCCAATACCACGGAATATATAAAAATACAAAACAACATACTGTCATTGCAATCGCCTTACGAATTCTCACGAAAATGAAACGCAGACTATTCTGTGAAACTTAAATGCCATGTATATTTTCAAATCTTTCTGCCTCACTCTAATTACGTACTGTGCACTGTCGCAGTAAATACTGAAAATAGATACATTAAACTTTCTGTAAATACATTAAGAATAATATATATTAATATATATATATATATTATTCTTTATGGTATCATGACTAATATATGTTCTTATAGAACGTTTTCTGTTAAGTCAGTTCACACTTCAATTTCGAAAGTTATCGATGTATTCAGGTTAATATCTCTGGCTTTTATTATTCAATTACTTTGAAAGACCTTGGTCAGCCTGCGTGTGCCTAATATAATAATTGGAAAAACCGATTAACTCTCATTACTTGTTATAACTGTCTGCGTATGTCAGTTGCATCGTATCATCAGATATCATTCCAACTGGTCATGTGCCTATGTTCTGACATGATTATTTGATAGCCACGTCAAAATACTCATCAAACGTTATTATACACTGTATCAAACGTTATTATACACTGTATTTTCTGACTAGCAAACAGCAATCATTATATATCTATTTATAAGATAAACTAAATCAATTTGCTTTCGTGTTTTTTTAGCTTAATTTTATGTTTCTCCACCTACTGTTGATTACATTTTTAAAACGTGTTTTTAAATATTACTTTTCAAACAAATATGCTGATTTACATGCTATAAAATATTGTATCTTTGACACTTTTACATAAAAACCAGACTGTCTATGTTGATAATGTTGGAATGTTTCAGCATCAAACAACTACGTATAACCTGGAAAAGTAAGCACGGAAAGCAAATCATGCTAAAAAATTGCGTCCACATGACGAAGTTCTCGTTGGAGGACAAACACGGATCGCAGTAGTAGTAGTAGTAGTAGTAGTAGTAGTAGTAGTGGTATCGCCAGAAAGGTTGAAAAAGTTTGCTACATACTACATTAAACTTCTTTAGTGACTCCAAATTATTCACCTTCTAACCCATTTTCTATCAATAACGGTTTGCTATCATCATGGAACTATCTAAAGATAAAAAAGTCTCCTACTCGCCAAATAATTGCTCTTGACCGCCAAGTAAACTATCTTTTCTTTTAATTCTATTAATAGTAGCAGTCTATGCAAAATGTGTCAAAACTACACAAAACGCAAATCTTTGTCTCAGTTGTTATAAATAAAAGAAATTCACTGTGATTGTGAGAAAAATGATAAATGGAATCGCAACTAATTAGCAGACGTAATTGAAATAGTATAACCAGACAATACGTTCAAACATTAAAAACGTAATGTATATAATGTGATAGGAATGGTAGCAAGAAAATAAGATTTGCTTTATTTGTTTTATTATTTTGATAATCCCTTTGGTGTATTTCGCCGTCAGAAGATGTCTGTTATATGTCAGTCGCAAATCCTATCAAGCCCTTCAGGGAATACACTTACAAACACATTTCCGCTTGAGAATGCCAATTATTTTCAAGTAGATTAAAACCACAACCAAGAATGTCATAATACTGCTGGCTCAGACCGAACTATCCTGACGTATGTACTGACTAAACTAACTGAACTTACAAAGAAAAATACAGAGAGGTTTCGATTACGTACCGGATTAAACTCCATTTATGTCATCATACCTGCGATTCAAACCTAAACAATCTACATTGCTGGTCTCCTATTAAAATGAAATAGTCCCTTTTCAGTATGTAAACATATGAAAATTTAAGAATTTCTGTTTATGAATAATAATTGAAAGACAAATATAATATATATTGGGTGGGATATTCTTCACATCTAATCACATAATACAATAAAATAGTATATATTTATTAATAAATACATTATAACGTATTTTAATAATAAAACATAACATATTTATATTTATTTGCTCACTTTAGTTTCACGATCTTACATATCATCAAAATTGTAAGTTGGTAAAATATATGACTCTTCAGAAAATCGTTAACTTTTCTAACAATGTTTAGCAAAAAGTTGTTATTCTGTGGATAACCACACACACGCACATACACACATACATATATAGACTTGGAAGCTTTTTAACCTTTAAAACTATGCAAAAAAACTTATTTAATTTTATTTTTATCAGCCGTTAGAAAACCATTTAGTCAGTAAGTCATTTAACAACTTGCAATTACTGCATCAACTTGCTCTCTCGAAGTCACTATAGTACTAATGGTTATTTATGGGATCATCAGTTGTTTACCAGGAAACACTCTTTCGGGGAATTAAATATATATATATATATATATATATATATATATATATATAAGAATAAAAATTACAATAAGTTTACCAAGGTAATCAAAATGGTAAACTTAAAATATATTATAAATATTAAAGAGTTAATATTTACAAGTAAAATAAACTCAGCCAGATGTAAAAGCTCAATAAAACCGAACAGGAAATAGAGCTTATAATATGAACAAATGATTAATAAAACATGTTAAAAGACATCTTGAAAAAGAGTTAAAAACATATTTAATTTTAAAAAAGGAAACACAAGATAAGTGGATAGTCCTTAATCCGCGGAGTTTCGAAGAAATACTCTCCTTCTCATCAGAGGACAGGAATTAGCAAAATGCAGGATCGGATTTTGCATATAAAAGTATTTAATGAGACTACAAGTAAGTCACAGATCTTACTTGGTTAAAAAAAGGGTGAGGTAAGGGGAACAGGAGGCAAAAGAAAAATGATAAAAAGATTTCACATGAATGGATAGTCCGATGAAGAGTAAAAATCCAAAAATGGTAAAATCCAAAAAGGTCGAATTTAAAATTTCAATCCAATGAGTAAATTCCAAATGGTCCAAAATGATCCAAAAGGCAGAGTTCCTTGGCAAAAAGCGCAGATGGAATGAATTCCAAACCATTAAAAGAAAATCCCTGTAGAGAATATTTAAAACACGTCTGTCAAGGCTGGATGAATTGGATTTTACCATTTTTGGATTTTATCTTGTGTTTGCTTTTTTAAAATTAAATATGTTTTTAACTCTTTTTCAAGGTGTCTTTTAACATGTTTTATTAATCATTTGTTCATATATATATATATATATATATATATATATATATATATATATATCGAGGGTTTTACACACACACATACACACACCCACAACCACAGACACACACACGCATATATATATATATATAAACATGATGGTAAAAAAAAAAATAGAACATCGTGTTTTTAGTGCTAAATTCTTATTGAGGACGATCTGTGAGATGTAATTGGTGCTAAAATATCCCTAATGCTAAACTAACTGAAATAGTTGTTTTACGACAGAATTTTTTTCATATCAATTGCAATGTCAGTTTTTGAATATTTCGAGTTTCAAAATAGTAGAACAATGCAGGTAAGTAAACAAAATAGTTTATTTATTAACATAAATTCAAATAAAATTAATCAATATTTAGTAGCAGCACCTTTTGCCTTGATAACAGCATCAATTCGTCGGGGCATGCAATCAACAATTGCTCGCAATCCTGTGTAGACACTGAAACCCATGTGTTCTGGATTGCAATATTCATGGCTGCAAGAATAGTAGGTTTTTCTCTGCGGAGTTTCCTCTTCATAGGGTCCCACAAAGCTTCAATAACGTTCAAATCTGGCGAGTTCCCCGGCCATTCAAGAACAAGGATCGGCCGTTCTCGGAACAAGGAAGACGTGGTGTTGGCAGAGTGCACCGGTGCCAAGTATTGTTTAAACTAATGTATGTAGCCTCCCTGTCAAACTGGTGATCCAACACTGGCAGTAAATTCGTTTACAGGATATCGTGGTACACTTTTGCGTTTACAGTTCCTTTGATAAAGCATAAATTACCAACATCATTAGCACTCATACAGCCTCAAACCGTGCAAAACTGCGGGAACTTTAGGAACTTTTTAACGCATTTTTGGTTATACCGTTCCGTGGTTCTTCGCCAAACTTGTGGCCCTTGGTCACGGAAGGAGATACAAAATCGAGAATCATCTGAAAAGATCACACGCCACCATTCGTCTGCAGTTCAGGTTTGATGAGCATTTGCTTTGTTTCAGATGTGGTGGTAAACACTGGGCCAAGGATTCCCAATACTAAACAATGAAATGTCTAACATGTAATAAAATCAAACATAAAAACTCTCAGTGCAGAGTCAAACTATAACCCGAGACGCCTTAGAAGAAAACCCAAGTAAAATTCTCGGTATGAATATTAAATTTCAGTAAGACAGTGGATTGGGTGTTACAATATTAAACTTAAGAATATGGAAGAAATTACGAAAACCTACTATAGTAAGAACCCATAGAACGGTAAAAGCCGTCAACGGTACTAAAAATTATTTTGAGTGTGGATTAATCACCAACACAACTTTGCAGGGAAAAACTCAAAAACTAAAAATGTATTTATTAAAAAATTGCGAAAACCTGTTTGCCTCTGATTGGATAAGTTTAACCTGTGGGGTATACATATCTCCACATGTTGCAAAAAATAGAACCCTATCCAGAGGAAACTAAGAAACTGATAATGAGGAAGAATGCTCAGATGTATTCACTCCTGGCCGTGGACGGTGTGTAAAAATTTCAAGCTAAAACCGAGCACACCTCCGGTTTACAATTTAAAAAAAAACCGTTGCGTCCTCTTCGCATCCCTGAACAAGATTAAGCAGGAACTGAACAGATTGGAAAATATCAATATTCTGTCGAAATTTGAATACAGTGATTGGGATATGCCGATAGTCTACTTAAAAAACTCCGGGGAAATCTGCGTTATTTTTTTGTTTTGTTTTTTACATAGGCATCACCACTTATCAAGGCCTTGAGACCACTTGAGGATAAGGGTTAAAAAGTGTACAGTAGAAATTGGACAACATAGTAATCGTTAGTAATGAAAATTTGGTAAATTTGTTAACTTATATGGAACGGCTAATCAAAAACTTGTTTACGTTAGACTTGAAGTCAACCATATTGTAATCAGCTGGAAAGCAGGACAACGGAAGACAATTCCATAGGCTCTAATAAAGAAACTTTGCTCATGGAATCTACGTTTAGGTTTAGGTGCAGATGAAGAGCGGGGGAAATTATTGATAGTGATTTCTGCTAGACTGGTGTTTCTTGTGAAAGTTTGGCGAGGGGGGCATAGCCGAGCACTTGCACTGAAAATAAGGATAAAGCAGAGACAAACTCGCAACATTTCTTCTGTGAGATAGAGGTTGCAGGGACGAGAAAAGGACATCCCCTAAATCTATTTTGAACTCTATTAAGGCAGGATAAGACCTTTCTGGCTGCTACTGCCCGGATGTGGCAACAGTACTACATTCTTGGACGTACCTGGCTCTTATATAGATAGAGAATTGCATCAGCAGTGAGATATCTACTGGATCGATAGAAGGATCCGACCATTTTTCCAGCGGCCTTGGCAACGGATTTAATGTATGTGTTTCACTTAAAATCAGGAGTGAAAATCAAGCCGAGAAGCTTGTCAAAACATGAGGCATCCTCAAGACGAGAGCCATTCATTTCAATTGATGCCAGATGGGGGTCAGAGCGTTGATAATGTAAAGATAAAAGTTTGGTTTTAGATGCATTAAAAGTAACTAGCCACTCATTTCCCCATTGTACCACAGGCTTAATATCAGAGGAGAGAGAATTAGAGAGAACTTCTTCGTTTACTGTCTTAGATTTGCTACCATAGATAGTAGTATCATCAGCATAAATGTCTACGAATGATGTAAGGATGTGATTTGGAAGATCATTAATGTAGATCAGGAAAAGAGTTGGGCCCAGGATGGACCTCTGAGGGACTCTAGCATTAATACTGAGATTCTGATTTCTGCCCATCAACCACTACTTTTATGAACCTATCAGAAAGAAAGGATTTAATAATTGAGAAGACATTTCCAGCTATAGCGTAGCTGGAGATGTTGTGAAGTAAACCTTTATGCCATACCCTATCAAAGGCCTTTGATATATCAAGAGCAATTGCCCTAGAATGGAAGCCTCCGTCGAGAGATTCGCTAATCCTATGAGATATAACTACGCACATCTGCTGTAGATCTAGCAGAACGGAAACCATATTCCGTGTCACTAAGAATGTTATTTTTGCTGAGATGGTTGATTACTTCTCTATTTAACACAGATTCCAGCAATTTATGACACACAGGAGACTTATTGGTCTGTACTGAGAGCGATCACCTGAATTCTTAAATACATGGCATACTGATGAGATTTTCCAGGGTGATGGGAAACAATTCTCCTTAAGGAAATGTTTAAACAGTTTTGTAAGGATGTGCGTTAGTTCTGGTTGAAGTCTTTTGAGTACTATAATTGGAAAACCATCAGGGCCGGTTGCTTTACTGGAATCAATGTTTTAATTAGCTTGGCAACATCTATATTTGTATATCACATAGCGTGTTTTCTGATACAGGAGGAAATATTGGAGATTGGCGGTCATGGTTGCAAAGGGTAGAATTAGCTGAAAAGTTCTTGGCAACGCGTTTGGCTTTTTCTGATGCTGACGAGATTACCTCAGGTCTATTGATGATAGTTGGGATATAGCACACGCTTCTGTCCAGGATTTTGTTTGCTATTTGCTAAAACTGGTGGGAACCAAGCCGCGGCTCAGCTACTTTGGACTTAACGGACTGAGCATATAACTCTCTCGCGTTCTTTATAATTTTTTACAGTGGTTGCTGGCATTCCTGAAAGCGGCTCTAGTTTCCACCCATCTATTACGTTGGAAGTAATGGAAATGTGATTTCTGTGCGCAATCGCAGCAGCACATTATAAAGAGAACCACGGCTGGCTATTAGGTTTTTACTGGAATTTATTTGAGGATATACAACGGTCTATACCTTTAATTGACCATTCCGTCAAGTCTGATACTATAGAGGACACATCCATTTTAAACGCAGAGATAGATCTGATATAAATGTACGGAAGCTATCCCAGTCAGCCATAGAGCATCGATATACTGTACGATGGAGGACTTATTACATTTCGTTTTTATCTTAACTGATACAACAGAGTAGTCGAAAGATACAAGTGGAGACAGAACGGAAGCTTAACACTGTTCAGGGCAAGTTGTGAGAAAAGGTCTAGGAGACTTGCATACGGGCTGTCAGTATCGGACACACGGGTGGGTTCGTGAACAATCTGAGTGAGGTAATAAGCTATGGAAAAATCATGACAGAACCTCCCCTCATCATCGGCCTTGTTTGAGTGAGTTAACCATTCGACATTGTGAACATTAAATTCTCCACAGACACGAACATTAGCTGAAGGATAAGCAGATAAGACGTCAATTTTTTCAGATATGCTTTTAAAGATAGTAACCCCGATGTTGTGGGGGCGATGGAGAGCAAATACAAACGAGCAAGTGCAACCTGGAAATACATATAGGGTAAGTTAGAATCTTCTTTGGAGATGTCCCTACCACATGGAAAGCCAACTTTTTATATAGGCACGTATTCCATGGCCATGGCGATCTTGGGGGTCAGATTTGGAAGTTAAATTAGAGTATCCTTTAATTACAAACTCATCTAGGGAAATAGTGTGTCCAATGCAAGTTTCACTTAGAAAGAATATGTCTGGTTTAGTCTCCTGTAATTGGAAGGTTAGAAGTATACCCCTGATATTCGAGAAGGAGACATGGTAGTGGGGGTCTACGTTAGAAATTAGAGATCTGGGTTTAATCGTGTATTTTTATTGAAACTTTTCATGGTGTAGTTTTGGGAATTGTGGACTAGGTCAACTGACTTGCTTAATGCAGGGCAGAGAGGGAAAGTAAGAGAGAAATAGAAATGAAGAGATATTTTTGTAGCACATGAAAAGGTAATGCCGTAATCAATTATCCACTAATATGGCATTGAGAGGTCCCACCAGAAGCTACTGCATGGTCCAGAATCCATTCACCAAATGGCAATACAGCATCCCCAGTACTTTGCTCCTGCTGATAGGACAGCCTCCTTAGTGGTTAATCTAAGGTTTTGGTCCCTGACTATCAGGCGGATAACGTCAGCCCAGATAAAACGTTTACCTTCAGCACCCTTGCTAGTGACATGGCAACAAGGATAGACATAGAAACAAAAAATTTCCGACATCTCTGGCGGCTGTTCACGCAAAATACTGCCAACCTAGAATGCAGCTTTTTCGTCTCCGCTTGTTAGAAAAATCACTCATTAAAATACGAGAACTGAGTGAAAAATAAAGAGAAGCGAGAGTAACGGGAGCTGTCGATAACGCATCCACAATGCATTGTCTACTCTCCATTAAAAAAAATTATTAAGTATTGTACTTAATAAAGGTCCATTTAGCGTGTTTAGGAAAAATATGGTGAAAGGTTCCCCTCTTACTTACTGAAAATGAATACAATTGCCAAATCTGTTATGCTATCAACTTGGAAATATAAACATCCATGGATAAGAAAAATCTATTATAAAAAAGAATAAAACAATACATATTCCAAATCAACTTACCAGATAGAATCGGCACATTTTTCAACGAGAAAACCAATTACACAAATAATAAAACAATGAAATAAATATAATATTAGCTCTTGCATCTATAAAATAAATATTACAAATTTCCTAACTTAACTGCTATAATAAGACGTCCTTATCATTTGCGCCGACTTCTCGCCCGGACTAAACGAGTCGTTAGGAGAATTCCATTATCCATTAGCCAGCCCGGAGGAAATATTTACAAAGATAAATTTCGGCAAGTGTTTTCCTAAGATGGACCTGAGCGATGCTTATTTACAATTTCCTGTAAACAACAACAGCGCTAACATCCTCCGTATTAATACTCATCGCTATTTGTATCGATACGAAAGGCTCGCGGTTTAGGTAAACGGAGCGCCTGCTATATTCCTGCAGGCTATGGGTACCATTCTGATCGATCTTGATACCGCCATTGCATATTTAGATGACATCATTATAGCGAGCAAAAGCAAGGAGGAACACGCAATCCATATCAAACAAGTATTCAGTCGAATACAAAATGCTGTGTTTAAGGGCAAAGAAAACAAGTGTGAATTATTCTTATAAAAAATCAAGTACCTGTAATCAGAGTTTTTTTGTGTGTGTGTTTCGATTTACTCAAAACCGCACACACCTCGTCTTCTCATGTATCGTTCTCTTCTTCCTCTTCTACTTCTTGCTCTTTTTCTTCTTTTTTCTTCTCAGTCGTCAGAAGCGTCGTCTTTTCTTGACTACGTTTTTCCTTCTCGCTTCTTGCTCACAGTGACCCGTTTTTATGCTAAGCTGAACTCTCGTGTGTGCGAGAGAACACGAGATTTTGCGTGATTACTTGGCAATATTAACCGGCCGCCGCCATCTTGCCATTTTTCTTTGGACGTACCCGCTTTGCAGAATGCACACCTCGAGCGTTTGTCAGGTAAGCCCGTCTGTTCGCAATTTATTACACACTCCCCCCTGATCTCATTATCACAGAAAGAGCAGGGAGGGGTGGCCTTTTTCTTCAAGTGCTTCTTCGGAGAGGGGGATTCGGGGCTTCATCATCGTCTGCGCTGTCTTCCGTGACACGAAGGTCGGCGAACCTAAAGCTGAGCATCGCAGTATCACTGTCCAGGTCTTCATCATCAGCAGGAGGGTCAGTACTTTGAAGGCTACCACTCTCAGTGTCGCTGTGCGTTGAAGCCGTCATGAACCAGAATGATGGGTCGCTGGTCACGGATTCAATTTCACTATCTTCGTCAAGCGGCAGCTGCGTTTGGAATACTGATCTTAAGTCTTTAATATGACGAGGTATTCCATCAACTCGCACCGCCTGCGGGCTGATCACTTCAGTGACATGACCAGTTCCGTAGCGAGTCGTGCACTGGCCTCGGGTTTTTTTTAACCCAGACGACATCTCCTTCTTTTATGTTCTTTTGTGGTGGCTCCGGTTCGGGTAGTGAGCTGCTCTCCAAACCTCTCACCCTGACACGGTATGTATGTAGCGCGTTGGCTGGCGCGGTGGAGGGTGAAACATCGTCCTTAGGGGTGACGTTATACCAATAGACTGCTTCAGGTACCGTACACCCCTTCCGCGCTGCGATTGTCTTAACCGTTCTGTGATTGCGCTCAATAATCCCGTTTCCACTGGGAACATGGGCACACCGAAAACGCAGATGGACACCCCAGCCATCTGCAAACTGTTTAAACGGCTCACTAACAAAAGCGGGGCCATTGTCGGTGAGTATCTTAGAAGGAGGGCCACGCTCGAGGAACACACCTTCCAACTCATGGATAATGGCAGCCGCGTCCTGCCGGCGAAGGGGCCGCCACAATGAAAACCTAGATGGTCCACAGTCGATAAGCGTCAAAAAATGCCTCCCGTTGTAGTGCGTTATGTCCATCGCAATCCTATCCCAATTACGTTTCACACTGAGTATTCCCTTCTTCCACCGGACAGGTGCTGGGTCGATCGATCGGCAGGTGTTGCAGCTTCCCACAACAGATTTCACAGCCCCCCGAGACACAGAGGGGTCAACCAATCTGGCGAAGTAAAGCGTTCGGTTTACACCGGGGTGCCCACTTTGGCAATGGACATCATTAATATGCTCCGGGCTGAGTCTATGTCCCACTGCAGCGCAATTTACAGGTGCTGACTCGTTCACTTCTTTTGGCAGGTCTAGCCAACGGCGTGGCACTCTGGTCAGACGATCCGCCTGATTCAAACAGGACTGCACCAGTGTCACATCTATGACCAAGTAGTATTCCTTAGTGGTTTCGATTAGGGTAGCAAGCCGCCTCCGGATCAACATTTCGGCCGACGCCTTCGTTGTCAGACGTGCTTTTCCGTTCAAGGCATTGGTCATCCACCGATGCACACACGTGGAATCCGTGATGATGTGAAGGATTCTAGCCTGCCACTGAAGCGCTAGATTTACTCCTTTCAGTGTAGCATCGAGTTCAGCTAGGTTTATATGCTTGGCGTCATTCTCCGGCCGAAGCCAGCAGGCATCTTCTATTATCCTTCCGTCGACCGCCAGAGCAACGCCAAGGGCAAGTGAGCTGGCGTCTACCCAAACTGTAAATTCACTCCCATCGACGCACCAGCTCCCCCGTACAGGGTCATCATTGGTCACTCTGGCCACAACTTCCACCAGCATGCTTCGCAGGGCAGGATCATGCACCTCATCGTCCCATCCAGTTGACATAGAAGTTGCCCGTCGCTTTATGGCCGCTACAGCCACTCGGAGCCACCCACACACAGGGAAGTGACCCACCAATTTTCCGCAAATGGAAAACGTGCTCCGACGTGTGATGGTAGATGGGATTTCCGGGATTTCACCACTCCTTCCCCATTGAAGGCCATCTGCACTTCCGCTCACCTACAGTCCGAGCACTTTCGCCCCGTCCTGTAGCCGCTCCGGCTCCTTGCACGACAATCCGAAGTGCTCGAAGTGTTCTTTGACCGCCTGGGCAGACAGGAGGCTCTCATTGACAAAAATGTCGTCTATATACGACGATGTCACATGTTGCACCGCTTCATCTTGACGCCGGATCGCCTGCATGATTGCTGTCATGATGTTAGGGGCTACATTCAGGCCGAATCCTAGCCTGGTCAAGCAATAGCGAGTTCCTTTGATCACCACCGTCTGGAACGGCCACAGCGATTTCTCAACACGTATTTGCAAGTACGCTCTTCGCAAGTCCAGTATAGCTGCTTCCGCACCCTGCCGCCGCCACTCCCGTAGTTTATGAGCACAGACATCAGCCCCCGCAGTGTGTGGGTCAACGTATTCATTAAGTTCCCGGTAATCAAGAACAGGTCGAACTTTCTGCTTGTTCTCTTGTCTGACAGCCATCAGGGGAATTAGCCCCCGCGGCGGCCCGAGCTCATCCTCTGGGTATGGAACTAACCAGCCTTTATCCAGCCACACTTGAAGTTCTGCCTCGTACTGCCCCCTAAGCCACGCAGGAGGAGGATACTCTGTAAGTCGATTCCGCAATGACACTGGTGGCTGGTCGCCTGCCCATTTCCAGGACGATGTCCAAGTGTTTGTGCCCTTATCGTATTCTGCATGGAAGTCGGCTTTGGTATGGAGAAATTTGACATCAGATTAATTCCGGAATTCGATGGCTCCCCCACTGGTCCCTCGGTGGCCGAAATAGCTTGTAATCAGAGTTTTTTTTTGTGTCTGTTTCGATTTACTCAAAACCGCACACACCTCGTCTTCTCATGTATCGTTCTCTTCTTCCTCTTCTACTTCTTGCTCTTTTTCTTCTTTTTTCTTCTCAGTCGCCAGAAGCGTCGTCTTTTCTTGACTACGTTTTTCCTTCTCGCTTCTTGCTCACAGTGACCCGTTTTTATGCTAAGCTGAACTCTCGTGTGTGCGAGAGAACACGAGATTTTGCGTGATTACTTGGCAATATTAACCGGCCGCCGCCATCTTGCCATTTTTCTTTGGACGTACCCGCTTTGCAGAATGCACACCTCGAGCGTTTGTCAGGTAAGCCCGTCTGTTCGCAATTTATTACACAGTACCTAAGACATAACATTTATAAAGATGGAAGAGCGACCTCTATTAGAGAGATGCCGGGGTTTTTTTTTTGGGGGGGGGAGGGGGATCCAAAATATATTCACAGCCAAGCAACTCTTAAGATGGGGAACGATTCTTCTAAATTACGATTTTACACAAAAATTTCCCTCTCGTAAAAAACTTGAACGGGCAGAGTGTCTGTCGAGACTAATCCCTGCCCGGCGCTTCTTATTAATACTGAATATATATATATATATATATATATATATATATATATATATATATATATATATATATATATAACACAAGAGTAAGTACACCCCTCACATTTCTTCAAATATTAAAGTATATCTCTTTATGAGACAACAGTTAGAAAATAATTTTTTGACACAATGAAAAGTAGTCTGCATGCAACATATATAACAGAGTTAATTTATTTTCTCCTCCAAATAACTCAAAATATAGCCATAAAATGTAAATTCTTGGCGACAAAAGTGAGTTGACCCTTATCAAATGTTGTCAATATTTACATACATGTGAACTCTCTATATTTTGTGTGCCCACCATCATTATTCAAAACTGCGCTTACTCTCCTAAGCATAAAGCCTACCAGACCTTCACACGTAGAAACTGGAATGCTCTTCCACTCTTTAATTACAACGTCGCGGAGCTAGCGGATATTTGAGACATTGCGCACCGCCACCTTCTGCTTGATGATGCCCCAGAGATGTTCTATTGGGTCCAAGTCAGGGACATAGTTTGTCAGTCAACCACCTTTACCCTCAGCTTCTTCAGTAAAAGAGTGGCTGTCTTGCATGTGTTTTGGGGTCATTGTCATGTTGTAACACTGCTCTGCGACCCAGTTTCCGGAAAGAGGAGATTATGCTCTGCAGTAGTATTCGATACGTCATGTTGGAGTTTGTGTTTCTCTAACGGGAATTTTATCGTCCGTTCAACGAATCTTATCCCGTTGCACGAGACTAAGTATTCTAAAGAAATTTAATCCCATAAAAAAAGGGGCAAGGTAAAACGGTATAAATTTTATAAGAAAGACAAATAGGAAAGGAAGGAAATGTATAGTTCTGCTGGGCTGCCAAATCAGTCCCTCTGGCGGTTCGTAAAGAACACTTTTAACAAATATACATTTTACTTGATTTTTTTCTTTTGCCATATCAAAGTTCGCAAAACCACTCTGGTGGTTTAGTTCGAAGGTCGCAACACCGTTCTGATGTAAAGCAGAGGCCGAAAAACTACTCTGTCGTAATTGCACGGTCCCAACACCGCTCTGGCGTTTTCAAAAGGCTAACACCGCTCTGGCGTTTTCAAAATCCTAACATCGCTCTGGCGTTTTCCTTTTCTTCTGCCAGTCTGTTGTGTTTTTTTTTCTTCTTTCTTTTTATCGAATATCGCGAGACACAGCCAGAAGTAGTAGCACCAGATTTACCGAGAGAGGTGGAGAAAAGAAGGGGAGAAAGAGAGAAGAAATATACCAATTAGAGCGGGAAACGAGGGGAGGTAAATAAATAAAAATAAAAATAAAATTTCTACACTCTCCTAATTAAAAAAGAAAAAAAAAAAGAAAACTCCAAACAATGTAATTAATACCAAAGGAAATTAAGATATCTGTTTTTAACAGACCTTCGCGCTCGAATATTTTCTCACTGAGATTCGCTATTAATCTCTTCTTCACCTACATTATCGCTAGAATCAAGAGATGGTACTTGGTACGAATGTGAAATACTTAGCTCCAAGTGGTACAGATGTTTGGCAGAATGTTCCTGGAATCCATCTCCGTTCTTAACCTGTACAGAACGAACCATTTCATCGCTCCCATAGTTGAGCGTTAATACCCTTCCTAAGGACCAATACGTTCTAGGTTTAGTATTTTTTTTATTAATACAACATCATCTATCCTGATCTTATTTTCAAAATTGGATGATACAAGTCTTTGACAATTCCATTAAACTTAATAAGTATTCTTCGTACCATAACAATTTCAACTTTTCCAACAAGTAATCTCTACCCTTTAAACTTTCTATTAGATCATTGCGATTAGAAGGACTCGCAGTAAAGGGTTCTTCATCGAGATTCAAAACACTGTATTTCCATGGAAGGGACGAATGAACGTACTAGGGGTGATTACTTCCAAACTGAAATCGTCAGAGCAACGATAGGTTAATGGTCTTTCGTTTATGGATTTCTCTAAGTCAGATAGTACTGTCAATAGTTGGAAATGATCCAACTTATTACGTCCTATGACCTTAGAAAACAATTTTTAACTGTCTTAATCAACCTTTCCCATACCGCTCCAAACCAAGCTGAATACATCGGAATAGTAAGATGTTTTACACTACAAGTACCATTATTTCCCTTGAACTCATTAGACACACACACTTTCTTAATCAAGTCGCAACCGGCGACGAAGGATGAGGCGTTATCTGAGTAAATGTGTGAGGGTACACCAAACTGATTAAAAAATCTTAAGAAAGCCAACACTAGTGAATGGGTAGACATATCAGGTACTAATTCCTGATGAATTGCTCTGATATTAAAACAAGGAAAGATTAAGAGATACATTTTCTTAACTTCACTATTGTCTACAACCCACAAATGACCAGTAAAATCTATCCCCGTGTGGAGAAAAGGTCTAACAAGATTTACCCTATGTTTAGGTAAATTAGTTACCTTCGGATATCTAAAAGACAAGGCATTATACCTTTTACACAAGACACAACTAGCCAGGACAGTTTTAATTGCCTGTCTAGCATTGTGTATCCAAAACACAGCAATACGCAATTTACTAAGAGTTGCAGCAATACCTAAGTGTTTACAGTTAATATGGCAATCCATAATTATCAAATCCGTAATATGACAAGATTTTGGTAACAAAATAGGGTGTTTCACATCAATAGAAAAGTAGTCAGAACACGACACCGTATTAACCCCTTTTCATCTAAAAACAAATTGAATTTCGATACCAACTGAGGTATCTCTTCTACTTGGGTTTGTTGTAAGAAATTCCTCTCCTTACTCTGGGCTAAACTAATCAAGTATGACTTAGATTTGACAATGACATCATTATGATAGTTTCTCCTTAACTTGGCAATGAACCGAAAAACTACCGTCAATATTCTTATTAATTTATTAAGAGAAGAGAACTTGTCCAAATTTATTATAGGAGTATTAGTTAGTTCTTCTCCACTACTCGTGTGGGCAGTGATTAATTCTTGGCATTTTCGCTGAGACACTCTAAATTATAATTAGGCTAAATCAAAACTCTTGCATGTAACCAAGGTGGGCCTTTTAACCAGAAATCCATTTCTTTAATAAATTTAGTCACAGAAATAACCCTTGTGACGAAATCTGCAGGATTTTCGGCCGTATTTACATATCTAAACTTGATGATATGTCCTCTGTCATGTAGATCATTCACCATTGCCTTTATGTCTTTAAGACGATTTCTGGTAAATTGACATTTAGTATTAATAGACTGAGACAATAGCCATGACAGTACCACTTGTGCATCGACGGCGACAAGGATTTCTCTAAACTTAACAGGGAACATCTTAATCAATAATGTGATATGTTTAATAGCCAAATATACCGATAACAGTTCCAAGGCAGGTAGAGTCCTCTTGACAGCTGGAGTGACTCTGGCTTTAGCATATAACAACTTAGCTTCACCATGTTGGTATAAATATTCTACAATACCATAAGCTAAATTAGAAGCATCACGGAATATCACCAAAATAGCAGAAGAATCAGTATAGACTGTACATCTATCAAAACTAATCTCTTCAATACCTACAAGATCTTCACGAAACTTATTCCAGGAAGTCATAATATCACCCGGTACCTGCTGGTCCCAGGCGACACCTAATTTCCACAACTGACTCAAAATAATTTTTCCCTTGATAGTAACGGGTAACACAAGACCTAGTGGATCAAAAAGGGTTGAATTTACTGACAACATGTCTCGTTTGGTAGAGACACCCTTTTTAACACCACTATTAATCACATTGATCACATCCAACACAGGGTCATATAAGTAGCCTAAAACTTTTTCAAAAGGCATACCATGAGTAGAATTATTATTATCTAGGTTGATGTGATGTAATACTAATTCGCTATTGCTACAACAGTTTTTCAGCTCGAACCCACCCTTTAACAGAGTGGTTGTAGCTTCAATATAGAGTTGTAGCAATTCAGAGGGTGACTGATGTGTCTTAACCAGGTTGTCAACATAAAAGTTGTTTAACAACATATCCCGACAGCGACCAGAAGCATGTCTTTCTATGTGATACTTCACGATATAACTCCAAATAAAAGGACTCGGCACGAATCGTAAAATGAGCGATTTGTATCTAAAACACACCAGCTTATCCTTCAATCTTAGGAAAAAGCAAAATCTATTTCGATCAAATTCATTCTCCAGCTTGATCATCAGAAATGCCTTCCTAATGTCAGCTAGGAGGACAAAACGGTCAGTTCTAAATTTGAACAAGTATCAGTATAGAGGTTTACGCCCGAGTAGGCACTGTCATTCAGGGATGGCTGCCCTCTCGTTCTCAGCGAACAGTTGAAGACAGGCCTTATTTTCGTAGTGTTTTGTAGCTCCTTTTTAAATACCGGACGATGCGGTGTCCATGTGTACTTGTTAAAGTCCACTGGGGATACATTGATCCTCTCCATTATACCTTCTTTTTCTTGTTTTAAGAACTCTTGGCAATAATCCGTGTACAAACCTCTATCTGATAACTTTTTCATAACCCTACCTTAAACAGCCAAGAACACCTGATAATTAGAAGGAACTAAGCTGTTTGTCTAAATTCAAAGGCAAACTAACATAATAACAGTTATTCGAGTATTTGATAGAAGAACGAAATATCTCGATTTTCGCCTTATCGTAATCGCTAGTCACTTCGTCGATTATACCTAAAGGTTCCAAGCTAAACATTTTATCGATGTTCCTTTCAACCGCAGATTTGTCAAAGCAGTACAAAGGGTCGAAATATTCAGATTTCGTATCTATGACAAAGTAGACGTGCGTGATGTCACAAGAAGAAAATTCTCCTACAATACGATTATAATTCAGCTCGGCCTGTTCCTGAACAGACCGACAGAGTTTAAAGTTATTAATGTCCCCGAACAAGACTATTCCTTGAGACAACTCAAACGCAAATCCGTCTCTAAATTTGATTATCTGCATGGGTCCCATATATTTTATGATATCAATACCTACCAAACCATGCACAGGAAGAACGTTATCTCTTATATTCGAAAAATCTGTGGCTTACTTTACATTGTGATCCTTTAAGTCAGCGACCACTTTACGGGGTCCTCCAATCTAAAAGGACAGATCCAGATGCTCGCCTAACAAAAAAGGCACAGATCTTGATTTATCCGGAAAATTTACGTTTAGAACTATCACCTTAAATTTTTTTGTCTCATTACCTAGAAATGTCTTAACATTGAATTTACGATTTTTCAATGGTAGTTACTCATTAAAAACCCATGTAACAATTCTCTACACAAGTAAGACTTTTCACTACCTGTATCTAACAGGCAATTAAATGTAACTTCTTTGCCATACAAATTTGCTGAAATGTTAACTACAGGTAACAAAGAAGAACCTCTAGTCGACCAGCTAGCGTTAGAAGAGACGATTGTTTTAATCCATCCAGGACACATAACACTAACATGCCCAGGCCCATTAGATGACCAGCACAACTCAGATTTCTTCTCTTTTAGAGGACAGACATTATCCATATGTAGATTACTAGTACATCTAGAACAACTTTTCAATTCTCTACATCTTTTTATCTTGTCGGCATAGGTCGGATATGATTTGCACATATAAACCCTGTGATTATTAGATCGACAAAAACAACAACCGTATTTAATTTTAGATGCATTAACGTGAAAATTTTCGAAGGTGGAGGGCTTCCAATTTTGTAAGGGAAGATTAATTTTGGGAAAAGATTTTCTTCCATAATTCACTACTTTACGATTTCTAGAGTCGTTCCTGCAAAACTCCAAGGTTCTAAGGATATCGGTGCTGTTGTCCAAAATTTGTACAAAGGAGGGATAATTATTATCCAATTTATGAATCAACTCTGCTTTAAACGAGGCAGGGAGCTTGTTAAATATTATAACGGCCAACAAGCGATCCCCTGGGGAACCATCCTTTAGGAAATCTATTTTAAAAGAAGTTTTCAACTCATGTACTTGAGTTTTCACATCATTCAAGTATTTTTCATTGCAAAACTGCCGTATAAACAGTCCACGTCTAACCAGGAAGAGAAGATAGACTCTACTATACAGTTTTCATCTAGAAATTCTTTACATATTAGATCTATAGCTACAGGATAATTCTCATCCGATACAGAAAGATGCTTTATCAGTTGGAACGCGTAACCCGATAAGTGTTTTTTTAATACCACCAGCTTCAACGCTTCGTTATTCAAATTAGAAACACAGTTCAAGAACTCCCTATGAAAGTTCAAGAAGGCTAATTTGTTAGATTCCAAGTCCTTATCGTGGAATTTAGGACATTCAATTTTCGGGGTCAAATTAATGCCTTTGTCATTTTTTAAAGACTTAAGACAGGAGTCACCATTTAACTTAACAGGAGGAAGTCCTGCACATTTCTCTAGAGTCTGTAATTTGAATATTGAGCTCTTTGTTGAAAGCTTCCACTATTTCATCCTGGATATTTTCTTCTAGGTAGGCATTGGCCAACTTTTCATCAAGAAGGTTAGCTGATGCCAATTGCTCATTTACGCGGGTCTCATACAATACATATCTGGATTCATCAATTTCCTTTGAATCTCCTAGAGACTCAAATATAAAGAATATTTTCTCTCAGGTATAATTCAGTTTCTTTAACAAGACGTCCACAGAAACAGTTGCCATGTTAACTAACTAAATCTAAGCAGAACAGTGAGAAAATGATGGAATAGCGAGCTGTTCAGGAAATATCAGAAACAAAAACCTCTTTTTTTTTTAAAGACAAACGTCTTAAAAGTTCGCCATAACACAAAACTGAACAAGACAAGATGGCGACTCAATAAGGCAGAATGTAGAACCAAAATAGAGGGATAAAACAGCCACAGTCAGGTGAACATGCTTTTTAAAGAATCTGAATAAAAGAATTATCAATAATTACGTATAGAGAAATATGTAGTGAAACTAAACTTTTGGTCCAAAAAGAAAAAAAATGGCTTTCCATAAATCTTAGTAAGACCAGTGTAAAAAACCATTCAGGGTGGGAATACTTTTTTTTTTACATAGGCATCACCACATTATCAAGGCCAAGAGGCCACTCAAGGATAAGAGTTAAAGAGTGTACAGTAGAAATTGGACAATATAGTAATCATTAGTAATGAAAATTTTGGTAAATTTGATAACTTATATGGAACGGCTCATCAAGAACTTATTTACGTTAGACTTGAAGACAACCATATTGTAGTCAGCTGGAAAGCAGGAAATTCCACAGGCGTACAGTTCTAAGAAAGAAGCTTTGTTCATGGAATCCACGTTTAGGTTTAGGCACGGATAAAGAGTGGGGGGAATTATTGATAGTGTTTACAGCTAGACGAGTGTTTTTTGTGAAAGTTTGGCGAGGGGGGACCATAGATTGAAGCTCAGTCGAACACTTTCCATGAAAATAACGATACATCAGAGACAAACTCGCAACATCTCTTCTGTGAGATAGAGGTTGCAAGGAAGAGAAAAGGACATCTCCTACGAGGCTACGAAGTCTATTTTGAACTCTATCAAGGCAGGCCAAGTCCTTTCTAGCAGCTCCTGCCCAGATGTGGCAACAGTATTCCATCCTTGGACGTACCTGGCTCTTATATAGATAAAGAATAGCATCAGCAGTGAGATATCTACCGGATCGATAGAAAGATCCTACCATTTTTCCAGTGGCCTTGGCAACAGATTTGATGTACGTGTTCCATTTAAGATCAGGAGTAATGGTCAAGCCAAGAAGCTTGTCAAAACTTGAGGCCTCCTGAAGACGAGAGCCATTCATTTCAATTGATGCCAAATGTGGATTAGAATGTTGATGATGTAAAGAGAGAAGCTTGGTTTTAGATGCATTAAAAGTAACCAGCCACTCCTTTCCCCATTGTACTACGTGCTCAAGATCAGAGGAGAGAGAATTGGAGAGAACTTTGTTGTTTACTGTCTTAGATATGCTACCATAAATGGTAGTGTCGTCAGCATAAATGTCTACAAATGATGTAAGGATGTGATTTGGAAGATCATTAATGTAGATCAGGAAAAGAGTTGGGCCCAGGATGGACCCCTGAGGGACACCGGCATTAATACTGTGAGCTTCTGGTTTTTGCCCCTCAACTACGACTCTAATGAACCTATCAGAAAGAAATGATTTAATAATTGAGAAGACATTTCCAGCAATACCATAGCTCGAGATCTTATGAAGTAAACCTTTATGTCATACCCTATCAAAGGCCTTAGATATGTCAAGAGCAATTGCCCTAGAAAGGTTGCCTCCGTCGAGAGATTTGCTTATCCTATGCGATATAACTGTAAGTACATCTGATCTACAGCAGTAAATAAGTAAATACTACTAGTAAATAAGACATGTAGTATCATTTACATGATTTGGCAGAGTAACGGGGATTTTATCGTCACATTCAACGAATTTTATCCCGTTGCACGAGACTAAGTGTTCTAAAAGAAATTTAATCACAAAAAAGGGGCAAGGTAAAACGGTATAAATTTTATCAGAAAGACAAATAGGAAAGGAAGGAAATGTATAGTTCTGCTGGGCTGCCAAATCAGTCCCTCTGGCGGTTCGTAAAGAACACTTTTAACAAATATACATTTTACTTGATTTTTTTCTTTTGCCATATCAAAGTTCGCAAAACCACTCTGGTGGTTTAGTTCGAACGTCGCAACACCGCTCTGGTGTAAAGCAGAGGCCGCATATCTACTTTGTCGTAATTACAAGGTCGCAACACCGCTCTGGTGTTTTCAAAAGCCTAACACCGCTCTGGCGTTTTCCTTTTCTTTTATTGTTTTTTTTCTTCTTTCTTTTTATCGAATATCGCGAGAATCAGCCAGAAGGAGTAGCACCAGATGTACCGAGAGAGGTGGAGAAAAGAAGGGGAGAAAGAGAGAAGAAATATACCAATTAGAGGGAGAAAGGAAGGGGGGTAAATAAAGAAAAATAAAAATAAAATTTCTATATCTCTCAATAAACAGATCCATCAAATACGAAAAAATATCTGGAGAGTCGCTTTTCCTGTGTTTTGTATTAATTCAAACATTTAAATTGTTCCAAACAGTAGGTATTTTCCCCGACGATGATGACGGTGACAACGCACCCATTTAAACATACTTATGAGTTAATGAACTAAACAACAACAACAACAACAACAGCATTATAATAATAATAATAATAATAATAATAATAATAATAATTATTATTATTATTATTATTATTATTATTATTATTATTATTATTATTATTATTATTTCAGTTAGAAACGCTTACTTTTTTTCGTCTGCTATTTTTTTTTGTTCCGCTGCTGATGACGATAACAATAACAAAAACACCACAAACAACAACAACAACGACAGAAGTCTAACATCTGCCAGCTTTCTGAGACCTTGTAAATGACGACCAAATTCAGACGATTATGTTCCAATAGCTTGGTCGTTATTACACTTTTGTCCCACCATACCTCTCATTTTCCAGCAACCTTCACCCCAGCTCTCTTACACAGCTTCCAATATATCCGGAGTCTCATGCGATCGTGTCTTTTGCGGTACTCTTTCTGGGCCAGTCCAGTACACCTTGCTTCAAGGTGTGCAATTGATTCTGAGGTCTAACCACAAATCCGGCATTCTGCAGCAACTTCCTCTCTTAGAACCACTTTTTTGAACAATCCTGTTCCTAATTCCTGCTCTTGTGCTGCACAAACAAAAGCTTCAGTACTCTTAGCCAGATACCCAGCTCTAAGCCATTGCCATGGTCTTTCATCAGCCACTTCTTCTATATCCTGGAAGTACCTTTTATGCATTTTCTTCCTAGCCAGTTCCTCTGTCCTTTCTCTATCCAAACGTTTCACATAATCAACCTTGGACTCACATAATTCCACTTCATTGGCCGCAACCTTAAGCATCGACTCCTCACTTCTAACCACATGCTTCTTCAACGACACCTCCTCAGTTCTAACACAATCTTTTACACTTTTCAATCCTCTCCCACCATCTTTCCTCTTTTGATACAGCCTTGCTACGCAACTTCGAATGTGAAATATACCAAACATTGCTAAAACTTTTCTTGTTTTGATATCCATGGCATGCAAATCCCTGTCAGACCATACTAAAATTCCCGCATTGTATCTCAAAATCTGACTGCCCATGCATTTACTGCTTTCATTAGGTTTCCTCCATACAGTTTCGACTTTGCAATTAGTTTCACTCTTCTAAGATACTCCTACCTGACTTTTTCGTTCATTTCTCTGTTCATGATGCCTACACCCTTCAGCACTCCCAAATACTTATATCTTGTATTTTCTATTTCTTTCATGATTTCTCTATTTGACAGAACTATTCCATTCGAATGAACCTTTACTCCTCTTTTCATCACCAGCACCGCACATTTACTAATCCCAAACTCCATCCCAATGTCTTCTGAGTATGTCACCACAAGTTGTAATAGGCTCTCCATTTCCTTTTATTTTTACCGAATATTTTCAAATCATCGATGCACAGTAGATGGTTGAGACATCTATCACCAGATCCAAAGTTATACCCCAGTTTTTCTCTCTTCAAGAGGATGCTCAGTAGCATCATTATCATTACAAAAAGAAGTGGCGATAACGAATCTCCTTGAAATATTCCACGTTTAATGCCAACCTTCCCCATCTCCTCTCTGTTTGCTGTAAGCACCGTTTTCCATTGAGCTATGCTTGTCTCTAAAAGCCCTACTACATTCTCAGCAAACTTCATCATCAATAGTGTTTCGCGTATCCATGAATGAGGAACCATGTCATAAGCCTTTCTGTAATCTCGAGCCTTTTCGGCACCCCTTTTGCTCGTCAGGAAAAACACCATTACTCTCTAGATGTTCATAAACTTTCTCCGCGAATATTCCAGTCAACAGTTTCCACATCAATGGCAGACATGTAATTGGTCTATAATTATTGGCATCTGTTCCTTTTGCAAAATCTTTCCTAATTAGTGTTGTTATTCCCTTCACAAGCCAATCAGGGACATCTCCCAACTCTACGACCCTTTGCAGAGCAGCAGCTATAGTTGGATAAAGACATTGATACTGTTTTAACCAGAAGCCCAGGACTCTATCTTAACCAGGTGCCTTCCAGTTTTTCATCCTTCGCATGCCAGCCTTAACGTCATCGATGGTTATCTGAACGTTCTTCATCTGCTGCATTCCTAATAGCCTTACTCTGACCTCTCCCAACAAGCTAGCCTTCTCATTATATCGCCCTTCGACAGACCAAATCCCACTCCAGAACTTCCTTGCATCTATTGCATTTGGAGTGTTATTTCCCGCCTGTTTACTACCATTTAATTCTTTATACAGCTGAGACTGATAGTTACGGAAAAGGTTGTTCTGCCAAAATGCAACACTTTTTCCAACAAAGTTACTAATTTTCAGACCACCAGTATGGACCTTCTCTTCCAACATTGTTAGAACGCTCATCGTTCCCTTTTCCAGCAATCTATACCTCTTTTCAAGCTCGTCCTTAGCTTTCTGTCCTAGTTTAACCCCTGTTCTTATTTCTTCGATTCTACCAATGCCTTTCTGCCACCGTTTAATACTTTCTTCAGCCGCCTCTGCCAGTGTTGCCTTGTATCCTTCATTTCTCCCTTTTTCTTCTGTAATAAGCCAAGACGATTCGCAATAACGTATGATGCTGCATACAGAAGCATGTTTAATTCCGTAATCGATATGTTCTTTCTTACGATGTTGTGAATTACTCCTTGAATTATTTTTACCTCGTTTTTCACCTTCCGCCTATCACTACTCTTCATACTAAGAATCTCTATGAAATCGTCTCTAAGAAGAACCTCTCTAAACTTCTGAAGTACTTCTTTTTCTACAGAAGTCAAAGTTCGAACTTCATCACAACTTCTCCATACATCTGCTCCTTTAACTGGCTCCATTGTCTCAGAGTCAATGATCTCATCTGCCTTAGATCCTTCAAACTCTTTCTCATCACTTCTCCTAACCATAGGATCCCATACCTCCTAAGCTGTCCGCCTACCATCATCGCTTATGTTTCCCTTCTGCACTTCCACTCTCTCAGTTCTTTCATCAGAGCTAATTTCATCAATGTCTTCTCTTGCAATCACTGAAAGTAGGTTGTTATTTTTAATTTGTTTAACTGGGATACCAAACTCGCGACACCTCTAGCTCCTCCTCCTCCTCTCGATTCCCATTCTTCCTTCACTTTTCGGATATATCCACCAGTTTTGGTACTTCCACTTCTTACAAGGCATTCCCACAGTACTCTTCCTTCCTCATCCATCCACGTTTTTATTTTACATTTCCTGTTCCAACTCCCTTCGTGTCTTGGGACCCCCGCTGGCAATTCTCACTCCTCCTATATCCAGCCACATCCTCAGAATTTCGAACAGTTGTATGATGACGAAAGGGCCTACCCTGTTGACCAGTGGGACACTTATCTGACATGAGACTATCACAAGATATTCTAGCCTCATTCACGTCGTTATTTTCAATATTTTGATTTGACATTCTCCCATAAATGGGGTTAGTGAATTTAAGGTTTCAGCACCACCGATAGTTTTATCGAGACATTATCTCTAGAAGAGTTCCCCACCATGGTGAAAGATTCCCCCGACCTTTTTCCTCCATCACCACCACTATTCCTATTACAACCACCAACAACAATAGAAATAACATCTATAATGATAATGGCTACACTAACATCGGTAGCAATAATATTAACAGCAAAAACAACAATAGCAATGACAGCAAAAACAACACCTACCATTACAGCTACAGTAATAATAAAAACATACCATCACTACTACTACCACCACCGTCGCTACTACTACTACTACTAGTAATAATATTAGTGGTAATAGTAATAACCAATAAAGTAATTTTTTAAAAAAATACTACTACTAATAATAATGATAAAAATAATAATGATTATAATAAAAATAATAATAATAATAATAATAATAATAGATAAAATTTAAAATATAATAAGCAAAATAAATTAAATCAACATAACCAAAATTTGAGAACGACAAGATGGACAGCTAAAACTACATGTAACTACTGAAAAACGGATTATTATTATATATATATCCCACTATCAAAATAAGTTTTGCACGTAATAACAACGATAGGAACTTGTGAAAATATGCATATATATATATATATATATATATATATATATATATATATATATATATATATATATATAACGAAAATTATTAGATCAATAACAATTAACTAGTCAATTAACAAGTCAACAAACCTACGCATCATAATACAAATACGTCAGGCTTGCATATAAAACCAACCACGATTAAAGGGCTACTCGTGACAAAAGGATAAATGAATTAGTTCAAATAAAAAAAAAACAATATATAACAACTAAAGATTCAGTTGACATCGAATATCTAATATCTCTTTCTTTCTTTCTCTCTCTCTCTCTCTCTGTCTCTCTCTCTCTCTATATATATATATATATATACTAGCAAAAGTACCCGTCGTTGACTGGGTTCAAAAACAGCCTAGAGAAAATGGACTGATTTATATTTATGAAAGTTTGATAGGTTATGAAAAGGAAGTGTTGAAAAGAGATGGCTTCGAATTTGGGGGGTATCAAAACTAAAGCAAAATATGATGAAAGTAAAAAATAAAATAGATAAACACCATAATTGATTATACTATACCTGGTCACACTGAAACACTTATCACAATATTCTGTTGATCTATATTAAAAAAAAACCCGTGTTAAACTTTGTGGCATATTTCCATTCTATGGAGGTCAGGCACGAACGAACACCCCATACAAAAACACTTGTAAACTTTTTTTTTTAATTTTTAAATTTTTTATTTCCATACCTTGTGGACCAGGCGCGAGCGCAGACCCCACAATTTTAATGAACCACCGTTCTGCCAGATCAAACATACCCATTCCTGTGTCTCGATACATCTTCTATCGTTATATGTAATCAGTTTTTAAAATAGTCAACCATATAGGAGCCTATTCGTGACTAGACACACAAACACACACAGACATTCAGCTTTATATTATAGATATATACCGTTGTATGTATATGATATATATATATATACGATATATATATATACATGTATATATATATACATATATATATATTTCTGCTGAAAATACGTTTTATTTATACCAATCCTAAATTTAAGAATTACAGATTATGTGACAAAGAAAGGACAAAACTATATATACCAAGTACTATGATGTATTCTATCTTACAATATATTCCTTTAAGTACGGTGATATGCACAATTTTGTAGAGCACCTGTTCCTTAGCACAAAATCATTTATTTAATTATTATATCAATCAATGAAATAATTTAGCTATTAAACCCCTCAGAAGAAATAACACCTATTAATCAATCAAAATAAATATAATGTATATGGGCATGAGTACAAAATTTGAAAATTGGATCAGATGTTTAAATTCCCTATTATTTTTTCTTTTATTCCGCCATTTTAAATTTTCAAGTAAAGTCACTAAAATTTTAATTTTCGTATTAATAAATTGCATTAATTTTGATATACACCGATAAAAATATTTTATTTAATATTATATCAATTTATTATTCATAATTAATTGCCTTTCTTTTCCAAAGGACGTGGATCCAATTGTGACGTTAAAGTTTCCTAGAAGAATCAAGTTCTCTTTGCAATGAATAGAGAACTGCACGTTTTTAAGTTGAACATAAAATATGCTCTTTGTCCACGTCTCTAGTCGAGAGTGTTGTGGCTTATATGGAGATAACAGGAGAAGGTTTGTTGCGAGTCGATAAAATTCTTAAAGACATTTGGACTAGTTCTTCATTAATTTTCAGTATAAAAATGTTTCAAATGGCAAATAAAACCTCCCTGTTCTTGAATGGCCAGATTGGAACGTTATTTAAGCTTTGTGGGACCAGATGAAGAGGAATCTCCGCAAAGAAAAAACTACTACCCTTGCAGCCATGAGGATTGCAATCCAGAACACATGAATTCAGGATTGCGAGGAACTTGTTGATTCCATGCCCCGGCGAACTGATGCCGTATTCGAGGTGCTTTTTCTTAATATTGATTAATTTTGTTTGTATTTATATTAAACACTAGAATACTTCAATTAAAATCAAATGTGAACAGGTAAAATTATAGAGGAATAAAAGGCCAATCAAAGTGGGTATAGGTTGTTTAAACAGTTACATTAAATTGAGCTTAATTATGCAGTTTTTGAAATAATTACAAGTGCAGACTTTTTTTTGACGGCACTATATATATATATATATATATATATATATATATATATATGTGTGTGTGTGTGTGTGTGTGTGTGTGTGTGTGCGTGTATGAGTGTGTGTGTGTGAAATGAAATTGTTAATTGTGAATGCTATGACAGAAATATAATAAAATAACTTCGACGCAAATTATTCTTCATGGATTATTAAATTATTTATACGGTCGAATTAAACCGAAATCATTTAATTGTTTGTCAATTAGATTTAATTCCGTATTTTCCTTTATAATTTAGCAAAATTCAAGGACACATAACTGCTCTTTTCAAAAGTCTCAAAGGAGATAACTTAAGAATAAGTACTTATTCTATTTTTATCATCATTTTCATGGATGAAATCTGCTCCATATAAGATTTAAGCTTACTGATATCAATGTATTCCGTAGCCTAATTCAACTGCGATACGTACGGTTTGTTATGTAAACTGCCTTTCTTATTGAGGATTACGTACTTCAATGTGGGTGACTTGAGTAATTTGTTGAAATAAGGCATAAATAGCATGTTTTTGTGTTGCTTTCTGTGAGATATGGTTTTTGTAATTAGTTTGCATTTTGAACATAAACGGCATACAGACCTCAGAAATAATATCTCAGGATTTCATAAATGTAATTTTGTGATAACTGCTGTTTGCCATTAAATTTGCGACATTTTATCATAGTTTGAATGTGACATTTATTGCAGTACGGCGACGTTTGAATTAATGTTTTATCTCTATAATATTTTTCTGTAGCAGAATTAACACTAACCGAAATGAGGGGAAATAGTGAGCTTACCTCGGATACGTCTGTTGTGTTACGGGTTGAGCGGAAGAGGAAGTTCCAAAATGGCGTCCATGGGTTTTTATTAGCGTTGACCGATGCAATTCTGGTAGAATCGCGTTTACTCTCGCCCGATTATGCAAATATATAATTCCCGGCCGCTATAAAGGCAGGACACTGGAAAGCAGTGGGGAGGGGGGGCCTCCGGCAGATTGTGTGTAGGCGGTTCTGGACATTGGATTGTTCTTTGTGACGAATCACGTGTCTGCGAGAAGCGAATTTTTTTTTTGCTTCCTCTTTCTCTACGGTTATTTCTTTCTCTACGGTTATTACAGCCAAGAAATCCCTCTCTTCTAGAGGTGGGCGATACTGACTATTTCCTATCTGTGTTCCTGACTTTAATTTTTTGCCTACTACATTTTGATTCAGAGGCGCTTTCACAGCTAGATGAATGGTAACCATTGGTAATCGTAGGGTTAATAGAGTTGTAGTCTGTCATTTATTTCTATGTTGTTTGAAATATATTCACAAAACGCTGGACCGCATCGTTCGATTCACGATAAAATAGTTGGTGATGCTATATTCTACTTTCAGCAATCTAGAAAATGTAACACTGTATATAAAGCATGGTTTTACTGCTAAAAGAGTATACAAAAATTCCATCAATAAAAAGCACATACAAAGCAAATCATCTACATAATCAACACTCATTTCCCCTGATTCTAAGCCACAACCACAAACTGGAACACCAAACAAAAATAATTTCAAGACTCAACATCAATACCTTTCGATTGAATAATAATGTGTAGCCGATCAATAAAGATGTCCCACAGACGTCGACGCCGGCTTTTCCGAGGGCAGATTATCTGAGTCAGGAACCACAATATCCTTTTCTCATCGCATGCTTTTCTATTTTTAATATATTCTTAGACTTTTCCACCATTTCCCTATCCATTTTTACTTTGGATCACTAGAGATATGCTCGGATGACCTAAATAACTGAATATTTATATTTAACTCCTATTATATTTACCGTCTATTTCATAGTCGTTTAAGTTATTAATCTGCTTGATTTACCTGACGAAATATTTTCCACTGACACTCTTTCCATTGTATAGTACATCTATCAATCATAATTAATATTTGCCGAATCCACGGTTGCGCCCCACATTAAAACACGCTGAAAAAGTCTACATTAAAAACCAACATTTTCTCTCTCAACTGCCTTTTCCGTTCTAATCCTCTTTTCTTGCCCTTCTCTAGTTTAGTTGTTCGCTATACATTTTAAACAGTCTTATAAAATCATATCCGAATCTACTTTTAAAAATGTGTGTTAATATCTAAATAAAGACATTGAGAACACACAGTGCAAGACTTCCACACAATCAGCCTTGTTCGATTTCGATGATTTACCAAATGTCAGGTCCAAATTATATTTCGATGATTTACCAAATGTCAGGTCCAATTTATATTTCGATGATTTACCAAATGTCAGGTCCAAATTATATTTCGATGATTTACCAAATGTCAGGTCCAAATTATATTTCGATGATTTACCAAATGTCAGGTCCAAATTATATTTCGATGATTTACCAAATGTCAGGTCCAAATTATATTTCGATGATTTACCAAATGTCAGGTCCAAATTATATTTCGATGATTTACCAAATGTCAGTTCCAAATTATATTTCGATGATTTACCAAATGTCAGGTCCAAATTATATTTCGATGATTTACCAAATGTCAGGTCCAAATTATATTTCGATGATTTACCAAATGTCAGGTCAAAATTATATTTTCCAAACCAATCTGTAGTGTCATAAAGGACCAAATAAGAAATAAAATACAAAATGAATAGACACAAATATTTTTGGTGAATAAATATAAAAGGCACAGACACATACACACACATACACACACAGATATATATATATATATATATATATATATATATATATATATATATATATATATATATATATATATAAATACAGGAGGAACTAAGAAAATATCGGTATGGCAATATATATATATATATATATATATATATCGCTAAAGAAATCGAAGTATCGGTCAAAGATTTGATTCGTTTAGAAAAGATGTTTTTCAAAAGACACTTTTATTCCTACACTAGCAGTTCCGCCCGGCTTTGCCCGGGCCCTGTGTACTGTTCATAAGCTTATGTGCATATGTATATATTAAAAAGTGTGAACATGTAAAGTAATGTCTTTCTATCTTCCCTTACTACCATAGAGGAAAAACAGACAAACATTTTCACTTTTATAGATATATAGAAAGATGGATAGATTGCAATATATAGTAATGATTTAAAAAGTATTAAAAAAACTCATGCGCCATCACCGAGAATCGAAAACAAAACGTTCAGCTCACGATTTATTTAACCTCTCCCCTCATCGACTGGGCTATAAAAACATGTTTGCTGCAAGGCTAAAAGTTAAAACATGAACCAATAGCTACTAAGTTATGCATTCGTAATGCCGGTGTTCGACCTTCACCTGGCAAATTTCATTATTTTTTAATTTTCACATTTTGCACCGATTTTTCCGGGCTAAAACCCAAATATAAAGTTTTGCATGGATTCAAATACCTTATATATGAAGTTCCATGTCTGTAGACCAAAAACTCTAGGAGGAGTTTGGTAGGCAAAATTTGTTAAATAAAAATATATACGAATACATAAATATATTTGGAAACAATTGTGTGTTTACTATAAACTTTTTACGCAAATATTATGCCAGTACAAATCATGTAGACTATCTGCATGAATATAATTACACGTAATAGTTAACTAAAGATGATTATCCCATTAGAAAACCGAAGTAACTAACAGGGAATTAATTAAAATGAATGTTTAAAAGAATATATACATTAGCTAGATTTTTGCTAGTGAATGCACTTCCACAACCTATATATAAGACAATTGTATTTTCTTTTTAAATAAATAGAAAAGAGGGTTTTTAATATGAATAAAAAGATAAACAAGAAAAATAAATTTATAGGAGTATAGATTCAACAAATAATAAAGAAATAGAAATATATGAACATTTATATATTTTCGCATTGATTTTTATACATCTACGAAGAGAGAGGGAGAGAGAGAAAGAGAAAGAAGTTCGCATAGTGTATATTTTGATCAAACTTCTACAAATCGGCAACGGCATATAAAGCAAGTTATTTTTGCTGAGGTCATTGCTATTGAAATGAAACTATTCTCTTCGACAGCTGCTGTTTGAGTAATGGGAAGAGATGGAATAGCAAGGTCAAATAAAGCAGAAGCATCGCTGGCAAACCTTGACGAAAAAGTACTTTGTGTCTATTTAACGCCTCTGAACTTGTCAACAAGACGTGGAAATCGATACATAGCATTGCAGGTTTCGGCCAGAATAAGTACTAAACTTTATCGAACGTGAGGGAAAAAGAGAAAATATCGATGCGATGGTGAATGGTCACGATCGTCGTGCCTGTTGGGGCATACAGTAATCACATTATCGAGGGGGGCAAGCTATTGGTCCGGGCCAGATATGATTTTGGCAATGATTATAAACATCATCAAAGTAAAACAAAGAGTAAACGTCTCTCATTCCTGCAGGCAAACACTATAAAAAATGAAGCTGTGATTGAGTATGATTAATGATCTTTTTTTATTATTGAAAGACATTTGCTTGTCAAAAACAAAAAAAAAAACAACAAAAGCATTGTAATTGAATTATCATCTTAAACACAAATTATTTCCTCTACAAAAGCACATTTGAGACATGATTAATGTCTTCTTAGTGAGCAATTTCTAAAATTAATGGAAAGTTCCTCTTTTATGCGAATTTTATAACTTTTTTAATTGTGTTTAAACGATGTTTAATAAAATTAATATGCTCTATTTTCTGACTCTTTACTCGTATTAAATCATCGCATCGTATGTATTCGAGAATTCTATTGGTTGCAAAGGTTGCTCCGATATCTTTCAATCAGAATTATTGGTACGAATACATGAAATATATAATGAGGAGGCTACGTGAAGGTTGCCAACACTAAGTGAAAGTTAAATTGTAGAACGAACAAGATTCGAACTTGAAAAATCCAACTCGTCGCTCGGTGTTATAAACCTCGCGACAATGATCACCTAATTAAAATATCAACAACGAATATTGTATTTTTTCGACGATGATAAAATCGAAAAGTGAAACGCAGGTCACGGTAAATATTATGCTTAAATTCTAAAAGAAGAATAACTTTTAGTAAAATTCCGCTCTAAAAAGATTCTGAAAAAATGCCAATTCTTTTCAAAGCAGGGACAACTTATATATATATATTTTTTTTATCTTCTTTTGATTTTTATCTATATTATATACTTGTCATTGTCCTGTCTAGAATTGTTCCTTGATGTGTGTTTAACAGTCCATCAAAGTCTAATGGAAATGATATAAACACTATCCTTATAAAAAGATCATAGATAACCTAAGCTTGTACCTTGTGCAGACACATACACAAAAATGGATCATGGCAAACGTTAATGATACAAGCCGTGAGAATCAAGTGAATGTTTCGAGTGTCATGATTGGCAGGTTCTCCTTCATTGACCAACATGGCGATTCGGGCGGCATCCTGCGAATGTTGGTTCCTCTTGTTATTTCAGAAATACCACATGCATAAATTAGTAAGTACCTCTATAATTTCAAGTACGGCACGTTAGTAGATGTAAGTAAGCAGTAACGAACAGCACAGCAAACCAAAACGTCATAAAGAGAAACAGACTACAAACTATTCAACAATTGATACTAGAAAAAAGAAACAAAAAATGAAGCTTCCGGACACGAATGTAAAATTAATGTCACTGAACAAAGGATTGCTGATAAAACAACACAGATCCTCAATAGAGGCTGGTTGTCAGAACTCAAACTAATAGAAATTCAACAAAAGACAGATTTTGAAACAGGTAATTGAAATGATCTGTCACAACACGGCAACAAAGAAAAAAACACAAAACTGAGAAAGTTGCAATGGAATTTGAAACTATGAAACTATTTATGTATGAGTATAAACCAACATTATTGTTATTAAGAAATGAACAAAAAAAGGATCAAAAGTAAAAAAATTAAAACGTGAACAAACTCGTTCCATATATCCCAACAGGTACGATATTAGATCTAAACAATTTGATATATGCCGGGACCAAATCACTAAACATGAAATAAATAAAGTGAAACAAAAACTAACCGAAACAAAAGACCGACAACACATGGATGGAAAATAAGACTAGAATCATTAAACACACAATTTAGAAATAATTTAAAACTACAAATTATAGAGGACTGAAAATTGGAGAAAAGTAAAGCCGTAAAGGGAGGCCAGACAAGGAGGGAACAAACGCACCGAACAACAAGAAAATGTTTATATAGTAAAATATGGCGATATCCTCAAATCATAATAAAATGAAAAGACCAAAAAAAGAGCGAAGCACTAAATGGCTGAAAGAACTGAAAAATACACTCCAGAAAATTCAAGAAAGAAAGACACAAAACACACTAGAAAATGTCACATTGGAAACAACAACGCCATAATGAGATGCATGAATACTAGTTCAAATGCTTTCTCGTTACTATATGATAGACTGTTGCAAAGGCTTAGAAGATGCATCCTTAAAACAGAAGAACCAGAATGGATGACTAAAGTAAAACTACATTTATAAGAAATGGCAATGAAAACGGGACAATTCCGAACTCTTTTAGCACTCATGGACTATTACTGAGTAAAAAAAGTTGCCGCAAAGAAAAAAGTGAACACACGATTTATAAATAGAAAAAAGTATTTATAAGTTATAAACCAGCAGAAAAATAATATAGCCAACGTATGGTCTGGTAACAAGAAGGCCTACGATTTATCCCACAAAAATGAGTAATAGAATGCCTAAGAATGCACAAGATATGCAACAAAATTATTAATGCTAGCGGAACCTGTGGATATTAAACAGGGGACTTATTTAAATGTAATATAATTATGTTGTAATATGCTGTAGATATTCAGTGCAAATGGAGACCCTCTGATATTTCTTAAGATGGAGAGATACATTACTTAAGGATGGGGTTTATACAATGTTCTTTATCAAGATGTGTGTAGGAACAAAGTTCATATAAATACGATTTCACATTACCTTCAATTTGGTAGAAAGACGACAACGAAGACGGCAGTTAGAAAATATATTTATTTTATTACTTCGGCCGGTTGCAATGATTTCACATCCAGGAATTCAAAAGTCAGTACATGATTACAACTTCTAACCCTTCGCTTTCAAAGGGGGACTCCTTCTGACCAATTTCAGCTTTATCTTCCGTCTGTCCAACTCTCCTGCTTATCCGACGCTGTCTCTTGACTCTCTCTATATTGATAATTCATTTTTCCATGACGTCATGCACATGTCCAAGCATGTGCTTGACTCACGTGGTATGAACTCACGTGGCTAAAACATGTACTGTTCACACATATCTGTAGACAAGAATTCTCTAACCTAATTTTCGACCTAACCTATTTTTCAATATGTTTAAATTTGCTATTGTTTGTTTTTATAACTGACCTTGTTTCCATTCAGTTTTCATAAAAAAGAACTGAATCATCAAATTCCTTTTCAAACAAACATATATTCAAACTAAACAATGAGAATTCCTTCTTGAATCTATTCTCGACCTATTTCCAAATCTTGCTTTCCAGGTTCGAATCTCGATCGATCCTATCTCATTTTTACTTATTTAATGTTTTTCTTACTTATAAGAAAGGGGGTCCTGTTCTTGTAACATTTATAGCTAAAGCAAAAGAAGACGATGTTATTAGATTTAGTTGTTTATTAATACTATCACAAACTGACTTTGTTTTTCTCGCACCGTCATCATCATAGTTATCAGCATCATCATGCTTGCACGTTTTAGCCGTGAACTGTGTAATAAAAATAAAAATTCTAAGTTCATAAGTGATATTATTAGTGAGATGTGAGCACTTAAGAAATAGGAAAGTTTCCCTATATACTAATGCAATGAATGAACTGGTTACAAACATAGCTGTGAGATCAGATTTGTTTAAGGCGAGAACGGTGCCAAGCCGTCTGCGCTGACCATTGGAAACGGATGTCCTATTTACGGTTAGGCATCACCTGCCGTGTTCAAGACAAATACACTACGCTTGGAGGGAAATCTAACACACCGATATTTATAAATAGACGTTCAGAAAGGAAATAAACTGTATTTGACGTGCACAGTTTATACATATATAGATAAAAGATCTGTGGCATCACATACAGCAATAATTCCACCAAAAAATGGTGTATACAATAGTTATCCTCACTACTTTTGCTAATCTTTTTATTCGCGCATAATTACTAATAGCCACATATACATGCTGCTACGCAGCGAACTCATGTACGCGTATATGTATATTAAATACTGTGTTAAAAACCATGCTGTAGCAATGTTTGTACAACTTTCTCTCTCTAACACACACACACACATATATATATATATATATATAGAGAGAGAGAGAGAGCGAGAGAGAGACACACACATATATACATAGAGAGAGAGAGAGAGAGAGAGAGACGTTTACATATACTTTTTCATGAAAAAACTAGAAACCAGAATTAGATGGAATCAAGCAATTGCCTCGACAACGGATGACGCCAGTCCGTTGTCGATGCAATTACTTGATTCCATCTAATTCTGGCTTTATCATGAAAAAGTGTATGTGAACGGGTATTTATATCTATCTATAATCTCCTGTTAATGTCTAATATATATATGTGTGTATATATAAATTAGTATCACATTTATGTACATTTTCTAGTACATATATATATCAGTAATTATTGCAGACTGATTCGTTATGCAGGTCACGAGAAGTATGAACATGTATAAAATATTATTAAATAAATATAATTTAGAAGATCGTATATATTGTTCTTGAAATAATAAAAACGATTATTAAAAAAACGTGGATTTTAATTCAATGTCTTGTTTCTGGGACAAAATTATGATTCAATCGTTTTTTTTCCTAATTAAATCGGAATAAATTGATAATTTTACTACTAGCATTCACCTTTTTATGGAAGCAAACTCTATCTATGCAAACCTATTCGTGGTTATACTCTAGCTGATTTAGTAGATATTTTTACGCATTCACACTTAAATATCAATAAGGCAACTACAAACGTATTTACAGAAATAGGTAACATTTTATTCTAAAATACAGACTTTAATATTTTCATTTAGCTAAAGAGGAAAAAAACAGCATTCAGCATTTCTTGTTTTGCGAACGAATTCATGACGATTTAATTCATAACTTGCCAGACAATCATCGTATCAAGTGTTATAAGACAATCAAAATATATTCTACAAGATTACCTCCAGCTATATAAGCTAGACAATCTGGAGATAAAGTATTGAAAATAATAGAAAATATATAGAAAGGGAAAACAAACTACTGGTATATATTACTAAAAAGAACTTTTTATGGTAACATAATGGAAGCCAGAGAATTTGTTGTAAGAGATTTAGTGTAAAAAGAAACATATGTGTGTGTAGAAAATCGCACAACAGAGGAGTGAAAGAATAGAACGCCGAGAAAAAAAATAGCAAGTTCGATGAAAACTAAATGAGAAGAGAAATCCATAAAATGTAAATGTTGACATGAAAAATAAAAGCAATTGAAGAATAAAAATAAATGAAAGATAAGAACACAAACGAAATAAGCAAAAAAGTAACAAAATACATAAAAACACATAGGTTGCCTGGCAGAATGTAACGAATGGAATGAAAGGCAAAGTAAGAAATTCAGACCAGGTTATAAAGTGGAAGAAGCGAATTCACTTGCTATTGAGGTAGAAACTATCATAAAATAATAATACTGACAAATAAAACTAACCCCATGTGATCAAAATAAAGAAGATTTTAACAAAAACGTATGCAAATGAAAAGGAAAACTATTTCGGTTTAAGTGTTGATAAAAAATAACATGTAAATATGTTTACAGGTTAAATAAAAACGGAAACTATAATACAGATTTCTTTTAGAAAATACACAATAAAACGAAGTAATTTCTTATTTATTTCCTTTTATTTATTTCTCGCGGCTCTCTTCCTCTCCCTTTACACGCAAAACCAAACACACACACACACACACACACACACACACACACACACACACACACACACACACACACACACACACATATATATATATATATATATATATATATATATATATATATATCTAAAAACAAGACAGATACCACCAAATGATCTATAGGCAAAAGAACAACAACCAATAGTTACATATCAACTGGGACCAACCATACGTTATAAGGTGTTCAATTATATAAAAAATTAAATGGTAGAACATATTAATATAAATAATAATAGTATGCATGCGTCTGAATGTGAATGTAATTCCTCTTTTTTCTATAATAATGAATTAAACGTAACTAAAATAGTAAAACATTCTAAATTAAGAAAAAAAAACTTAAGTCCAAATTATAGAAAACCTAAATCCCTTAATTATATGAAATGTGTTAAAGAAGTAACTAAAGCACTAGAGAGTCTATAGCAACTAAATATAAATTATTAGATCCTACGTTTGATGTATGGAAAAATAGTACACTTGAATTCGTAAGTAAAAAAAAGTCGAACGTATAAAAATATTTAAACACCGTAAAAAACGCATCCTCTACTTAAAAATTTCGAAATTAAAGACATTAAAATATGTCAAGATAAGTTTGTATTACTTCCCATTGATAAACGAGATATAATATAGCTTCCATATGTAAAAAATATTATATACGTTTATTACTAGAAAAAAAATAATCGGTAAAGTTTCAGATACCTATAAATCAAGTAATAATGGTTTAGATAGCATTATTTTATTAATAGCATCATAAGTGAACTAGCTGGCTACCTGACCTTGTTCGGGACCATATAAACAATGGGAAAATTGATTGTGAGTATAATTGTTTTTCTTGGGAAAGAGGACTTTTTAATGTGTATATATCATTTGCTATTTCGAGCAAAAGAATATTTTACCTACCATAGGACGGCTATTACACATATGAAATAATTGTACCTTCCCTAGAACAGGTAATTAACAGAATGTATATGAAGTAGTTTTACCTTTTTGGGACGGGTAATGTACAACACATATTTAAAATATGTTTACCTACCTTCGGACGGGTAATTTATATACATATATGAAACAATTCAACATACTCTCGACAGGTATTGTACAACATATATGAAATAATTTCTCTCTCCACCAAAGCTATCATGATTTAAAATAAATTGAAATCATTTTTAGAAGATGGATCATAAGGATTTCCAAATTAATACATATATACATTGTGTTGGTTAATGAGTTCGCAACCTTTGCTTCATCATAAATTTCAACATTACTGCGTTTCTTTCCTCCCTCACTATCGGCACTATTATTGTAAGAAAAATTGTATTTTTGAAAGATGTCTTAGCAGGATATTAAAATTAATGCATAAATACATTGAAAAAGTTAAGTTGTTTTTTTTTTACATAGAGGTCACCACTTATCAAGGCCCAGAAGCCACTCGAGGATAAGGGTTGAACATGATTAGACAACCCTTGCTTCATTATCAAATTCTACATTACTCTGTTTCACTTTTCCCACTACCGAAAATCAAATTTTTTTGGAAAATGACGTCATTTTCAGAAGATTACTCAGCTGGCTTTACAAACAAATAAACAAATATGTTGAGAAGCTTTGTGATTAGGCAACCCTTGCTTCACTACAAAATTCCACATTACTGTGTTCTTTCCCTTCCTACTATTGGCAGCATCATTTTAAGCGAAATGATACCATTTCTTGACCATAATTCAGCAGGTTTTCCAAATGATTACATAAATGCATATATGCGAATGATCATTAGGCAACATTTACTTTACAACAATTTTTAATATTAATATAGTTCTCCCCGCTTACTACCACATCCGCCAACAACACATTAGTAATAGAAACGATGTCATTTCCCGAATATGATTCCATAGTTATTCTATATTTTTGGAATATGACATTGTGGGAGATTGCACCACCCCAAAATGGACTCCAGCCCCACCCCAAAAGTGAAGGTGTGTTAATTCATAGAGAACTCCAAAGTACGTAAAAAAGCAACATAACCATGTGTCTTTCTACTCACCACTACAACTGTGACGTCATTCCCAGAAGTTTACATTGAAAATTCAGAAAAATATTGTTGATCATCTGATAAATTGTCTGGGCTTATTATTTCATTACAAACAGACTAATCAATTAACCCACATTGCATTTTTTTACAAGGTGGTCACCACTTATCAAGGCCCGGAATCCACTCAGGGATAAGGGTTATTGTAAGTACAGTACGTTAGTGTTGAGAGTTGATAAAGTGTCTACTCAAGGATTTTGTTTATGTTGAACTTGAAGATATACAGATTGTAGTCAGGTGGGAAACACGCAGAGAAATAGATTTCCTCGGGCGTGCACTTCTAAGAAAGAAGCCTTGTTCATTGAATCTACGTTTTTGTTTTGGCACAGATAAAGAGTAGGGGACATTTTTTACAGTGGTTTCAGTTAGACGGATGTTTTTCGTGAAAGATCGGCGAGGGGGCGACCAGAGATTGCAGTTCAGGAAGTAACAATAAAACAAAGACAGGCTCGCAACGTATCTCCTGTGGGAGAGAGGTTGCAGGGAAAAGAAAAGGGCATCACCCTCTAAGCCACGAAGCCGTTTTTGTACTCTGTCAAGGCAGCTCCTGCCCAGATGTAGCAACAGTACTCCATCCTTGGACGTACTTGGCTTTTATATAAGTAGAGAATTGCGTCAGCAGTGAGATATCTTCTGGAGCGGTAGAAGGATTTCACCATTTTTTCAGCGACCTTGGCAATAGACTTGGTGTACGTGTTCCATCACAGGTTAGGAGTAAAGGTCAAGTCCAGAAGCTTATCAAAGCATTGAGCTTCCTCTAGTCGAGAGTCGTTCATTTCAATTAACGCCAGATGGAGATCAGAGCGTTGATGATATAAGGATAGGAGCTTGGTTTTAAATGCATTAATATTAATCAGCAACCTCTTCCCCCCCCACTGTACCAAGCGCTCCAGATCAAAGGAAAGAGAATTAGAGAGAACTTTGTCATTTATGGTCTTAGATGTGTTGCCATAGATGGTCGTGTCATCAGCATAGGTGTCAACGAATGATTTAAGTATGTGTTTTGGGAGATAATTGATGTAGATCAGGAAGAGAGCTGGGCCCATGGCTGGACCCCTGAGGGACTCCGTCATTAATATTGAGGGCCTCTGATTTCTGTCCACCAATCACTACTCTTATAAGCCTCAGAGAGAAATGATTTAATAATCGAGAAAACATTTCCAGTTATACCATAGGTGGAAATCTTGTAAAGTAGGCCCTTATTCCATACTTTATGAAGGCTTTTGATATGTCAAGAGCAATTGCCCTAGAGAGGAAGCATTTGTCGATTGATTCACTAATCCTATGAAAAAACCGTTAGCACATCTGCTGTAGATCTAGCAGAACGGAAACCATATTGTATGTAACTAACTAGTTATTTCTGCTGAGGTGGTTGACTATTTTTTTATTTAATATGGATTCTAGCAACTTACTCATGACACACGGGAGACTTATTGGTTTGTACCGAGAGGGGAAGGACTTATCATCTGAATTCTCAAATACAGGTCATACTGATGAGGTTTTCCAGGGTGTTGGGAAGCACTTCTCTTTAAGGCAACGCTTAAACAGTTTTGTAAGTATGGAGGCAAGTCCTGGTTGAATCTTTTTCAGCACTATAATTGGAATGCCGTCAGGATCAGTTGCTTTACTGGAATCAAGGTTCTTGATTAGCTTAGCGACCTCACGCACAGATATTTGCATGTTGCATAGCATGTTGTCTGTTATAGGAGTAAATACGGGGAGTTGATGGCCTTCGTGATGTAGGGTATAATTAGCTGCAAAGTTCTTGGCAAATATTTTGGCCTTGTCAAGTGCTAACGAGATGACCTCACGCCCATTGATGATGGTTGGGATAGAACGCACGCTTCTGTTCAGGATCCTGTTTGCTATTTGCCAAAGATTGTGTGGATCAACCGCTGATCAGCAACTTTGGATTTTACGGACTGAGCATATAGCATTTTTATTACTCTTTTACAGTGGTTGCTGGCGTTCCTGAAAGCAGCTCTATTCACAGTGCATCTATTACGTTGGTAGCTATGGAAAAAAGTGAATTCTCTGCTCAAGGGCAGCAGCACTTTCTGGGGAGAACCATGTCTGGCTGTTATGTTTTTGTTCGAATTTTTTTTGGATGGTGCGAATCAGTCTATGCCTACAATTAACTATTCGGTCAGGTCTGATACTATGGAGGACTCATCCTTTTTAAACATAAAATGTAGGGGTAGGTCAGATATAAATGTACGGAAGCTATCCAAGTCAGCCGTAGAGTATTGATATACCGTACGGTGGAGAGGTACGTCTGAAGACTTATTGCATTTCGTTTTTATCTTAACTGATACAATAGAGTGGTCAGAAGATCCCAGAATGGACAGAACTGAACATGAACATAGCTTATGGGAAGTTGTGAAAAAAGGTCTAGAAGGCTAGCGTACTGACAGGAAGTATCGTGTACACGGTTGGGTTTGTGAACAATCTGGGTGAGGTCATAGGCAATGGCGAAATTAGAACAGAACCTCCCCTCATCATCTGTCTTGTTCGAGTGGATCAGTCATTACACATTGTGAATATTGAAGTCACCACAAATGTGGATGTTAGCCGAAGGATGAGCAGACAGGATGTGGTCAATTTTCTCAGATATGCTCTTAAAGATAGTAACTCCGCTGTTGTGGGGGCGATAGAGAGCAAATATAAATGCAGTGGTGTAAGCAAGCATTATTTTTATAAATTCTTGGATATGTTACTTATTTCGATAATCATTTTTCATAATTTTCATAATTTTAACCCATATTATCGGTCCCTCATACGAAAAATAATAACATTGTCTGGTTTATTATTTTATTATAAACACACACCAATCAATTAACTCATATTTAATCATTTCTCATAATTCTTGGATATGTTCCTTAGTTCAACAATCATTTTTCATAATTTTAATCGACATTATCGCACCCCTTTACAAAAATAATAATTTTTATATATAGTCTGGGGCGATTAATTCATTACAAATGCACTAATTAATCAATTTACATTTCATCATTTTCATAATTCTTAAATATGTTAATCATTTCAACAATCATTTTTTATAATTTTAACCCATATTATGCCCACCTTACGAAAATAATAACTTTGATATATTATCGGGGTTGTTTTTTTTCATTACAAACACACCAATCGATTTATTCTTCCTAATTCTTGGATATGTTACTAATTTCGACAATCATTCTTGATATTTGTAATCCACGTTATCGCCTACCCCTAACTAAAATAATAAATTCGATATATTGTCTGGGCCGATTATTTCCTTACAAACAGACCAATCAATTAACTCACATTTCATCATTTTTCATAATTCTTGAATATGTGACTAATTTCGACAATCATGTTTTTTATAACTTTAACCCATATTATTGCCCCTCCCTCATGAAAATAATAACTGATATATTGTCTGACGTTATCGCCTACCCCTTACTAAAATAATAACTTTGATATTATGTCGGGGCCGATCATTTCATAACAAACACACTAATCAATTATCTCACATGTCATTATTTTTCATAATTCTTGTATAATTCACTTCGTTTGCAATGAATCTATAGGAAAGTCCACCCCTATTAAGCTGAAAGATCCCTCCTCTCTCAAACTCTGATAATGGTTTCCTTTTTGCCATTTATAATTTAGTAAGATGTCTTTTATCCACTAACAAGTTGTTCTAGTAACATAGAAAGCATTTCGTATTCATTTTTTTCAAATCTAGCCGATTTTATTAAAGTGGTCTTATCATTTTGACCAGGTGAACATTTTTTTTTTTAAATAAATATTAGATCAGGATTAAGGTTTCGAATGAAGCAGATTTCATTTTTTTTTTCATCATATTTTCCCTTTTGACAATGGGTTCAACCATTTGTTTGATTAGAAATTCGATAATATGTGTAAACGCTTTCTTTAGTGGTCTCATGATTTTGACCAGGACTGTATATATAAAAGAGATGGAACGATTAATCAGAATCATAATTTGAAAAATCGGAACTTTTGGGGTATCGGTCTCGGAAAAATTATAACCTAATTTTCCATTCCAAACCGATTCTTTTCATTTTTTTTAACAATAAAAAATGAAATACGCATAACTTTTTATTAGGGTTGTTTATTTATAACATAAGGCTGAGAAGGGACACAAAATGAGTTATAAAACTCATTTACAGATTAAACATTGATTCACAGCATTTAATTATATATTTTATTTTTGGACATTTATCGAGAGATAACTTGCCTATCCCTTTTGCAAATATTTAGCATCTATTCGCTAAATGATAATAAGTCCTCACCGCAGAGAGTTCACTTGATTATTAGGAAATTTAAATCCTCTGGATTTTATTTTGTTTGTTTAATTTCGTTGGGACCACCTGTGTATTGGCGGTGTTCGCCATCGGCTTTTTCTGAAATAATTAAAGGTTATTTTACTTATTTTTGGACGCAAATGAAAAATATAGATGAAAATCACCGTTGAGTTCATCAAAATCTTGGATAAGATACATAAATAAAAAAAAATATTGAGAATTTTTTTAATAAAAAAGGAAATTATATCAATATTTAAACTTATACACGTACCCCAAAAAGAATAACTGGATTGGGACAGTTATTACTGTAATTAACAAAAGCAGCAAGAAATTAATAAACAAATCGTAAACAAAGAAAGGCTACTAAAGGCAAGACACTTCTACATACCTGAATAAATTTATTTGTGTTTAAACTACTTTTAAATGTGTTTTTCCTGTTGCCCTGAAAACACGTATCCGGAAACTCGTCCATTTATTGCTAGGTAGGAAAACTCATCCATCATTAAATAAATATCGATTAAAAACGCATTCTGTGATAGTTCTTGAAAAATATATTGTTTTTGAATGATACTATATCCCTACAAAATATTTTAGACACATATTTCTACTTGTTTATTGTTGTTCTAAAAAGAGAAAATAGGTTTTCGAGGTGCACATTTCCTCTAACTGGCTAAGTTGTTAATATTTCCATTTATTTTAAAGCGTTTATTAAATCCAAAACGAGTAAGATCGCAAAATATTTTTTAAGTATTTATACTTATTTACTGTTGTTTTTTTTAAATTAAAACATCGATTTTTCTATATAGCCGTTATTGATTTATTTTATTTTACACCATTTATTCAGTAAAAATAAAAAAAAATAGTAGCGTCGAGTGTCATGTGAGAACGAGAAATACTGTCCGACATGATGGGGTTTACATCTGAATGGTCTTGATAATATCACTCAAAAATAGAAAATTAAAGAGAATACTTAGGGAGACTTAGTTTTAAAAAGAGCCCCGCCATCTAAAAGAAAATAAAGTTAAATTAAATAAATGGAACATTTTATTTAATAATTATTTTGTTATAAATATTTATGCATAATAATCTGCAAAAAGTTCAAATAAAATTTTACCACTGCGATATTTACCTAAATTCAATTTATTTTTACGCCCTTAAAATGAACACTTAATTCGAAGATTTAATAACTGACGGCCACTGCTTGATTTTTTTTTTTTTTTTGCAACAAGACGGTTTTTACTTGTTATGCAGAAAATTGGCAAAATTGAATAAAAAAATTAAATTTACAAATAATCAAATATAACTTCCTTTTACTATAATAGCGATATTGGGTTGTTTTACAATATTGTCAATATTTATAAAATTTTTATTGTTTTGTTTTGTTTTAGAGAGGAGGGAGAAAGTTGATTGGTTGTTTTTGTTTTACGGCATATCAACCCTCTTCATGTGATTTAAGGCCGACTCCAGTGATTTTGAAGAATTTTTTTAAATAGAATTTGTTTTCAAGTCGCTTTCTATTTAATCCATAGTTGGGACCCTAACATGTACTCCCACTCCGGGTCAGAGTGGACCTGGGAGCAGTAACAATTAGAGGTGGCACCAAACTCGCCAAAGCCTGATGACTCGGGCCTCACCCCCATATATAGTTTAAGGTCATATCCAGGACGCCGGGAAGAAGCATCACATGCCTCTTCACAGTGACTTAGTCCACAATACATTGTGGTTTCCATTTCAAAGTAGAGGACCTAATGTTGATTTAAAAAATAATAATATATTGGCTTGAATTAAAGTTTTAAACGCAGAAGTCAATTATCATCGTTCATTTGTGCTCTAAACAGAACATATATTTTAGACGCGCTCCTCTCATATCAAAGAACCCACATGTTGATTTTATATGACTGGCTTTTAGCAGGTGCTTTAATAATGGCTTTGGGTTATGAAGCGATGAGAGTGAAACGAATAGAGAAAGAAAGAGCGCGGATATAACAGCAATAACATTCTATAGTTCTTTACTTCTCTAAAACTTTTCACACTGGTTTGCTAAAAGAATCGGGCAAACTAACAACAAGCATTTTCAGTTTTACCTTGACAGTTATTAGCCCCTATTTAAAAAGCTTAACCTCACCGCTACCTGTGTAAAAATTTACGAACATATTTACATAATTTTATTTTCAGGGGGATTTTAAACTAGAAAATATGAGCTTAACCCGCACTTCTCGAAATTCCTACTTTTCCGTTGTAAACGTGCCATTTTTTTCACTATTTATTAACTTTTGCCATTATTACTAGTGCCATTTTTACCGATGCTATTTTTAGCATGCCTTTTTTACCGTTGCCATTTTACCGTATTAGAAATAAGTGTGATTTAAAAAATAATAAACGTAGCTTGTCAAAAATATTTTATATTTATTGGCTAGTATAACTGTTCTTCTAAAAATAAACTTTATTCATTTTTATTCCATTAGAAACATATTTTCTCGGTACGCAATAGAAACATATATAACAAATGTTAGTTTTGTTTTAGAAGTAAAACGAAGACTTCAGCTTCGTTGTTGGCTTTAAAAAAATAAACGAGGTTTCTCCTATGTAATTTTATGTTTATTCTCTAGATAAAAAATGTACAAATCATTTTTTTCTCTGTAGAAATTTGTTTTTATGTCCAGACCCCACCCATGGTAAAAATAGTATAGCATAATTATTTAGAAATTCGTTTGTAGCAATGGGAAGGGGCGTTGTTAATATTTTGTTCTTACATCTTATTCTATTTTTGCCAATCATAAACTGTTTTCAACTTTTTGAAAACTTAAAGAAGCATGCTGTATACTAACAACGAACTAATACAATGTGGCTTTGTTTTATATCCAAAAAATCTTTTCTTGTCTTACATTTTTTATCGATTACAAGGGAAACATTTAAGAAAAAATATACGCGGAAATTTACGAAAGAATCCCCCCAAAACAAACAAATTCCTCATTAAATATTTATAATATATTTAAAAAATAAGAATCGGGAATCGTATCGGAATCGGAAGTTCAAAACAGAATTGGTTTGGAATGGAGAAAAATTTTGGAATTGCCCCATCACTAATATATATATATATATATATATATATATATATATATATATATATATATATATATATATATATATATATGTTGTTTTGTCCAAAGAAAAACCGAATGAATTTATAAAATGGTGATCAGCATATCGTCCCTATTGCAGAGGACATCTTCAAGATATTAAAAGGAAAAACGTAGAAGAAGGAAACGATTATAGAAGAAGAAAACGATCTGTCGTTATATTTTGTTCTTTGATTATTATTGTCCCTATACCAGGGACTAAATGGTAGAAGCCCTTTCTTTGCGTAATAGTATTAGTGCTTAATATAAGTGCTGACTCTAAAAGTCTTCTTTTGGCTCTATCTATCACGTATTTTATAATTTTCGCATGATCTAAATTAAATGAATGATCGAGTTCCGCACAATGGCAAAAAGTGCAACAGGGCGTAACCATTCATTATATCTCTTCTATGTTTGTAAAGCCTTAGTTTCAATTTATGCTGTGTCTCGCCTATTTAATTTATTTCTAAGTTGTTCTATTTACATTCAGTAGAACCATCCATAAAATTTACGCACAAATATAAGGACAGATCCTGGTTAATTCATACTATTATCCCAAACCGTTTCCTTAAATAATTTAAACAAAATGAATAAGATTAGAGAGAAAAAAGTGTACATGTATTTGAATAACGTAGTTTCCTTTCCGATATGGGTAGCTTTCTAACACTGTTTCCTTTTCAATTACGTATGGTCTAGGATCGTTTTCTTCGTCTGTATTTTTCCTTTTAACATCCTGAAGATTTCCCCTGCAATAGGGACGAAACGTTGATCACCATTTTATAAATTCATTCGCTATTTCTTTTTTCAAAACAACATAATGTCAGCCATCACTGGTATTTTTATTTTATTTTTATTCATATATATATATATATATATATATATATATATATATATATATATATATATATATATATATATACATTACCTCAGTATATCTATATATCTATAATCTATAAAAGTATAAGTGTATGACTTTGTGTGTGTCTGTGTGTCTGTATGTGTACATTTCCATACGCAATAACTCTGCCAATTTTAAGTCTACAGGCTCGAAATTTGTATATACAGGGTATGGAGATTTGGGAAAATCGATGTGATCGATTTTCGGCCAGAAATTTGGCGATTAAATGGTGAAAGTTCAACGATTGGACTTTTGAGAACTCTGCCAAACTCCGAGAATATTTCGTCTAAACACTTGAAATTTTAGATATACGTTCCTTTGACATGGATCTAACTTAATTACTTGATTTGAGCCCAAAACAATAAATGTTAAGGGGTCATAATAGGGGACAGAGTTTTAAAAAATTGACCCCTTTTTTTTTTGTTCAACATACACCTCCAAATACCCGAGCAACGCCGGGCACCCCTACTAGTATATATATATATATATATATATATATATATATATATATATGCATACATGTACACACACTGACACTCCCATATATATATATAAATATATATATATATATATATATATATATATATATATATAAGTGAACGTGTCTGTGTGTTTGTGTATCTGTCTGTGTGTTTGTGTATCTGTCTGTTTGTGTACATTTCCCTACTCCATAACTCTGTCAATTTTAAGTTTACAGACTCGAAATTTGATATACAGGGTACTGAGATTTGGAAAAATCGATGTGATCGTTTTTCGGCCAGAAATTTCGTTTTTAAGGTGTCAGAGTTCAACGATTTGACCTTTCAGAACTCTGCCAAAATCCTCAAACAATTTTGGGTATACACACTTGAAATTTTAGATATAGGTTTCTTTGACAAGGATCTAACTTTATAACTTGATTTCAGCCCAATACAAAACATTTTAAGGGGTCATAATAGGGGTCAAAATTAATATATTACCTCAATATATATATATATGTATATATATATAAACACACACACATATATGTATGTATGCGTATATATATATATATATATATATATATATATATATATATATATATACATATTCATATATATATACATTTATGGATATATATATATATATATATATATATATATATATATATCAAACTGTCAGTAAGTAAACCCATTCTTAAAAAAAATGTATGCGTTTCGACGCTCAGAACAGCTAATCGAAAAATATCATCATCATTATTTTTATTTCAGCGTGAGATCATTGATAGTAATCGAAATTTTTCAATCTTTGGTATTGTGTTGGCCATTATTTGTTTTGAAATCGGATACACTTTGTATTTCACAATTTTATTGCTTTGCTTTGAAGCTTATTGTTATGTTCCGCTTTATTTTTATATCCGTTACGAAATTGATGATTGCATTGCTTCTCATACTCAACGTCAGTTCGATTTAATACGTTGACATTCGATTCCGTTAGTTTAATGTTATTATTCTGCCCGGATCCCCGCAACTAACAAATCGAAACGAGAACAATTAGGAAGTTGAACAAGAGGAGTAATTTAGCAAATGATGAAAACAACGGAAAAGTGAAAACAACATTTGTGATTTGTCCAGGATGATTGGATCTTAATACGAAACTTCGACAAATAACAAAATTATCACATTTTCCAAAACCCTATAGTTTTCTAAAAAATGAAGTACTTTAAAAAATGTTTTTAATATGAAAGTTAAACATATAAAAATTTATTTATCAACTACAAACATACATTTAAACAGATGTATTCTGATCCTTTAGATGTTCTATTAATTATTTCATAAAATATAAAACCGTTAAATTGTACATATTTATTACTTCATGAGATATAAAACCGTTAAGTAGTACATATTTATTATTTCATGAAATATAAACCCGTTAAGTTGTACATATTTATTGTTTCATGAGATATTAACACTTTAAGTTGTACATATTTATCATTTCATAAAATATAAAACCGTTAAGTTGTACATATTTATTGTTTCATGAAATATTAAAGCTGTTAAGTTGTACATATTGTTTAAGGAAATATAAACCAGTTAAGTTGTACATATTTATTATTCCATGCAATATTAAACCCGTTAAGTTGTACATATTTATTGTTTCATTAAATATTAAACCCGTTAACTTGTACACATTTATTATTTCATGAAACATAAACCCGTTAAGTTGTACATATTTATTATTTCATGAAACATAAACCCGTTAAGTTGTACATATTTATTATTTCATGAAATATTAAACCCGTTAAGTTGTATATATTTATTGTTTAATGAAATATAAAACCGTTAAGTTGTACATATTTATTATTTCATGAAATATTAAACCCGTTAAGGTTTACATATGTTATATATTGGTTATCGTCGAGCGTTATCCTAGGGTTATCAGAAAGGGGCACCATTTACGTTTTTTGTATAACATAAAAAGGATTCCGTGTGCGTATGATTGTCTCTAATATAAATGGTTGTGTGTTTGATTATCATAAAAGGAATCGTGTGTGTGACATGTATTTTCAGAACCTACCTCTGCTTCTTCAAAACGGACCATCTGGAAATTTCTCATCCTGGAGGGAGACTTGATACCTGTTTGACGAAGATTTATCACTCCAAGACGATGAATGGGTTTTATAGTTTTTATTTCACTTTCCCCAGAGGTCCTGCAGAAGGTGGAAGTGAAATCTGCTTGTGTGGGTTCTTCTTCTACACACGTCAGCGTTCGTCTCCCCTTTCCCCAGTTAAGAGGGGGAGACAACGGAAAAACCGTCCGTCTTCTTCAAAGTCCAAATCAAATCTCCCAGATCTGCCAACCTGACCACGTCACTCATACGTAATCTGGTCAACTGACCTTCGGTTCTGGTAAACGTGTCTACACTCCACGTTCACCCACCTCTCTCTCTCTCTCTCTGTCTGTCTCTCTCTCTGTAACATTCCTTCCCCCTTTTTATTAAAATGTATGGCGAAGGCATACATTTTCTACTCCCCACATTTACTAAGAATGGGATATATATGCTCACCCCACTGGCAAAGAAAACTGTCATATTTATTCAATATACTAAGTAAAATAATATCAACAAATAATACCATGTGGCGCTAATCCTTGCGCCCTCGAAGGTCAACAAATCCCTGTGACCCCATGGTCTCTTCATAATTTAAATCAGAATTTAAGGAGCATCCTTTACTCTCGTCGACACTACGCGTGATCGATAAATTCTCGGCAATCAACCGAATAATAAAATCGAGGTCCATCTGCCTCTTCAAAACGGACTATCATCGTCCTTGGCTTTACAGATCAGCTTTTCTTCCCATAGGTAGCACACAAAAAAAAAATCCCCATCCCAAGCCTTATCCTATTCATCATAAGCCTACTCTTATTACTAGTATTTTGTGGGAAAAAAAAACCCTCTTAACATTCCATATGGTGGGTAGCCTTCTATTTTCCTCAGTACTTGTATACATATTTCATTTATCTTCTCTTGAGCGATTCTTCACATAATGGCCACGTCAGCCATTGCCCCCCCCCCTCTGCCCCTTACACCATGGCAGAGGGCATTTCATTTGCTCCCTGAAGTTGATTACAACTAGATCCGCTAACGCTGGACAGAATACATTCCGTTTTTTCTGACATATCAGAAAAAACTTTTTTTTTCCAAAGTCGGTAAGCGCAACCTGCCTTGAAGACGCATAGCTTCACGGAAAACATCGGATTTCCACACATGATGTACTCAAACTTGCTCCATGTTGATTCTACTCGAAATCAATAGAAATCACGTTAAAAAAAATAAAATTCGAATCATTTCCCGTGAATAATGAAATTAATAACTACCCATGTAATTCAACACCTTTCCAAAATTCTAACATGTTTGCCACAGAATTTAAATTCCATTCACGCCCCACTTTTTCTTTCATTTCTTCATATAGTTTATTTAACCCTATATTTATCCTTTTTTCTACCTTACTTATGTGGTCAAAACGTCACTCATGTCGAATAGAACATTTATTCTACATTTCGAAAATTAAAATTAATACCGACTGAACCTTTGATCCTTCCGAAATTTTTTTTTATTATTATTTATTACACTGTTTAAATCTTATTTCTTTCTCTTTTTCCCAATTTTATTATTACTATTATGATTATTAATTAATTAATTAACAACACTTTTTTTCTTTTATTAATCATTCTTTCAATAGACCCCACAAGCAAGATTCCACCTCCCCATTCTGCGAAAAAAAATACATGTCAAAGAACAAGAAAATTCTGCCAATACCGTTTGACAACACATTAATTACATAAAAATAATAAATTAAAAAATACAAAAATATCCTATAAGCAATCACAAAGTCCCATCTCACTAACAACAAAATTCCAAATAACAAAACACAGATTCGTGGAAACCCATTTGACCACGTCATGAACTAGGTCGGCTGCATAGTGCATCATCTTTTACCATTCCACAGAATTCAAAATTAAAGAAAAATCACAGTCGTTTACAAAAATACCTAGACATTTACAATTAAAATACATAGCCGTTCCTAAAATAAAATAAAACGACTCACTTCTAAAATCTCAGACAATCCTAACACTCGATGGAACTAAAATTGTCCATGTCAGAAAAAAAATCCTAAGAAAAAAGAAAGCATACAATTAGCAAAAAAGGAAAAAAAAATCACATTTCAGAACCTATCCATTGTTTTTCATCAAAAGTACATATTGTTTTTCATTAAAAGTTACACTTAGTTCACAGTTTAAAAATGCAACGAAATATTCATAACACATATTGTGATTGACGTGTTTATCTTTTGGTAAACTGAAAAGGCTAATTCCTGACGCACACTTACTAAAGTCATATGTTCTACATCTTTTTTTTCTTTCTGGTTTACTCACTGGCTGTTATGATTGACACATTTCCAAACAATTTCATTTGTGCGTGTTCCCATTACATTTTCTTACTGTCTCATCGGTCCTTTGCTTTAAACAGAATAAGGCAATTCTTTGCTTTTCCCTTCTAATTTTTACGTTAAGTGATCATTTTCTTCGTTCATAACGAGCTAATTCCTAATACGATAAACATGTTTTTTAACTATTTTCTATATATAAAGTTTTACATCTGTGTGTCTGTATGTCTTCCTTTTCTTTCTTCGTGAAAAGGTTGTACGTGTGTATTGCTTTTCTTTTTTTTCTTAATTATTTGTCTAATTCGCCCAGTGTTTTAATGGGCCCTACGTTGTGTGTGTGTTGATTTGTATTTTTTTCTACTGTTCTTCATTTTCTTTTTTTCCATACATTTTATTGTTTTTCTTGTCCTTTTTTCCCCCCGTGGCAACCGAAGTCCTTTTTTGTCTGTGTTTTTTCTTTTAAACCCACCCTTGCTAGGTGGTCTGGTCAGTTACGGCACCAAATTGAACGTTTGTTACATAGGGTTCTCATTGAAGTTCTCACTAGGTTTATCATCGATGTGCACCATTTACGTTTTGTGTATAACATAAAAAGGATTCCGTGTGCGTATGATTGTCTCTAATATAAATGGTTGTGTGTTTGATTATCATAAAAGGAATCGTGTGTGTGACATGTATTTTCAGAACCTACCTCTGCTTCTTCAAAACGGACCATCTGGAAATTTCTCATCCTGGAGGGAGACTTGATACCTGTTTGACGAAGATTTATCACTCCAAGACGATGAATGGGTTTTATAGTTTTTATTTCACTTTCCCCAGAGGTCCTGCAGAAGGTGGAAGTGAAATCTGCTTATGTGGGTTCTTCTTCTACACACGTCAGCGTTCGTCTCCCCCCTCCCCAGTTAAGAGGGGGAGACAACGGAAAAACAGTCCGTCTTCTCCAAAGCTCAAATCAAATCTCCCAGATCTGCCAACCTGACCACGTCACTCATACGTAATCTGGTCAGCTGGCCTTCGGTTCTGGTAAACGTGTCTACACTCCACGTTCACCCACCTCTCTCTCTCTCTCTCTCTCTGTCTCTCTCTCTCTCTGTAACACATATTTATTTTTTTACACAGGCATCACCACATTATCAAGGCCAAGAGGTCATCCAAGGATAAGGGTTAAAGAGTGTACAGTAGAAATTGGACAATATAGTATTCATTAGTAATGAAAATTCGGTAAATTTGATAACTTATATTAAAAGGCTCATCAAGAACTTATTTACGTTAGACTTGAACACACCCATATTGTAGTCAGCCGGAAAGCAGGAAAACGGAAGAAAATTCCACAGGCGTGCAGTTCTAAGAAAGAAGCTTTGTTCATGGAATCTACGTTTAGGTTTAGGCACAGATAAAGAGTGGGGGAATTATTGGTAGTGTTTTGAGGTAGACGACTGTTTCTTGTGAAAGTTTGGCGAGGGGGGCATTGACTGAAGCTCAGTCGAACACTTTCCATGAAAATAACGATACATCAGAGACAAACACACAACATCTCTTCTGTGAGATTGAGGTTGCAGGGAAGAGAAAAGGACATCTCCTACGAGGCTACGAAGTCTATTTTGAACTCTATCAAGACAGGACAAGTCCTTTCGAGCAGCTCCTGCCAGATGTGGCAACAGTATTCAATCCTTGGACGTACCTGGCTCTTATATAGATAGAGAATAGCATCAGCAGTGAGATATCTACCGGATCGATAGAAAGATCCCACCATATTTCCAGCGGCATTGGCAACAGATTTGATGTACATGTTCCATTAAAGATCAGAAGTAATGGTCAAGCTCAGAAGCTTGTCAAAACTTGAGGCCTCCTGAAGACGAGAGCCATTCATTTCAATTGATGCCAAATGTGGATCAGTGTTGATGATGTAAAGATTGAAGCTTGGTTTTAGATGCATTAAAAGTAACCAGCCGCTCCTTTTCCCATTGTACTACGTTCTCAAGATCATATGAGTGGGAATCGGAGAGAACTTGGTCGTTTACTGTCTTAGATGTGCTAACATAAATGGTAGTGTCGTCAGCATAAATGTCTACAAATGATGTAAGGATGTGATTTGGAAGATCATTAATGTAGATCAGGAAAATAGTTGGGCCCAGGCTGGACTCCTGAGGGACGCAAGCATTAATACTGATTTTTGTCCCTCAAGTACTACTCTTATGAACTTATTAGAAAGATATGATTTAATAATTGAGAAAACATTTCCAGCTATACCATAGCTAGAATCTTGTGAAGTAAACCTTTATGCCATACCCTATCAAAGGCCTTAGATATGTCAAGAGCAATTGTCCTAGAAAGGTTGCCTCCGTCGAGAGATTTGCTAATCCTATGAGATATAATTGTAAGCACATCTGCTGTAGATTTAGCAGAACGGAAACCACATTGAGTGTCACTAAGAACGTTCTTTTTGTTGAAATTGATTATTCTGTATTAAACACAGATTCCAGCAACTTACTTCATGCAAATTACTTCATGAAATATAAAACGTTAAGTTGTACATATTTATTATTTCATGAAATATAAACCCGTTAAGTTGTACATATTTATTATTTAATGAAATATAAACCCGTTAAGTTGTACATATTTATTATTTCATGAAATATACACCCGTTAAGTTGTACATATTTCTTGTTTACTGAAATATAAACCCGTTAAGTTGTACATATTTATTGTTTCATGAAATATAAAACCGTTGAGTTAAACATATTTAATATATCATGAAATATTAAAACCGTTAAGTTGTATATATTTATTATATCATGAAATATTAAACCCGTGAAGTTGTACATATTTATTATTTCATGAAATATAAACCCGTTAAGTTGTACATATTTATTATTTCATGAAATATTAAACACGTTACGTTGTACATATTTATTATTTAATGAAACATAAAACCGTTAAGCTGTAAATATTTATTATTTCATGAAACATAAACGCGTGAATTTGTACATATTTATTATTTCATGAAATATTAAACCCGTGAAGTTGTACATATTTATTATTTCATGAAACATTAACCCCTGAATATGTACATATTTATTGTTTCATGAAATATTAAACCCGTTAAGCTGTACATATTTATTATTTCATGAACTTTAAAACCGTTGAGTTGTACACATTTATTATTAAATGAAATATAAAACCGTTAAGTTGTTCACATTTATTATTTAATGGAATATAAAACCGTTACGTTGTACATATTTATTATTTCCTGAAATATTAAACCCGTTAAGTTATACATATTTATTATTTAATGAAATATAAAACCGTGAAATTGTACAAATATAATATTTCATGAACTATAAAACCGTTAAGTTGTACACATTTATTATTTAATGAAATATAAAACCGCTAAGTTATACATGTTTATTATTTAATGACATATAAAACCGTTAAGCTGTACATATTTATTATTTAATTAAATATAACACCGTTAAGTTGTACACATTTATTATTTCATGAAATATAAAACCGTTAAGTTGTACACATTTATTATTTAATGAACTATTAAACCTGTTAAATTGTACACATTTATTATTGTATGAAATATAATACCGTTAAGTTGTACACATTTATTATTTCATGAAATATAAAACCGTTAAGTTATACACATTTAATATTTCATTAAATATAAAACCGTTAATTTGTACACATTTATTATTTCATGAAATATAAAACCCGTGAAGTTGTACACATTTATTATTTCATGAAATATAAAGCCGTTAAGTTATACACATTTATTATTTCATGAAATATAGAACCGGTAAGTTGTACATATTTGTTATTTCATGAAATATAAAACCGTTAAGCTGTACATATTTATTATTTAATGAAATATAACACCGTTGAGTTGTACACATTTATTATTTCATGAAATATAGACCCGGTAAGTTGTACACATTTATTATTTAATGAACTATTAAACCTGTAAAATTGTACACATTTATTATTTAATGAAATATAACACCGTTAAATTGTACACATTTATTTTTTCAGGAAATATAAAACCGTTCAGTTGCATACATTTATTATTTCATGAAATATAACACCGTTAAGTTATACACATTTAATATTTCATGAAATATAAAACCGTTAAGTTGTACACATTCATTATTTCATGAAATATAAAACCCGTGAAGTTGTACATATTTATTATTTCATGAAATATAAACCCGTAAAGTTATACACATTTATTATTTCATGAAATATAAAACCGGTAAGTTGTACACATTCATTATTTCATGAAATATAAACCCGTTAAGCTGTACATATTTATTATTTAATGAAATATAAAACCGTTGATTTGTACACATTTATTATTTAATGAAATATAACACCGTTAATTGTACACATTTATTTTTTCATGAAATATAAAACCGTTAAGTTATACACATTTATTATTTCATGAAATATAAAACCGTTAAGTTGTACACATTTATTATTTAATGAAATATAAAACCGTTAATTTGTACACATTTATTATTTAATAAAATATAACACCGTTAAGTTGTACACGTTTATTATTTCATGAAATATAAAACCGTTAAGTTGTACATATTTATTATTTCATGAAATATAAAACCGTTTATTTGTACACATATATTTTTTCATGAAATATAAAACCGTTAAGTTGTACATATTTATTATTTAATGAAATATAAAACCGTTGAGTTGTACACATTTATTATTAAATGAAATATAAAACCGTTAAGTTGTACACATTTATTATTTCATGAAATATAAAACCGTTAAGTTGTACATATTTATTATTTCATGAAATATAAAACCGTTTATTTGTACACATATATTTTTTCATGAAATATAAAACCGTTAAGTTGTACATATTTATTATTTAATGAAATATAAGACCGTTAACTGTACACATTTATTATTTCATGAAATATAAAACCGTTAAGTTGTACACATCTATTATTTCATGAAATATAAAACCGTTAAATTGTACACATTTATTATTTCATGAAATATAAAACCGGTAATTGTACACATTTATTATTTCATGAAATATAAAACCGTTAAGTTATACACATTTATTATTTCATGAAATATAAAACCGTTAAGTTGTACACATTTATTATTTAATAAAATATAAAACCGTTAAGTTTTACACATTTATTACTTCATGAAATATAAAACCGTCTAGTTGTACACATTTATTATTTCATGAAATATAAAACCGTTAAGTTGCACACATTTATTATTTCATGAAATATAAAACCGTAAAGTTGTACACATTTATTATTTCATGAAATATAAAACCGGTAAGTTGTACACATTTATTATTTCATGAAATATAAAACCGTTTATTTATACACATTTATTTTTTCATGAAATATAAAACCGTGAAGTTGTACATATTTATTATTTAATGAAATATAAAACCGTTAAGTTGTACACATTTAATATTTCATGAAATATAAAACCGTTAAGTTGTACACATATATTATTTAATGAAATATAAAACCGGTAATTGTACACATTTATTATTTCATGAAATATAAAACCGTTAAGTTGTAAACATTTATTATTTCATGAAATATAAAACCGTTAAGTTGTAAACATTTATTGTTTAATTAAATATAAAACCGTTAAGTTGTACACATTTATTATTTAATGAAATATAAAACCGTTTAGTTTTACACATTTATTTTTTAATGAAATATAAAACCGTTAATTGGTACACATTTAATATTTAATGAAATATAAAACCGTTAAGTTGTACACATTTATTATTTCATGAAATATAAAACCGTTAAGTTTTACATATTTATTATTTCATGAAATATAAAACCGTTAATTGTGCACATTTATTATTTAATGAAATATAAAACTGTTAATTGTACACATTTATTATTCCATGAAATATAAAACCGTTAAGTTGTACACATTTATTATTTAATGAAATATAAAACCGTTAAGTTGTACACATTTATTATTTCATGAAATATAAAACCGTTAAGTTGTACACATTTAATATTTCATGAAATATAAAACCGTTAAGTTGTACACATTTATTATTTCATGAAATATTAAAACCTGTTAAATTGTATATATTCGCTGTAAATCTTCTTTTTGTTGCATCTTTGACGAAATAGATCAAACGTTAAGCCAGTGTTAAAACTTAACTCTTCCAATTATATTTCTTAATACAGCATAACTAATTTTTAAATGAGACTTCTCCATCCGCATCTACAGACAGCATTTTAATAACACATGTGACGGTGATAATGGTTTGTGGTCGCTTTCTTAATACCTCATGTAATTTAGGTGACGAATGCGATTTAACATATAACCTCCCACTTTTAAAAAATAATGGTCGGAAATTAATAGTCATTAACTCTAGGAATTTTCTTTTTAACTCCTTGGAGAAATAATCGCAGTTTGTCGTCGAATCCATTTTGATTAGTCAAACAAAACGCTTGAAATAGAAATATCGGCGAATCAGCAAAATGCCTACTACTAAATATGGAATCGGTTATTTATAGATGACGGTATTGAGTATCACAGAGAAGTTTCTCTCGTTTCTCTTAAACGTGTAAATCGATTGGAAATAGTTTTTACTTGATTGTAGTAAAAAATATATTAATTTAATACAATTACAGAATATGGGGTCAGATACGAACAAATTATCGAGGGCATTACTATTAAAACGTCTATCATAAACTTCGGACATATTGCAGCCTAGAAATCGTTGTACAACAATAACTTTCATAGAATAAAGTTAATAATATAACGTGGCAATGTATTTCGATGAAATATTTAAAATATTATGTTTTCTCTTTGCGTAAAGAACCTTTTAAAAAGTATAAATATTTCACATTTTTAAAACAAAAAGTTGATCGAACATACATAATTATATAGGGTAACTCAAACTTTAACCAGTATAAACTGGTACATGGTCACATCTTGAATTATGTCTTTAGATTAAAGATAATAGAATGTGATAGAAAAACATGTGAGTTATTAAACATTTTAATAACAGCATTGCAGGATAGCGTGTTGTATATTATTTCTATAGATGTACAATTGTATACTATATATGTTTTGTATGTTAGCATGGCTGAAAGTAGAATTATAAAAAGATAACTATTTCAAAAAATAACTACTATAATAATAAAACAATATTAAATTTTATAGGTTTAATTTGTGGCAAATACTTTGCCACTTCCTTCATAAAATGGGGTGTCTATTCTGAAAGCTCGCTAAGGTTGAGGGTGTTTATTCCGAAAGTTCCTGAAGGTTTGGGGTGTTTATTCCGAAAGTCCTTCTTAGCAGGAGATCAAGGGAGTCTGTTCTGAACATTAGGATGTAAGGGGTTGCTATTCCGAAGCCAATGTTTATACTAGGGCGTTGGGGTTTGCCACCAACAAAAGCTGTTGCTTAATTTTTACAAGTAGGGGGGCATGCTTCCACTGGGCAACGCTGGTTAACGGGTCCTGCTAATAAAAAAATATCTGAAAAGTAACCCCACAAGAATCAAATTGTATTCTATAAAGAAACATCTGAAAATACATTTTTTTAAATCATACATAAATATTTCATAGTTATCGTTATTCTAAATGAGAGCATGTAGGTGTTTAAAGTTGACACTATAAAATCATTGCCCATTTGCTCGCTAATATTTCAATTATTCATGAAAATTCCATAAGTTTAGCAATGTGTATGTGTTAGAATTTTCAGTTTTAGATTAAACTAAATAAATAGTGTGATTTTCTTTGTTATAAACAAAGTCTGGAGGCACGATTGACGCTATGGTTTTCTGCGTTCATAGACTCTGCGTTCAAAGACTCTATAGAATTACATGCAAATCTATACTTCTGTGAATTTTTTTTTCGTTTTGTGTATTAATATACATATTAAAGTCCTTTTTTCTATTGGTATTTATTTGATTCCCTACGAAACTAAATGTGACACAATGTCGTTTTTCATGTCGGTGTGAACCAGCTCCACAAAAAGAGAAAAAGGGCACTCTAGCAGTAGCCAAATAATAATTGTCTCAGTATAGAGGGAACCCATCCATTGATAAAGGCCAAATTAACTTAAGTGTAGCATCAAAACAGATACTACACTATGGTCCAAATGTAATGTCATGACCCTTTAGGCTGTGATTATAACGTAGTATCTGTTAACTATGGCAAGCGGGATCAATAGTCAAAACAGTATTATTATTGTTATTGTGTTCTTGTTAATTGATTTGAGCGACGGATGGTCGCTGGATCAGTTATTATGATTAGAAGAATAAACAATTAAACTGGGGAATAAATGACTGATGTGTGAATCGCAAAAAGAATGCGAAAATAGAAAATAGACGTAAACATTCTTTTGGATTTGGATAAACAAATAACTAGCTGGAAACATTAGGTTGGTCTGAGACACGTATTTAGGTGACGTAAGAGAACACGTGATGTAGTTAGTTTTGAAGAGATTCAGAGAGTTGAGGATTGACAACCAGAGCGGACATACGACTAGACAAGGGTGGGCAGACAGCTAGGAATGAGCTGTATGAACAGAAAATGTAGACTAACTGCAGATCCTGTGAAAACCATTTGAGACAACTGTAATAATAAGAACAGATGGCTCAATTATATGGTGCTGATCGCTTCATGGTTCGTCACGGAGCAGCGGGAAGATACAGAAAAACTCTTCAAGAAAAAAAGGTATGAAGCATATATTATTCTTCTTACATATGAACTGTAAAAATATCCCATATGATAAGTCTCATACAATATAATTCAAATTACACGTCAATATCATGTCCTCGTACAACATACACACGATTTATACGTTTTAATATCTATCTGTTAAAAGAACAATATCAATAATAACACATGACACGTTTTAATATATCATCTCCTCCAATATAAATCAATATACAACACAAAGACCAAGGATCTTTTTTACAATTTATTTAAAAAGAAAATACAACTTTGTTATATATGGTCGTGTAATAGCATTTATCTGCAAAAGATTTCGCTTATATCCATGCAGCTATTATACATGATTTATACTTGTGTAATATTTCAGTAAAAAGGTCAAAGTAAACACAAACTTCTTTCTTTATATATTTATCATGCTTATATATATATATATATATATATATATATATATATATATATATATATATATATATATCTGTTTAAAGATTTTGCCTACTAAGCCTCTCTGTCAGTTTTTGGTCTACAGACATGAACCTTTATATATATTATAATCGAACCTATGCGAACCTTTATATATGGTTTTAGCCAGAGAAAATCGGTGCAAATGTGTCAATATAAAAAAAATAGAACTTACCAGGTTGAACTACGGCATTACGGATATGCATGCGTAACGTAATAGCTATTGGTCCATATTTAAATTTTAAGTCGTGAATCAAACATGGCCTAATAGCTCAGGCATTAATTTCAAAGGAAAAATAAATCATAAGCTAAATGTGTGTGTTTTGATTGTCGGTGGTATCGCACGACTCATTTTTTAAAACTGTTTAAATCATTATTATATGTTGGGTCCAATAAAATATTATAATAAATACGATCGACATGAATCAAAATATTTAAGTGTATTTTACGACCGGACAATGCCAGTTCCCTGCTAGTAATTGTTGTGTCTGTATCAATAACAACACGAACGCAGAAAGTAAAGGCAAAACAAATATATTAAGACTAAAATATAATACATATTTACAAAGGTGCAGTTGTACTGCAGTTGGAAGATTGTCCGGCAGAGGGCATGTTAAAGTCTTTCATGGAGCAACCGGCACATGCGTCTTGCCTATCCGGCGTTCGAACACATCTCCCCGGTCTTGCTGACTTGATACCTTTATCTATATCTTGTTCACCCACGTATGCTAATTAGTGGGCGTCTCCACAACACCCCCCTCCCAAGATTTGAAGTCGTGTAGATTTCAATATCTTTTCCTTTTGGGGTTCATTATCATTGGCCTTTCTTTTACTTCCCGATCTCCTCGGTTCGGCACGGTCTGTGGTGGTTCAATATAAAACGCTTCGTATACTATATCAATTGGATCTTCCTGTTCCTTAGGTTTGTAATGTTCGTTGTCCTTCCTATGACGTTTTCTCAATTGATTTTGGTGTCTTTTGTGTATCCCTTTTGGACCTTTTATCATGTAGACCAAATCGCCGATGCGTTTATCTACCGTACCAGACTCCCAATATAACATATTATTTTTAAAACATTTAAAATATACCTGATCACCTTTTGCGTGATGTGTGTGTCGTTTTATACACGACTGCTTGCTTTGGTATTAATTTATCACATGGTGATTTTATTTTTCTCGCAAACATTAATTCTGCTGGCGATAATTTCGACGGTGTATTTGGTTCTCAGTTATCCTGTATATTTGCAGGAACTGTTGTAATGCTTTATCCGTCGGTGTCCCTATCGATTTTCTAAGGGCACGCTTTATCGTATCTACGAACCTTTCCGCTAATCAATTTGATCTGAGATGGAACGGGAGTGTAGTTATATGGTTTACCTGAAACGATTCACAAAAATCCTTGAAAACACTTGAAGTAAGTTGTGTTCCGTTATCTGTGACTACAATGTTTGGTACCCCAAAACATGCAAATATTTCATGTAGGAAACGTATTGTGTTATCTGTCGTTGGGTTTTTGACCCGCTTTACTTCCAGCCATCTGGAAAAAAACTATCTACTATGATTAGGAAGTATTGTCCCTCGATCGGTCCAGCAATGTCTAGATGAATTCGTGACCATGGATGGTCAGTTTTTATTTCCAAGGTTTATGAACTACCGGTGGTGCCTTAGCGGCTAACGCACAACCTTTACATATGTTTACTGTTAATGCAATATCCACATCCATATTACGCCAGTAAACATAACTCCTCATAAGTGTCTTCATCCTATTTATACCCCGGGTGTCCTGTATGAAAATCACGTAAGATTTTTTCTGCAAGGTTTTCGGTACAACCATTTTTTCACTATATAATAATACCTCATTGCATAAGGAAAATATATTTTGCGTTTTTCCGGCATTTCCTCGTAATTTTTTTCTTTATGTCTTTGATGACGTCGTCATTTTCAGCCTCCCTTTTTATATCAGTAAGCGTGACTGGTAATTCTCTTATTATATTCACCACCATGTTTTTCCTCATAATTTGAAGGTATAGCTGCAATTACTGACTCTTCAAAGGTTTCATCCCATTACAGTATAAGCCTTGACAATCCATCCGCATGACCTATTTTTCCCGAACGTAGATGTTTTATTTGAAAATCATAATTTAGCAAGATCGTACCCCAACGGAGTAACCGATTTGCCGTATATACTGGTAAGCCCTTTTTTGAGCCGAAAATAGTCACTAGGGGCTTGTGGTCTGTTTCCAGTATAAAATGTCTCCCGTACAGATAACGGTGGAATTTCGTCACAACGAAAATAATGCTTAATGCTTCCTTTTCCATTTGAGAGTAAGCCTTCTCTGACGGAATTAGGGTCCTTTAAGAGTGCGCTATAAGTTTCTTCGTTCCATCTGGCATGATATTCTGTATACATGCTCCTATACCATACGAGCTCGCGTCACTCACTGCAATTATTTGTAATTTTGAGTTGTAATAAGTTAAGGATAAATCTGACGTCAAAGTCTTTTTAATTTCCTCAAATGAGCCTTGGCATTCTTTTGTCCATATCCATGGTGTTTCTTTCTTTAATAATTCGTTCAGCGGAGCTCTTAGGTCGTGCATGCCTTTGATAAATACTTGGTAGTAGTTCGCAAGGCATAGGAAGCTCTGTAAAATCGTCACGTTATGTGGTGCTGGCATGTTCCTAAATGCTATCGTTCTTTCTGGATCAGGGCGTCGACCATCTTTACTTATTATTTGTCCTAAATACTTGATTTCGTCTAGACAAAACTCACCTTTGTTTTCTTTCACCTTGAATCCGTATTCGTTCATTCTTGTTAACAATTGTTTTAAATGCTATATATGTTCACTTATGGACGCGTTCCTTATTATTATGTCATCCAGGTATGCACAAGCACAATCTAAACCGTTCAGCATTGTGTCCATTGCTTGGTGGAATATCTTCGGCGCGATTTTTCTCCCGAACGGTAATCGGTTTTACTTGAATACCCCTTTGTGTGTGTTAATGCATAAAATCTTTGAGCATTTTTCTTCTATCGGAATTTGCAAATAGGCATCGGGCAAATCTCCCTTTAAAAAAAATTTTTGGCAAAAATCTCTTCCGGGCTTGGTAAAGGGTAATGGTGATCTTGTAGCATATTATTTAACCCGTTTCAAAAGTCTCTGTAGACTAGAATTTGTTCCGATTTCTTCTTTACGTACACCATAGGCGCTGCCCAAACGCTAAAACGATAAAATGCCCGTTCTTTCAAGTCTGTCTAATCCGCTATCTATTTTGTCTAATCCGGTGAACGGCACGTTCCGTTTTTTCTTAAATACTTGTGTTGCATCCTTTTTTTTTAGCTAGAACAAAGCTTTAAATGTATCACATCTTCCCAGTCCCATAGTAAATATTTCTGGGAATTCGTTCTTTAGTTCATTTTTAATATTTTCTGACGTTGTGGTGCAGATGGTTATTTTTTTACAAAAAGCGTTCATCGGTTTATCCCAAAGGTTGAATTTTTCAATAAAATATGTTCCCAATAAATTCTTGCTTTCTTTAATTACGACGATTTTCATTTTCCTCGTCGTGCCATTTAAATTAATGGTCAGAACGAGTTCTTCTTCGAATTTGATTTCGTATCCTGTCACCGTTCTTACACCCTTACTTGACTTTTTAGAATCGGTTTATCCAGTTTTTTTCAAGTGCTAACGTTTATTACCGACAAATCTGCTCCAGAATCAAGTTGAAATTTTATTTGTTTGCCGAAAATATTAACCAAGACATATTTTCGTAAATTGTCTTTCCCTTTGTCGTTTGTTCTCATTTGGTGTAATCTATATTTTGTTCTGCAACAAATACTCTTATGTCCGACTTTGTCGCAATTGAAGCATCTGATATTTTTGTAAGGACAATCCTTTCCCCAATGTTTTTCATCACATCTTCCGCAATTATTACTTTAAACGTATGGAAAAAATGGGAAAATGACAAATCAGAGCTATTTTAAGGGTTGTATAATGAAGAAAAAGGGGAAGGAACAAACGATGTCAATCTTTTGTTTTTACAAAGGGGTCATCGCATATCAAGGCCCATAGACCACGCGAGGATAAGGGTTAATGTGTTAATTGTAGTCATTCGGACAGTTGCATAATAGTCGTTTGTTGAAGTTATCAGGTATAATTAGTTCATTTACAAGCACGGCTGGTCAAGACTTTGTTTACGTTGGACTTAAAGATTACGCAAAGCAGACCAGTGGGAGAGAGTTCCGCAGAATGGTGACTAACCGACATAAGCGTTGTTCATGGAATCGATGTTTAGGGAATGATATAGAGTAAGGGAACGTTTTAATAGTGATTTTAGTTTAGCTAGACAAGTGTTTTTGTAAGGGATTGGCGACGAAGGGCCATAGAGGGAGCTCAGTCGAACGCTTCAATTGCAAATAGCGAAACTAGAATAAGGGAAGATGAAAAGAAATTAAAAGGAAGCAATAGTCATACTCACTTAATATTTCTTCGATTCCCATTGATTGTCATCTTTGGTTAGTGACGTTTATTTCTAAAACTGGGGTCGAAGTGGTAAAATTGCAGCTAAAACTTCTTTCAGTTTTGCAGCATTCATGAGACAACATAAAAGAAGAACACCAACCCAGATTTGCTTTGATGTTTTGCTCTGTTGCAAATTTCACGAACCCCTCACTGATTTACTTCTTAACTATGAAATAAAGACAAAGCTTTGATAAAGAGCGCCCGAACGCAGTTAAAGCACAGGTCAACAGGGTAGATATTTCTCTACTTTTTTTCGTCTCGTATTTCGAATTTCCTATTTGTGACGTCATATCCCGACGCATAAGCTAACATTCTATCTGAAATGTTGCGCAACTTTTCTATTATCCGCTCCAATTTTACATTTAAACATATCTTATAAACAATAGTATTTAATTATTACAACTATTTCAAAATTAATAACTTACCAAAAATAATGTATTTTTCAATCAGCTGCACTTTACAACAATAGACTTGTTTTAGAAATCGATAAATAGTATTCATTCTTTTGCTTAAATGTAGTTTATAAACCATAATTATATTTATTTTTACATTCTATCATGTATACCAATTCTAAGCACGTAATAATAATATCAAGCCATGTATAAATATTTACATATACGCTAAACAAGACATGTCGGGTTGTTCGATGCTAATAAAATATTACATGCAATCTCGCTTTACTATCACGTAAACAGAGTTATGCAAACTTATAATGTTTGAATCAAGTTAAAGAAACATTTTAAATGATATGTTTTAAACTGCAAAAGTGTTTATGTAATCTCAAAAAACTATGAGTAATATCATCAATTTACACTTATGCGTTCCATCGTTGTAAAGCAATTATTGGGTCATATTCGTGGTGTGCAATATTCGACAATAATGGAATGAAATGATTTGAGAACATTAATGAAACAATTTTATGAATGGCATTAAAGTTCATACCGAACGCATAATATTCGCCTCGCGCTGTAGAATAGTTACATTTTGGCAAGGGATAAGAATTGACAAAATTATTTATTTACCTTTTCTGCTTTGTTTGTTTAGAATTTTGTTTACATCGTTTGTTTACACTGGTTGTTTAAATATTTACATGATTGTTTACATTTTCTATTACTATTGTTTGCTTACATTGTTTGTTTACATCTTTTGTTTACATTGTTTCTTTACATTGTTGTAAATATTGTTTGTTTACATTTTGTTAACATGTTTGTTTACATTGCTGTTTTTGTTTGTTTACGTTGTTGGTTTGAATTATTTGTTTACATTGTTTACATTGTCTGTCTACATTTTTGTTTACATTTGTTTGTTAACATTGTTTGTTCACATTATTTGGGAAAATTTTTGTTTACATTGTTTACACTTTTGTTTACATATTTTGGTTACATGTGTGTTTACATTTTTGTAAACAGTGTGTTTACATTTTCTTTATTTTTTGTTCACATTTTTGTTTACAATGTTTGTTTACATTTTTGTTCAAATTTTTTATTAGCATTGTTTGTTTACATCTTTTTACATTGTTTGTTTTGCATTGTTTGATTACATTTTGGTTAACATTGGTTGTTTACATTTTTGTTTACATCATATGGTACCATTTTTGTTTACATTTTTTGTTTGCAATTTTGTTTACAAATTTTTACATGTTTGTTTTACATTGTGTGTTTACACTTTCGTTAACATTTTGTAAACATTGTTTGTTTACAGTTTGTTTACATTTTTGTTAACATTGTATGTTTACATTTCTTACATCTTGTTAACATTTTTATATTTTGCTAACAGTGTTAACATTGTTTATATTTTTGTTACATTTTTGTTTACATTTTCGTTAACATTGTATGTTACCATTGTTTGTTTACATGTTCGTTTGCATTGTTTGTTTTACATTGTTTGTTTACATTTCTGTTAACTTTGTTTGTTTACATTTTGATTACGTTTTTGTTAAACTTGGTTGTTTAGATTTTTGTTTGCAGTGTTTGTTTACACATTTTACGTCGTTTGGTTTCATGGGTTTACATTTTTTGTAAACAAAGTTGTTTTTTACATTTTCGTTTACATTGTAGTACTGCATTTTTGTTTACATCTTTGTTTATATTCTTGTGCAAATTTATTACCATGGTTTGTTTACATTGTTTTTTTTACATTTTCGTTAACATTGTTTGATTACATTTTGTTTACATTGTTTGTTTATATTTTCGATAACATTGTTTACATTTTTGTTTACATTTTTGTTCACATTTTTTCAATTTTGTAAACATTGTTTCTTTACATTTTAGTTTACATTGTTTGGATCGTTTGTTTGACATCGGTAGTTTACATTTTTCTTAACATTGTTTGCTTACATTTTCGTTTACATTGGCTGTTTTCATTTTTGTTTCCATTTTTGTTAATATTGTGTGTTTTCATCTTTGTTTACATTGTGTTTACATCTTTGTTTACATCTTTGTTTACATCTTTGTTTGTTTACATTGTGTTTACATCTTTGTTTACATTGTTAGGTTTCATTTTTAGTAACATTGTTTACATTTTCGTTCACATTTTTGTTTACATGTTTGATTACATTATTTGTGTTACATTGGTGTTGAAATTTTTGTTTACACTTTTGTGAACATTGTTTATTTACATTTTTGGTTACATCGTTGTTTACATGACGAAGTGTTCATTTACAGAGTTTACATTGTTTGTCTACATTTTTGTTTACATTTTTATTTACAGCGTTTACATTGTAAACGCAGACTGTAAACAAAGTCTATAAACCAATGTAAACAAAATCCAAACAAACAATGTACACAAAAATGTAAACAACCAATGTGTGTTTATATGTTTGTTTACATTGTTTGTTTTACATTGTTTGTTTATGTCTTTACATGGTTTGTTTTACATTATTTGTTTAATTGTTTGTTTACATTTTTGTCTACATTTTTGTTAACATCGTTCGTTATCATTTTTGTTGGCATTGTTTGTTTAGAGTTGTGTAGACATTGGTTACATTTTTTTACATTTTTATTTATATCGTTTTTTACATGTTTGTTTACATTGTTTGTTTAGAAGTACTTGTTTACATTTTTTTCACATTGTTTGTTTACAATGTTTTTTAACATTGTTTACAATGTTTATTACCATTGTTTGTTTACAATGTTTGTTAAAATCGTTTGTGTACAATGTTTGTTAACATTGTTTGTTTACATTTTTGTTTACATTTTTACATGTTTGTTTACACTGTTTCTTTGCACTGCTGGTTTTACATTGTTTGTTTACATTTTTTGCATACATTGTTTACATTTTTAAATTGTTTGGTTACATTTGTGTTTACAATGTTTGTTTACAATGTTGTTTACATTTGGTTTACATTGTGTACATTTTTTGTTTACATTGTTTACAATGTTGGTTTATATTTTGTTTACATTGTTCACACATTTTTGTTCACATTGTTTGCTTACAATGTTTGTTTACATTGCTTGTTTTATATTTTTGTTTACATTGCTTGGTTACAATGCTTGTGCAGATTTTTTTACATTCTGTTTATATTTTTGTTTAGATGGTTTGGCTACATTTTTGTTTACATTGTGTGTTTACATTGTTTGTTTATATTGTTTGTTTTCATTTTTGTTTATATTTTTGTTTACATTGTTGGTTTTCAATGTTTGTTTCTAGTGTTTGTTTACAATATTTGTTTACAATGTTTGTTTACAATATTTGTTTACAATGTTAGTTTACATTGTTTACAATGTTTTGTACATTTTTGTTTACATTGTTTGCTTACCACGTTAGTTTACATAGTTTGATTACATTTTTGTCTATATTTTTGTTTACATTGTTTGCTTACCATGTTAGTTTACATAGTTTGATTACATTTTTGTCTATATTTTTGTTTACATTGTTTGCTTACCATGTTAGTTTACATAGTTTGATTACATTTTTGTCTATATTTTTGTTTACATTGTTTGCTTACCATGTTAGTTTACATAGTTTGATTACATTTTTGTCTATATTTTTGTTTACATTGTTTGCTTACCATGTTAGTTTACATAGTTTGATTACATTTTTGTCTATATTTTTGTTTACATTGTTTGCTTACCATGTTAGTTTACATAGTTTGATTACATTTTTGTCTATACTTTTGTTTACATTGTTTGCTTACCATGTTAGTTTACATAGTTTGATTACATTTTTGTCTATATTTTTGTTTACATTGTTTGCTTACCATGTTAGTTTACATAGTTTGATTACATTTTTGTCTATATTTTTGTTTACATTGTTTGCTTACCATGTTAGTTTACATAGTTTGATTACATTTTTGTCTATATTTTTGTTTACATTGTTTGCTTACCATGTTAGTTTACATAGTTTGATTACATTTTTGTCTATATTTTTGTTTACATTGTTTGCTTACCACGTTAGTTTACATAGTTTGATTACATTTTTGTCTATATTTTTGTTTACATTGTTTGCTTACCATGTTAGTTTACATAGTTTGATTACATTTTTGTCTATACTTTTGTTTACATTGTTTTTTTACAATGTTTGTGATACATTGTTTGTTTGCATTTTTGTTTATATTTGTTATTCTTAGGATAGAGGAACTGCAATGTCTGTGTATCATTTTCTATTTCGAGCAAAATAATATTTTACCTACGTTTGTGATCAAGGCTTAGGACGTGAAATGCACTATCGGCTGTGGGTTTCTACACAGATTCCTCCATTAGTGTGCGATAAAAAGGCTAGTATATCGGCGTCTCGATGACACGTTAAGTCAGACAATAGCAAGCCTCGCTTACAAAGATGTTCAATACAGATCTGTCTGTAAACCCAATTTCTCTCCCTATCCCAAATAACGAAGAAAGGATTTCATAGAGCTGCCTATTCCCCTGTGCGGTTTCTTTTCTGGATAACCGTGAAGGGTCTCTGGACTGAAGAAGCTCTTTAGCGCGGATCAGCACTGTTTGAAGAACTGTTTTGTCGCCGTTTGGCCTATGTATACGATTGATCAAGTGGTCGAGAATGAAGTCAGAAAAATCACCCTCGAGAGTGGGGTCAATCAAGGTTCCGATGGAAGGCCAGTGTAGCTGACACATTAAGTCTGGCATCTTCATCTGAAAAAAAAATGTTGAATACACACCTGTCTGCGAACACAACGTCCTTAATTATCTCAGAAAAGCTATGACATTAGGCTCTCAAGTATTTCCCTATTTTCTGAAGGGAATGGAAGTACAGCCGCCAGGTAGAGGGTGAGAGGAAAGACATAAGTTGTGCACGCATCTGCTCTGCCTTTAAGGAGAGTTCCTTCAAAGCTAGGAGTTGATCGACTATTCGACCTTTTTCTGTACTGCCGAACATTTCCTCTTAAGCTGGAGACCAGTTCCGAACAACACACCAAGGAGTAGAAGTATTGTTAAACGTAAAATTCCCGGGTAAATTCGAAAAACAGCTGCTGAAACTTTCAACTTCAAAACTTGACACTTCGTTGCCAAAACTTCTAACCCCAAAACTCTTAATTTCAACCTGTATACCTGATTGACGTCCTTTTTTCACATATCTCATTTCCATAAAAACGGCGTCACTCACGTGACCAAACTGGGAGTCGTCATCTTAGCTTTTCTTTCATTTTTTGTAACACGACCGACTACTTGCAAGCCAAGTAAGTTCTGATTTTCTCTACAAGAACCAGGTCATATGTTCAACAGAAAGTCACCGGAAGAATAGTTAGACTACTGATACCGAACCGAAGGCCGACTTACTTGCGCTTGTTGATTTTGGCGCAAGTGATCGTTTTATAACGTGTGAGCATCATTGCCACTGCGTCGTCGATGTCTTGGAAACGGGAAGCAAAGATGGTGATCTCATCGACAAACGCGGAAATTCAGGTCTACAATTCATTAGGCAATGAGCCTCTATACATTAGACTTGCCATTCGTTTGTTTGCAAAGTAGCCCCTCGAACGCAAAGGGTATAGAGCTAGGACGACAGTGGATAACACTGACATACAAACTGGGGAATAGTAAAAGACTGCGAACGTTTTCACTACTTGTTAAGCAACTGACATCCATTTGCGGAAGTTCATTTTACAACTGGCGTTCTCTAAAACAGATGCCAGGAAACGATGCTCCACCTTATCAAAAGTTGTGACTCCTCTAGATTGATCAGTGCAGTTTCCGTGTCGTCTTCCATCCTTCGATACAGCATCGTATGAATAAGATGGCAGTTGTTTTGAATCGATAAACTGCTCACAGTTTTGCTAGGGTTCATTCAACTCTTGCGATAACTTCCTGCAACCGATTTGCTAAGATCTTTGCAAAATATTTAACTGTGTGTTTAGCAATTTTATGGACCTTTAAGTGCCTTGTTGGTTCCCCGCTTCTTGAACAATGTGATCGCTCCCTTAGTGACATGACCAAAATTGAACCCTCGTTAAACTAATGGTTAAACACATTAAGCACAATCGGCAAAAACATGTGCGAAAGCATCAAATAGAATTCGAAGGGACGAAAATCAAGTCCTAACGATTTGTTGCAATCGACCAGCTTCAACGATGTCAACATCACGCTTCGAAACCAGCCGCTCTGTATGTCTTGAGGCGGGGAGAGAGTAGTTGCCAAGCACCTGACTAAGAGATTAGACAGTTGCATGAAGCGCTCCTCGAAGTGCTTTCGAAATCCTTAGCGTATCCCCCGAGTCAGTTCTAAGGTACGTCGATCTGGGTGCTGGATTTTGGTGATGTATTTATCCGAGCTATGCTTAGAGATTTTCTTATGCTCGCTCGCGACAGAGATCACAACTTCATTCGAAACTTTCCTCAGCCTAGTACGAACTACTTGGCCGTTGTAATAATCGTTAGACTTGAATCGCAGGTTCTCTATAGTTAACACTATCCTCACTGCGCCACCGACCTGGTTAGTTTGTCTGTTTTTTCTCCTTTGCATTATTTAGAGCAATGCGCTAGGCATATTTTATGGAGCTCTCTTATTTTCGTTTTCAATCTTACCCACCACTTATTGCAAGCAACGGTTCACACAAAATTCCTCTAGAAAATAAACACTAGCTGTTTCAGGAAATCTTCTATCACGAGGAAAACGGTATTCTACTTATAGTAGCTTACTAATTTAGACATATTCCCTAATTTCAAACGGGCCATAACTAGTTTATGGTCCGATTGACCTAGCATATAGGACATGGTAAAAGGTATACTTCGCCTTTTTGTAGCAGAAGTAGCAATAATTAAAATGAGGGGAAAAAGAGCTTACCTCGGGCACGTCTGTTGTGTCACCGGTTGGGGGAAAAAGAGAATTCCAAGATGGCGTCCGGGGGTTTTTATTAGCATTTACCCCATGCAACTCTCGGAAAATCACGTTTCTTTCTTATGTGATTATGCAAATGGATAATTCCCGGCCACTATAAAAGCAGGAGGCTAGAAACGAGTCGGCAGTCCTGCAAATTGTGTGTGTGGGTGTTTATGGCGATTGGAGTGTGTCTTCTTTTACCACGTTTATCACAGACAGGAATTCCCTCTCTTCTGGAGGTGGGCGATATTGACTATTTTGAAGTTGTACTGTTGCTGACAGAACATTTATTTATTTATTTTTTTTTTGCCTACTACATTTTTGTTTCAAGCTATTTCGGCCCGAATATGGCGAAGGTGCGGATAAGCAGTGATATTATCAAGCCATTCTCTGGCGAGGGAGACGTTGTAGCGTGGCTGAAAAAAGTGAGACTTGTCGCACAACTTCAGCAGGTGGATGACGTAGTGAGTCTGCTACCTTTATACCTGGAAGGCGATGCACTGGCCCTCTACATGGAAATGGAGGAGGACGATCAAAAGAAAATAGACCAGATTGAGGCTCGATTAAAGGAGGCATTTACTGATGACGCGTTTGCAGCATATAGAAAAATAACTATGGTTAGATGGGCTGGTGAACGTGTGGATGTGTACGCCAACAAAATCAGGCAGTTGGTTGGATTGGCCGGATTCACAGGAGAAAGCTCAGAGAGACTCACAAAATTAATTTTTGTCACTGGATTCCCTGACACCATCTCAATTGCTCTTCAACAGGTGCCGAACATCAAAGCCCTGACCATGGGGGAGCTAATGTCGAGAGCGAGAATGTTGACGACGACTGGCGAACAAAATCAGGATGTGGTTGCGGCCACACGCTCACCCAACAACAGGGCCCAGAATAATCCTGTTAATTTGACCAGTTTCAAATGCAATGTTAAAGGCCACCTTGCAAGGGACTGTCGAAAACGTGGAACACGGTGTTACCGTTGCGGTGAGAGTGGACACTGGGCTCGGAACTGCTCGGGAAACGAGCAAGGGGAGGACGCATAAGCGCCAGTCTCCTTCCCAACCAAGATGTGAACACGACGCTCCCGGTGATAAGCATCCATGTTGACGGGACGCGATGTTTGGCGCTTATTGATACAGGATGCTCCAGGACAATTTTACATGCAGACCAGTGCCGGTCTTGGAGAAAAACTAACGTAAATGTCAACACAATTGGTGGAATGTCCCATGCGTGCTGCGGTGTTGGAACGGTCTCTGTATCCACTGATGAAGGTGCGTCTGCCAGAGTCGATGTGTTGGTGGTGCATGGCAAGCCACTGGGATTTGACTTGCTTCTAGGGATCGACGCCATAAAAGCTCTAGGAGGTGTCGTTGTCAACCCTACAGGATCAGTGCGGCTGGGCGCCAGGAAAAGTATTAAATGCGCAGCCATTTCTATCGATGAACCAGATTTCACTGCTACCTTTGACCATCAAAACCGAACGTGGACCGCATCATGGAAATGGTCTGTGGACCACCCCCTGAAAGGCTGCATAATCGAGTGTCAGAGTACCCAGTGCCAGCAGAAATTCGTGAAGAATACACGCAGGAGCTCCACACCTGGATAGATAATGGTTGGCTCGTGCCATACCCAAAGGATAAATTGGGACCCCCCAAAGGTCTAATTCCCCTGATGGCTGTGATACAGTAGAACAAAGCCAAAGTGCGCCCGGTGATGGACTACCGGGAGCTAAATCATTACGTAGACGCATTTACGGCCAACGCAGATGTTTGTGCGGCTAAGCTGCGTGAGTGGAGACAAAAAGGTGCTAACGTGTCTCTACTGGACCTCAGAAGAGCATACTTACAAGTCCGGGTCCATGAGACACTGTGGCCATACCAGACTGTGGAAATCGATGGGAAAAAATACTGTCTGACCCGTCTGGGGTTTGGTTTGAATGTGGCTCCCTTGATAATGAGAGCAATTGTCAGCGAAGTACTATCTCAGGAAGAAGTTATAAGCAACGCAGCATCTGCTTACATTGATGACATTTTTGTCAATGAAGACGTGGTGCCCGCGACCCGTGTGAGAGAACACCTCGCGCAGTTCGGGTTGGAGTGCAAGAACCCGGAGCAGTTGAAGGACGGTGCACGGGTGCTGGGATTGGCAGTCAGGATGGAACGCAATGAACTGCGGTGGAAGCGAGGAAATGCAATTCCGGAGGCTCCCAGTATTGTTACGCGACGAACAATCTTTTCCCTGTGTGGTCGACTTGTCGGGCACTTTCCGGTGTGCGGTTGGCTTCGTGTGGCTTGCGGAATACTCAGAAGGAGAGTAAGTTCGGTAACGAAGGGCTGGGATGATGAAGCAAGGGATGCCGTACTACATCGTATGATGTTCGAAACCTTAAAATCTGTGCAGCAGAACGATCCGGCACAGGGAAATTGGTGTGTGGACGTCAAAGAGCTGAATGTATGGGTCGATGCTAGCTCCCTAGCAATTGGGGCAGCCTTGGAGATGTGTGTTGGCTGCGACCTAAAGATGACTCTCAACATATCAACTTGGCTGAACTGGATGCCGTATTGAAAGGCATCAATTTGGCTCTCCAATGGCAGAGCAAGGTGCTACACATAAAGACAGATTCTGTTTGCGTATACCATTGGGTCTCGGACACGCTAAATGGAAAGGCGCGAGTACGCACCAAAGCAGCAAGCGAGATGCTTATTAGGAGGCGATTAAGCACTCTTAAGGAGCTCGTGAAAGAGTACGGGCTGATAGTGGATGTGACGCTGGTTCCATCAGCACGAAACATTGCTGACCGACTGACACGAGTTCCACAGCGGTGGTTTGAGGCAATGAAAAAGAAAAACGGTCTTGACCCAGTGATAGGCGCGGTCCACACAGACGAGCTGGATGAGAGTCAAATCATGGCTATTCACAAAGATAGTGGACATCCGGGGGTGCGACGCACTACCTACTTTGTCAGGAGAAGATGTCCAACCACGACAAAAGCAACTGTCAGAACGGTCATACAGAAATGCGAGGAATGTCAGTCCATTGACCCAGCGCCAGTCAGGTGGGAAAAGGGAAAGCTGGAAGTTAACGAGAATTGGCACAGAATTGGAATGGATATCACGCATTATGGCACCTTCCATTTTTTAACTTTAACAGACTGTGGTCCATCGCGTTTCTCCATTTGGAGGAAATTGGCAAGGCAGGACTCGGCAAGCGTGATTCATCAGTTGGAGGCAGTGTTCCTCGAGCGTGGCGCGCCGCATGAACTCCTTTTAGACAATGACACAGCTTTCTGCAGCAATATGTTCCAAGCATTTGCATGTAAATGGGGAGTTCACTTGCGATTCCGTTGTGCATACGCTCCAGCCGGGAATGGCATAGCGGAGCGATGTCACCGTACAGTGAAACGAATAGCGGCTAGAATGTGTTGCCCCATACAGGAGCCTGTCTACTGGTATAACATCACACCAAGAGACGACACATCTCCCTCCACTGCGCCTGCCAACAGGATTTATCAATATGAAGTTCGAGTAAAGGAGACCAATCTCGCAACTGCGTCCCCAGGTCCCAAGAACAGCTTTTACCAGGTTGGAGATCGCGTATGGGTCAAAAGACCGCAAAATCGATGTACCACGAGGTTCGGCAAGGGTAAGGTGACCAAGGTGATCAGCCCTCAGTCAATTTTGGTGGACGGTGTGCCTCGTCACGTGAAGGATTTGCGCCCTCGCCATTATGTTGTTACATCGGAGGAAGAGGGAGACTCAGACAGTATGATGTCTTCTGAAAAGACAGAGAGTATGATGCAGGACGACGGAGAGGATTTTGAGCCATATAATGTACGTACTGAAGAAGCGGAGGAAGGATCACCCGTCTTGCCTTTACGAAGGAGTACCCGACAGAGACGAATACTGCCCCCCTGCCCTGATTGTGAAACACCGCCTATGGAGCAGACTGGTGGCAATAATGGCGATGAGGAGGATGGCAGGGAGGAAGTGCTGTCTCCGGTTCTTCGGAGAAGACTGCCCCCCTGCCCCGTTTGTGATCATGAGATCAGGGGGAGTGTAGCAGAAGTAGCAATAATTAAATGAGGGGAAAAAGAGCTTACCTCGGGCACGTCTGTTGTGTCACCGGTTGGGGGAAAAAGAGAATTCCAAGATGGCGTCCGGGGGTTTTTATTAGCATTTACCCCATGCAACTCTCGGAAAATCAAGTTTCTTTCTCATGTGATTATGCAAATGGATAATTCCCGGCCACTATAAAAGCAGGAGGCTAGAGACGAGTCGGCAGTCCTGCAAATTGTGTGTGTGGGTGTTTATGGCGATTGGAGTGTGTCTTCTTTTACCACGGTTATCACGGACAGGAATTCCCTCTCCTCTGGAGGTGGGCGATATTGACTATTTTGAAGTTGTACTGTTGCTGACAGAACATTTATTTTTTTTGCCTACTACATTTTTGTTTCACTTTTCTAACTAACATCCTATCCAAATAAGTACAAGGGTAGAGAAACATGCTATTTTCCATGTCCACATCTTCCGTCCCGCGTAATCGACACGAAAACCGTTGACCAGTTATCAGTTTAGTCATATATATTTCGCACATCTCGATTTCTCTTGTCTATCTTAGGAACAAGGCAGCCATCGCAGTCTCCCAATTTAACTATACGGTTTGGACAACCGACAAAAGACGAGATCCCGCTAGAATGAGATCCTTTCTCGGGCTGTGCTAGGCGCATGAACTGCGAATACCCGAAACACACAATTTTGATGGCCATATCGTCCACAGCTAACCTGCCCCCATTTCCGCGTCCATATGGGCAACGTTAATCGTCGTGTTTCACAAACAAGGATACCTTTCTCCTTCGGGTATCCCCATATGCTGAAAAGATGTCAAAGTGTCTACACAGCAATTAAGTATCCCTTGATGAAACTAAGTGCGTCTCTTGAACCACAGTCACATCTACTCACAAGGACTAAACGTCTCATGCCGCTCGCCCTTCAGAGCTCAAGCTTTTCTCATTTAAACTTACGAAGAACAAACACATTATTCAGTGTCGCACCAGGCTTCAGCATCCACCAGCCCTATGCACGGTGGTCAGAGGTTTCGTGTCCTGACCCCAGCGCGCGATTCCTCCGACATCGAGTGATAAAATTTAGTTTAAAAGATCTATACATACTCGGATAGACCAAAGACCGGGACACTTTTCTTGTACTCAGGCAAATGTTCGTTCAGAGAGAGAGTCTTTCTTACATAAAACTTTCATAACCAAAAATACCCATCTGCGGCATCCAGCATTTGCCAAACGGATTTGTTCCGACTGCCTGTAAGCCTAATGAAGGTGGTCAAGTGAGAGGCAACCGAAGAATTTAAAGGGGCTTTAATATATTTATCCCCTGACAGAGGTTGTAAGGGGATTTAAGTCCTTTCTCTGTCTAAAAAAACAGATTCTTAGCGAAAAGGAAGGAATCAAATTTGGACATGGTTCCTCCCAATAAGTAAATTGAGAGGATTCTATTATATTATTTATGGCAAGAAAGAAAAGATTAAAAGCTCCTTTTCCCGAGTCTTGTAGCGGGTTGCAATTAGGGTTTTTGGTATGTGTCTGTGGGTGTATCCTCTGAAGTATTTAGTATGGGGGCCGGTGTTGATATTTGCATTGATGTGGGAGTTGGTGTAATTTCTGGTCTTGTTTTCATGGTGATGGGAGATGAACTTGGAATTTTAAGTTATATGGAATGATGAATGATCCATGGCAAACGGTTTTTTCCTTCCCTTTGCTTTCCAAAATGGTTTAACTTTCTTATTGTGTGCCCCCTCTTCTTCTACTAATTAATTTTTTTCTGGTGTGAGAATCTTGTGATTTTGCTGTTGTTTTCTTTTTGCTGCTGCCGTTGCATTACTTTAAATAATTTCTTTAATTCACTAATAAACTGTATTAATTTAATAAGTTGTTCTCCTATCTACACTAAATAAATAGCCTCTGCCATTTGACAAAAGTATCCCTCTTATTGATTATTATGACAGGCAGTTTCAAACCTTTCATTTACATTTCCATATCCCAGATAATGTTATGCTATTACATTTCCAAGACTGGTTTTCGTTTTACCTGCATATCAATTGTATTCTATCTTTGCAAATGCAATAGTAAGGATAGTTTACAGAAAACTTATTTCTCTAATAATTTTAGAGAAATAGTTTCTTAATATGGTTAATATTCTTTACTCCTCTCTCCTCGACACAGAAATCTGATCATACATATTCGTTGAGTTAACATTAACTCATCTGTAGGTAATGGGTAAATAACATCCGTGGTTGTAATTTCTAATGCTTAATAGACTCTTCATAGTAACAAGACCACGCACACACACAAACACACACACACACACACATATATATTTATAAATATGTACACTATAAAAATTAACTGCACATTTATCGATACAAATATGCCGAGCGTATTATGAAAGAGGCACCTAATTACCAAACAGTGGGAATCCCCCAACAATATTGAAATAAACTGTTGACACTTTATATGATTAGGTATATAAGACAAATATTAATAAGCCGAAGTGAAAGAATTCCCAAAAACACGTAGTCATTCTTTCGACATGTGCCATAAATACTTCAACATAAAGAAATAATCATTACATTATTCTTACAAGTCGATAAAAATAAAAAATTAAGAAAACTGAGTGAAGGATATGTACATTTTGTTTACAAGTAATAACCGATATATGTTTTCTTTGTTTCTCGATTAGATAAGTATATCGAAAATTATGGACAATACGAGTCATTAATCCCAATGGTTTTGTGCGTCTCTTTTTACATTCTGTAGAAAATATATCATTATATTTCCTTCAATCACTCTACCTTTCAGCTAATGTCATAGGCTACGTTATGAAAGCTCAGTTCCCAGTGTTAGACATACATAAAGTTGTAGCGTCACGGGCCATCAATATGCCCTGCATGCCTGGATCAGCACATAATTTACTATGGCTACGATACACACACGACTGGCAACAGAATGGAATAAAATAAAAACGTGAATGTTAAATGTCTTCTGGTTCAAACAAGATGTATAGAAAAATAATGAATATTCCTAAAGTCATAAAATAGTGGCGTTACTGGTCAAAGGCAAACAGATATGCTACGAATGAATAGTGGGGCTTCTACATTATGACTTGACGATTAATCATCCGTTTAGCCCCACCGGAAAACATTATCCGTCAGTAAGAATCGATTACAATTTATTACTTCCCTGTTTATTGGTCCATCCAACTAAGCATGTATTAAATTAATAGAATATACAGAATCTTATATATATATATATATATATATATATATATATATATATATAGAGAGAGAGAGATAATATACATATATAAATATATATATATACATATATACACACAAATCTATGTATAAACATATATATATATACATATACACATGTATATATAAATATATATATATATATGTATGTATATATGTATAAAATGCATATAAATATGTATGTATATATATAAATATATAAATATACATGCATATATATATAAATATATATGTATATATAAATATATATATATAAAATGAACATACATATATATATATAAATATATATATAAACGTATGTAAATAAATATATACACACAAACACGCATATATATATATATATATATATATATATATATATATATATAGTAGTGCTGGGACGATAAATCAGAATCGGGAATAGAAAAATTCTGATATTTGGGGTATCGTAATAGAAAAAATATTATCTGATGCCAAAAACGATTTTTTTATTTGTTTGTTTTTATTCAATTTTGTAAGAATAAATTTTTACTCATGGCAGTAAAAATAAAATAAAAAAATATTCATTGATTTTTTACCTATAAGTAAAACTAATACTTATATAGTTGTACACGTTCTATCAAACATCATGCACAATGATTATGCTTCGCGCTTATTGCTGAATTTAAAAACAAAAGGAAAGAAGAAAACGTCTTAAAGTCGAGAGAAAAAAATAAAAGCATATCAATGTGTTTAAGAGTACGTGCCCATTGAAGGGAAATTTTTCAAAATTATGTAAAACTGTAAAGGATGACAGATTTTCTTTGTCATTTTTATCTTTTCAGAAATATTTGAACTCAAGAGCAGTTTTTAAACGCTATCTGTTTATTGTTGAAACGTGTCATATATATATATATATATATATATGTGTGTATGTGTGTGTGTGTGTGTGTATTTGTCTTAGCAATAAAGTGCAGAATCTATATAAACACAAACTTTAAAAAAATATTTTTATATGCGCTGATGAGATTGTAAAGTTGTGCAAAATTTTAATTAATGTACGTTTTATATTTATATGCCGATATCTGATTGAAACTATTGTAAGCAAATTGTTACCAATAAAATCCTAATGGTTTGAAAGGGAGCGTTTTATAGTGGTATATATATATATATATATATATATATATATATATATATGTGTGTGTGTGTGTGTGTGTGATTTATGTTTGCAGGTTGAACCAAATAACGTATAAGACAATACAAATGAAGACTCAACAAACAAAGGTAGATCCATAAGAAGTGTATTAGGAAAAGTATATTTGCAGTATATTTACATAATGGTTGTCAGGTAAGAGAGTCTTGGTTGGAGAACATATCTGCTCTCGGCTCGGCCTTCGATGGCTTCTGGTTAACACATTGTTGTTATTTATGTGTAATATTATCCATATATGTAAATGAGTGGGTGCACCACAACACCCTCCTCCCAAGATTTGAAGTCACACAGATTTCAATATCTTTTTTCTTGGGATTTAACATTAATGGTTCATGGAACTTTCTTTTCCTACCTGATCTTTGGGGTTCAGGTGCATTTTGAGGCGGTTCCAAATTAAAGGATTCGTATATGATGTCCATGGTTTCCTCCTCTTTGACTGCTGTTGTATAATCACCATCTTGAATGTAGCGTATTTTTATTTGGTTCAGGTGCCTTTTATGTATATTTTGTGGACCTTTAATCATGTATGTACAATCACCAATGCGTTTATCCACTACTCCACATTCCCAGTAAGAGGTGTTATTCCTGTAGCACTTAAAATATACTCGATCTCCCGAGTTATATTTCTTTCTTATCATGTGTGTAGTGTTTCAGACAATTGTCTGTCTTGGCAATAGTGTATCAAACGCCGATTTCACCTTTCTGGCAAACATTAAATCAGCTGGTGATATGTTTGGCGGTGTATTAGGGTGCGGTGTTATCCTATATATTTACAAAACTTGTTGCAAAGCTTTTTCCTTTGGTATCCCAATGGATTTTTTCAACGCTCGTTTTAATATGTCCACGAACCTTTCCGCGAGGCCGTTTGCCTTGGATGGTACGGAGGAGTAGTGATATGCTTTACTTGGAACGTGTCACAAAATTCCTTAAAGTCTGTGGATGTGAATTGAGTTCCATTGTCAGTGACCAAAGTGTCTGGTACACCAAATTGTGCAAATAACTCGTGTAGGAATCATATTGAGTTGTTCGTTGTATTCCTGCAATCCATTACCTCAGTCCATTTTGTGTAACTATCTACTACAATTAAGTAGTAATTTTCTCCTACTGGACCAGCGAAGTCCATGTGGTTTCTCGGCCATGGGTGGTCGGTTTTCGGCCAATGTATGTTTACTATAGGTTGGGATTTTGCCGCTAACTGGCATTCTTTATATCTATTTATTCTTGTAGCTATGTCGATGTCCATGTTACGTCAGTATACGTAGCTTCTCATTAGAGACTTAATCCGATTCATCCCCGGATGTCCTGTGTGGAAGTCTCTCAAAATTCTCTTCTGCAACGTTTTAGGTATTACTCTCTCTTGCTGTTAAATCATTACATATGGAAAAAATTCCTGAATCTTTTTGTCATTTATAATTTTTTCTTTTATATCATTTATGTATTCATCTTTATCGGCTTCTTTTTTAATGTCCGACAATGTTACCGGTAGTTCTTTAATGATGTTTGCTACCATATTTTTCACTTCGACATTTGTTCGAATTGCTGCAATCACTGATTCTTCCAAATTATGTTTCTGTAGTATCAGTCTTGAAAGTCCATCCGCATGGCAAATCTTTTTCGATGCTAGAGATTGTAGCTGGAAATCGTAATTCAGTAGGATCGTACCCCAGCGCAGCAATATATTTGCGGTGTATACAGGCAATCATTTTTTGATCCGTAGATTGTGACTAATGGTTTATGGTCGATTTCAAGTATGAAATGTCTACCATATAAATATCGCTGGAACTTAGTCACTGCAAAGATTATACTCAACGCTTCTTTTTCAATCTGTGAATACGCCTTCTCTGCTGGAAGCAGTGTTCTCGAAGAATGAGCTATCGGCTTTCTAGATCCATTAGACATGATATGTTGAATGAATGCTCCTATGCCGTAGGAACTAGCGTCACTAGCGACGACTATATTTAATTTTGTGTCATAGTGAATTAGAAATAATTCAGATGTTAGTGCGCTCTTTATTTTGTCAAAAGCGGTTTGCCATTCTTGCGTTCAGTTCCAAGGTGTGTCCTTTTTAGCAGCTCATTTAAGGGAGCTCGCAAATTATGCATCCCTTCAATAAAAGATTGGTAATAATTTGCGAGTCCTAAGAAACTCTGCAAGCTTGTTACGTTATTAGGTGCTGCCATGTTTTTTTATTGCCGCAGATCTTTCTGGGTCTGGACGTCGCCCATGTTTATTTATTATACGTCCAAAATACTTAATTTCGCTCATACAAAAGTCGAATTTATTTTCTTTACTTTAAACCAGAATTCTTGTATTCGAGTGAATACTTGTTTTAAATGCTCCTTATGTTCTATGGATTTGCTCCTGATAACAATGTCGTCCAGGTACGCACATGCGCACTCAATACCACTTAGCATCGTTTCCATCGCTTGCTGAAAGATGGCAGGCGCTATTTTGATGCCAAAGGGCAACCGATTGTATTTGTACAATACCTTATGCGTTTTGATGCATACTATTTTTGGGCAGTTCTCCTCGACCGGTATTTGTAAATACGCGTCGCTCAAGTCTATCTTGGAGAAGATATTACCACTATTCAACTTTGTGAATATTTCCTCTGGGCTTGGTAGAGGGTAATCCTGTAACATGTAGTTTAGACCTGTCGAAAAGTCCGCGCCCACTCTGATTTCATCATTCTTTATCTTTACATATACGGTGGGGGCTGCCCAGTCGCTATGTTCTGCTTTTGATAGTATTCCTGCCTGTTCCAATCTGTCTAATTCTGTATTAATCGTTTCCAATCCAGCGAACGGAACATTTAGCTTTTTTCTTTTAAATTGGGCTGGTCTTTTCTTTAAGTTCAAACGAGGCCTTAAATTTATTGCAACGACCTCATTTAGTCATGAATACTTCAGGGAATATTTTTTAATTCCTCTTTTATATTTCCTGTTGTTGGAGTAGTACATACTATTTTTTTACAGAATGTATTAATTGGCTTATCCCACACTCCAAATTTCTCAATTAAATCTATTCCAAACAGATTTTCGCTATTTTTCAATACGAACATTTTTAATTTCTTCGTAATCCCTTTTAATTTTATCGGAAGGATAACTTCTCCTTCAAATTTTATCTTACCACCAGTTACTGTCCGAGCTGATTTACTTGTTTTCATCATGGTTGGTTTACCCAACTTTTTCCATGTATTCAAGTTTATTATAGAAATATCGGATCCTAAATCCAGTTGTAATTTTATTGCCGTTTTAAATATTCTCACTTTTATGTATTTTCGCCGATGTTTGTCTAATTTTTCATTTGATTTTGTTTGCTGTGCTCTCCTGGTGAAATCTTTATATCTGCAACAATCGCTTTTGTGTCCGACTTTCTTGCAACTGTAACATTTTTCTTCTTATAAGGGCAATTTGATTCCCAATGTCTTTCTGCGCATCTCTTACAGTTATATCTAGGGAGAGACTTGTTATATTCTTTACTATAATTATAATTATTATATTTGGAATATCTCGTTCCATTTTGACTGCTTTTATTTGTATAGTTCTTGGCTGGTATGTATGGTTTTCTAACCTTTCTTACATATGCCCCTCCGGATTCTTCTATCTTTTTTTAATCCTTTTTTTTTTTAGTGCAATGGCCCTTTCACAATCCTCTGCTAATTTCTGAAGTGTTAAATCTTGCTCAGATTCCAGCTTAGACAACACTCGTCTGCGTATTTCTGCATTTTTCCTGGAAACTAACCCTTGTGCGAAGATTAGGCATTTGAAATATCCTACTGTTAGTTCCGCTAGCTTAAAATTATCACAGTTTTTATTGACAACTGATGCGTATGTTAAATAATCTTGGTTGTCCATCTACCTTAGATTCATACACAACCATCTCTTATGAAAAAGAGATATATTCGGATTGAATAATTCTTTTAGTAATTTTACAGTTTCCATGAAATCTAATTCCGTAGTTTTTTATGTAATATATAGTCTACTATTTACTGTGTTCTGCGACACCCAACTTTCTGAGTGAATTCTTTCTGGCTATTTGGCCAACTTTTGCAGTCCAGTTGAAAGACATCCCCGTGTCTTGTATAGTATGCTTCAAAAGTCTTTTCTTCCTCCGGCACATAATTAAATGTGTCCATACTATTAAAAATAGTTGTATGGGAGAAATTAGCACTGCTGACACTTTCTCGATTACTCTTTAGTAGTTCCAGTATTTTAGCAAAACGTTCATTTTGCCTGTCTTAATGTTCAATTTGTAATTTCTTCTGCCTTTCTTCTTGTTTAAATTGTAATTTCTTCTGCCGTTCTTCTTGTTCCAGATGCCATTTCAATAATTTCTCATCTCTTCGTTCATCTCGCTCGGCTTGTGCCTGTTGTTACGTCTGCAAAAATTGCATTAACATTCTAGATAAATCTTCAATTTCTTTTTTTAGTGTATTCTAAAATATAGAATGGCTTCTGTTACAACAAAAATTGTTCAGAGTTCCTGTTTTTAATAAATAATAATATCGCTGCTCGACTAATATTTTCTCACTTCGCTAGCGAGTCAAGCTCTTCCAACCCAATAAAAAAATTGAGGCTTTTACTGAAACCACTAAATACGATTGACTTTTCCGCTTTAGGCACTTCCTAATAAGTAACAGCAGACTTAAGTACAACTCTTTCCCAAAAAAAGAAGATTTTTCAACTCGAGTCACAATTGAAAAAAAATAAAATGCATGAACTACATTTAATTCTTTCTGTTGTTTTTTTTCTTTCGTGACGTTTTACTGACGTTATATCCGTTATCCAGTGACAACTTCAGTTTCAAAAAAAAAATTTCTTGATTTTAGTTTAACTGTGATATTTTTAATACCGAAGAGAAAAAAAAATTGGTTTAACAAAAGGTCTTTATTTGATGTTTTGCTTACGGAGAACAGAAATTAGGGAATCCAGTGGTGAACTTTTTTTTTCGTATGTTACTTTCTTGTACGTTTGCTCTTCGTAATTTAGTAATACGAATCTGTTTGTCGTTTTACAACAAAACAAAAATTCACTTTTACAGTTTTTTGGGTTTTTTTCAAGATGGATTCCAAGAGAAACGGCGTAAATTGTCACTTTTGCCACATTCGAGTTTTTGCTTCTTTTTTTCCCTTGAGACTGCAATTAGCGGTTTTGGTTTGTCTTTTTTTCCGACTGATACTTTAGTAAATACAATACTATCAATCGAGGTTATTTTTTCTGACTTGAGTCGAACTTCTCTTTAGCGTGAAATCCGTTTTTATGAATATTTCGTTCGTAAAAACTTGTATTGGTTGAAAGGTCAACCGTTGCGTTGTACTCTTTTTTTTAGTGAGTTCTTTCCATTTCTTCGTCAAGATGTTATATTTGACGTTCATCCTCGTCGCCAACTGTTATGTTTGCAGGTTGAACCAAATAACGTATAAGGCAATACAAATGAAGACTCAACAAACAAAGGTGGATCCATAAGAAGTGTATTAGGAAACGTATATTTACAGTATATTTACATGGTTGTCAGGTAAGAGAGTCTTGGCTGGAGAATATCTCTGCTCTCGGCTCGGCCTTCGGTGGCTTCTGGTTTAAACACACTCAGACTAACCGAGTCTTGTTATTTATGTGTAATATTATCCACATATATATATATATATATATATATATATATATACACACACATATATATATAGAGAGAGAGAGAGAAAGAGAGAGAGAGAAAGAGACAGACAGATAGACAGACAGAGATGGAAAATGAATTGAATAAAAAGAATTTAATGTTTTAAAAATATTGAATTGTTAATATTATAATTTTTGATTATTTATTTGTTCGTGTGTTTTCGAAACATTTTCCATTATTCACTTATAAAATACTTTTTTATTATTTTAACTCGATTTTTAAATTAGTATTGCCCATTTGAACTATAATTGAATAACTATTACATTTTTATTGCATTAATTTATAATTTAAACTAATCAAATATATTGTCCATGTGTTTCTATTTGTGTTCCCGGAAATAATTCAGTAAGCCCCCCCCCCAAAAAAAAATCGCATGCACTGTTATACGTTTAATCTGTCTTCTTTTTTTAATGGAATGCTTTTGAATAAATTATATTTAGCTTGAACCAATGTAAATCAACAAAATATGTTCGACTTCATAGACGATGGAGGTTTAACCGAACGAAGATTTTATATAGCGTGATCACTTACCTTAAAATTCACGGTCGAATTCGACTTTACGTCCGCATATAAATGTGTTGCGTTTTCTTTTCGATTAAATCCATTTCCATAAAATCCATTCATTATTCGAATGATGAAATTACCGTGATGAATTTGATGAAAATGTCATTCAATTTCCCTTTTCATATATTTGATTTATACAATATTATTAAGTATATATGATGATATAGATATATCTAATGAAGGTCATTATGCTAAAATAAGCAATACTTTTTTCTAAGGGCAATTTTTTCTTTTAATATTTTTAGTAATATTGTTCGGTAATTGATCTATCAAGTATCTTATGTCTACCTACTTTCGGTTGTAAAACATGTTCTGTTAAACCAGTAACTTTGTAAGATGTACATCTATAATTAAAAAAAAATGTATTTTACAGAAACGTACTCTTTAATATCGTAACGTCGTTAATTTTTGGGTAATAAATGTGAACATATGATCCTGCTCACAATCACATAATCACTCTTTTTATGTTTACTGTTTTTATTTTATATCTTTATGCGTAGACATGTGTGAAAAAGATTTAGTATGCTAAGATATCGCTTTTTATTGTCGACATTGTTGTTTATTTAAAAAAATACCTTTCTGTATCCTAATCATATCAGTCGGAATCTCTTGTTTTCTTTAATCTCCATTTCCATATTCGTGAATATTGTAAGTTCACAATTCTTTCATAGAAAGAGAGACATTTTCAGATTAAAAATAAACGATGATTTGTTTAACTAGAATTATACAGTTCTCCTAAATTTTGACCCAATATAAAAGATACACTAGTAGCTCCCCAATTATCGATATTGATTATTGATGTTTTTCTTTACTGTAACACAGTTCTTAATTCAATAATCATCCATTAGTAGTTTTTGATGAATCAATATCAATTTACTAATTTGGTTCTTTTGAAATGAAAAGAGGGGAAATCTATTTCTTTATTTTCTGATTGATTCGCCAAAAGTAAAACGAATGAAGGCATGCTATTGATGATAAAATCGATCAGGTGAAAGTGAATACTCAGTCGATCTAATTTTTGTTGAGGACTTGTGAATGTGGACAAGGGGTGGTATTTATATTTTCACATAGTGTATATATATATATATATATATATATATATATATATATATATATATATATATATATATATATATACAGATAGGGATAGACCAGTCAATTTAAAGGTTTTTTTAGTTTAGCAACTTGCTAATATGTAGAATGAATTTCAGTGGAAGTATAATATTTCAGCAGAATAAATTCAACGGAAAATTATGATCAGAATAGAAAGTATCCGAAACATCTTGGAAGTTGTTGGCCCTAGAAGTAATGACATAGATTGTGGTGTCGTCAGCATACATGTCTACGGATCCTCTAAGAATTTAATTTAGGAAATCATTGGCGAATGGTTGAGTTCAGGATGGAAAACTGAGGGACACCAGCATTAATAGCTCCGACTTTTGTCCATCGACTATTACTCTTATAAGCCTATCAGAAGGTCGGTAGTACTTTGTAAAGAGTAGCCTGTGATGTCGGAAAATTTCTGTTTCTATGTCTATCCTTGTGGTCATGTCACTAGTAAGGGTGCTGGAGGTAAACGTTTCATCTGGGCTGACGTTACCCGCCTGATAGCTAGGGGCCCGAACCTTGGATTATCCACTAAGGAGGCTGTCCTATCAGCAGGTGCAAAGTACCAGGGCTGCTGTATTGCTATTTGGTGAATGGATTCTGGACCATGCAGTAGTTTCTGGTAAGGCCACTCGATGCCATACTAGTGGGTAATAGTTACGGCTTTACCTTATCATGTGCCACAAAAAATCTTGTCTTTTTCCATCTTATTTTTCCTCTCTGTCCTGCTCCAACCAGGTCGGTACCTGCTCCACAAACCCCAAAAACTCAATCATGACAAATTTCCAAAAAAGAAACACGAATAAACCTAGAACCCCATCCACCAACGTAGACCCCTACTACCAGGTCTACTTCTCCAACATTAGGTGTCTACGTTCCAACCTTCAAGAGGTTGAAACACAATTACACGAGACGAAACCGGACATATTCTTTCTATGTAAAACTGGCATAGGGCCAACCACTTCTGTAGACGAATTCATAATTAAAGGATACTCCAACTTAACATCTAAATCTTACCCCAAAGATCGCCATGGACATGGAATATGTGCCTACATCAAATATGGCTTTCTATGTGGTAGGGATATCTCCAGAGAAGACCCTAATTTACCTTATATGTGCTTTCAGGTTGCACTAGCTTACACCACTGCATGCATATTTGCCCTCTATCGCCCCAACAACAGTGGGGTTACGATCTTTAAGAGCATATCTGAGAATATTGACCACATCCTGTATGCTCATCCTTCGGCTAACATTCACATTTGCGGTGACTTTAATGTCCATAATGTGGAATGGCTGACCCACTCAAATAAAACCGATGACGAGGGGACGTTTTGTCATGATTTTGCCATTGCCTATGACCTCACTCAGTTTGTTCACGAACCCACGTGTGTGTCCGATACACCCGGTCAATATGCAAGCCTTCTAGACCTTTTCCTCACAACTTCCTCTGAGCTGTGTTCACGTTCCATTCTATCACGTCTGGGATCCTTTGACCACTCTGTTGTAGCAGTTAAGATAAAAACGAAATGTAATAAGTCTTCAGACGTACCTCTCAACCGTACTTTATATCGATACTCTATCGCTGACTGAGATAGCTTCCGTACATTCATATCTGCCCTACTTCTGCATTCCATGTTTAAAAAAAGATGTGTCCTCCATAGTATCAGACCTGACCGAATGGTTAATTATAGGCATAGACCGATTCATACGATCCAAAATATTCCAACAAAAACTTAACAGCCAGCCATGGTTCTCCGCTGAATGTGCTGCTGCCATCGCGCACAGAAATAACTTTTTCCATAGCTACCAAAGTAATAGATGCACTGAGACTAAAGCTGCTTTCCGGATCGCCAGCAACCACTATAAAAGAGTAATAAAACATGCAAGAGAGCTATATGCTCAGTCTGTTAAATCCAAAGTAACTGAGCAGCGGCTTGCTTCCCACCAGTTCTGGCAAATAGCAAACAAGATCTTGAACAGAAACGTGCGTTCTATCCCAACTATCATCAATGGACCTGAGGTCATCTCGTCAGCATCAGACAAGCCAGACTATTTACCATGAACTTTGCAGCTAATTCTACCCTATGCGACAATGGCCATCAACTCCCTGTCTTTCCTCCTATAACAGACATCACGCTATGCAACATACAAATATATGTGCGTGAGGTCTCCAAGCTAATCAAGAACCTTGATTCCATTAAAGCAACTGGCCCTGAAGGCATTCCAGTTATAGTGCTGAAAAAGCTCCAACAAGAACTTGTCCCCAGACTTACAAAACTGTTTAAGCGTTGCCTTAAGGAGAACTGCTTTCCAACACCCTAGAAAACCTCATCAGTATGCTCTGTATTTAAGAATTCAGGTGAAAAGTCATCTCCCTCTCAGTACAGACCAATAAGTCTCCTGTGTGTCATGAGTAAGTTGTTGGAATCCATATTAAATAAAGAATTAGTCAACCACCTCAACAGAAACAGCCTTCTTAGTAACATGCAATATGGTTTCCGCTCTGCAAGATCTACAGCAGATGTGCTAACGGTTATATCACATAGGATTAGTGAATCTCTTGACAAAGTCTTCCTTTCCAGGGCAATTCTCTTGACATATCGAAGGCCTTCGATAAGGTATTGCATAAGGGCCTACTTCACAACATTTCCAGCTACGGTATTACTGGAAATGTTTTCTCAATCATTAAATCATTTTCTATGATAGGTTCATAAGAGTAGTGGTTGATGGGCAGAAATCAGAGGCCCACAGTATTAATGCTGGAGTCCCCCAGGGGTCTATCCTGGGCCCAACTCTCTTCCTGATCTACATCAATTATCTCCCAAAACACACACTTAAAGCATTCGTTGAAAACTATGCTGTTGACACGACCATCTATGGCAACACACCAAAGGCCGTAAATGACAAAGTTCTCTCTAATTCTCTCCTCTCTGATCTTGTGCACGTGGTACAATGGGGGAAGAGGTGGCTGCTCACTTTTAATGCATCCCAAACCAAGCTTTTATCTTTACATCATCAACTCTCTGATCCCCATCTGGTATCAATTGAAATGGATGGCTCTCGTCTTGAGAAGCTCCGTGTTTTGACAAGCTTCTGGGTTTGACATTTACTCCTGATTTGAAATGGAACACGTACATCAAATCTGTTGCCAGGGATGCTGGGAAAATGGTGGGATCCCTCTACCGCTCCAGAAGATATCTCACTACTGATTCAATTCTCTGTCTGTATAAAAACCAAGTACGTCCAAGGAAGGAGTAGTGCTGCCACATCTGGGCAGGAGCTGCTAAAAACAGTCTATCCTGCCTTGACAGAGTACAAAATAGACTTCGTGGTTTAGTGGGGGATGCCCTTTTCTCTTCCCTGCAACCTCTCTCCCACAGAAGAGTAGTTGCGAACCTGTCATTGTTTTATCGTTATTTCCATGGCAGGTACTCGTCTGATCTCCAATCTCTGGCCCCCCTCGCCAATCTTTCACGAGAAACACCCGCCTGGCTGAAACTACTCTCAATAATTTTCCCCATTTTTTATCTGTGCCTAAATCTAAACGTAGATTCCATGAGCGAAGCTTCTTTCTTAGAACTGCACACCAGTGGAACTCTCTGCCGCTTGCCTGTTTCCCACTTGACTACAACTTGGACGTCTTTAAGTCGAACATAAACAAACTCCTGACAAACCGGCCCCTTAAGTAAAACACTCTATCATAACCCCCAATACTAATGATTACTACAATACTATCTCATTAATTACTGTACACGCAATAACCCTTATCCCTGAGTTACTTTCAGGCCTTGATACGTGGTGACCCCCATGTAAAAAAAGAACTGATTTAATAATTGAGAATCCTTTTCTAGATATTCCGTAGCTAGCAATACTGTGAAATAGACCTTTATGCCATATCAAAGACATTTGATACGTCAAGAGGTATCGTTCTAGAAACGTAGTCTTCATTGAGAGATTCCCTAATCCAATGCGGTATTATAGATAGCACATCAGCTGTTGATCAATCATAACGAAAACTATATTACATCTCACTGAGACATGTGTATTTCTGAGAATGTTTCTCATCTCTGTATTTATTACAGATTCCAGAAACTTACTAATGACACACGGGAGATTCGGATCTGAATGTTTATGAATGACTTTTCTCGTTTTAGTATTTTTGCAAAAGTTAATATAAGTAATCTATTAACGATTGCTGCTTATTTGGGTTCGTTAAAACTCGGTGACGAATAACGACAACAGCCGAAAAGCGAATGGAAAAATTGTATTAAATTCCTGAAAAAAATAATTTAGTAAAAGAATAAAAGTAAAATAAAGCAAACATACAATACTATAATAATATTTAATAAAAAAATTTCAAAAATCTAAATAAATATGTGAATTGAAATAACGATTAAGAAGTGTAACATGTTCCTGGGAAAATGCTTTTAATTATATAAGATATCATTTATATGCAACATTTTACTTAATACAAAACATCATAAAACTTTCGATGACATCACGAAAATTGTAAAAGAAAGGCTTGGTTCATTCTCTTATTTTTCTAGAGTTAATGGAAAACTACCAGTAAATAAAAATGATTAAAAAAGATCGATGGATATCGAAGCTGGAGCCGCATAAAGCAGACAGACAATTTTAAAACACGTAAAAAAATAAAACACAAGGGTTAAAAAGGCCCACATATCGACACATAGCTAAGAAAAATTGAGGAAAGAAAAACGCCGTCTCCGTGTAATCGATGTGATATTTTGTATTGGCTAACGGATTGCCCATCTTCAAGAAAATATTTAATATGTAAAAAAAAAAAAAATAAAAAAATAGGACATAAAGCTACTAATTTCAGAAATAAAATTAAATACAAAACCCGTGTGTGTTTGGCGGAGACTTAAAATAACGAAGATACATTACGAAAATATGTGACTTCATAGTAAATGAAAAATGCAACTTGACACGAACCTAAACCTTTCGATAGTAAATTTAAAGATCTGGTACGCAAATAAACTTTAGAGGCGAAGATTTAGCTAACGTCACATTATTGGGAAAACCGAAAAAGGTAAAAGCTTATGTATTAAGGAATACCAGTAACCTTCTCGAGGAAGATTGGATGCATGAATTTGATTCATGGGACCTGCAAATATCTACACTCTGCAGAAAAATAGAATTAATAGCAGCAACAACGGAGAGTTTAATTGCAAATTTAAAAGAATAAGAATAATTTACGGAAATATTCGCACCGGGCCTGGGAAAATGAACAAAAATAGCCGCGGAATTAAGATTAAAGCGGAATGTACGACCAGTTCTATAAGAAGAAAACGCAACATGCAATTTGCGTCCCTAGAAAAATGGACCAGGAGCTCGGCTAATTATAAAATGTGGGCATTCTATCGAAATAGAATACAATCAGTGGGAGGCCTCCACGGTTTATGTGAAAAATTGGGATTGAATGCGTCTGTCTTTGGAAGATTTTCCACTATCATCTGCCAAGTCCGGAGGAAGTTTTTATAGGACGAAATAGTGTTTCTCGGAAATTGACATAAGCGACGCATATTTACAAATTTCAGTAAAAAATGAGATTGTTAAATTACTCTGCGTAAATACCTATTGAGGTCTTTAAAAATATGAAAGCTTGGCGCTTTGGATCAAGGTCGCGCCTGCCATTTTTAATAGAGTATGGACATGACGCCAGGCGGCCTTGACTTTACCATCGAATACCTGGATGATAACATTATAGCGAAGAGTAACAAGGAACAACACTAAAAACATGTCTACGAAGTATTCAGACGGATATAGGATTTTGGATTCTAAAATCAAAGGAAAAATCGAATTTTTTCTGCGGAAAATAAAACATTTGAGTGCAAATAATTGACAAGAATAGCAGGTGTTCAGAAGCAAAGAGAGAGAGAGAGAGAGAGAGAGAGAGAGAGAGAGAGAGAGAGAGTTCACTAGGGATCATACCGGCGCCAGAAAATACTACCCAACAAGAAATCTTTCTTGTGCTGGCTAACTATTATCAGTGCCTCATTCTAAGAATGAATGCACTGCGACCACTTTTTAACAAGCTTTTTTAAAAAGAATAAACGTTGGGAATAGACTTTTGAGTGTCAGTCAGCGTTTGACGAAATTAAAAAAATTGTTTACATCAGACCTCCTTCTTACATATTTTAACCCGAAATTAGACATTAAAGTCGCTAGTCAATACAGTATAGATGCATGCATGTCACAAAAATGCCAGATTGGTCGAAAACCTCAATCGCCTAAGCATCCAAAACACTGCTCTCGGACGAAAGGCAGTGAAAGAGGGTCTCGGCATCATTTATGCCAAAATATCTTTCAAAATTATAGTATCCTGCCTGGTAGGTATTTTACGCTGCTAATAGACCATATGCACTTTCAACCTATTTTTGAGTAAAACCAAAACAAACCAAACAAAAAACACATCTCCAGTCAACCGTTTGCTAAAATGCGGAACCAGTTTATTTAACAATGATTATTAACTGGATTTCTTTACGTCAAAGACTATTGCGCATGCGGATGAACTGTGTAGTCACATACCGACCCAAAAGGAATCCCCCGGGGATCCAATAAGCGACGCATTGCGCATAAAAAATGAGTTAAAGAAGATGATATACAACACTACCCGGGAATTACCACTGGTTCTTTAAGAAATTAGGACTGAAGCAGCAAATAACGAATTTAGAAAAAGCACAAATATTAACAAGGAGAATTTACAACTGGCATGTACTCTGTCTACGGCACCGTTCTGCTTAATAGAGAGAGAGAGAGAGAGAGAGAGAGAGAGAGAGAGAGAGAGAGAGAGAGATCCATCATTCCAAAAGCGGTACAAAAGAGAATATTAAAAAAACTTCCACATGCGTTATCCTTGCACCAGCAGAATGCAATACCTGACACGTAGTTCCGTTTACTGACTGTCCATGTACCACGATATAACTAATAAGCTTAAATAATGTAAACCTTCTGTTTTGATTGTAAATGCATCACTGGATAAATTCTATTAATTGATAGTCGTGGATAGTTTTTCGAAATAACCAAAAGTGCTAAGATGCAGGAAACTCACCACAGCGGTAACCATTAATTTCTTACATGATCTTTTCCCTCGTTTTGATTAAGTAGATTGCCTGGCTAGTGATAATGCTACCAATTTCACTTCTTCGTAATTCCAAAAATAAAAAAATAAAAAAATAAAGTAAAAGATTTTACAACCCTACAATATCATTCAAGATTTAATGGCCAAGCAGAGTGCTTTGTAGATACCCTAAAAAGGGCATAAAGGAAAGCCTACGGAAAAAGTTCTACAGTAGTTTTTTCAAGCATACAAAATTACGGCAAACCCTAACACCCAGCAGCCATATCACCAGCGGAGTTGATGTTTGGTCACAAAATCAGATCAGTATTTACGAAGTTGCTATCAGGATAAACCACGTATTACGAAGTTGCTATCAGGATAAACCAGTATTACGAAGTTGCTATCAGGATAAACCACACATAGTGGAACCATTACGGTATCACTAACGTACACTCTTGGAGAGAAAGTGTGTACTTCAAGCATTTAAAAAAAATAACGTTTTGTTTTAGAACTAGGAAAGTAATACAAAGGATAGGAAATTTGATCTATGTAATCTAGGGACCAAAATGCATACAGAAAAGGCGTGTGAACAAGATATGTAGGTTCGATAACAGCAAAATAGTTTATGTCATTGAATACACAATCTTAAGCAATATTAGTATATCAAAATATATATATATATATGTATATATATATATAAATACATATATAGTCATCCACATACAGTACTGTTTCGCTGTTTCACATATATATATATATATATATATATATATATATATATATATATATATATATATATATAAAACAGGCATACACTGACCCAAACTGTATTTTATTTATCAACCTACAAATAAATATTCCGTGAGGAAATAAAACACGTCGGAACCACCGAATTGTCAGTATTCATAGGATTGCGTTCAACCAAATGAACATCTTGATGAAAGAGAAGCGTGTGATCTAAAGCTAAGCGATGGGAAACGGTAATAAATAAGATGAGAGTCCGGAACGTTAGGGTTAGGTTTATTAAAAATAGGAGTGACAACCCTCTCCCAAAATCCCGGGTCTGATATGACTAGATTGTTGCCAGAAGTGGAATCAAACAATATTTCTTGCCAATGAATATATTTCTTTTGAACTGCAAAGTTTAGTATTCTCCCCACTATTGCTCTCACCTCTTTTACTTCTGTCTCTCAATCTCTCATTTTATCGAGTTTTGATATATTTTCTTTTCAATCAATAGACGATCTCTAACACCTTCTGCTGTCGACCCCCCCACATATATATATATATATATATATATATATATATATATATATATGGGGGGGGGTCGACAGCCGAAGGTGTTAGAGATCTAGATATATATATATATATATATATATATTATTCTCTTAAAACCAACACTAGTTCTACTATGAAAGGGATACATGAGAAACTTGTCATGCCTAGTGAGTAAATAAGAATGACAACTACACCACTCCTTCTACTACTACTACTACTACTACTACTACTACTACTACTACAAAAATAATAGTAGTGAAAATAAATACCTTAGAAATATTTCTAGAAAGATATGATAAAACAGTCTAGCTTGACCGAATCTCTGTAAGAAGAGGGGGAAAAGGACCGGTATGTATAGTAGACTGTAATGAGGGTGAAACATGAAAGAAATAGAAATATGCATTACCCAAAATAAGTAAACGTTAATTACCCATAGTCGAAGCATCACAGAGCCAACACCACAAAGAGCGGCGAAACTGAAATTACTAAACCGAATAAAGCAAATGGATGCATTTTATAAGAGTGACTAAAATAAAAAAGTAAAATAAACATATGAGAGTCAGACAAAACAACGCGATCTGAAGTAATTATATAAAAACAAAAACAGACTTACTCAAGCAAAATAGAACAGTATCAAATCACATAAGTGGATGCAGAAAGGCGTCGGAAAGGCGGCCAAATCTTAGCTTTTCACATGGCTGGAATGCCAACAAAAAATTTCTGTTACAGGTACAAACAGAACTACAAATAGAAAATGCAACTGAAGAAATCTCAAGGAACACGATAATATAAAGAGATACGCTCATATAATTATCGTGGCCGAACTTGACAGAAATAACTAAGAAGAAAGGCAGGTAAATTAATATGTAACAGGAGGAACGTAATGTAATACCAATAATAATAGCTGTTAGAAAGTCTACAGTAAATTATATGGTAGACAAAATCTCTAAGAAAAGTATATAATTGATATTAATCAACATGAGTTTTAAACACAAGGTTGATATTCAACGGTGTTTATCAGCGCTTCCTGGCAAAATTCAGCCCTTTCCTTGGGTGCTTATTTCTGAGGTTGCATTACAATAAAATACTAGAGACAGAAAAACTATGCACGAACCATTTCTTGTATTATTAGAATATGAGTGTTCAAAACTATCAAACGAAAATCGACGTAAGTGGAACCGGAACATGGCGTGCAGGTCCCCTGTTCGACAGAAAAAGAAACAAATTTCCCAAGCCGTCAAGTAAACCATCGAAAGATGATCGCTAAAACAAATTGAACTACGGCTTTCAATAAACTTGTACTGGCATGTTGTTTGAAGAGTGATTCCTCTAACATGCAATATAGACTGAAAAAAACCGTGGAGGACAAGCACGGGTGACAAAACCTAATGATTGGTTACCTGTTATTGAAATTTCATAACTAAACAGCGGAATTGAGAAAAAAACTTATATGATAGTGTGAATATCAACATACTTAATGGGATCGAGGGAATGTCCAAGATGGAATAAACAAGTAAATCTGTAAACTGAAATAATGTAATTTACAACAATCAGACTCTCTTCACAGGAGCAAACGTATGATTTTACATGGGTAACGAAAACATATTTTCAAGTGGGTAGACGAAAAACTAAAAGCTGGCAATTTAAAACATGTGTAGAACCTCCGCTTTGTCAATAGAAAACCACTTAAATGTGTTCCTGCTTAAATGAATGAAAGTCATTTGTATCGGTACCTAATTTAGAGCAGGGTGTTAAAATTATTACAGCTGCTGTCAATATTCATCAAAACTACACCGGAAAACCGGAAATAGAAGTAAAGAAAGATCCATAGGGAGGGAAATGATTAAATGCGCAAATAAAGAAGAATTAAGTAAAATACAACCAGCCGGAAATAGCAAACTCAAAAGGCAGAGTGTTTGTGAAAAGCTAATCAGTCAAATTGACTTACACTAAAACGGTGTCAAATGGATTATGTCAAAACTGAAATAGCGCATAACTGCAATAAATGCCAAAGTTAAACGTTACAGTTACAGGATTGCGCATTGGAACAGCTTGACACCACAAAGAATATAATTAGATTGTTTAGTAATGACTATGACAAGAGAATATTCTTTTCTTTGTTTTGACCTTCGAGTATACCATCCGACACAGACACAATTAATCAACCAAGAACCACATCATTCTATATAAAAGCTTATAAGATATAAACGGATATAAGCTGGTATACTTGACTAGAATGTTGATGATGTTTGAACGCAAAAACTCACAAAACGCTTACAATTTAAAAAATAGATGTATTTTCAAAATATTTAACTAGAATTTATTCAGAAGAGACTGTGGCTTATGTATATTTAGTGTTGAATGTGTGGCAAATACCGAGGAATGAAGTCTAACTAAATATATTTCTGAAAGTAATAAAACTCTTCAGCATTTAGTGCAAATAAAATAAATACTTGAGGTTAAAAAGAGCCAGAAGTTGCAAGAGAACACGAAAATTATTTGAAAATAAATAACATTATATTCTTTAAGAATGTAAAAATAAGAGATAATAGCAGCTGGAATTGGAAATGTAAAGAAGTCAAAGTAAATTCTATTGTAATTTGAATGCGTAGGATTATAATGAATAGCCACTATAAATGACTCAATAAGATTTACGAGCCACTTTCTTTTCTAATTTTGTAAAATTAGAAACAGCTAAATGTCCAGATACTGCATAAATGTTTAACGTCAACCCAATTGGCTTGATGTTCAAGGAAACAATCCAACTAAAACATTCAAAAATTTAAACTACTATAACATAATAATAATAATTATAATAATAATAATCATAATAATAATAATAATAATAATAATAATAATAATAATAATAAAAACAACAACAGCAACAATAATTAAACATTTTCACCGATATCAAAGATACGTAGGGTTTTCACGTAGATTTTCAACTGAATTTGCTTGAAGATATTACTTTATTTTGACTGCGCAGCAGTGAGCAGTGTCGGTGTTTTTGGGAGTGTAGAAAAAATTAAACATTTTCACAGATACCGAACTACGCGGCGTTTGCACGTGGATTGTTCGCTTGATTTGCTTGTGGAGTATATATTTGTTTCCACTCTACAGTAGTGGAAGGTGACGTTGTTTTTGGGGTATTTGGGTCATTTTAAAATTCTCACCGATACTAAAACGCGCAGCATTTTCACGTGGATTTTCAACTAAATTTAATTGAGGATTTTAATTTTGTTTAGACTGTACTTTAGACAGTGCCGTATTTTTGTGAGTAATGAAATATTTTTTAAATTTTCACCGATAAAACAAGGCGCGGTCTTCTTTCCATACGTGCACATCTTATTTATGTTTTATTCGTGTATTTATAATAATAATAATAATAATAATAATAATAATAATAATAATAATAATAATAATAATAATAATAATAGAAGAAATTGGATTGGAGATAATGAGGAAAGATGGTGGTAGTTATAAGTAGTATTAACAGTATTAATAACATCATAGTAATAAAAATAAATCAATAATAATAAAAATAGCGATATATTTCAAATTGGGTCTCGAATAAACAAAACACTAGTGGTTGTCTTATCTAAAATTCACTAAACTTCTCAGTAATTAAATGGAAAACAAGAACAGTAAAAATAACAGTGCTAATGGGACTGGAATTCATAATGAAGGGCCGACGCCTGGCAGGTGTATCTTGGCACAAAAGCGAGAAAAAAAAGCTATCAACCTGCAATGAAGTGGAATATTATAGATATGGGAAAGCCTATTTGGGGGTACAGAAAACGTAGAATGAGAGAGAGAAGAATGCTTGAATGAACAAAACACTGCGTGTGTGATTAGGCAAAAGCAATGCACAAGAATGCACGGTTATCAAAGCTGGACTTTGAGGCTAGAAAATGACAAGTAGATGCATAAGAAATGAGGATGATGACAAACGTGCAGATTAATGAGAAAAGAACAGAGAATGGAGTGGAAGATGTAGATACAGTCGCATGGAATGGAGAGGAAAATAATGGCGAGTAATATAGTAATAATAGTAATAATGAGGAAACTGATGGTGAGATGATTTCTTGTAATTATTGAAGGAAACAAGTTTAGCCTTGGCAGATGAATGTGACCATCATTTTTTTCTCCATTCCACTACAGGTTGGAGATCGTCCTCTAGTGTTTCTGCCATTTCTTTAGATATGTATTCATTTGTTTCCCTGTCGTGTCTGTTATAAAGCGTTGTGTCATCAGCATATATACCAATCTCAGAGACAATTTTTTCAGAGAGGTCATTTATGAATATTAACACTGCCGCAGTTATATCCTATTGTTTAGATGTATGACCGTCTAGGACAATCTGCATTTTTCTCTTATCTAAAAAGGATTTGATTATGTTAAGTATTCGTCCAGTGATACCGTATGATCTGATTTTCCTGAAAAGAACTTCATGCCATACTCTGTCAAAAGCCTTAGATATATCTAGAGCTACCGGTCTACCCTCCCCCGTTTTGTCCAGTGAATGGTATATACGTTCAGAGATTACAGTTAGGATGTCTGCTGTGGAAATGGGTTGCTTGAATCCATATTGTTGGTCGGTCAGCAGTTTAGCATCTGTAAGGTAATGGACTAAAGCTTGGTTTATTATGGACTCAAATATTTTGGCGAAAAGTGGTAGGAGGCTAATGAGGCGATAATTTGATGGGTCAGTTCTTTCGCCATAATTTTTGAAAACTGGTAACACCGAAGCAGTTTTCCAGTAGTCAGGAAAGCAAGATTAATTAAGGCATTTGTTGTAAAATTTGGAGAGAACTGAAACTACTTCGGCGGAGCATTTTTTAACAGCACATCCCGGAAGAGCTCAGGTCCACATGCTTTTGAAGTGTCAAAATTTTTTATGATAGCATGCACCTGAGAAGGGGTGATTTTCAGAAAGTCTAGTGTGGCGTCTGTCAGCAAAGGAAAGTCAGAAAGAGGCGGTTGGCAGGGCGCAGTGTGGAATTGGAGGCAAACCGCCTGGCAAGCATGTGAGCCTTCTCGGTTGCTAAACAAACAACCTCATGATTATTGGATATTGTGTATTGCCCATTATTTACTACACTGTTGTAGATTTTCCAGAAATCACCGGTTCCTAATTTCTGTGCTCCGATGTGTTTTTGGTTGTTTCAGTAAATTCTCCTTAGCTTTCGCTATTTCTTTCTTACAGTTACTTCTGACTTCTATATTCGTCTGTCTGTTTGAACTGGACGTATGTCGGTTAAATATGCGGTAGGCATGCTGCCTTTGCGCAATGGCAGCTACGCAAGTACAAGTAACCCATTGGGGAGTGTGCGACTTGCTATAAAATTTCCGCGTGGGAACATGTGCTTCAATTGCCGTTTTGAATCATTCATTTGCGCACTGTTCAGCAGGCAGAGAAAAGATAATTCCTATGGGACATCTCTGATTGGATCCCTAATGGCTTCCCAGTCAGCCTTTTTATAACATCTCGTTGTTTTGTGCAATCATTCTTCAGTTTTGTCTCTAGAGTTTAGGGCGATTTCAACCATTATCACTGCATAATCAGCGTTCCCAAGTGAGCTGCAGCCATTCGTTACACAATCATTTGGATGTGTGGTTAGAAACAGAACTAGAAATGATGCGTGTTGTTTGGGGAACGGGTTGGAAACGTATCCATCTGTGATAGGGAATGAGATATAGAGAAGCTATGTGTTGTGCTACTTGCTACGTCAGGATAAGTAGATAATCCAAGCCAGTTGCTGGGTTTGACATTGAAAACACCAAATACATGCACTTGTGCGCTAGCGTCGAGGGAAATTTCTGTATATATTCTGTCAGAGACTTTTTTTTATTAAGGTGCAGTCCTGGGTCGAGGGAGAGCTGTAAAGAAAATAAAAATAGCTAATGTTTTGTTACATTTTAAGGCTTGATCGTCCGATTCTAGCTTTGTTTCTCTAGTCGAGGGGATGGTGTTTCGAATATAGATTCAAGTCCGTGCATATGTCTGTCAGAATCCTTACGGTGGAGTGGGCGATATGCAGGCATGTTAAAGTAGTTAGAGATGATGGAGAAGTGTTGGTTAGTCTCACTTACTGCTATCCGAAGTGTTTGTTAGGAGAAATGCTTCAACATCATCTGGTTTAAGCGTAATTGTTTTTATTGTACTTTCATTTTTTAAAGAATTTCAGTTAAGGTTAAGGGTGCTGAACAACTGGTTATGCAGAATACCATGCAACACAAATAGATCATCAGCTGACTTTTCATCTACTAGGATTGTGGCCTAAGGAGAGCCCACCGGGGATGAGTGCAGGATCCCTTTTCATGCGCGAAATTGCACTACAAACAACCCGATACTATACAACTGTTGATTGAGTAGCCGCTCTAAGCGCTATCAAAGAGTTAGGGCCCCTTTACTACCAGTCGGAAACAGCATCCAGGAACTGTCAAACACTCCCAAGTGTCCAGTTTAAAGGGATGGGATGTGTCGGGAACGGGGAAAACGGCGTTCATTGCCCTAGTCAGGAAACAAGATCGGCCACTGGGTGTTTCTGTCGAATCCCTGTTATAGTACCTCTGCACATGGCTAATAGGCAAAGAAAGAGTATGGAAGCTGGGCGATAGATAGTGCCTATCTACTCCTTAAGCAGTTTAGGTTTGCAGATTGGTTATTTTTTGAGTCACCAGATCTAGGGAAGTTGTCATCCAAGATGATGCCGCCCTCCCCCTAGGTTAAGCTTCAGAGATTTTCTTCTCCTAGACGGATGACCTAGGAAGATCTACAGGTTCATCAGCACCAAGAGGGTTTGCCGCGCGCCTGGGTCCTAATCCAGGTAGTTCTGCGATCCCGCGTGGATAGTTAATGTTACTGGATTACTTTGTAAAGGTTATATATCTACTGAGAAATTACACTCCTGAAAGTGATTAAAGGACACTGCTATTTCATTGTTACTGGAAGAGGGTGTGTGTAAAAGTCCATGCAATGAAAGCAACTATATTTGCAGTAGGTTTTATGAAAGGAGTTTATATATGGTTTAATATTTTTCCTTTAAATTTATATTTTTATTTATTTATATGTTAGCTTAGAAATAGCATAAACGTTACAGTATGGCATTAACTAACGATTAGGTGCCCAAACTCTGAATATTTAAGATGACAGGATAGTTAAGATGTATAAACAAGTGACGTCATTTTTTATATGAAGTACAGTACAGTACAGGTGTAACTGGAAGTAAATTATAAGCTATGGCGTATTCAGTATGTATAATTAAGTAAATTAATATATGGCCAGATGTTCAGTAGATGCGAATATATGGAAGTTGTAGGTATTCAGGATGTTTCCAATTCTAATAAAGGAAGATAACTCCAGTTTAATCACAGCAATATCTGTCTCTTTCTTAGATAGTTTTGCAATGATTAATATAAAAACTGAACCGATACTCTGCTATGCAAAATACAACTTCCTGATTCTTAAACGGAAGCTGGAGTTATCTTCCTTTATTAGAAGTGGAAACATACTGAATACTTACAACTTCCATATATTCGCATCTAGAGCGCTTAAAATCTAAGTACAGACAATGGGTAGTAACTATCTACCTGGATAAGAATAAACTAATGCATGCCTTAAAGGCAGAAATGTATAGATGTTTAGTGATGATGACTTTCTAATCAGTCAGCATGCGAAGGTGAGTGGTTGAAAGCTAAAGACCCCACTCCAAAGTCGTGTGTAATGTATGTGTTAGTGGCAGCTTGGGGAGTCGAGGAAATTGTTAGTTTCCAGGAGATGGATTAAAATTAAAGAATACAGTAGAGTTACACATTAGAATTTAGAGTGTCAAGTAAAGTTTAGTTAATATATATATATATATATATACATATATTTATATATATTATATATATATTATTTTTTTTTTTAATTTAACAAGCAAATTATGCAAAGTCTGTCGTCCTGGGGGTAAAGTATATATTCGATATACGAAGCAAGCCAGCAGGGGTTTTTGTACCGTTATGAGAGAAACAATTGGTACATGGCGAGTCGGAATTCGTAGTTAAAGACATTCATTTCGGTCAAGCAAAAAAGCATTTGTATCTATGCAGAAATAGACTTAGTGAAGTATCTAAAATCACTTTATATTTCAGTTACAAATATAACTGAAAGTAATATATAAACTATATTAAGTGGTTTGATATAGATATCCAGGAAGCAACACTTTTAATACTAACGAGCATATAGTAATTGTAGATATTAAGTTAAATTATACTTAAATAAAGTTTTTCTATCTTCTAATGCAAAATAAATAAATCCCGTTCGTGATAAATTCAGAAATTTACTTTGCCTAAGCATATTATCGCTAGTTTACTTTGAATATGTAAAAAGTGAACAGCGTTTTGCCCGTTTGAAGCGGTGAGTGGCGAATTTCAACTTAAGGCAAGAGAAAGTTCGCAAAACAAGAAAAAATAAAGACACAATAAATATATATGAATAAATAAAAAAAAAACAAGAAAAAAATAAACGAGTAAGCATGTTAGCATTTGTAAGGAGTAACATGAATTTCAGAAAAACGAAGCTTGCGTTGGACCGACTATTTCCCGCGATGAGTTTGTAAAAGAATACTCTAATTTAACTTTTAAATCTGACACCCAAGATCGCCATGGGCTGGAATATATTCCTACATTAAAGATGTTTTTCCATGTGGTAGAGACATCTCTAGAGAAGATCTTAACTTACCCTATATGTGCTTCCGGGTTGCACTTGCTCACACTATTCCGTTTATATTTGCTCTCTATCGCCCCCATAACAGCGGGTTTACTATCTTTAAGAGCATATCTGAGAAAATTTACCACACCCTGTCTGCCAATCTTTCAGCTAACGTTTCGTCTGTGGAGACACTAATGTTCACAATATGGAATGGATTACCCACTCAAACAAGTAGGTCCTCTTACGATTTCGCCATTATTTATGATCTCACTCAGATTGTTCGCGAACTCACCCGTGTGCCCGACACTGACGTCTCCTAGACCTTTTTCTCACAACTTGCCGTGAGCTATGTTCATCTTCCTTCTGTCTTCACTGGGCTCTTCCGACCACACTGTTGTATCAGTTAAACTATAAACGAAATGTAATAGTTCCTCAGACGTACCTCTCCATCATACAGTATACCGATACTCTATGACTGACTTGGATAGCTTCTATACAATTATATCAGATCTATCTCTGCGTTCCATGTTTAAAAATGGTGCGCCTTCTATAGTATCAAATCCGACTGAATGGATAATAGTAGACATATATCGTTTCATACATTCGAACAAAATCCAGCAAAAACCTAACAACCAGTTGTGGTTCTCTCTAGAATGTGCTGTTGCAACTGCGCACAGAAATCACTTTTCCTATTGCTTCCAACGTAATAGATGTACTGAGACTAACTGCCAGCAACCACTGTAAAAGAGTAATAAAGAACGCGAGAAAGTTGTACGCTCAGTCTATCAAGTCCAAAGTAGCTGAACAACGGCTTGGTTCCTACCAGTTTTGGCAAATATCGATCAGGGTCCTTAACAGAAGAGTTTTCTCTATCCCAACTATCATCAATGGACCTGGCGTTATCTCGTCAGCGTTAGACAAAAGCCTAACTCTTTGCCAATAACTTTGCGGCTAATACTACCCTATGCGATCAAGGCTACCAACCCACAGTATTTCCTTCTGTATCAGAAAACACACTATATAACAGACAAATATCTGTGCGTGATGTTGCCAGACTAATCAAAAACTTATTCCAGTAAGGAACATGCCCTGATGGCATTCCTTTTATATTGCTCAAAAAGTTAATACCAGAACTAGCTCATATACTTACAACGCTATTTAAGCGTTGTCCTAAGAGAATTATTTCCTCATCATTATACCCTGTATTTAATTATTCAGGTAGTCGGTCATCTCCCATTCAATATACACCAATAAGTCATGTTCGTCATGAGTAAGGTGCTGGAATCGGTGTTAAATAGAACAGTAATAACCGCCTCAGCAAAAATAACCTTCTTATTGACATGCAATATGGTTTTCGTTCTTTTCGTTCTGCTAAATCAACAACACATGTACTTACGATTAATATGATTAGCGAATATCTCGATGGAGGCTTCCTTTCAAGGGCAATTGCTCTTGAGGTATCAAAGGCCTTTGATAGGGTATCGCATAAAAGCCTACTTCACAAGATCTCCAGCTACGGTATAGCTGAAAATGTCCTCTCAATTATTAAATAATTTCTCTCTGATAGGTTAATAAGAGTAGTGGTTAATAGGGAGAAATGAAAAGCTTACAGTATATATGCTGGGATCCCTAAAAAGTCCATCCTGTGTCCGACGTTCTTTTTGATCTACATAAATATTCTTTTAAATAACAATCTTAGATCATTCGTAGAAATTTTTGTTGGCGACACTACCATCTGTGGCAACACATCAAAGTTTTCTCTGATCATGAGCCAGTGGCAGAATAAGGAAAGAGGTGGATGGTTTTTTAATGCATTAATAATCAAGCTCTCGTCTTTGGGAGGCTCCATGTTTTGACAAGCTTCTGGGCTTGATCCTTACTCCTCAGTTAAAATGGAACACCTACATAAAATCCGTGGAAAAATAGTGGTATCATACTATGTATCCAGTAGATATATCACTGCTGATGCAATTCTCTGCCTATATAGGAGCAAGGTACGTCCAAGGATGTAGTACTGTTGCCACATCTGGGCAGGAACGGCTAGAAAGAGCTTATCCTTCCTTGGCAGAGTTCAAAATAGACGCCGTAGCCTTGTAGGGGCAGCCTTTTACCCTTCCCTGTAATCTCTTTCTCACAGCAGAGATGCTGCGAGCCAGTCTCTGCTTCATCGATATTTTTATGACAAGTGATTGTCTGAGCTTCAATCTATGGTTCTCGCCTTCGTCAAACTTTCTCGAGATGCACTTGTCTCACTGAAAACACTATCAATAATTTCCCCCCACTCTTTTTCTGTGTCTAAACCCAAACTTGGATTCCATGAACAAAGCTTCTTCCTTTAAACTGCACACCTGTGGAACTCTCTTTCATTTGCCTGCTTTTCAGCTGACTAAAATTTGATCGTCTTCAAGCCCAACGTAAGCAAGTCCTTGATTGAGCGTTCTCTTAAAAGAAATCGAATTTCCTAAATTTCCACTACTAACGATTATACAATATTGACTAATGTACACCCTTTAACTCTTATCCTCGAGTAGCCTGTGGCCATAATAAGTGGTTACTGCTATGTAAAAACCATAAGCAGTGCTACAAGTATCATTGTGACACAAATAAACTGGTACCAATCATGATTTGCACAAATACTAAAGGACTTTTTTATTGAACGACTTGTTTCACAACGAATAGTAAAACTGTGTTTATTTTAGAAAACTGTGAACCTCTTACCTCAATATAACGAAACAATAAAAAATATCTATGTTTGTACAATGGACTCATTTCTTACTATCATTTGATTTTTCATGGAATTGACATTTCTTAAAAACAGGAAAACGTGACAGATTATATAAGGTGACCAAAAACTGCCCCTCTTTGTTTTTGGCGTTAAACCTACGGTACGGACGGTTTTATGATCTTCAGTGACACACTTACGCACACATACGTACACACATATATTTATGGGTTAGTGTGTCTATTTACGTATGCGTTTTTACAGGTCGTAGTTAGTTATGTAATAGATGGGCAAACAGCAATGTGAGTTGCATGGTTATTGTAATAAAGAGAATCTACATTTAAGTTAAAGCCGACGGATCCATTAATGATGTGTGTTGTATAGGAAATTATTTTTAGGTTGTATTTGCTGCAATGTTTTTCTTTAGCACTAACCAGATAAGTTATTTGATTGAATACTTCGTAGTACAATATTAAACAAGACAAACGGGAAGAAAGAAATGGAATAATTAATAAAATAGAGTGATTGGAAGATGGTAAACGAGACGTTAAATTATAGTAAAAGAAAGACAAAACAGAAAAAGAGAGAACTGCGAGTTAACAGAATAAAAAGTAAAGAGAGAGAGAGAGAGAGAGATTGACATGAGAGGAAAAGACAAAATATAAAACATAGATGAAGAACGTTTACGAATTTTCAAAATGAGGATTGGTTAATCGTATGATTGGATTCGTCGGAATATTATTCTCATCTTGAGTATACTTTTCACACCGTTCTCGAAATCGGAAATGTTTCTGTCGAACTCGGGAATTTGGACGGAAGTTCGAACGAAACCCCTTTTATTTACTTCACGAGGGTATTAAGCTCTACTTCCGTCAGCCATGACTGGATAAAGGTCCAAAACTAAACGTCAGGGCTGCCAGAATAAGAGCATGCTCCCCCCGTAAAGTAAGTAAACGGTATCGTTCGAAATTACGCTCAAATCCCGACAATGTTCACGAAGAAGGTAGGAGTTTAATTCGACTGAAACATTGTTTAAATGACACTCAAGATGATTCAGAAGTCTAAGGAATCCAAATCATAGAAATAAAAAAAATGCACGCATAAAATAAAGAAGTAAAAAGGAAATACTAATTAAAGATGAACGATAATCGAAAATAATGTAATATAATAATGTTTGATAAAGAAAAAAACATACAGAAAACTGAACTATTACGAATGGAAGAATATAAAGATAAATGAATGACAAAAAGTAATAAAATCTGTATAAGTAAAAAGGTGAAAGCAATCAAAACAAAATCCGGACGCAATTGGATAGCAAATTACTTGGATAAATTTATATAAAATGAACGAAAAAACAAACAAACAGCAGAAACGATTAGAATGCAACAGATTAATAACATTTACTGTTCTTTTAGGCTTTCTATCATATTTTAACTTATTTCTATTCTATCTGTTCTTTTACCTGACATATCGGATTTGTCTGTGGCTTTACAAATTGCTAAAGAATATAAAAATCGAATCAAAGAAAAAAAGCAAATATAAAACAGAAGAGGTAAAATAACAAAAAAACTAAAATATAATATATTAACAAAAATAGCAAAAGAGAATATTAAACAAGTAAATGCGTTTAAGGGAAATAAAATACAGGCAACAAAAAGTTGGAAATTACTAGAGATACAATACAAAAATATGAATCAAAATGAAACTTAAAAAATAAGAGACTATAATGCTACTATGGAAACAATGTTAAATAGTCAGAAGTAAGACATGTAGATGTGTTAGTCAAACTATAATTCTTCAATTTCTGAATTATAAAGAAATTTCATCACTTCGTACAGAAAATAAATTAGAACTCATCGTAATGAAAAATAAAGACCGTTTAAGATATTAGAAAGGTTTTATTCAACATAAAATTCAGCAGGTACAACAACAGTGTCGGTAACGAACGACTAAGCTGGGAAAAGGCGCCAATTTCGTTCTATTTGTAAACATCTGGTGCGCATGCGCACTAGCGCTCTAAACTCACAACACTCTACACCACATTTTATTTATATTTCGGCTTGCAGGTGATCTTCCTTCCCCTTTTTGTTGCTTCTGGAAGAAATTTGAAAACGCCCTTCTTCGAGTCAGACTGTTGCTGCTGCTCTTCTATTTCTAAACACTTTGTCTTGTCGACTGAAGAGAAAGATTCTCCATTTGGTGAGGTATTATTATTTGGGGTCTCCTCTTGATTAATCAACTCTGGTTCGCGGATGTTTGATGGAGTAGTAGAATCTGTTGATGTACCATGATCAGGGGAGACAGGAGATTCCAAGTTTGTAGAGGAGGGGTCAGTGACAGGAGTGGGGGCTAGGTCTTCTGTTGAGACTGTTGACTGACGGCCGTCAGGGAACGGATTCTGGCAAAATTGGGAGTTGCAGATATTATATCTACTGGTTCCACTAGGGGATCTGACTTGTGTTGGCGGACAAACTTCCTAAGGAGGGCCGGTCCTCCTTGCACCCACTCGGGTAAGGTATATCCGGTGCCCGACCTTCTAGAAAAGTTAAACATTCTCTCGTGTTGGGTTGAGTTAGTTGCTGTATAAAGTAGCGATCGAATAGAGTGCAAAGCTATGTCGAGTACTTCATGCCAGTGACGTTCGTCCAATTGCCTGGTTTTGAGTGCAAGTTTGATCGTTTTCCAAATTGTGCCATTTACTCTCTCGCATTGTCCATTGCCGATTGGGTGGTATGGAGTTGAGTGTGTAATTGCCAGAGAAAATCTTTTAGTTCACATGAAATAAACTGACTTCCTCGATCACTATGGATGGAATCTGGGCAGCCAAAAAAGGTAAATAAATTCTGGAGACAATTTATAACAGTTTTTGTTGATATGTCCTGACATGGATAGAAAAAGGATAGCGTGAATATTCATCTACAATCACGAGTAGGTATTTGAGATTATTCGTAGATGGTTTCGGTCCCATGGAATCTATTGAAAGACGTTCAAAGGGAGATCGAGAATGGATTAATCGACCAGATGGAGGTTTGAAGAACCTTGGTTTTCGTTCAGCACATATTTGACATTCACCGCAGGTGCGCTTAGCATCTTCCATGGAGAATGGTAGATTCTTCTGCCTCACAAAGTGATAGAGTCTCGCTACTCCAGTATGACAAAGTGCTGCGTGCAGGTCCTTTAGTGATAATGAGCGCGAAGCAGAGCATGATTGAGAAAGGGCATCTGCAGAGTTATTAAGAGAACCTGGTCTATATACTATCTCATAAGAATAGTTTGAAAGTTCAAGTCTCCACCGAGGCAGCTTATAGTTTTTAATACGATTTGGTGTCTGCATGTTGAACATAAATGATGCAGCCTGTTGGTCAGTAATAATGGTAAAGTGTCGACCGAGTAAGAGGTCACGCCATTTACGCACATTCTACAATGGCTGCCGATTCACGTTCCACTGCTGAATGTCGACGCTCTGACTGCGTTAGGGTTCTGGAAAAATATGCTACTGGACGTCCATTCTGGGAAAAGCAGGCTGCTAATGCTGTCGCAGATGCATCAGTTTCTATCGTAAAAGGAACTTCATCCTCAATGGCTGCAACCGAAGCCTTGCAAATTTCATCTTTCATGGCTTGAAATTGATTTTTGAGTTTCTCAGTGATAGGAAAGGACGAAATGTTTAATAAAGGTGAAATCCGATCTGAGAAATTCTCTATCCATGGTGAATAGTATGAGAAGAGACCTAGAGCCCGCCTGAGTGACTTACTGCAGTTCGGAATCGGTAATTCTTTTAGTGGTGTAAGTCTGTCTGGATCAGGACTGATTGTTCCATTTTCCAATAAGTGTCCTAGAAACTTTAGTTTGGTTATACCATATTCACATTTTACAGGGTTTAATTGCAAGGTAAGACGGTTGATAACCTTTCTAAAAGCTTCCATATTTTGGTTTACTTCTTTATTAGTTTTTTCTCCGATGACAATGTCATCAATGTAGGCAAATGTACCTTGGAGAGTTCATGTTCTTGAATCAGATTATGCATAATACGTTGAAACACAGCTACTGATTTCGTTAGCCCAAAAGGTAACCTAGAAAACTCGTATAGTCCTCCGTCAGCTTCAAATGCTGTGTAAATTCTCTCGTATCTACGTATAGGGCATTGATAATATGCAGACTTCAGGTCCAACTTATTGAAAAATTTGTACTGTGATAGTTGGCGTATGATATCCGAAATTTTGGGAAGCGGAAAAGCATCCAAAAGTGTAAACCGATTTATAGTTGCAGAATAGTCAACGACCATGCGACGCTTATGTCTTTCATTTCTAGTTACTAGTACTTGGGCTCTCCATGGGGAATTCGATTTGATTATGATACCTTCTTTTGATAATTTTTGTATCTCATTCCGGATAAATTCGCAGTCCGATGCTGAGTAGTTTCTGCTTTTTGTTGCGATGGGTTTACAATTCTTTGCTAAATTAGCAAAAAGAGACGGAGGCTCGATTTTCATCTGAGTGACGTTACAAATCTGTAAAGATGGTATCTTTCCGTTATAACGGAATTCCACCCGGTTATGCAATTGCATGAACTCTTGTCCTAGTATAATTGTAGCACACAAGTTGGGAAGGATAGATAGACGCATATTAGTGTAAATTTGTCCATTAACAGCGATGGACGCAACACAGTGTCCTAAGGTTTTGCTCGTGAGATTCGAGGAAGCCATGCTTACCGTATCATTAGAAGGTAATATACTAAGGCCGACTGATCTCACGATGTTCATTCGTATAAAGTTATGAGTGCTTCCACTGTCTACCATAGCTTTCAAACAGATACTATTAATTGTTGCATTTACTACAGAATATTGTGTGCATGGAGTGCATTGGGATGACGCAGTGAGGGCAATATATGCAGAACTAGTCCTGGTATTATAAGTTGTTTGTTTTATTTTAGATCGGCAGACTTTAGAGAAGTGGCCCCTCTTTACACATTTTAGGCAGTCAGCATTCCGAGCTGGGCAAATATTTCGAGAATGATTTTCTCGTCCACAGAATTGGCATCTGGCGAAGTGAGTCGCCTGAATATTTCTGGAAACAGCAGCACATTCATTAGTTAGTTCCAAACTAGAGTTATTTTCAGATTCATCTGCATGAATAGATGCCTTTGCTACAATTGATGTGTCATAAGCTGCTGCATTATGTTGGGCCATTTCTAGACTTCGTGCAGTTGCTACGGCATGATCTAGGTTAATTTCAAAACTTTCAAGTAATCTCTGCCTAATAGTTGAGGAAGTGAAACCTGTGATAAATGCGTCACGTATCGCTAGCTCCGCATGTTGAGAGGCAGTAACATCTTCAAATTTACAATCCTTAGAAAGATTCTTTAATTTTAGGAGAAACTGATCAATAGATTCACCTTGATTTTGTTTCCTAGTGGCGAGAAAGTTACGAGCAAACACAGAATTTACCGGTATACATAGGTTGCTTGAAGGATGCTAATAGCCCTCTCGAATGTTGAACAGTGAGATATAAGAGAATAGACCTTCGGTGAGATGAAATTAATCAGAATACTTAACTTATTCGGAGGATTTTGAGGATGAGCGACTGTGAGAGAGTCGATGCAGTTGATGAGGGTACGATACCAATGATTCCATTCGTCAGCGGTTGTATCTGAGGATCCTTCGAATTTACCAGGTCTCAGTATAGCATCCATTGTTGCTGTTAATTTTTAATTTTATGTTGAATAAATTGTAATGAAAAATAAAGACCTTTTAAGATATTAGAAAAGTTTTATTCAACATAAAATTCAGCAGGTACAACAACATGGTCGGTAACGAACGACTAAGCTGGGAAAAGGCGCCAATTTCGTTCTATTTGTAAACATCTGGTGCGCATGCTCACTAGTGCTCTAAACTCACAACAGTCATTGAAATTCTGCTTAAACGCAGTTAATTTTTCGAAAAAAAATTAACAGCTGTATTCAAAACAAAATGCATTAATACTATACTTTCTTGAAAACGTCAATATTTTCTGAAAAAAAAACTATTATATTTTATTATATTGTGAATAGAGACCCATATAAAATGATTACGGATGTTTACAGATTTAGCGATATTATTGTGAGATGGCAGAAATGCAGACTATATATAGATTCAGACAAACACAACCATCATAATAACACACACAAAGATAGAAAACAAATAAATATACAAAATAATAAAATATAAAAGTTTATGGTTAATAATATAGCGGCTCACACACATAAAGATAACTAACAAAATCTGGTATGAAATTGCTAATTTAATTTTTTCTTCTCTTCTTATATATTTTGTCTCAAATGACGAAGAATTACATAAAACAAATACACTAGCAAAGATAGTAAGAAGTTATATATTATTATTCATATTTACCGATAGAATAATGCTTAAATAACTTGGAGTATTTCTTTAAAATTGCATCTGACGAGATTGAATCATGCAACAAACAAAAGGAGCATTCCTGCGAGGACGATTCATCATCAAAATGAAGGTGGTTTAAGCTGAGATAAAACAGCAGAAAATCTTTCAATAACCCTTTCTATGATAATAGAATCCACACGAAAGAACAAAGAGTGCAAATAACCTTACCCAGGTCGCTCCATGCCGTTTGAAAGAACATTGCGTCTTTGAAAACAAATGTTGAAGAAGATCCTCGGTGCAAAGCCTCTGACCTTGGAAGCCAAGTTGGTGTCGATAGCAGAATAGCTGTCAGGTATCTTCACAAACGGTGCTACTATGGTAAAGCTGCGTGAAGGAAGCCTTTCCTTCTTCCTATCAATATCAAGCGCAGAAAAATTGGGCTTGTCAGATGTTTGACGTATCTATGTCCTTTTATATCTCTGATAAGTCACAATTTGCGCTTAAACAATCTGCCACCAACGCTAGAATATAGGGGGTTATTATAGTATGGGGTGCAATTTGTGTGTGATGGTCGTTCAGACCTGGTGAAGTCTGAAGGAAACATCAATTCTGCTAAATATGTTTCAATATTACATAAAGTACTCCTACCAATATTTTCAAGTGGTAAAATGAACCAAGTTAAGTCCCTTTCAATGCGAGACGTAGCTCCTTGCCTCTTTGCTAGGGCGACACAACATTGGTTGATCCAAAATGGGATTAATAAACTGTCAGGACCAAGTCAGTCCCCGTAAATGAACCGAATGAAAAACATTTTGGCATATTAGACCAAAACATTTTCGCATATTAGACCAAAAGATTTTCGCATATTAAACAAAAACCTTCGCAAACACGAAAAGAAAACCATGTTCTAAGCCTGAACTTTTAGCTTATTGCGTCAGACATGGCAGAAATTCCTCAAATGATATTCAACTGATCATTGCTATGTCTAGAAGTGTCTTAGCATAAAAATTAGCAAAGAGAATGTCAACTAAATATTATTTATTTAATTTGTTACCATTTATTTTTGATTTTGTTCTATAAATTATAGTTTTAATTGAATAGGCTGTTGCTATGAGTGTCTATTTTTTTCTGCCAGTTCCGTGTATATATAATAAGCTCTAGACCGTGATTTTGTGGTATATATATTTCAAAATTCAATTGACTAATGGTTCTCTATTATATTTACAATTAACATAAAAATATGTTCGCTAATAAATCCAATCCGAAACATTTGCTCTTACTAAAGATATTAAATAATTTTGGTCTAAGCACTTTTGGTCTATTTATGCCGACGCAATATACATGCATATATAAATATATTTTTATCGTCGGTGATAGCTATAGATGTGTGGTTGTTTAGAGGGAGTTACATACCTGAGAATTTGACGGGTGGATTCATTCCAGACCCAAATCGAAAACTACCAACAGCATACTTTATATTTAAGTTTATATTATATAAACATGCTGACCACCTGAAGCGCCAATATTTCATGCTCTTACTAATTCTAGAGTGATTTTTCCAGTCATTGTCGTTTCACCGGTTTGACCTGATAAAATCAGTGTAAGCATAGTTTCTGATAATGACATTTAAAACATCATATTTTAACCTATTCTTCTTCTGACAATTGTATCAGGTTTGTTGCCTTGTCACAGCAAGTGCTTGTGCCAGTTTCATCATAGCATTTTTGTACATTTGATAATTATATTGGTTTTCTTTTTATTTAATCACGGTCGCAGTTTTATTAACATTATTTGTCAGGACATACATAAATTAAACAAAACTCTTTGTTCATAATTTTGATTTACATAAACTTTGTTCATAATTTTGATTTACATAAACTTTGTTCATAATTTTGATAATCTTTATATTATTCTTACTTCTTGCAGTATCGTCAGGTAAACATTTTAGTCAAACTCATTTCTTAGTACACACGCCCTACAGTTAGCTGGCAGTATATAAATTAAACAAAAGATTCATAGCAAAAAGATAATAAAACATGCAAGTTGAGAAAATATGCTAATGAATATTGATATATTAGAAATGCGAATGAACACATAAAATAATTAAAATTCAGAAAAACAAACAATATAAAAGATTGAACATAAACTTTATAGGAAAGTCATAAGTCTTTGAAGGAATACATTTTGCCTAGTATGTCTAAATGAAAATAGACCACTATATTCAATTTTTAATCCCATATATATATATATATATATATATATATATATATATATATTATTTTATATTTACTTATAATTATGCTTCCAAAGGCAAAACACGTGTCAGTAATTGTTTATATATATATATATATATATATATATATATATATATATATATTAAATAATGTGATTGATAATTTAAAATTTTAAAATCAAATTATAATTAAATTAAAAATCCGTTTCATAAGAAGGAACAACAACAAAATCAATTATCTGTACGATCGTTTCGGAAAACAATGCTTTTTATTGTGGTAGACATCAAGTTACGTACAATAATTACATATAGTTTTTAAATAAGCAAGGTCTAGTCGTCAGCAAATTTTGAAGGGTTTTTATTAAATTTAAAAGACACCATAAATAAACCTAGCATTAAAAGTAAGGCAGATGAATCGGAAAAAAATGGAAATAAAATGTCTGGATTTAAAATTTATAAGAAAATTAATATGGGTTAGAGATATAAAAAGTACGCTAACGAAAATAATTTATTGCACGGGCGTCCCCCCCCCTTTTAAAATTCATCATTCAATAAGGTAAAAAGCTATAGCAAACATCTAAATGAGTATTTTAACCATAGTTCCTGATTTCAAAAAGCGAAAAACTAAAAGGTAAATATCTCTATATATTTTTAAAGCAAACTTATAATTTAAACAACTAGACACAGTAGAGCTAGTTAGGAAGTTATAAAATATATATGGCGATTAAGCTACACTGAATATTCCTCGTTTCATCTACTCTAGGACTCTTCATGCTTATGCGCAAATTTTGGGGTTGTTTGTCGTTTATTATATACGCATCTTCTATTGAGGTTTTAGTTAGCCAATCAGATTCTAGTATCCACCGGGCCCTTCCTATCAGCCACTGAGCATGCACTTATCGGACAAAGGCCTATTTGACCTCTGGTTGACCTGTTCTTTTGTGTGTGCTCTATTCAGCTTGGATATCTAATTTCTTGATCTGTTTAAAATCTAGATTAGTGGTTTTTTATGTTAGTTTATATATATATATATATATGTACATACATATATGCACATATATATACATATATATTATATATATATATACATACATATATGTGTGATCGTTTATGTATATTCATGTTAATTTAATTTATTTATTTGTTTATTTTCTATTGTTTTTGTTAGTTTTAAAACTATTTTTTATCGCTATCCTATAGTAAATTTTATCTTGTGAACACAGTTGTTTGCTATTTTTCTTCTACAGTTTAATAGATGTTGGGGTTCTTTAAAGTACAGGATAGCAAATTTTTCATGAAGGCATAATCTACATGGGTCGTATAGGTGCCTACACGTGATCGCTTTTCTTATTATTTCAATTCGACTACCGGCGAATGTCCGCTTTCCTTGAGTTCCCACTATTTATTTGCTAGTGTTGTTTTCATACGGTGTTTTTTATTGTTGAATGTACTTTTGTGGTTATAATATCGAGTTTTGAAATGTAAGGAAGTCATACCTACGTAATATTTCTTGTTATTCGGGTTTTCATTCGCAAATATTGTGGCCTGACAAACTACGCTTTTGGTTAGACATTTATTTTTAAGTGGGCAAAGTGTGCGGCGTCTATAGTTGCATTTATCTTGTTCGTTATTAGTATTTTTATTTATAGTATGCTTGTTCTTGTTCGGGGTTGCTTTATTATTATTATTATTATTATTATTATTATTATTATTATCTATATATTAATATGCTTGTCCGTACGGTGTCACGTCATCATCATCGCAAACATTAATTAATGAAACGCGTCATCATCATCGCAAACATTAATTAATGTGAATTATCTCCCTTTATTTTTCAATCTTTATTAGTTAAAGATCATTAAACCCTTTTCTTCCCAAAATTTCCTGAACAATATATATATATATATATATATATGAACTGTCTATTTATGGTTCCGGATTATTTTAAAGACAATTATGCATAGAAGGTATCGTTCCACATTTTAAATTGTATAGTATTTTACTTAATTTTTTAACGATGTATTCTGTAGTACGGAACCCTTATTCTTTTTTATTCAGTAATTAATATATTTTTTTACATTTAACGCTACGAGTTCGTTTTTTTTACTGTGCCACTTTATCTTTTTATTTTTTATTTTTATTGTCTTTTGAGTGAGCCTTACATAACAAAACATATGTTTAGAAATAAATGTTACAAAAGTCAAAAATGATTTTATTAAATAAATCACCAAAGTCACCATTCGCAAATACACTGAGTAACACAGAGTCAAAACATATTTTACGTCTTGTTCTGTTTTGCTTCTGTTTTACGGCATATCAATCCTTTTTCGTGTTATTTAATGCCGAATCGAGTAATTTTGTAACATTTATACAGCTTCACGTTGTTTACATAGTTATTACTTATGTTTTATTCGTTTTATTTTGCTTCTTTTACAGGCAGTCATCATGTTCTAATGCCCACCGACAGGGCATATATATTTAAATACTATAAAAATGGACACAACAATTTTTTTAATATGAAATAAAACACTTTGTTTCATTACTTACGATTTAATTTATTTAAATAAATATTTATTTGCTATTTAAAGATTTTCAGTATATTTTATTTAACTAAAGAATTTTTCCATTATTTTTATTACATTGTTAGGTGAAGTTTCAGAATAGTTACCCCCTCCCCATATTAAGAATGACTTTCAGCATGATTCTTAAAATAGCGGTATCAAATATTTTTTCCTTATTTTAAAACAAATTATTAAAAAAAAGATACAAAACCATTACATTTTTTTTCATTAAATCGCTATTTAGGTGAAGGTTCAAAATAGTTAACCCTTCTCCCCATAACCGTTTTTATGCAGTAAAATACTTTGTTTCAATGATTATGGTTTAAATAAATATTTATTCCTTATTAAAAGATTTACAGTATATTTTATTCAATTGAAATCTATATCAATAATTCGACTTAAAAAATATTTGTGAATTTCCAAATCTTCATTGAATAAAATTCAAAATAAATAGAAAAGTCTATGCATATGTAAAAGTTGACAGTTGCATATGTAAAAGTGACGGCAGCTCTTGGTTGACTTTGATAGCTTTTAATGAAGTTAAAACTTCATTAAAAGCTATTAAAGTCAACCAAGAGCTGCTCAATATTCTGGCTTAATGGATCATTTAGCAAGGAATGAAGATGGTTATTCTGGTGTACCAGTTATTCTACCATCTACATTTACAGGAAGTCCTAGGAATCTATAACAGCTTTATCAAGATGAAATGGCAGTTTTCTGTGACCTATTCATTACTCACACGTGTAATCCAAAATGTCCTGAAATATTAAACAACTTGGGGTCATCAGAACTTTCACAAAATCAATGTCAACAATGTCACAGTTTTTTTTAAATTCACAGACTAGTCAGAACCTAGAACTAGAAGAACCTGCTGACTGACCACTATTCTCACCCCAAGCAGCTGATCGACGTCCCTGTCACCGCCTCAATCATCGCCAGTACTTCCTGACAATATCAACAGCATCAGGTACGATCGCATTGACCTTCAATAAAAGTTTAAACTAAAGTTCTTGGTTCTACTTGCTTCCATACGTTCATTTTTGTAATATAACAATAAGGGATTTCTTACTGGTGTGTTTTAAAAGATTTTAACTACCGTGGAATTTCCACGGGTCCTGCTAGTTATTACTATTAATTTTATTATTATTATTATTATTATTATTATTATTATTATTATTATTATTATTATTATTATTATTATTTCTGTTAATATTAGTTTTATTTTTGTTATGGTGTCTACTTTTTTATTGTTTGTTTTGTTGTTGTTTACATTGTTTTTGTTTAATATTGTGTTATTATGTGCAGTAATTATCATCTCTAAATTTTCGTAACAACTGTATGATAACTTTAAGGTATTATTATTACACATTTTGTGTAAGGGGTTGGTTGCGGGAAAGTGTTTTTAAATAAGCTCTAGAAATTTATTGTCAAGTTTTGTTTTTACATTTGATTGTATGGGGCCGTATACCAAATTATAGTTACTTTTCTTCTATTTTTAATTTTATTATAGTTATTGGTGTGTTTTTTTTTTGCTTATATTTGATATCGATATTTTTGTATCCACTATTTTTTAGAGCTGTTTCATAGATATTGGTTGACCTGTTAAGTTAGAATTCCACAATCAACCTAACAATTTCCAACAGAAACTACACAAAATCTTTAGAAACATAAACAACTCTAATAAAATCTATGTAAAAGCAGATAACACTAGAAACTTTTATAAAATAGATAAACAAGAATATAAAAAACTAATCACGGAAAACATTACAAAAAACTAGAAACAACTAGACACAGACGAATGCGACTACATAGATATAATAAATACTGAAAGTAAACAAATAAAATAAAAATTAGCGATAAAGTTGGCAAATTGAAACCAAGAGAGGTATACATTCAGCTTAATGACCACAAAAGGTTCTTTAATAATAAGTGGATGAAACGCGGAATATTCAGTGTAGCTTAATCGCCATATATATCTTATAACTTACTAACTAGCTCTACCTACCTTGCTTGTATGTGCACATGGAAATAAATCATGGTAGACTGAGTTTTGAAGTTTAAACTTTTATTAATATATGTTTCTATATTGAAATCATCATTGTCGTCATTGTAGTTTCCCGAAGGCCTTGTATAACATACTATTTGGAGAAAAATAAGACGTGGATTGCGGTGATACTTTTGCAAACAATGTGTTAAAAGGAATACTAGTATTTTTTTTAAATTAAGATTTGTATGCACACATACACAAGCACACACGCACACACACACACGCACACACACACACACACATATATATATATATATATATATATATATATATATATATATATATATATATATATAAACAATTACTGACACGTGTTTTGCCTTTGGAAGCATAATTATAAGTAAGTATAAAATAATATATATTATATATGGATTAAAAATAATATACTAAAAATAATATATATTATATATATGGGATTAAAAATTGAATATAGTGGTCTATTTTCATTTAGACATACTAGGCAAAATGTATTCCTTCAAAGACTTATGACTTTCCTATAAAGTTTATGTTCAATCTTTTATATTGTTTGTTTTTCTGAATTTTAATTATTTTATGTGTTCATTCGCATTTCTAATATATCAATATTCATTAGCATATTTTCTCAACTTGCATGTTTTATTATCTTTTTGCTATGAATCTTTTGTTTAATTTATATACTGCCAGCTAACTGTAGGGCGTGTGTACTAAGAAATGAGTTTGACTAAAATGTTTACCTGACGATACTGCAAGAAGTAAGAATAATATAAAGATTATCAAAATTATGAACAAAGTTTATGTAAATCAAAATTATGAACAAAGTTTATGTAAATCAAAATTATGAACAAAGAGTTTTGTTTAATTTATGTATGTCCTGACAAATAATGTTAATAAAACTGCGACCGTGATTAAATAAAAAGAAAATCAATATAATTATCAAATGTACAAAAATGCTATGACGAAACTGGCACAAGCACTTGCTATGACAAGGCAACAAACCTGATACAATTGTCAGAAGAAGAATAGGTTAAAATATGATGTTTTAAATGTCATTATCAGAAACTATGCTTACACTGATTTTATCAGGGCAAATCGGTGAAACGACAATGACTGGAAAAAATCACTCTAGAATTAGTAAGAGCATGAAATATTGGCGCTTCAGGTGGTCACCATGTTTATATAATATAAACTTAAATATAAAGTATGCTGTTGGTAGTTTTCGATTTGGGTTTGGAATGAATCCACCCGTCAAATTCTCAGGTATGTAACTCCCTCTAAACAACCACACATCTATAGCTATCACCGACAATAAAAATATATTTATATATGCATGTACATTGCGTCGGCATAAATAGACCAAAAGTGCTTAGACCAAAATTATTTAATATCCTTAGTAAGAGCAAATGTTTCGGATTGGATTTATTAGCGAACATATTTTTATGTTAATTGTAAATATTATAGTGAATCATTAGTCAATTGAATTTTGAAATATATATACCACAAAATCACGGTCTAGAGCTTATTATATATACACGGAACTGGCAGAAAAAATAGACACTCATAGCAACAGCCTCTTCAATTAAAACTATAATTTATAGAACAAAATCAAAAATAAATGGTAACAAATTATATAAATAATATTTAGTTGACATTCTCTTTGCTAATTTTTATGCTAAGACACTTCTAGACATAGCATTGATCAGTTGAATATCATCTTGAGGAATTTCTGCCATGTCTGACGCAATAAGCTAAAAGTTCAGGCTTAGAACATGGTCTCCTTTTCGTTTTTTGCGAAGGTTTTGGTATAATATGCGAAAATCTTTTGGTCTAATATGCGAAAATGTTTTGGTCTAATATGCGAAAATCTTTTGGTCTAATATGCCAAAATGTTTTTCATTCGGTTCATTTACGGGGACTGACTTGATCCTGAAAGTTTATTAATCCCATTTTGGATCAACCAATGATGTGTCGCCCTAGCAAAGAGGCAAGGAGCTACGTCTCGCATTGAAAGAGACTTAACTTGGTTCATTTTACCACTTGAAAATATTGGTAGGAGTACTTTATGTAATATTGAAACATATTTAGCAGAATTGATGTTTCCTTCAGACTTCACCAGGTCTGAACGACCATCACACCAAATTGCACCCCATACTATAATAACCCCCTATATTCTAGCGCTGGTGGCAGATTTTTTAAGCGCAAATTGTGACTTATCAGAGATATAAAAGACATAGATATGTCAAACATCTGACAAGCCCAATTTTTCTGCGCTTGATATTGATAGGACGAAGGAAAGGCTTCCTTCTCGCAGCTTTACCATAGTAGCACCGTTTGTGAAGATACCTGACAGCTATTCTGCTATCGACACCAACTTGGCTTCCAAGGTCAGAGGCTTTGCACCGAGGATCTTCTTCAACATTTGTTTTCAAAGACGCAATGTTCTTTCAAACGGCATGGAGCGACCTGGGTAAGGTTATTTGCACTCTTTGTTCTTTCGTGTGGATTCTATTATCATAGAAAGGGTTATTGAAAGATTTTCTGCTGTTTTATCTCAGCTTAAACCACCTTCATTTTGATGATGAATCGTCCTCGCAGGAATGCTCCTTTTGTTTGTTGCATGATTCAATCTCGTCAGATGCAATTTTAAAGAAATACTCCAAGTTATTTAAGCATTATTCTATCGGTAAATATGAATAATAATATATAACTTCTTACTATCTTTGCTAGTGTATTTGTTTTATGTAATTCTTCGTCATTTGAGACAAAATATATAAGAAGAGAAGAAAAATATAAATTAGCAATTTCATACCAGATTTTGTTAGTTCTCTTTATGTGTGTGAGCCGCTATATTATTAACCATACACTTTTATATTTTATTATTTTGTATATTTATTTGTTTTCTATCTTTGTGTGTGTTATTATGATGGTTGTATTTGTCTGAATCTATATATAGTCTGCATTTCTGCCATCTCACAATAATATCGCTAAATCTGTGAACATCCGTAATCATTTTATATGGGTCTCTATTCACAATATAATAAAATATAATAGTTTTTTTCAGAAAATATCGACGTTTGCAAGAAAGTATAGCATTAATGCATTTTGTTTTGAATACACTTGTTAAATTTTTTTCGAAAAATTAACTGCGTTTCAGCAGTATTGCAATGCCTTCTAATTTATTTTCTGTACGAAGTGATAAAGGTTCTTTATAATTATAGTTTGACTACCACATCTACATGTCTCATAACACATAACCTAGATTTAAAACAGAGCAAGAAACTAGATATGCAGGCTAAGCAGAACACACACAAAGTTAACCAGAGATCAGATAGGTCTTTGTCCGATAAGTGTATGCTAATTTGCTGCTAGGAAGGGCCCGGTGGATACTATAAAGCTGATTGTCTAACTAAAATCTCAATAGAAGATGCGTATATAAAAACGACAAACAACCACAACATTCGCGCATAAGCCTGAAGAGTCCTAGAGTGGATGAAACGCGGAATATTCAGTGTAGCTTAATCGCCATATATATTTTATAACTTACTTACTAGCTCTACCTACGTAATGAGCACTTTTGAAGTAAATACTTAAAGTTTTCGCAAAAGTTTATACTTTCGTATATTAATTTTATATGAGTAAATTTAGTAGTTATACCTTGCTCTGAAAGAGTCGAGCCCTCTCAAAAGATTTTATTTCACCACATTAAAAATAGCTATGAAAAGAGTTTATTTCGAAACATCACTAAAAAACATCTCCACACCTAGAAGTATAGCTATATTATTAAATTACTCCCCCCCAAAAAAAAAACAGATGAACTAATACGCCGAATGCGACGGCGAGCAAATTCCTTCCTTAAAAATGAAAACGTAAACAAAATAATCCTAGAAAAAAGAACCCTTAAAAATGCGAAAACAGTAGACCTTTTGATAAACTTTCCAAATGACCTTTTAAACGTAATTAAAAATTATAATTCCACAATCATCCTAACAATTTCCAACGGAAACTACACAAAATCGTTAGAAACATAAACAACTCTAATAAAATCTTTGTAAAAGCAGATAAAACTAGAAACTTTTATAAAATAGATAAACAAGCATATAACAAACTAATCACAGAAAACATCACAAAAAACTACAAAAAACTACAAAAAAACTACAAAAAAATAGACACAAACGAATGCGACTACATAGATATAATAAATACTGAAAGTAAACACATTACCGATTAATTAAAAATTAGCGATAAAGTTGGCAAATTGAAACCTAGAGAGGTGTACATTCTGCTTAACGACCACAAATGGGACCTTAATAATAATCCCAGCAACCGCTTGATAACCCCTATTTAACCAGAAATAGGTAGAATTAGCAAAACAATACTTTATAGAGTAGACAAATAAATCAAACAAGACCTAGAATTAAACCAGTGGGCAAATACTGCAGAAGCAATCACCTGGTTTAAAAATATAGAAAACAAAGATGAATGTATATTTATACAGTTGACATCATAGACTTTTATCCCTCGATATCCGAAGAACTTTTTAACATTGCTCTAGAATTTGCCGAGGCATACACTGATATATCCTTGGAAGAAATCAACATCATTAAAAAACGTAGAAAATCAGTTCTAATAAATAACAATAACCATTGGATAAAAACTAAAATGAAAATTTGTTTGATTTGGCGATGGGTGCCAGGGATTCTGGAGATGCATCAAATCTTGTGGGATTATTCATTCTATATACCCTAACAAGCATATTTGATACTACGGATATCGGCCTATATAGGAATGGCGGACTAGCTATAATAAAAATCTCTAACAAAGTCAAGGGAGATAACATTAAGAAAATCATACACAAGGAAATGAAAAATTAGGCATAAATGCAGACGTATCACTTAACATTAAATAAAAAACTTCCTGGACGTCACGTTAAATTTAGATAAAAACACATATGAACCCTACTTAAACGATAACGCTTCTCCAATATACGTAAACCCTAAGTCCAATCACCAATTATAAAACAAATTCCTAACTCGATCGTAAGTAGACTAAGCGATGAAAATGCATTTAACAGGTCAACCAATATCTATGAAACAGCTCTAAAAATAGAGGTTACAAAAATATCGATATCAAATATAAGCAACGAAACACCAATGACTATAATAAAATTAAAAATAGAAGAAAAAGAACTATGATTTGGTATACGCCCCCATACAATCAAATGTTAAAAACAAAACTTGGCAAGAAATTTCGAGAGCTTACTGAAAAACACTTTCCCGCAACCAACCCCTTACACAATGATAATTAAAGCACATACTAACAAAATATTAAATAAAACAATGTAAACAACAACAAAATAAACAATAAAAATGTAGACAACATGACAAAAATAAAACTAACACTAGCAGAAATAATAATAATAATAATAATAATAATAATAATAATCATAATAATAATAATAATAATAATAATAATAATAATAATAATAAAGGAACCCCTGACAAGAACAACCATACTATAAATAAAAATGCTAATAACGAACAAGATAAATGCACCTGTATATACCGCACACTTTTCCCACTTCAAAATAAATGTCTAACCAAACGTTTAGTTTACCAGGCCACAATATATGCGAAAGAAAACCCGAATAACAAGAAATATTACGTAGGTATTACTTCCTTGAATTTCAAAACTCGATATTATGCCCATAAAAGTACATTCAACAATAAAAAACACCATATGAAAACAACACTAGCAAATAAATACTGGGAACTCAAGGAAAGCGGACATTCGCCGGTAGTCGAATGAAAATAATAAGAAAAGCTACCACGTGTAGGGACCTAGACGACCCATGTAGATTATGCCTTCATGAAACATTTGCTATCCTGTACTTTAAAGAACCCCAACATCTATTAAACTGTAGAAGAGAAATAGCAAACAACTGTGTCTACAGGATAAAATTTACTCTAGGATAGCGATAAAAAATAGTTTTAAAACTAACAAAAACAATAGAAAATAAACAAATAAATAAATTAAATTAACATGAATATACATAAACGATCACACATATATGTATGTATATATATGTGTATATATATATGCATACATCTATGTACATATATATATATATATATAAAAACTAACATTAAAAACAACTAACCTAGATTTAAAACAGATCAATAAACTAGATGTCCAGGCTAAATAGAGCACATACAAAGGAACAGATCAACTAGAGGTCAAATAGGCCTTTGTCCGGTAAGTACATGTTCATTGGCTGATAGGAAGGGCCCGGTGGATACTAGAAAGCCGATTGGCTAACTAAATTCTCAATAGAAGATGCGTATATAAAAACGACGAACAACCACAAAAGCCTGAAGAGTCCTAGAGTAGATGAAACGCAGAATATTCAGTGTAGCTTAATCGCCATATATTTAATAACTTACTATATATATATATATATATATATATATATATATATATATATTATTTGTTTAATGGTTGGGCATAAGACTCGGGACTCAGTCAAATCGGTCAGCGGCACTGGTAATCGTAAACTACGAAAAGTATTTATATACATATATATATACATATATATATACACATATATATGTATGTGTGTATAAATATACGCGTGTGTGTGTATATATAATGTAAGTGGCATTTATGTGCGTGAATATTTACTCTGTTGTATATAATATACGGCACATTTAAAACGCTCATACACTGTATCGTATTTCTGTTGGCATAAAAGTAAATGTTTGTCATCTTTTATGTTTTGCCATCTTTTTAATAAGTAAAAGCTTTGTGATACAGAAAACAGCACCCAAGACTTAGCAAATGCCTTTGGTATATGGTAGAATCTACGTTAAAGATCTATCAACCTGAAAAAGAAATAACTGTCAGTATGTTGGCAGAATGATCTTTATAAATCGCCTGAGATGGATTGGCAATGGAGCAGAAATTTAATCGTTTCTCACTGCTAAACACAGGAGCAGGCAATGTATACAGAATTATTTAAATTAAAGACATGACACACCCCGTATAGAATGTGTGCCATGTTTATTGCGATGATAATACGGACGCTTTATTCATCAGTAGCATCAATTAAATAAGTCACCTTATGACTTAAATATTATTTCATACATCAAGGAGACAGATGCTAGATAAATGTAAGAACACCCGTGATACTTATAATTTTGATAGATCGAAAAAATGATCTCTAAATAAAAACTTGGGAGTGTACGAGCATAAAAGTTTGCCTGGAACCGCTTCCAATAAGATGAAACTAAAAACATATTTGTCTTCGAATAAAAAAAATAAATAGATTTAATTTCACTTTTTTGTTTGCTAACAAATATTTGACTACGGTATTTTGGGGAAATTTCGCCAAGTCCTGGGTAATTGCGCCAACTAGCTAAAGGTGCTCTTTTCCCAGCCACGCATATAAAAAAGCACTTTTTTTTTTTTGCTGGCGCAATTACCCCGGATTCGGCGCAATTACCCCAGATTTGACGCAATTACCGCAAAGAACGGTAGTTTTTAAATTAAATATATTTTCCCATGCGGCATGCGCGATCCAATGTTTCAGAGAGTGGGATTAGGTCGCATTTAATATTGGTGTATTTTATGAGTGATATTGGAAAAGGGTTCATATCAGTTGGCTCTTATTGAATCGACTAAACTACAAATACTTCGTTTTGTCACGTGTTCACTCCATTTAGAAAATCAGGTAACTGATTGTTACATACCGGAAACATTTGATTTCTCGGATCTAATATTCAAATTCTTGATATATATATATATATATATATATATATATATATATATATATATATATATATATATATATATCAGAAAGAAAATATATAAACATTTAAATTTAATAGATTTACAATAAACTTTCTCATTTTGCGTTATACTATATTAAAAAAAAGAATATACGTAGGTTAGCATTATCAAAACTGAAGGAGGCGCTATATGGCTAAGATAAAAACATCAGCACAGTGATCGTTTGTTTTTAAAACAAAGAGGTAATCAGATACGTTTCTTGCATCATATAAATTGAATAACAACGTGAAGATTTTGAATAAATCTTTGAGTATGCATTTACAATGATACTCCAATACTGACTGTAGAATTTAAAGATGCATTTTGCAACCTTTTATTATGATAATTATGTTATAAAATGAATGGTTTTAAAAGGATTTCCGCTCTATGAGTACGACATGTAACAGAGCACGCATGGGCGCGTGTGCTAAAATATTAACAGCAGCCGTTAAAACACATATGCAAATTAGTAAATGCGGGCGAACTTGCCTCACGAGAAAAAATGTGTAAAAAGGAGAATACGTGGTCGAAAGCAAAAAAAAAAAGAGAGAAACAAAGTAACTGTGACTGAATGGACATGTTAACGTTTAGGGCGTGAATGTAAGGGTGGCTGCGATAGCGACTTTTAAAATAGAACATGGGTGTGCAACAAGGGTTTAGGAAAAAAAATGAAAGGTGTTGTTTTGGAAGAACCATAAATTAATGTATTTCTTTTGGAGCGGTACTGGACAACGTGTAAGTCCGAGAGAGTTTAACTAAACTGACACAGTTAAAGTGAAATGGCAACGTTACATTAACTTAATTTGGATTCCGCGACAAGTCATTTTACTAAAAAGAAAGGTCAAAATAAAGGGGTGAAAAAACGTTACCTAGGAAAAATTTTGTCGGAACAGAAGGACATAAAACAAATCAGACCCAGATTAGACAACTTGATAAAATGGAATATTGCACTGAATGGTTAGTCAATTGTGGGCTCATTTTTCTTGTGTACTAACTTTTGAATTTCCGTCGGCCTGTTCCGTCATATTTCTTGTTTTGTAAGAACCCTATTTTCCCATTAATATAATTTTGGTGTTTAAGATGAATGTTATTATTTATATATCGGATATGCATTATGATAAAACATATGGTTTCATACTAACTTTATTTTTTTTACATAGGCATCACCACTTATCAAGGCGAAGAGGCTACTCGAGTATAAGAGTTAAAGTGTGTACAGTAGTCAATTGGACAATATATTAATCTATACTAATGGAAATTCGGTAAATTTGTTAACTTAAGTGAAACTGCTCATCAAAAACTTGTTTACGTTTAACTTGAAGACAACTATATTGTAGCCAACTGAAAAGCAGGAAAACGGAAGACAGTTCCACAGGCGTGCAGTTCTAAGAAAGAAGCTTTGTTCATGGAATCTACGTTTAGGTTTAGGGACAGATAAAGAGTGGGGGGAATTATTGATAGTGGTTTCAGATAGACGAGTTTTGCTTGTGAAAGTTTGGCGAGGAGGGAACATAGATTGAAGTATCGATACAATTAAAGTGAAACGGTCACGTAACAATTTCACCTTAGGCTGAAACAGTCTGAGGGGCGCATCTCACTAGCTATACTCGGATACACTGCTTTTCAGTTGTTTCTGAATTTGGTCTCTAAAAACTTGTTAAATGATGAGTTGTGACAATTTTACAATTCGTTTCCTTTTAAAATAAAAAAGTGTTAATTATTTTGTGAACCCACAATTTATATATATATATATATATATATATATATATATATATATATATATATACATATACATATATATATATATATGTATATATATACCGTTTAACTTAAACCTATAATATTCTTCTTAATTTTGATAAAAACGTAAATATTTTCATCTTAGCAACGGACAAACCTGTTATGGTTGAACTTTAGTCATTTTAAAGGAATTTAAAACAAGATAATTATATTTAGATTATATCTAATAACTTCCATTCAAATAAAAAAAGGAATTTTTCAACTTACTGTTCTACTAAGAAACGCAAATTGTTTAAACATTAATTAATTGACTGAATGAGTATAAGACCTCCATAAACTCATCGTTTATAGTTGTTCCACTATCCTTCAGTACGTGATTTTATAGACACTTGCTATTTTCTTAATTTACTGATAGGTCGAGAATACGCTGCTCTGAATCAAATTCCACTTGAAAACCCCTTTTTATTAAATGAATGCATCTCTATTACGAGAAAAGGACTGCAATGAAAAAAACTACCTTTGTTCAAAACGGATCGGTAGGGAACAGAAAAATAAACACTAAAATAAATGCAATTTTAATTAATTGAACAATATTGACATTATTATGCCTATGTAATTTCTTCGATTTTATCATATTAAACAAAAAATAGTCAAAAGTAATTCATAATTTCCTGCTTTATAATTATTTACATCTCTCATAAAAGTGCGAGTTTTGGACGAACCACACATCTGGACCACTTTAATCTTTGATGATCTGAAAAAATAATTATAAACCTGAACTATTAAAGGATAAGACGACAATCATAATCCTCAACTAGAGATATACATTGAAAATTATCTTTTATTTCTGTTGAATGACCAAAAATGCTTTGAATCACTTCAATTAATTTGGAAAGCATGGCCAATTTTTTAGTTCAGTAATCCAAGAAAGATATAAAGATATTGACTTTTTAATTTAAAACCTTTTTCATTTTTCATCCGTCAAAACTTAAAAGAACATTTTTTAATACGAAATGAAAATATTAGAAGAGATACATTTTATTTTAACCGTATTTTAAAGAAAATATTTTTTTCAGTTTTTCATGTTTTTATGGCAATGTGACATCGTAAAGAGGAATTCAATTTCAACTTAAGATCACAATCTTTCTTCATGGTGAAGCTAATGTAAGTTTTAGTTGTCCTTGATAGAATCACAAATCTCGCAGAAAAAGAGTAAGAAGCAAAAGCTTTGATTGACATTTGAATGAATATCAAAAGAGAAAAACGTATCTTTTTCCATTAGACTATTAAAAGCACTGGAGAAAATTACAATGGAATTTGTTTTCCTTTTATTTTCTCATTGGAAAAGAACATCAATTTCCGTTACTATATAGAAATAAAGCATGTATTTGATAGAAATACCTTCCTATCTTTAGGATACGGAAAAATTCCGTATAAAGTGGGAAGATTTGTAGGATTTCCTGTTTAGGAAAATCTTCAAACATATCATATATATATATATATATATATATATATATATATATATGTATATATATTATGTATGTACTTATTTATTTATATATGTATGTATATATATTATGTATGTACTTATATAATTTTCAAACAAAATGATGAATGTATTGCAGAATTCTCAAATAAGGCTTCATTATTTGTATTAATAGAACCGAAGCTAGTAAAAATTACACTGAGGATATAAATAATATTCCGAAATATAGAACATAATGAAAAAACGTAGTCAATAAAAAACTTTGCTTTCATTCGATCAGGTCGATTCGGCATCATCTCGGCATTTAAAGCATTTTTCGCGTAGGAAATGGTCGAGATGCTTGAAAAAGTGATAACCGGTGGGCGAGAGATCCGGGGAATATGGCAGATCAGGTACTATGACCGTTTTTTCAGGAATTGTTGTGGAGTTTTTCCGGCATCCAGCCACTGTGCCGGACGTAGCCTGTTGTCTTAGAGGATCCACTTCTTATCGCACGTCATAATCCGCCAGAGAAATTGTCGTTTTTTACGCAGAAATAACGTAGAAGACACCTCAAAACGAAGATTTTTTTGATTATCGTTCAATTCATGCGACACCCATTCATCTAACTTTTTAGATTTTCCTATTTACTTTAAATGGCGGACGACTGTGGATTGGCTGACCTCGAGTTCAACAGCAACTTGTCGTGTTGTTTTGCTAGGATCGGCTTTAATTAAGACTTTCAAATGTTCGTTACCAAACGGTGTCGGCCTGCTGGGACAGTTTTAATCTTCGAGGCTCTCGCAACCATTGGCGACATTTCTTGAACCACCGTTGTGCCACACATCACGAGCTGGTTCGGCAGCTTTTCGACCTAGTGTGAACTGAAACAAGAGAATCGTCCGGATTTAAATTTTGTCCATGCTCTCGACAAGCCTGCAAAAAATGAATGGATAGATTGAGAACGGTAACTAATAACACGATTCGATAGCGAAAAACGCGCTTTAAAATGATATATAACATGGCTATATATCTATCGATGAATTAATTTAGAAATCATATATAGAAGTAACATTTGTGAGAAAACCATATTATTTTTGTATCAATCTAATAACAATTATTTTGAAAGTACTTTTCTTTAAAAATATATACATTGAGTGGTTTTATAAGATAACACATTTATGAACTGCAATGTAATCTTATGTTCTATTCGAAATATACTTAAAACAAATAATGAATGAAAATTATAGAGCTATTCCTCAGTCAAAATCGTAAACACAAAATGAAAACGAATGTTTTTATATTGTATGCTGTTTATTAATTCATAACCGAAGTCGTACTATCATGCTTACCGAAGTTTTCGCAGACTCTGAATAAGATTGTTACAGATTAGTTGAAGGAGCGCACGATATATCTGGTGATTGTTAGAAAATGTTTTAATATATTTAGGTTCGGTGTATGCATGTTAAATTCATATACGAGGAGTAAGTAGTAAATAAGAAGGGAAGTTTTAAAACATATTTAATTATTGATTAGCTGGTTCACATTTCAAAAGCTCTGTAGCGTGGTTTTGGTCGCTTAAACGATGACAGGGTTGATGCATGATTCCTGTATTCTTGGCCTCGCTAGTTGTCGGTAAGAAAAAGAACAAAATTTAAAAAATAAGAAAAAGAAATGATAAAAATATTGAAAACAGATCTAAGTGAATAACTCAAAGTCCTAAGCGAAATACAGGTACCGGCGTTAGGTTGGCGGAACTTCTTATTCTACTTAGTCTTTCCTGAAAGTAATCAAGTTTGATGAATAGTATTTCTTTGTTATTGAGTTACGAATTCCGTAGGCGCAGTAAAATAACTTCATTCAGAAGTCCTTGTTTTTATATAAAAAAAAAATTACCTGAATTCAGGATACAAAAATGTTATTATACAAATATGATAAAAAAAGGAAAAATATGCGATTTCTCGTTTTATTTCACCAACGGTGACAATTGGTTAAATCACTTTGCGACGACCGATTGTCTTTTCTTCCTTCTTGTAGTCAATCAGCGGAGTGCATCCTTAGTAAAAACTCAACTCTCATCTGCAAAAAAACTTCAATTTCTAACCGCAATAGTCCGCTCCGTACATATTCTTATAGTAAGGTACGGCTGGGTTCGGACGAGGTCTTAGGTTTCATTCAATTCATCTATCTTCCAAATGACAAAATTGAATTCACCCTGATTGGCTAAATTGGACATAATTAATATGCACAGGTAATAACCTGTGCATACTAATTATGCACTATTTAATTAACTAAGTGGTGTTTCCTTCAAAAAGCAATATATTTATTAGAGTTTATTATCAATCTTCTTATGTAGCCGAAGTTATTTTCATTCTTGTGGTTCGCGTTACCTACCAAATTGTATCAAAAAGACAAACGGGTGTTGTTCGTGCATTGTTTACATAACAAAAAGCTCCAATTCAGGTCTAATCAATCGTTACTTATGTAATTGCCGACCATAACAGGTGGCTGGGTCAGTAGGTGTATCAAGATTTTGGGGGAATTTTTGACACTCCTAACACAAATCTGCGAATAAAATATTAAAAAAAAAACTCGTAATTTCTCATTTTAAAGTGTGTTGTTTATTTCCTTTATGGAATATACTTCCAAAATAAACTATTAAGGTTGTTTAAAAAATAATAGAGATATTATTATTTAAAAAAACAAACAGTGTTTACAAAGTGCCGGCGCGCCTTCATGCAACCATTTTTTACGTAATAACATCAATTGCATTTTACGAGTTAAATATTTTTCAATTTAAACAATTTTAAAATCTATCAAAATTTTTCTATTGGTTAAATTTTTACGATATTTTCAGGGTCAATGTGAAATTTTATGCTCTTTCTCATAAACGTAATATAATATTTTAGACAAACGCTTTTTTAAAATTGATCTCCATTTTGAAATGTCTACTAAAATTTAAATAATTAATTTACGTTCCAAAGTTTTATATATCACAAATTGAAGATACAAGATCAATAAATAAAATATTCTCATTAAAAAACAAAAAGAAGTGTTTTTGGAAATTTACCTGTCCAAGGTGTAAAACCATTTTTTTTTAAACCACGTTGATTTTTTTTTAAAGTGGAAGTTTATGTTATGCGAATATGGTCAAGTAAATATCGGCAGCTTAAGGCAATTTGTTGTTGTTCAATTCATTCAATGTTTTCTGTTTTTAGATATTTAAAAAATCACTCGATAAAGAAGTATTAAAATATATTAACCTAAAACTCATGTATTTAGTTAAGAGAATAATAAAAAATAAAAAAAATGGTAGAGTGGGTTTTTGTTTAACGGCAAAAACTTCTTTTAAGAGACATTAATTTGTGCGCTTATAAGTCACCGGAAGATAAACGAGAAGAAAATCAGATATTTGTCTCCCTTTATTTGAACAGTGAAAAAATATCTGAGTTCGCGTTTTTTTAATCCATTTTTTTAAAAGTATTTTATTTAAAATGGACATGGAATATAATTATAAATATGGATAAATTCTTAACAATGAACAATGGAAGTTCATATTGAATAGTATTTTTATAGGTAAGTGATTTTTTGGAATTTTTATAATCGAAGTAAGTAAGATTTCGTTGATTTTCTTTAAATGCTTTTAAAGAAAATCGATTAAAAAACAAATATTGCATAATTTGCTATTAAACCTGTTATTTTTTTAAAATTTGGTCTTTGCGTCTTTAATTAAAAAACATTAGGGTTTGAATTATATTTTCAAGAAGTTATAAACTTCGAAAGACAGTAAGTCTAAATATTCCAGTGTTTACCACGAATTTTTAATGGCGATTTCTGATATTGGTATTGGGTCACATAGTGCTAGAGTAGGACATCGATCAAAAGTAACATTTCTCTAACATAAACAAATATATGGATTTTATTTAAAACAAGTACAAAACGACTCGATAAATGTGTTGTTCGAAGCGAGTGTGAAATAGTAGCTAGATCTTTTCTACCAGTAATAATATTTTTAAAATCCCAGATATATGAGCACTATGTAAAAATAGGTTTTGCTGTTAAAACCCCCTATATATAATTTTTTGTTACAAACATTAAAACTATAATACCGATCTGCTTCTAATCAAGCTCAGTCTTTCGTTAACTTCGGTGATCTAAACAGAACCGGGTTGGCAATGTAATCATGCCGTTTATTCTATCGGAAAGATATTTTATGAATGCGTTGCTGCGGTTAAAATCTACTGCACATAATTTTTTTTATTTCCAATTATAATTTCAGGAAAAACTGAAAAATAAAGGAACATTTAGAGCATTGCAGAAATTATTTGTTTCTAGAAAAGCAGGTTTCGCAACTGGCAATGAAAATTAATGAAAGTTAAATTCTCTATACATGTGTGTGTGTGTGTGTGCGTGCGTGTGTATGTGTGTGTACATTTCCCTACCAACGTAATCTGTCAATTTCCAATCTACAGACTCGAGATTTGAAATAAGGGATATTGAGATTTGGAAAAATCGTTTTAATCCGTTTTCGACCAGAAATTTGGCTATCACGGGTCAAAATTAAACGATTTGACCTTTGTAAATTTTATCAAACTCCTCCGCCAATTTTGGATCTAAACATTTCAAATTTTTGATGTAGGTTACTTAAACTCTTTATTCTTATGTGAGCCAAATATCATAAATGTTCAGAGGTAAAAATTGGGGCCAAAGTTAAAAAAAATTGACCTCTGCAGTCTCTACCAAATACCTCGGCCAAATTTTCGTCTAAACATTTGAAATTATACATTAAGTATACATAAGGCAAGCTTTTTAATCGGTTTTTGGCCGAAAATTTGGCTACGAAGGATGTGACCTTTATGATCTCTAGCAAACTATTAAGAATATTTGGGGTCTAACATTTGAAATTTTTCATAAAGGGTATTTAGACATGCAGCACTTTTTGATAAGCTTGGGGCGACAATTTGGTTACCAAAAGGTCAAAGTTGAAAGAGTTGACCATTGCAGACGCTACCAAACTCCCCCGCCAATTAATTTTGTGTCTAAACACTTAAACTTTTAGATGTAGGTTACCTAGTCAAACTTTTTAATATATATATATATATATGTGTATATATATGTATATATATTCATAAATATATATACATATATATACATATATATACATATATATATGTGTGTGTTTGTGTGTGCGTGTGTGTGCGTGTGTGTGTGTGTGCACATACAGTTATGGACAGTACATAGGACCCGAGCAAAGCCGGGTTGAACTTCTAGTATTTGGAGAACTTTGAAACCGAAAAAAAAGGTTATTGCTTGCTCCACCCCAAGGAAATATGTTGTTCATTAAATCGTTATTTATATCATGTTTTGTTACAAGCATAATATAATAAGTAACACAAGAAAAGTAAACTAAAGAGACGTTGAAAGTGTTGCCGAACTCGATCTTTTCTAGTTAAGTGAGTATGGATACGATTTATGTATATCTGACGCTGCTGTAAAACTCGAAATGAATAAAAAAAAAGCATATATCGCATTGACATAAATTATAATTAACGTAACCACTTCATCATATTTTTATTGCAATGTTACAGCGGACCCAAAGATGGCATGAAGATGCCAATTGGCCGTGCAACTAACGAGGTAAATATAAAGGTCATGAGATAAAGGAAAGAACAATGACAGATGTTGATGCTCATTAAAAACGAGTTATACCGTGTTTTATTTACCGAGAATCATAACGATAACTTGTAATGGAATCCTTTATTCAGGATCAGCAGGAGCTCATATGATGCACAAAGTCAATCATTAATAATTTGTATTGAAATATATTAAGTTCGTTTATCACAAAATAATATCAAACAATCCTCTAGGACGGTTGTCAAATAATACGTACTGAATAAATCCGTGCAAAATACTACTGATGTAAACATCCACTCTGCATAATGTTTCCAACAATATTTTTAAAAGAGTGCAAGTATTAACAAATTTGAAAGTAAAGAAGCACGAAGCGTTCTGCCTAAACCATTATTTCAATAGAAAAAGGCTGGCTTACTTGTTTATAAATATACTGTAACTTGTTAAATGACAATGTATATTTTTCTTATCATATTTTTAGCTAAGTTGAAATAAATAGACATGAAGAACACCCTAGAGTGCTGCAAAAATCATGCAATTCACGTAACGAAGTTTTTCCCCACTAACTGAAACTATGCTGTTAGTGTTAAAATCAGTCATCAATTTAATTAAAAGTTTAGACAAGTTAAAAATTGGCGATATGTTAAGCATGAAAAAACATCATAACAAACACGCAAATGTCATTAATCATCACATTAGAAATATAAGAACACATATAGGAATACAGCTACTAAGACTAAATAAACCATCTAGTTACAAATGGTTATTCTATGGTTTATTACCGCAGTAATATTTTGTCTTTTTATTGTTTTAAATATTATAAAACTAACAATTATGCCCGGCTTTGCTCGGGCCCTATGCACTGTTCATAACTTTATGTGCATATGTATATATTAAAAAGTGTGAATATGTACGGTAATGCCTTTCTATATAATAGGCTACCTTAACTACCAAAGAGAAATATTGGTAGAGACCGCAGAAGTCGAAATTTTTTAAATTAGACCCGAATTTCCACCCCTTAACATTTATTGTTTTGGACTCACATTATATTAAAATGTGTGATCCATGTCCAAGAAACCCACATAGAGAATTTCAAATTCGCGGAGTAGTTTGGTAGCGTTTGTAAAGGTCAGCTTTGTAAACTTTGACCTTTGGCCAGACAAATTTACGCGCAAAAACTCATTAAAAAGCTTGCTGTATGTCTGAATTCCCTTTATGTAAAATTAAAAATGTTGAGACCCAAAATTGACTTAATAGTTTGCTAGAGACTGCAAAGGTAAAATCTTTTAGACTTTGACCCCTTGGAAGCCAAATTTTCAGATAAAAATGATTAGATAGCTTGCCCTATATCTGAATACACTTTATGTAAAATTTCAAATGTTTAGACCAAAAATTCTCTGAGTAATTTGGAAGAGGCCGCAGAGATCATTTTTTTTTTTTTAATTTGACCCCAATTTCGACACCTTAACATTTATTGTACTGGGCGCAAATTGAATTATAAAGTTAGATCGATGTCCAAGGAACGTATATCTAAAATTTCAAGTCTTTATACCGAAAATTGGCTGTGGAGTTTGGTAGAGTTCTCAAAGGTCAAATTTTTTTTTAACTTTGAGCCTTAACAGCAGAATTTCTGGCCAAAAACCGATTAAAAAGATTTTCCCAAATCTCAATATTCCGTATCTAAAATTTTGAGTCTGTAGAAAGCATACACCTCCAAACACCCGGACAACGCCGATCCGAAATGCTAGTATATCTATAAAAGTGAACGTGTCTGTGTGTGTGTTTTGTGTACATTTCCCTATGCAATAACTCTCTCAATTTTTAATCTACAGACTCGAAATTTAATATACAGGGTACTGAGATTGGGCAAAATCAATGTGATCGAGTTTCGGCCAGAGATTTGGCTGGTAAGGGGTCAAAGTTCAACGATTTGACTTTTGAGCACTCTACCAAACTCCTCCGACAATTTTGGGTCGAAACACTTGACATTTTAGATATTGGTTCCTTGGACATGGATCTAACTTAATAACTTGAGTTGATCCCAAAACAATAACTGTTAAGGGGTGGTCATAATAGGGATCAAAGTTAAAAAAAAAAATTACCACTTTTTTTTCTTTTTTGCTCAGCATACACTTCTAAACACCCGGGCAACGCCGGACCCCAATTGCTAGTATATCTATAAAAGTGAACGGGTATGTCTGTGTGTCTTCTTTTTTGTTTTTTAATGAGAATATTTTATTTATTGATCTTTTATCTTTAATGTGTGATCTAACTTAATAACTTCATTTGAGCCCCAAAAAATTAATTTTAAGGGGTCATAATAGGGGTGAAAGTTGGAAAAAATATTTACCTTTACGGTCTCTTCCAAATTACGCAGACAACTAAACGTTTGAAATTTGACATAAAAGGTATTCAGAGATAGGGCAAGCTTTTTAATCGGTTTGGTCGAAAATTTTTAGTTACCAATATATAAATGTATGTATGTATGTATGTCTGCCTAAAGCTTTCGACAGATGCGACGGATTTTTCAAGATCAGTATCGCTTTAAAGTTCAACCTTTCAGTCGGCAAATATCGAAAAATTGACTAAAAACATTAATATCTTCACCTTCAGCTGGGAACTTTTCTACAGGGGGATCGTTTTTTTCGCCGATATTTTTGAAAGTCATCCTCTCCTTTCGATTGTCTAACCTTAATTTAAAAAAAAAACTTAACTTCTTGTTTGGCGGTGGTCGTAACAGCATTAACATCAGGGGCTTTCCCGTTCTTTTCCTCCTTCGTGGTACGGGTTCGAGCCTGCCTTCCTACTACCACTTTTTTTTCCTTTTTTTTTTTGGCTCAACAGACACATCCAAACACCCGAGCAATGCCGGGATTGAATGCTAGTATATCTATAAAAGTGAACGTATCTGTGTGTCTGTTCGTCTGTCTGTGTGTCTGCCTGTGTACATTTCCCTACGCAATAACTCTCTCAATTCTTAGTCTACAGATTCGAAATTTGATAAACAGGGTACTGAGATTTGGAAAAATCTATGTAGTCGATTTTCGGCCAGAAATTTGGCTTAAAAGGGGTCAAAGTTCAACGATTTGATCTTTTTTTTTTTTTTTTTTTTTACACAGTGATCACCACTTATCAAGGCCCGGAAGCCACTCAGGGATAAGGGTTATTGCAAGTACATCACGTTAGTGAGGAGATTTTATGAAGTGTTTAATTAGGGGGGCGGTTCATTAGGAATTTGTTAACATTAGACTTGAAGACATCCAAGTTGTAGTCCGGAGGGAAGCAGGCAGACGGAACAGAGTTCCACAGGCGTGCAGTTCTAAGAAAGAAGCTTTGCTCATGAAATCCGCGTTTTGATTTAGGCACAGATATAGAGTGGGGGAAATTTTTCACAGTGGATTCAGCTAGACGGGTGTTTTTCGTGAAAGTTTGGCGAGGGGGGACCAGAGATTGGAGTTCAGACGAGCACCTGCCATGAAAATAACGATAAAACAAGGATAGGCTCGCAACGTCTCTTCTGTGGGAGAGGGGTTGCAGGGTAGAGAAAAGGGCATCCCCCACTAAACCACGAAGTCTATTTTGTACTCTGTCAAGGCATGATAGGCTGTTTTTGGCAGCTCCTGCCCAGATATGGCAACAGTATTCCATCCTTGGCCGTACTTGGCTTTTATATAGATAGAGAATTGCATCAGTAGTGAGATATCTTCTGGAGCGGTAGAAGGATCCCACCATCTTTCCTGCGACCTTGGCAACAGACTTGATGTACGTGTTCCATTTCAGATCAGGAGTAAAGGTCAAACCCAAAAGCTTGTCAAAACACGGGGCCTCACCCAGACGAGAGCCATCCATCACAATTGATGCCAGCTGGGGATCAGAGCGTTGATGATGTAAGGATAGGAGTTTGGTTTTAGATGCATTAAAGGTAACTAGCCACATCTTCCCCCACTGAACCACGCGCTCGAGATCAGAGGAGAGAGAATCCGAGAGAACTTCGTCATTTACAGCCTTTGATGTGTTGCCGTAGATGGTCGTGTCATCAGCATAGATGTCAACGAATGATTTAAGTATGTGTTTAGGGAGGTCATTGATGTAGATCAGGAAGAGAGTTGGGCCGAGGATTGACCCCTGAGGGACTCCAGCATTTATACTGCAGGCCTCCGATTTTTGTCCATCTACCACTACTCTTATGAGCCTATCGGAGAGAAATGATTTAATGATTGAGAAAACATTTCCAGTTATACCGTAGCTGGAAATCTTGTGAAGTAGACCCTTATGCCATACTTTGTCAAAGGCCTTTGATATGTCAAGAGCAATTGCCCTAGAAAGGAAGCCTTTGTCAAGAGATTCACTAATCCTGTGGGATATAACCGTCAGCACATCTGCGGTAGATCTTGCAGAGCGGAAACCATATTGTGTGTCACTAAGAAGGTTGTTTCTGCTGAGGTGGTTGACTATTTCTCTATTTAATATTGATTCCAGTAACTTACTCATAACACAGAGAAGACTTATTGGTCTGTATTGAGAGGGAGATGACTTATCACCTGAATTCTTAAATACAGGGCAAACTGATGAGGTCTTCCAGGGGGTCGGAAAGCACTTCTCCTTAAGGCAGCGCTTAAATAGTTTCGTAAGTATGGGAGCAAGTTCTGGTTGAAGATTTTTTAACACTATAATTGGAATGCCATCAGGGCCAGTTGCTTTACTGGAATCTACGTTTTTTATTAGCTTGGCGACCTCATGCACGGATATTTGTATATTACCTAGCTTGTTCTGTGTTATAGGAGGAAATATGGGGAGTTGATGGCCTTCGTCGCATAGGGTAATTCAGCTGGCCTTCGTCGCATAGCTAATTCAGCTGCAAAGTTCTTTGCAAATAGTTTGGCCTTGTCTGACGCTGACGAGATAACCTCTGGTCCATTGATAATGGTTGGGATAGAACGCACACTTCTGTTCAGGATCCTATTTGTTATTTGCCAAAACTGGTGGGAACCAAGCCGTTGATCAGCTACCTTGGATTTAACAGACTGGGCATATAGCTTTAGTCTCAGTGCATCTATTACGTTGGTAGTTATGGAAAAAGTGATTTCTGTGCGCGATAGCAGCAGCACATTCTGGGGAGAACCATGGCTGGCTGTTAGGTTTTTGTTGGAATTTTTTTGATGGTATGAATTGGTCTATGCCTACAATTAACCATTCGGTCAGATCTGATACTATAGAGGACACTTCCTTTTTAAACATGGAGTGCAGAGGTAAATCAGATATGAATGTACGGAAGCTATCCCAGTCAGCCATAGAGTATCGGTATACAGTACGGTGGAGGGGTACGTCTGATGGCTTCTTACATTTTGTTTTTATCTTAACTGATACGACGGAGTGGTCGGAGGATCCTAAAGGAGAACTTTACCAAACTTCTCCGACAATTTTTGGTCTAAACACTTGAAATTTTAGATATACGTTCCTTGGATATGGATCTAACTTAATAACTTGATTTGAGATCCAAAAATAAATGTTAATGCGTCATAATTCGGGTCAAATATAAAAAAATTGACCTTTTTCGTTGTTTTTTTTTTTTTTTTTTTTGCTCAGCATACACCTCCAAACATCTGGGCAACGTCGGGCACCTATGCTAGTATATATATATTAATAAAGTAAACTATGTTTACTTTTAGGTATCTGTATTCATATTATTCACTCAATTTACTATTATGAAGGTTGGATTTTGGGTGTAAAAAAATTAATGATGTGAGAAATATTTCGTTTTATTTATTCTTCTGCAACTAAGGATAAACACTTTCAATAGAGGAAGTCATTCTATGATTGCTGGTAAATGGTTATTCCAAAAATGATTTTCCAAACCAAAGCTTATGAAACTTATTCACAGACGTGTAAGTAATATTTGTGCAATAAATCTAGAAATGTAAAAATCAATCAAGAAATATAAAAATAAAAGACAAAACGAAGTGTTTACGGCACGCCGAATGATACATTGGATACCTAGCTATATATTGTCAAGATAAACGGTATGGATAATTCGAACAAATATTTTAATACGAGCGACCTTCTTATTTTACTGTGCAAATTTTGAAAACCGTTATTATTGTCAATAAATAGAAAATATACGTTATTCATTGAATATATATGTAACCGAATATAATATTTCCAAGTCGTATAATTATGCATGATTAGCTAAACTGTTAAAATATCAGTGCTTCAGAAATGTCAAATGTAATAAAGTTACGGAGATAACAGCGCATATTTCTATGACATTACAATGCGAAACTTTGACTGTGCAAGCAAAATGTAGAAATTGAATAGCATCCATAAAATTACACAGATAATATTCTATTAGCTAGAAAAACTGTACGACTATTTCAGTGAAAGGGAAGTCATATGTTTTCTTAAAATAGAAATGTAAAGTATTATAATGGCTTATAACGTTGGCATACTGAAAATCTGTTGAACCATAAATAGATTATTTGAGATATATTTGGCTCGAATTCTATACAGCTGCCATCTATATCTTGAGTAATACTGTATTATTGTTGGCATTGTATAAAGACATTCAGAAAGTCTAGATACAAGAAATTGCAAAAAATACTTTCATATAGAAGAATTAATATCAGACTGGTTCGTCTTTAGAACATTTTAAATTGTGTCGGTAAGTGTGACACATTTTAAATTGTCTTCGATTAAGCGTTAAAATATTTAGAAATGTTACTCTATGATTATAACATTCTGTATATTATATAGGTTGCGTTTGTAAACGGTAATGCTATTTTCACATGTTTTCTGCTTTTATATAAAATAGCTTAAATGAATAACTCATTTTCAATTATTATATTAACACATTTATTAATATATTAACATATTTTAATTAATTCTAAAACAAGATCAATAGGCGGATTTGTTTTTCCCGCAAATACATAGATTTTAAGAATCAAGTTCTCACCTATCGTACGTTGTTGCATCTGTTTGCTAAGTAACACGGCTTGTATTGCCTCGTCCAATATTATTTCTCCCGATTACAAGTTGCAAATTGTAAAACGATATTCTGCTTTTAGTCAGCCTTAAGTCACGAAAAATGTATTAAGATTAATGCACATCAACACAGATTTAACATAAACGTCGATCAGCCTTTTTAAAGAATACGGATAGAATTTATTAATCGTTTACGAGTGAAGTTCAATTGATCAAACAATATTTATACACATTTGGAAAGATGCTAGAATACAAATATATAATTAACATATCGAAGCCGCATTGCTAATTCGTGGAATATAGACCATAATGCAGTTTGATCGTAATGTTTTACGGTATTTCAACCTTTTTAAATTTAATTAATCATATCTCCAGTAATTAAAATTTCTTTTATCACGAATCAAAAACGTGCGTGATTATTTTCTGATAATATTTGATTTACTTACATTTTTGTTGCATATTTACTGTGATTTTCGTTGCATTTATAATGTAATTTTAGTGGCATATTTACTGTAATTTTAGTGGCATATTTACTGTTATTTACATTGCATGTTTACTGTAATTTGAATTGGCTTTTTACTGCAAGATTTGCTGAAAATTTGTGGTAATTTTTATTGCATTGTCAGGATAAATTTTGTGGCATATTTACTTAATTTTTTTTTATATGATTGTTATTGTTATCGCATTTTTACCGCAATTTTTGTTGCATATTAACTGAAAATTTTGTTGCATATTTACAGTAATGTTTGATGCAATTGTACCCTAATTTTTATTGCTATTTACTGTAATTTTGTGGCATATAACAATAATGTTATAGCATATTTTTTAATTTTTATTCCATATTAACTGTAATTTATATTGAACATTTACTGTAAATTTTGTAGCATATTTACTGGAATTTTAATTATATTTTAACTATTATTCTTTTGCATATTTACTGTAATTATTGTTGTATATTTACTGTAATTTGTGTTGCATTTTAACTGAAATATTTGTTGCATATTTTTCGATAATTTTGTTGCTTATTTACTAAGATTTTAGTTGCATACTAACTGAAAGTGTTGTCGCATATTTCTGAATAATCTGTTGTATATTACCTGAACCACTTGTTGCATATTTACTGATTTTTTTTGCATATTTAGAGTACTTGTGGTTGGAAATTTACTGAATTGTTTGTTGCATAATTGCTGTAATTTTTCTTGCATTATAACTGTCATGTTTTGTGCATATTTATTGTAATTTTTGTTGCGTATTTACTGTAATTTTTGTTGCGTATTTACTGTAAGATTTTGCATATTGACGGGAATTTAATTGCATATTTACTAAAATGTTGTTATTTGGATATTTACTGAAGGTTTTGTTTAATATTTACTGAAATATTTTGCAAATTTTCTTGAGCTATTGTCACATATTTAGTCAAATTTTTCTAGCATATTCATTGAAATTTTGTTGCATATTTATTGAAATTTCTGATGTATATATGCTTTTATTTTTCCTGCACATTTACTGAAAATATTTATTGCATATTTACTTACATTTTTGTTTCATGTTTCTAGGGAATTTATTTGCATATTTATTGAATGGTTTGTTGTATATTTACTAAAATGTTTGTTGCATGATAACTGAATCATTTGTGACATATTTACCGACATTTTTCCTGCATATTTACTGAAGATTTTTTTGCATATTAAATGGGATTTTTGTTCCATAATTACTGTAATTTGTGTAGCATATTTACTAACAGTATATTTGCATATTTACTATAAATTATGTTGCATATTTACTGAAATAACGTATGCATATTAGTTGAATTTGTTATTGCATATTCACTGACATTTAATTGCCTAACAACTTACATATTTGTTCCATATGTACTGAAACTTTAATTTTTTATTTACTCAAATCTTTGTTGCATATTTACTGATTTTTCTAACATTTAGGGAAACTTTTGTTTCACTATTAACTGAATATTTACTCACATATTTGTTGAATATTTACTGGTACTTTTCACTATTATTTCAGAATTATTTTGTGCATATTTACTGACATTTTTGTTACATGTTTACTAAAGTTTTTGTTACATATTTACTAAAGTTTTTGTTACATATTTACTAAAGTTTTTGTTACATATTTACTAAAGTTTTTGTTACATATTTACTAAAGATTTTGTTACATATTTACTAAAGTTTTTGTTACATATTTACTATAGTTTTTGTTACATATTTACTAAAGTTTTTGTTACATATTTACTAAAATTTTTGTTACATGTTTACTAAAGTTTTTGTTACATATTTACTTAAGTTTTTGTTATATATTTACTAAAGTTTTTGTTACATATTTACTAAAGTTTTTGTTACATATTTACTAAAGTTTTTGTTATATATTTACTAAAGTTTTTGTTACATATTTACTAAAGTTTTTGTTACATATTTACTAAAATTTTTGTTACATATTTACTAAAGTTTTTGTTACATATTTACTATAGTTTTTGTTACATATTTACTAAAGTTTTTGTTATATATTTACTAAAGTTTTTGTTACATATTTACTAAAGTTTTTGTTACATATTTACTAAAGTTTTTGTTACATATTTACTAAAGTTTTTGTTACATATTTACTAAAGTTTTTGTTACATATTTACTAAAATTTTGCTGCAAATTTACTTAAATTTTACCCCATATTTACTGTAATTTTTGTTGCATATTTATTGTAATTTTTGTTGCATATATACTGCAATTTTCGTTGTATATTTATTATAATTTTCGTTGCTAAAATAGTAATTTCTATTCCATTTTTATTGTATTTATTTTGCCATAATCACTGTAACTTTTCTCGCATATTTACAATAATTTTATTTTTATATACAACGTAATTTTTATTGCATATCAACTTTAAATTTCCTGCATAGTTCTGTAATTTTTAATGAATATTTACTGCAATATTTGTTGCATATTTACTGTAAAGTTAATAACATTTATTTGAAATTGGTTTGAATAATTACTGTAAGTTTTTTATAATAACTACTGTAAAAATGTTATTGCAGTTATTTTCCTTCATACCTACTGTGTGTGGCATATTTACTGCATGTTCTTGCATCTTTACTGTATTTCTAATTTAATTTTTACTGTAATTTTTATTTCATATTTACATTAATTTTTTTGCTGATTTACGGTAATTTATGTTGTATATTAACTGTAATTTGTATTGATTATTTACGGTAATTTATGTTATATATTTACTTTAATTCCTTTGCTTATTAACGGTAATTTATGTTGAATATTTACTTTAATGTTTTCTGCTTATTTCCGGTAATTTATGCTTTATATCAACTTTAATTTTTCTTGCTTGTTTACGGTAATTAATGTTGTATATTTACTTTAATTTTTGTTGCTTCTTAACGGAAATTTATGTTGCATATTTACTGTAATTTTTGGTGTTTATTTACGGCAATTAATGTTGTATATTTACTTTAATGTTTGTTGCTTATTTTTGGTAAATTATGTCGTATATTAACTTTAAATTTTGTTGCTTATTTACGTTAATTAATGTTGTATAATTACTTTAATGTTCGTTGCTTATTTACGGTAATTTATATTGTATATTTACTTTAATGGTTGTAGCTTAGTTACGGTAAATTATGTTGTATATTGCCTATAATTTTTATTGCTTATTTTTGGTAATCTATGTTGATATTTACTTTAATGTTTGTTGCATATTTCCGGTAATTTATGTTGTATATTTCTTTTAATGTTTGTTGCTCATTTACGCTAATTATTTTGGAATATTTTCTTTTATGTTTGTTGCTCATTTACGGTAATTTATGTTGCATATTAACTGTCAGTTGTGTTGCTTATTGCCGGTAATTAATGCTGTATATTTACTTTAATCTTCTTGCTTATTTACGTTAATTAATGTTGTATATTTACTAAAATTTTTGTTGCTTATTTACGGTAATTCATGTTGTATATTTACTTAAATGTTTGTTGCTTATTTACGGTATTTTATGTTGTATATTTACTTTAATTTTTATTGCGTATTCACAGTAATACATGTTGTATATTCACAATCATTTTCATTGCTTATATACGGTAATTAATGTTGTATATTTATGTTAATTTTGTTGCTTATTTACGGTAATTAATATTGCATATTTACTGTAAATTTTGTTACTTATTTACTGTAATTTATGTTGTATATTTACTTTTATTTTTATTGCTTATTCACAGTAATTGATGTCGTATATTGACTTTAATTTTATTGCTTATTTACGGTAATGTATATTGTATATCTACTTTAATGTTTGTTGTTTATTTACGGTAATTGATGTTATATATTTACTTTCATTTTTGTTGTTTATTTACGGTAATTTATGTTGTATATCTACTTTAATATTTGTTGCTTATTTACAGTAATTTATGTTGTATATTTGCTTTTATTTCTGTTGCTTAAACTACAGAAATTTATGTTGCATATTTGTTTTAATGTCTGTTGCTTATTTACGGTAATTTACGTTGTATATTTACTTTAATTTAAGTTACTTCTTTACGGTAACATATGTTGCTTATTTACTGTAATTTTTGTTGCTTATTTACGGAAATTTATATTGTATATTTAGTTTAATATTTGTTACATATCTACGGTAATTAATGTTGTATATTTACTTTATTTTTTTGCTGATTTACGTAAATTTATGTTGCATATTTACTGTAATTTTTGTTGCGTATTTACGGTAATTTATATTGTATATTTAGTTTAATGTTTGTTGCATATTTACGGAAATTTATGTTGTATATTTACTGTAAATTTTGTTGCTTGTTTACTGTAATTTATGTTCTATATTTACTTTTAATTTTTGTTGCTTCTTTATATTAATTTTTGTTGTATATTTACTTTAATTTTCTATTGCTTATAACGTTAATTTATGCTGCATATGTATTTTTATTTGTATTACTTATTTACGGTAATTGATGTTGTATATTTTTGTTATCTTTGTTGCTTCTGTAGAGTAATTTATGTTGCATATACACATTATTGTTGCTTAATTATGGTAATTTTGTTGCACATTTACTATAATTTTTATTGATTATTTACAGTGATGTATTTTGTATATTTTCTTTAATATTTGTTGTTTATACACGTGAGTTCATGTTGCATATTTACTTTAATTTTCCAAGCTTATTTGCAGTAATTTACATTGTATATTTAATTTAATTTATATTGATTATTTACGGTAATGTATGTTGTATATTTACTTTAAATTTGCTGCTTATTTACGGTAATTTATGCTGAATATTTACTTTAGATTTTTTTGCTTATTTGCGGTAATTTATGTTGCATATGTATGTTAATCTGTATTACGTATTTAAGGAAATTTTTGTTGCTTACTTACGGTAAATTTTGTTGCATTTTCCTTTAACTTCGTAGCTAATTCACGGTAATTTCTATTATATATTTACTTAACTTTTTGTTGCTTATTTACGGTAATTTGTGTTGTATAATTACTTTAATTTTTATTGCTTATTCACGGTAATTTATGTCGTATATTTACTTTAATTTTGTAGCTTATTCACGGTAATTTATGTTATATATTTTTGTTTATTTGCTAATAGTTTGCTTCATATTTACTGAACTATTTGTACTAATATTTACTAAAATCTAGCGTTGCATATTTAATAAAATATTTTTGTTTATTGATTAAAAGTAAGTTTGTTGCATATTTCCTGAAATATTTGTGTTTATTTACTAAAATGTTTGTTTCATATTTACTGATATATTTGTTGTTTATTTACTAAGATTTTTTGTTGCATGTTTACTGAAATATTTTTTGTTGTTGTACTAAAATATTTGCTCCATATTTACTGAAATATTTGTGCTTATTTACTAAACTTTTTGTTGCATATTTACTGAAATATTTTCAGTTTATTTACTAAAATTTTTGTTGCATATTTACTGAAATATTTTCAGTTTATTTACTAAAATTTTTGTTGCATATTTACTGAAATATTTTTTGTTGTTTTACTAAAATATTTGCTCCATATTTACTGAAATATTTGTGCTTATTTACTAAAATTTTTGTTGCATATTTACTGAAATATTTTTTGTTGTTGTACTAAAATATTTGCTCCATATTTACTGAAATATTTGTGCTTATTTACTAAACTTTTTGTTGCATATTTACTGAAATATTTTCAGTTTATTTACTAAAATTTTTGTTGCATATTTACTGAAATATTTTCAGTTTATTTACTAAAATTTTTGTTGCATATTTACTGAAATATTTTTTGTTGTTTTACTAAAATATTTGCTCCATATTTACTGAAATATTTGTGCTTATTTACTAAAATTTTTGTTGCATATTTACTGAAATATTTTCAGTTTATTTACTAAAATTTTGTTGCATATTTACTGAAATATTTTTTGTTGTTTTACTATAATATTTGCTCCATATTTACTGAAATATTTGTGCTTATTTACTAAAATTTTTGTTGCATATTTACTGAAATATTTTCAGTTTATTTACTAAAATTTTTGTTGCATATTTACTGAAATATTTTTTATTGTTTTACTATAATATTTGCTCCATATTTACTGAAATATTTGTGCTTATTTACTAAAATTTTTGTTGCATATTTACTGAAATATTTTCAGTTTATTTACTAAAATTTTTGTTGCATATTTACTGAAATATTTTTTGTTGTTTTACTAAAATATTTGCTCCATATTTACTGAAATATTTGTGCTTATTTACTAAAATTTTTGTTGCATATTTACTGAAATATCTTCAGTTTATTTACTAAAATTTTTGTTGCATATTTACTGAAATATTTTTTGTTGTTTTACTATAATATTTGCTCCATATTTACTGAATCATTTGTGCTTATTTATTAAAACTTTTGTTGCATATTTACGGAAATATTTGTTGTTTATTTACTAAGATTTTTGTTGCATATTTACTGAAATATTATTTATTGTTTTACTAAAATATTTGCTCCATATTTACTGAAATATTTGTGCTTATTTACTAAAATTTTTGTTGCATATTTACTGAAATATTTTCAGTTTATTTACTAAAAGTTTTGTTGCATATTTACTGAAATATTTTTTATTGTTTTACTATAATATTTGCTCCATATTTACTGAAATATTTGTGCTTATTTACTAAAATTTTTGTTGCATATTTACTGAAATATTTTCAGTTTATTTACTAAAATTTTTGTTGCATATTTACTGAAATATTTTTTGTTGTTTTACTATAATATTTGCTCCATATTTACTGAATCATTTGTGCTTATTTATTAAAACTTTTGTTGCATATTTACGGAAATATTTGTTGTTTATTTACTAAGATTTTTGTTGCATACTTACTGAAATATTATTTATTGTTTTACTAAAATATTTGCTCCATATTTACTGAAATATTTGTGCTTATTTACTAAAATTTTTGTTGCATATTTACTGAAATATTTTCAGTTTATTTACTAGAAGTTTTGTTGCATATTTACTGAAATATTTTTTGTTGTTTTACTATAATATTTGCTCCATATTTACTGAATCATTTGTGCTTATTTATTAAAACTTTTGTTGCATATTTACGGAAATATTTGTTGTTTATTTACTAAGATTTTTGTTGCATATTTACAGAAATATTATTTATTGTTTTACTAAAATATTTGCTCCATATTTACTGAAATATTTGTGCTCATTTACAAAATATTTTGTTGCATATTTACTGAAATATTTTTGTTTATTTACTAAAATTTTTGTTGCATATTTACTGAAATATTTGTTGTTGTTTTACTAAAATATTTACTTCATATTTAATGAAATATTTTTTGCTTATATACTCGAATTTTTGTTGCGTATTTACTGAAATATTTTTGTTTATTTACTTCTTTTATGGTTGCATATTTACTGAAATATTTGTTTGTTGTTTACGAACATTACTTTGTTGCATATTTACTGAAATATTTACGAAAATTTTCGTTGCATATTTACTGAAATATTTTTTGTTTATTTACTACAATTTTTTGTTGCATATTTACTAAAATATTTGTGTTTATGTACTAAAATCTTTTCTTGTATATTTACTGAAATATTTGTTGTTGTTTTACTAAATTATTTACTTCATATTTATTTAAATATTTGTGTTTATTTACTAAAATCTTTTGTTGCATATTTACTAAAATATTTGTTGTTGTTTTACTAAAATATGTACTTCATATTTACTGAAATATTTGTGTTTATTTACTAACTTCTTTTGGTGCATATTTACTGAAATATTTGTTGTTGTTTTTCTAAAATATTTACTTCATATTTACTGAAATATTTGTGTTTATTCACTAAAATCTTTTGTTGCATATTTACTGAAATACTTTTGTTTTTTACAGAAATATTTGCTTCATATTTACTGAAATAATTTTTGCTTATATACTCAAATTTTTGTTGCGTATTTACTGAAATATTTTTATTTATTTACTTCATTTTTTGTTGCATATTTACGTAAATATTTGTAGTTTGTTTACAAACATTACTTTGTTCCATATTTACTGAAATATTTTTGTTTATTTACTAAAACTTTTGTTGCATATTTTATGAAATATTTTTTGTTTATTTACTAAACTTTTTGTTGCATATTTACTAAAATATTTGTTGTTTATTTACTAATTTTTTTTTCATATTTACTGAAATATTTGTTGTTGGTTTACTAAAATATTTGCTTCATATTTACTGAAATATTTTTTGTTTATTTACTTAATTTTTTGTGGAATATTTACTGAATATTTTGTCTTATTTATGTAGATTTTTGTTGCATATTTACTGAAATATTTTTTGTTTATTTACTAATATTTTTGTTGCCTATTTACTGAAATACTTTTTTATTTACAAAAAATTTGTTTTGCATATTTACTGAAATATTTGTTGTCAATTTACTAACATTTTTGTTTGCAGTTTTACTGAAATATTTATTGTTTATTTACTAATTTTTTTATTGCACATTGTTTGTTTATTTACTAAAATCTTGCTTCATATTTACTGAAATATTTGTTGTTTATTTACTAAAAGTATTTTGTTGCATATTTTCTGACATATTTTTTGTTTATTTACTTAAAGTTGCTTGTTGCATATTTACTGAAATATTTGTTGTTTATCTACTAAAGTTTATTGTTGCATATTTTCTGAAATATTTTTGTTCATTTACTAAGAGTTTGCTTCATATTTACTGAAATATTTGTTGTCTATTTACTAAAATATGTTTTGTTTATTTACTAAAAGGTTTATTGCATATTAAGTTGGTTAGTTTTTACATTTTTGGTGCATATTTACTGAAATGTGTTTTGTTTATTCACTACATTATTTGTAGCATATTTACTGAAATATTTGTTGTATATTTACTAAAATGTTTTTATTGCAGATTTACTGTAATATTTTCTGTTTATTGTCTACATTTTTGTTGCATATTTTCTGAAATATTTGTTTGTTAATTTACTAAGTATTTTGTTGCATATTTGCTGAAATATTTTTTTATTAATTTGCTAAAGTTTTTTTGCTGCGTATTTACTGAAATATTAGTTTGTTTATTAATTAATTTTCTTTGCATATTTACTGAAATATTTTTTATTTATTTACTAAGATTTGTGTTGAATATTTACTGACATTTTTTTAGTATATTTACTAAAATTCTTATGCATATTTACTGAAATATTTTTTGTTTTTTACTAAAATTTTTTTTGACATATTCACTAAAATATTTTTTGTTTATTTACTAATTTTTTTATATTTACTGAAATATTTGTTGTTTATTTAATACATTTTTGTTGCATATTTTCTGAAATATTTTTGTTTATTTACTAATTTTTTTGTTGCATATTTTCTGAAATATTTTTGTTTATTTTCTAAATTTTTTTGTTGCATATTTTCTGAAATATTTGTTGTTTATTTACTAAATTTTTTGTTCCATATTTTATGAAATTTTGTTGTTAATTTACTAAAATCTTTGTTCCTTATTTTCTGAAATATGTGTTGTTTATTTACTAAACTTTTTGTTCCATGTTGTCTGAAATATTTTTTGTTTATTTACTAAAATTTGTGTTGCATATTTTCTGAAATATTTGTTGTTTATTTACTATGATATTTGTTCTATATTTTCTGAAATTTTTTTGTTTATTTACTAAAATTTTTGTTCCATACTTTCTTAAATATTTTATGTTTGTTTACTACATTTTTGTTGCATATTTTCTGAAATATTTTTTGTTTGTTTACTACATTTTTTGTTCCATATTTACTGAAATATTTGTTGTTTATTTGCTAAAATGTTTGTTGCATATGTTCTGAAATATTTTTTGGTCATTTACTAAAATTTTTGCTCCATATTTTCAGAAATATTTGTTGTTTAATTTACAAAAAAATTGTTCCATATTTTCTGAAATAGTTAAGGTTTATTTACTAAAATTTTTGTTGTATATTTTCTGAAATAGTTGTTGTTTATTTACTAAAGTCTTCTGTTGCATATTTTCTGAAATAGTTTAGGTTTATTTGCTAAAATTTTTGTTGCATATTTTCTGAAATATTTGTTGTTTATTTATTAAAATTTTGTTCCATATTTTCTTAAATATTTGTAGTTTATTTACTAAAACTTTTGTTCCATATTTTCTGAAATAGTTAAGATATATTTACTTATATTTTTGTGCCATACTTTCTGAAATAGTTGTTGTTTATTTATTAAAATTTTTGTTTCATATTTTCTTAAATAATTTTTGTTTATTTACTATAATTTTTGTTGCATATTTACTGGAATTTATTTATATATTTTCTGAAATTTTGTTATTTGGATATTTAATGAAAATTTAGTTTCATATTTAATGAAATATTTTGCAAATTGTCTCAGTTTTCTTTTTGTAGAATATTCTTTTGAAATTTTTGTTGCATATTTACTGGAATTTCTGATGTACATTTACTTAAGTGTTTCCTGCGCATATACTGGCAATTGTATTGCATATTTTACTTACATTTTTGTTGCATATTTCTTGCAAATTTATTTACATATTTACTGAAAGATACGTTGTATATTTACTTACATGTTTATCGCATAATAACTGAAAGATTGGTTGCATATTTACCGACATTTTCCCTCATATTTATTGGAGTTTTTCCATATTACAATGGATATTGTGTTGCATAATTACTGTCATTATTGTAGCATATTTACCAAAAGTTTATTTGCATATTTACTGTAATTAATTTGTATATTTACTTAAATTTCCTATGAATATTTGTTGAATTTTTTGTTGCATATGAACTCAAATTTTGTTGAATATTTACTGAAATTTTCCTTGTATATTCACTCACATTTTTATTCCATAACAACTTGTATGTTTGTTCCATATGTGCTGGAATTATTATTATTATTATTATTATTATTATTATTATTATTATTATTATTATTATTATTATTGCGTTTCTACTGAAATTTTTGATGATTTTTTCGCATTTGTATTAATGACGGTGTCGAGTCAGAGAGTCTTGGTGGGAGGACATGTACGCTCTTCGGCGTCACTTCTGGTGGCATTTGAGTAAGACACACCAAGGCCGACCTAAGCTTGCCATTTATAGGGCTATGTTATTCGCATATGCAAATAAGTGGTTGCCACCACAACACCCCCCCTCCCAAGATTTGAAGTCACACAGATTTCAATATCTTTTTCTTTTGGGGTTTACCATTAATGGTTCATTCACTTTTCTTGTCCTACCTGATCTTCGGGGTTCAGGTGCATTTTGAGGCGGTTCCAAATTAAAAGATTCCTATATGATATCTATGGTGTCCTCCTCTTCGACTGTTTTCGTATCATCATCATCTTGGATATGACGTTTTTTTATCTGATTTAGGTGCCTTTTATGTATATTCTGTGGACCTTTAATCATGAATGTACAATCACCAATGCGTTTATCTACTACTCCACATTCCCAGTAAGATGTGTTATTTCTGTAGCACTGAAAATATACTCGATCTCCCGAGTTATATTTCTTTCTTCTCGTGTGTGTAGTGTTTCGGATAATTGCCTGTCTTGGCAATAGTTTGTCAAACGCTGATTTTACCTTTTTGGCAAACATTAGATCAGCTGGTGATATGTTTGATGGTATACTAGGATGTGGTGTAATCCCATATACGTGCAAGAATTGTTGCAAAACTTTTTCTGTTGGTGTTTCAATGGATTTCTTTAACGCTCGTTTTAGCGTGTCCACGAACCTTTCCGCGAGGCCGTTCGACCTTGGATGATACGGCGGAGTCGTGATGTGCTTCACTCGGAACGTGTCGCAAAATTCCTTAAACTCTGCGGATGTGAACTGCGTTCCGTTGTCAGTGACCAGTGTGTCTGGTACACCGAATCTTGCAAACAACTCGTGTAGGAACCCTATTGAGTTGTTCGTTGTTGGATTCCTGCAACGCATTACCTCCGGCCATTTTGTGAAACTATCCACTACAATTAAATAATAGTTTTCACCTACTTGACCAGCGAAGTCCATGTTGATTCTCGACCATAGTTGGTCGGTTTTCGGCCAAGGTTTGTGTACTATAGGTGGAGATTTTGCCGCTAACTGGCATCCTTTACATTTATCAATTGTTGTCGCTATGTCAGTGTCCATGTTACGCCAGTACACGTAGCTTCTCATTAACGACTTCATTCGATTTATCCCCGGATGTCCTGTGTGGAAATCTCTTAACATCCTATTCTGCAATGTTTTGGGTATTACCACTCTCTCGCTGTACAGTAACACATCGTCACATATGGAGAAAACTTCCTGCACCTTTGTGTCCGTTATAATTTTCTCTTTTATGTCCTTTATATATTCGTCTTTCTCGGCTTCCCTTTTAATGTCCGACAAAGTTACGGGTAGTTCCTTAATGATGTTTGCTACCATATTTTTTACTTCAACATTTGTCCGAATTGCTGCAATGACTGATTCTTCCAGATTGTGTTTCTGTGGTATCAGTCTTGACAGTCCATCTGCATGGAAAATCTTTTTTGATGCTAGATGTAGCTGGAAATCGTAATTAAGTAGTATTGTACCCCAGCGCAGCAATCTATTTGCGGTGTATAGCGGCAACCCTTTTTTTGATCCATAGATCGTGACTAACGGTTTATGGTCGGTTTCAAGTATGAATTGTCTACCATATAAATATCGGTGAAATTTAGTCACGGCAAAGATTATGCTCAACGCTTCTTTTTCGATTTGTGAATATGCCCTTTCGGCTGGTATCAGCGTTCTCGAAGCGTGCGCTATTGGTTTTCTAGACCCATCCGGCATAATATGTTGAATGCATGCTCCTAAGCCGTAGGAGCAAGCGTCACTAGCGACGACTATTTTTAAGTTTGTGTCAAAGTGCGTTAAGAATAATTCGGATGTTAGTGCGCTCTTTATTTTGTCAAAAGCGGTTTGACATTCTTGCGTCCAGTTTCACGGTGTATCCTTTTTACGCAGATTATTTAAGGGGGCTCGCAAGTTATGCATTCTTTCAATAAAAGATTGGTAATAATTTGCGAGTCCTAAGAAACTCTGCAAGGTTGTTACATTATCGGGTGCTGGCATATTTTTTATTGCCGCAGATCTGTGTGTCCAAGATACTTAATCTCGCTCATAGAAAAGTCACATTTACTTTCTTTTACTTTAAAGCCGAATTCTTGTATTCAAGTAAATACTTGTTTCAAATGTTCCTTATGTTCTTCTAGGGATTTGCTCCTGACAACAATGTCGTCCAGGTATGCACATGCGCACTCAATACCACTTAGCATGGTGTCCATCGCTTGCTGAAAGATGGCAGTCGCTACTTTGATGCCAAAAAGCAATCGGTTGTATTTGTATAATCCCTTATGCGTATTGATGCATAGTATTTTTGAGCAATTCTCCTCGACCGGTATTTGCAAATACGCGTCGCTCAAGTCTATCTTGGAGAAGATATTACCCCCATTTAACTTCGTGAATATTTCCTTTGGGCTTGGTAGGATGTAATGGTGATCTTTTAATAGGGAGTTGACCCCGGTCGAAAAGTCTGCGCACACTCTAACTTCGTCATTCTTTTTCTTTACGTATACGGTGGGGGCTGCCCACTCGCTCTGTTCTATTTTTGATAGAATTTCCGTCTGTTCCAATCTATTTAAGTCTTTATCAATCTTTTCCAGCCCAGCGAACGGAACATTTCGCTCAAGTTCAAACGAGGCCTTGAATTTATTGCAACGACCTAAGTTAGTCGTGAATGCCTCAGGAAATAATTCTTTTAAATCGTCTTTTATATTTACTGTTGTTGGAGAAGAACATTCTAATTTTTTACAGAATGTATTGATTGGCTTATCCCATAGTCCGAATTTCTCAATTAAATCTATTCCAAACAGATATTCACTATTTTTTAGTACGAATATTTTTAATTTCTTCGAAATCCCTTTCAATGTTATCGGGAGGACAACTCCTCCTTCAAATTTTATACCACCACCAGTTGCCGTCCGGGCTGCTTTACTAGTTTTCATCATGGCCGATTTTCCCAACTTTTTCCACGTATTCAGGTTTATTATAGATACATCGGAGCCGGAGTCGAGTTGTAACTTTATTGATGTTTTAAATATTTCCACTTTTACGTATTTTCGCCGATCTTTGTCTTATTTTGTATTTGATTTTGTTTGCTGTACTCTCTTTCTGGTGTAATCTTTATATCTGCAGCAATCGCTTTTGTGTCCCATCTTCTTACAAATGTAGCATTTTTTCTTCTTATAAGGACAATCTGATTCCCAATGCTTTTCTGCACATCTCTTACAGTTATATCTAGGAAGAGGCTTGTTATATTATGTACTATATTTATGGTTATTATCTTTGGAATATCCCGTTCCATTGCTTTTCTTTGTAAAGTTCTTGGTTGGTGCGTATGGTTTTCTAATTTTTCTTATATATGCCACTCCGGATTCTTCTATATTTTTTTAATCCTTTTTTAGTGTAATGGCCCTTTCACAGTCCTCTGCTAGTTTCTGGAGGGTTAAATCTTGCTCAGATACCAGCTTAGACAACACTCGTCTGCGTATTTCTGCATTTTTCGTGGAAACTAACCCTTGAGCGAAGATTAGACATTTAAAATCTTCTACCGTTAGTTCTGCAAGCTTAAAATTATCGCAGTTTTTATTGACATTTGATGCGTATGTCAAATAATCTTGGTTGTCCATCTTTCTTAGATTCATGCACAGCCATCTTTTATGAAAAAGATATATATTTGGATCAAATAATTCTTTTAGTAATTTTACAGCTTCCATGAACTCTAATTCCACAGTTTTTTTTAGGTAATATGTAATCTACGAATTTGCTGTGTTCTGATGTACCCAATTTTCTGAGTAAGAGGCCCACTTTCTGACTATTTGGCCAATTTTTACAGTCCAGTTGAAAAACATCCTCGTATCTTGTGTAGTATGCTTCAAAATTCTTCTCTTCCTCAGGCACATAATGAAATGTGTCCATGCTATTAAAAATAGTTGTATGGGAGAAATTAACACTGTCGACATTTTCTCGATTACTCTTTAGTAGTTCCAGTGTTTTAGCAAAACGTTCCTCTTGTCTTTCTTCATATTCCAATTGTAGTTTCTTATTCCTTTCTTCCTGTTCCAATTGCAGTTTTTTCTGCTTCAACTGTGTCATTTTCCGCTTTTCTTCTTGTTCCTGCTGCCATTTCAATAATCTGTCCTCTCTCTTTTCCTCGCGGTCAGCCTGTGCCTGTATTTGTGTTTGCAAAAGCTTGTTTTGTGTAGCTTGTCTGCGTTCATCCCGCTCAGCCTGTGCTTGTAAAAATTGCATGAACATTTTTGATAAGTCTTCCATGTTTTTTTTTTAGTGTGTAGTTAAAAAAAAATATTGTACCATGTACAATATACACCGGTTTGGGTTACAACAAAAAAGCAAATTGCTGTAAGCTCCTGTTTTCAATAATAATATCGCTGCTTGCAATAATATATTCTTTTTGCGAGTCACGCTGCAAAAAAAAAATAAAACAGGTTTATCTGGAATCGCGAAATGGAATTGACTTTCCGTTTTTAGGCACTTACTTAACTCTTTCCACAAAATAAAAGTTTGGGATTTTTTTTTCGAGTCACCATTGAATAAATGTATGCAGTACATTTATTTCTTTGATTTTTTTTCTCTAGTATTTTAGTAATTAAAATACCTCTTAAATTGAGATTACCTTTTTTCCGTGACGTTTTACTGTATTATCCGTTATTCAGTGACAACTTCAAGAAAAAAAATCCTTTCCTTGAATTTTAGTTTTAGCTGTGGTATTTCCTTTTAGTACCGACGTCAACCAAAACATTAATTAAAAAGTCCTTTAGTTGTTGTTTTGTTTACGGAGAACAGTTATTAGAATCCATTGGTGAACTTTTTTCGTAGGTTACTTCCTTGCTTTTCGTAATACGGGTCTGACCTGTCGTTTTTGCGACAGAACAAAGTTCGCTTTTGGTTTGCAAGTTGGTCCTTTAGTAAGATTTGTCGTGTAGCGACAAAACAAAAATTCACTTTTACATTCGTTTGCAAGTCGGATTCCCAGAAAACGGCGTAAATTGTCGCTTTTGCCACGTTAGAGTTTTTTTTTCACTTGAGTTGAAACTTCTCTTTAGCGTAAAATCCGTTAGCTCGTCAACACTTTGCATTCCTTAAAAAATGGTCAACCTTTGCGTTGTACTTTTTTTTTTAAATAGTTCTTCGTCAAACTGTTATATTTGACGCTTCATATCTTGTCGCCACGTGTTGTGGTTGCAAGGTTGAACAATAATTAGTAAGGAAATACAATGAAGACGCAAACAACAAGATAACACAATAATAAGTGTATTAAAGAAAAGGTATTTTTACAATATGTACAAATGACGGTGTCGAGTCAGAGAGTCTTGGTGGGAGGACATGTACACTCTTCGGCGTCACTTCTGGTGGCATTTGAGTAAGACACACCAAGGCCAACCTAGGCTTGCCATTTATAGTGTTACGTTATTCGCATATGCAAATAAGTGGTTGCCACCACAACAGTATATTTACTGAATTATTGTTGCATATTTACTGAAATGTTTTGTTGCATATTAAGGGAAATTTTTATAGCATATTTATAAAATATTTGATGCATATTTATTGAAATGTTTTTGCATATTTAATGAAATATTTGTTACATATTTACTGAAATTTGTCTTAGATATTTCATGAAATGTTTGTGACATATTTATTGAAATGTTTATTGCATATTTATTTATATATTAGTTGCTTATTAATAGAAATGTTTGGTACATATTTAATTAAATACTTTATGGTGTTTATTTACATTTTTTGAATATTTATTGCAATTCTTGTAGCATATTTATTGAAATATTTGTTGAATATTTATTGAAATTTTAGTTATATATGTAATGAAACATCTGTTGAATATTTATTGAAATATCTGTTGCGTATTAGAATTCTTTTTCCATATTTATTGGAATAGTTGTAGCATATTTATTGAAATATTTGTTTCATATTTTATGAAATATTTATTGCATATTTATCGAAATTCTTATTGCCTATTTTATGACATATTTTTTTAATATTTACTGTAATTCTTATCAAATATTTACAGACATGTATGTAGCGTATTTATTGAAATATGCGTTGCATATTTATTGAAATATTTGTTGCATATTTACTGAAATTTTCGTAGCATATTTATTGAAATCTTTGTTGCATATTTTAAGAAATATTTGCTGTATATTTATTGAAAAACTTTTTGATATTCAATGCAATATTTGTTGTATATTCATTCAAATATTTGTTGCATATTTATTGAAATCGTTATTGCATATTTATTGAAATATTTGTTACATATTTACTGAAATCTTTGTTGCATATTTATTGAAATATTTGTTGCACATTCATTGAAATTCTGGTCGCATATTTATGTAAATATTTATTTCATATTTACTGAAATTATTGTTGCATATTTAATTTTGTTGCATATTTATTGAAATTTTTTTTGTATTTTTACTGGAATTTAATTTCATATTTACTGAGCTTTTCTGCATATTCACCGATACTTGTATCGGATAAAAACCTACATTTTTGTTCCATATTACATTTTGTGCATATTTACTAAGTCATACGTTGCATATTTACTGAATTTTGTTTTGTACATTGACTGAAATGTTTTTTCATATTTATTGAATTATTTCTAGCATATTTTCGGAAATTTTAGTTTCTCTTGTTGCGTATTTACTGAGAATTTTACATATTTACGGAAATATGTTGCATTTCTACTGGTATTTATGTTGGATATTTACTTAAATATTTGTTGTATACTTACTAGAATTTTTTATGCATATTTACTGAATAATTCTTACATATTTACTGAAATGTTGTGTCGCATTTTTAGTGAAATATTTGTTACATATTTATTAATATTGTTGTGGCATATTTATTGAAATATTTGTTGCATATTTATGAAAATATTTGTTGCATATTTATGGAAATATTTGTTGCATATTTAATAAAATATCTGTTGCATATTTACTGCAATTTAAAATATGAAATATTTGTGGCATTTTTATTGACCTATTTGTTGCATATTTTGGAAATATTTGTTACATATTTATTGGGATATTTGTGGCATATTTTATGAAAAACTCGTGTATTTAATTAAATTTGTGCTGATATTTATTTGAAATTCTGTAGAATATTTATACAAATATGCGTTGCATATCTATTAAAATTTTAGTTGCATATTTAATGAAATATTTGTTACATATTTATTGAAATATTTGGTGCGTATTTATTAAACTTCTCTTCCATATTTATTGAAATAGTGGTAGAATATTTATTTACATATGTTTTGCATATTTAATGGAATATTTGTTGCATATTTATCGAAATTCTTATTGCATATTAAATGAAATATTTCTGGCATATTTACTGACATTTTTGTTGAATATTTGCAGGTATTTGTTGTATATTTTATGAAATTTTCCTAGTATATTTATTTAAATCTTTGTTGCATATTTAATGAAATATGTGGTGCCTATTTATTGAAGTACTTTTTGCATTTTTAATGAAATATTTTGCATATTTATTTAAATTCTTGTTACATATTTACTGGAATTTTTCTTTCGTATTTACTGAAATATTTATTGCATATTTTATTAAATATTTGTTGCATATTTATTGAAATATTTGTTGTATATCTACTGAAATATTTGTTGCATATTTATAAAAATATTTGTTGCATATTTATAAAATTTGTGGAGAATATTTATTGAAATTTTTGTTGCATATTTATTGAAATATTTGTTGTATATCTACTGAAATATTTGTTGCATATTTATAGAATTTGTGGAGAATATTTATTGAAATATTTGTTGCATATTTATAGAATTTGTGGAGAATATTTATTGAAATTTTTGTTGCATATTTATTTAAATATTTGTTGTATATCTACTAAAATATTTGTTGCATATTTATAGATTTTGTGGAGAATATTTATTGACATATTTGTTGCATATTTATAGAATTTGTGGAGAATACTTATTGACATTTTTGTTGCATATTTATTTAAATATTTGTTGGATATTTACTGAAATGTTTGGTGCATATTTATTGAAATATTTATTGCATATTTATTTAAATATTTGTTGTATATCTACTGAAATATTTGTTGCATATTTATAGAATTTGTGGAGAATATTTATTGAAATATTTGTTGCATATTTATAGAATTTGTGGAGATTATTTATTGAAATTTTTGTTGCATATTTATTTAAATATTTGTTGGATATTTATTGAAATGTTTGTTGCATATTTATAGAATTTGTGGAGAATATTTATTGAAATATTTGTTGCATATTTATAGAATTTGTGGAGAATATTTATTGAAATTTTTGTTGCATATTTATTTAAATATTTGTTGGATATTTACTGAAAAATTTGTTGCATATTTATAGAATTTGTGAAGAATATTTATTGAAATATTTGTTGCATATTGATAGAATTTGTGGAGAATAGTTATTGAAATATTTGTTGCATATTTATAGAATTTGTGGAGAATATTTATTGAAATTTTTGTTGCATATTTATAGAATTTGTGGAGAATATTTATTGAAATTTTTGTTGCATATTTATTTAAATATTTGTTGGATATCTACTGAAATATTTGTTGCATATTTATAGAATTTGTGGAGATTATTTATTGAAATATTTGTTGCATATTTATAGAATTTGTGGAGAATATTTATTGAAATTTTTGTTGCATATTTATTTAAATATTTGTTGGATATTTATTGAAATGTTTGTTGCATATTTATAGAATTTGTGGAGAATATTTATTGAAATATTTGTTGCATATTTATAGAATTTGTGGAGAATATTAGTTGAACTATTAGTTGCATATTTATAAAATTTGTGGAGAATATTTATTGAAATTTTTGTTGCATATTTATTGAAATATTTGTTGTATATCTACTGAAATGTTTGTTGCATATTTATAGAATTTGTGAAGAATATTTATTGAAATATTTGTTGCATATTTATAGAATTTGTGGAGAATATTTATTGAAATTTTTGTTGCATATTTATAGAATTTGTAGAGAATATTTATTGAAATCTTTGTTGCATATTTATAGAATTTGTGGGGAATATTTATTGAAATATTTGTTGCATATTTATAGAATTTGTGGAGAATATTTATTGAAATTTTTGTTGCATATTTATTGAAATATTTGTTGGATATTTACTGAAATATTTGTTGCATATTTATAGAATTTGTAGAGAATATTTATTGACATTTTTGTTGCATATCTATTTAAATATTTGTTGTATATCTATAGAAATATTTGTTGCATATTTATAGAATTTGTGGAGAATATTTATTGAAATATTTGTTGCTATTTCTAGAATTTATGGAGAATATTTATTGAAATTTTTGTTGCATATTTATTGAAATGTTCCTTGCATATTTACTTAAATGTTTGTTGCATATTTATAGAATTTGTGGAGAATATTTATTGAAATTTTTGTTGCATATTTATTTAAATATTTGTTGTATATCTACTGAAATATTTGTTGTATATTTATAGAATTTGTGGAGAATATTTATTGAAATATTTGTTGCATATTTATAGAATTTGTGGAGAATATTTATTGAAATTTTTGTTGCATATTTATTGAAATATTTGTTGGATATTTACTGAAATATTTGTTGCATATTTATAGAATTTGTGGAGAATATTTATTGAAATTTTTGTTGCGTATTTATTTAAATATTTGTTGTATATCTACTGAAATATTTGTTGCATATTTATAGAATTTGTTGAGAATATTTATTGAAATTTTTGTTGCATATTTATAGAATTTGTAGAGAATATTTATTGAAATATTTGTTGCATATTTATAGAATTTGTGGAGAATATTTATTGAAATTTTTGTTGCATATTTATTTAAATATTTGTTGTATATCTACTGAAATATTTGTTGCATATTTATAGAATTTGTGGAGAATATGTATTGAAATATTTGTTGCATATTTATAGAATTTATGGAGAATATTTATTGAAATTTCTGTTGCATATTTATTTAAATATTTGTTGGATATTTACTGAAATGTTTGGTGCATATTTGCAAAAAATCTTTGTAGGATATTTAATAGATATAGTTGCACATATGTATTGAACTCTTTGCATATTTACTGAAATATTTGTTGCATATTTACTGTAATTATTGTAGGATATTTATTAAAATATTTGTTAGATATTTATTGGAATATTTGTTGCATATTTACTGAATTATACTTGCATATGTAATGAAATATTTATTGCATATTTATCGACATGTTTATTCATATTTAGTGATTTTTGTTGCATATTAAATGTAATTTAGTTAAATATTTAATGCCATTTTTGTTGCATGCTTGTATTTTATTATTATTACATTTTCCCCCCAAACAAGGCGCATTGCCACTTTGGTGTAGGGGACTACTATCAGGGGCAGAAACTACTGGGACACTATGTTGGAATTTGGGAAGCAAGATGTCGGTTCACGTTGCATTTGAACTTCTGCATGTCAGTACCGTTAGGGAAGCAGGAATCTGGAATTGAATTCCAGAGTATTGCGGTTCTGGAAAAGAAACTACTGGAGTAGAAAGATCTTTTACATCTAGGGATCTCTACTGTGTGGGGGTGGGATTTAGCTGCCTGTCGGGTTTGTCGAGGGTGTCTACGTCGTGGGGGCACAAGTGTCTGCAGTTCGTCAGAGCATTCACCATTAAAATACTTGTAGAACAGGCAGAGGGATGCAACGTTTCGTCGATGGGACAGAGGCTGAAGCTTAGATGCCAGTTCAGGGCCTATCAGTTTGGCGACTCTTTTTTTAACCTTGTCTAGGAGCGAGACACTAGCAGCAGATGCACCAGCCCAAATGTGACAACAATACTCCATACATTGGCGAATGGTGGTCTTATAGACGTACAGGATACTTTCAGGTGTCAGTAGTTTTCTAGCACGGTAGAGAGAACCTACATTTTTCGCAGCGGCCCTGGCAATGTTTTCCATATAATTGTTCCAACTCATGTTTCCTGTGAACGTTAGGCCAAGCAGTTTGAAAGATTTACTCTCAGACAGGGAGTCACTGGCTATTGATATTGGTGGCAGAGAAGGTTTCTTGTAATTATTGAAGGACACCAGTTTAGTCTTGGCGGCATTGAATGTGACCATCAATTTATGTCCCCATTCCACTACAGATTGGAGGTCATCCTCTAGTGTTTTTGCCATTTCTTTAGTTATGTGTTCATTTGTTTTCCTGTCATGCCTGTTATAGACTGTTGTGTCGTCAGCATATATACCCATCTCAGAGGCAGTTTTGTCGTGGAGGTCAATTATAAATATTAGGGACAATAGAGGTCCAAGGATAGACCCCTGAGGCACTCCCGCATTTATATCACACTGTTTAGATGTAGGACCGTCGAGGACAACCTGGATTTTTCTCTTATCTAAGAAGGATTTAATTATGTTAAATATTCTACCAGTGATACCGTATGATTTAATTTTCCTGAGGAGACCCTTGTGCCATACCGTGTCAAAAGCCTTAGATATATCTAGAGCTACCGCTCTACCCTCCCTGCCTTGTCCAGTTAATGGTATATACGTTCAGAGATTACAGTGAGGATGTCAGCTGTGGAACGGGCTTGTCTAAATCCATATTGTTTGTCAGTCAGAAGTTTAGCATCTGTAAGGTGTCGGACTAGAGCATGGTTGATTATGGTCTCAAATATTTTGGCGAAAAGTGGGAGGAGGCTAATGGGGCGATAATTTGAGTGGTCAGTTCTTTTGCCAGAATTCTTGAATATTTGTATCGCAGCAGCAGTTTTCCAACAGCCCGGAAAGTATGATTCATTAAGGCATTTGTTGTAGAGTTCGGAGAGAACTGGAGCTACTTCGTCTGAGCACTTTTTTATTAGCACAGCTGGGATGAGATCAGGTCCACATGCTTTTAAAGTGTCAAGGTTTTTTTTATGATAGCGTGTACCTGAGCAGGGGTGATTTTTAGATCGTCTAGCGTGGCGTCTGTCCGCAAAGAAAATTCAGGTAGGGGTGGTTGGTAGGGTCCAGTGTGGAGTTCGAGACAAACCAGCTCTCAAACATATTAGCCTTGTCGGTTCCTGAGCAAACAACCTCGTAATTTTTGAAAGATTTGTTGCATATTTAATAAGATTTGGGGGGCATATCTAATGAAATAATTTTTGCATATTTATTGAAATTCCTGTTTCATATTTATTTAAATATTTCTTGTCTAATATTTATTTAAATATTTGTTGCTTATTTACTAAAATTTTGTTGCATATTTATTGAAATATGTTGTTGAATATTTAATAAACTTTTACTTGCATATTTACTGAAATGATTTTTTTTTATATTTTTTGAAATTTTTATTGTATATTTACTAATGTCTTTAATTATTTTATATACTTTTTACTTGCAATGTCTCTGTGTCGAATGTAACTTTTTAAAGATCAACAATTCTGTCTCGCATAATGATGGCTTTTATTAAATCAAATTTACGTCGTTCTTTGTATATATCATCCTCATGTATTTACGGTTCTACGCATCGCCGTCCAGACAGAGGTGAGCAAGTAACCTCTGGACACTACTAGGTTTTTATCAGTGCCGTGTTAGATGGATAACCTCTGACACTATCATGTTAACATTAGATATATAGTTGTGCAAAAGGGGTTGGTTAGAAGTGACACACACACACACACACACACACACACATATATATATATATATATATATATATATATGTATATCACACAACCCATTTATATATACATGTATACATTATACTTTCACAACAAAAAAAGAATAGACTTCGTGGCTTAGTGGGGGGTGCCCTTTTCTCTACCCTGCAACCTCTCTCCCACAGAAGAGACGTTGCGATCCTATCCTTGTTTTATCGTTATTTCCATGGCAGGTGCTCGTCTGAACTCCAATCTCTGGTACCCCCTCGCCAATCTTTCACGAAAAACACCCGTCTAGCTGAATCCACTGTGAAAAATTTTCCCCACTCTATATCTGTGCCTAAATCAAAACGTGGATTCCATGAACAAAGCTTTTTTCTTAGAACTGCACGCCTGTGGAACTTTGTTCCGTCTGCCTGCTTCCCATCGGACTACAACTTGGATGTCTTCAAGTCCAACGTTAACAAATTCCTAATGAACCGTCCCCTTAAGTAAACACTTCATCAAATATCCACACTAACGTAATGTACTTGCAATAACCCTTATCCCTGAGTAGCTTCCGGGCCTTGATATGTGGTGATCACTGTGTAAAAAAAAAATCAGGACGTAAATTATAAAATGAGAACACTTTTTTGTATATTTTCTCACGCGTTACAATTGTTTCATAACTGTTTTGGACAATTTTAAATATTATATCCTTTAAAAATATTCCCAAATAGCTACATAGTAAAAATACCGTATTTATATATGTATTGATACGTTCATAACCTTCCTTTGCAGAGAACAAGTAGTTGGACCTATCTGAACACGAATCATTTATTTTTTATTTATTTGTATTTTTCGATAGCCTTCCTATTTAGAAATCGCTCCGTTTTGGTAAATCACTCAATCACCTTTTTTAATATTAATTCAATCTTTTGTACGTTTTTATTTCTATACTTATATTACCATGCCTAGTTATCTATTAATATGATTTATTCCCAATGCCGCTGCTGCTGCTGCTGCTGCTACTACTACTACTACTACTACTACTACTACTACTACTACTAATAATAATAATAATAATGATAATCAGCCCCTAAAAATTTTAGTTTCTAATTATTAGTTCGATTATTTCTTCCACAATCTACGATAGGTTCGTAAAGATTTTGTTTACATTCTACGATATCCTAATCATTTTATGCTTAACATTTTATTTCTTTATGTCGAACATCTTATTTCTTAAGAAGAAATTGTGATTAAAAAGTTAATTTAAATAATATTGATTTAAATTTATCTTTATCGTATACTAGTTATGCCGATAATTTTAACTTTAAATATATGTGTTTAATTCTTATCATTATCCAAGTAGTTCACTTATTTATTTACCTTTTCTATTTCTTATTATCCGTAAAATATTTACGTTTAAAATGAAATACGTTTATTCATTCAATTTTTACTAATTTATCAATTCCTCGGAATTCCATGTACTAATATTTGAATATTAAGACTTTAGACTGTATTAATTACCTTTATTTTTACTTAAATATTTTAATTCTGACATTAGCTTCTTTATAACAAATGGGGTTCAATAGATTTCTTAAACTTTATCTTTTCATTAAAGTTATTTTAATAAAGCCTAATCGTTCTCCTGAACTTACCCGGACATTACCCATAACTATTATTAAAATGAATATTACTTGTACGACTACTATTTCAGTTATAATCACTTTAGTTCTATGTGTTAAGTTGATGATCTAATAATATATTATTGCGCGATGAAATCAAGTATTAAACTTAAGCGTTATCTTTCGACATATATATGAAGCTTGAATAATTGAGTCAAAGAATTTTAAATTTAATTCTATTCGGATATGAAGATTACCAGATTTGAATATATTAAAAGTTTGATTCACAATGTTATATATATATATATATATATATATATATATATATATGATTCAATAATATCGAAAACTGACATCAAATCGGCATTATTTAGTATGCTAAGAAATAAAGTAAAAACTAGAGTACAAGAGAAATACTGAATGTATTACCTATAGTTTACTTAAAAGCAGAACTAAAAGGAAATGTAAAAAATGCTGTATGAATAATAAGCAGAGATTCATGGGCAGTGCAAAACACAGATAAAAATGAATAAGGAATTTGCTGACAACGTTAAGCGTTATTATTTATATTCTGATTTTCGTATTTTCTCTGAAAACCAGTCGGCGAAATCTCAATCTATTTCTGAATCTTTACAAGAAATCCGATAACATAGGCGGCATGACAACACTGTTGCCCGTGAGAAGTGCCTTGTGGTCGCTCTCTCCTTTTCTTACTGGGCACCTTCCATTGGAATTCACTGGAAATCCGGTACTTGGCACCGCCTTACAAGCATATACACTTATACGATTTCATGTGTCATTGCAGCTTTTACAGGATTCCTTTAGAATATTCCAAGGGCGAAATATCCACCCATTTATTTAATTAGGTTCAAGGGGCATCTATTAACTCTAGATGTTATGGGATGTATGTATATACAAGAATATTTCGTTTGTTTTCTGCTAGAGGAAACGTTTTTTTTTTATAATTTGCACAACTAAACTCAAATATCAACTAATCACAACCTACATTGACAAACGCTAAAGCGGCAACATACTACACTTCTATATTGCATGTGGTTAAAATGATAACTTATAACGATGATAAACATAAATATTTTTTAATTATTGTATTAAGTTAATAAATCCTGGATGAATAATATTATTTTCTTAGTGCAAATACAATATACACCAAACAGGAATGCATAACTTTTCTGGTAATTGATAATCATTAACAGATTATATAATCAATAAGCCACAGTAAAAATGAACCGCCTGTAAAAGATCAAACTAAAAAAAAGAAAGAAATTTACTAACCAAAAACAGCACCTATGCAAATGTTGACACATCAAATCCACATAGTTTGACAACAAACCGCGCGTATATAATCAGTTGTTCAAGCAGTTATATACTTTTTGTTAAACGCCCGCCACACAGATGTCCATCGCTTGACACCTCTATATCGAGTTCTAGTAAGTATTCGCATTTTTTTTTAAATCAAAACAAATAATCACTGACTCACATATTTAAAACAAATCGAAAAATGGCATCTCAAACGAAATTCTTGGTAAAAAACATATTGCATTTTTTTTTGTTTCTTTTGAAAAAAGTACCGTTTTAATACAGGAAAATTATATATCTATATGGGTTTTAATCGTAACTGAGTATCGTTATATTAATATAAGTGTTAAAATGCAAAATTATATTCCTGTTTTGAAGAAACATTTTACATTAAAAATAGTGGAGTGTGGTGATATCTATTAGACATTGAGAGGGGCATATATTACGTGCTGTGTATTTCATTGTAAAAAGATGTTCTTATCAAAAATCGGGGATGTATATAAGTTTAAATCGATGGCCATAGTTATAGTTTCTTAGCTATGTGAGTGGAGCTTCTGTACAGAATTATTGATATACATTACAGGTATACCTCGTTGATTACTTATAATAATCCATCTACTTCATAGTACACCCATCGGAAGTGTCTTTCACCGAAAAAATACCCACTTTTTACAACCTTTTAACGCATACATAGAATTAAAAATATTCAAATCTAAAAAAGAACCCGATAGTTATTGATGCTTTTGTAATTAATTATGGCTTTTAAACGTACCGAAACGAATTTTCAGGTCCCTGAATTAGAATGGGCTGAAATATGACCTGCGATGCAACTAAAAAATAAAAACATCTGCAACAAATGTTTAAATGTTAATAGTAATATAGTTTCTATCGATTTGTAAGTCAGGACTATATATATATATATATATATATATATATATATATATATATATATATATATATATATATGATTTTTGCAGAATTTCCCCTCTCAACCAGATTACCGTAGGTTTAAAACAACACATGTCAATTGCAAATTCATTGCATCTAGCCTATTAGCCACAATCTTTTGTAACACCTCCGACATCCACATGTTAATAACCTCTTTCGGAATAAACACTCCCAACTCTCCCGTGCTTCGGCTTTTGGGGGTGTTTACTTCTTAACATGGGGAGGTTGAGATGTATATACTACGCGGGGTACTAAAATGCGTAAAAAATACCTAATATTTCACAACAGTATAATGTGTAGTAAAAATCCTCAACATCCCCATGTTAGGAACGGCTTGCAGAATCAACACCCCTACCTCTCTATGTTAAGAACGGCCTTCGAGGTTGGGTTATTTTTATGAAAACCATTCTTAACATGGGAGGTTGGAGGTGTTTATACTACGCTGGGTACCGTCATAAAAAATAAAGAAAGTTCAAAGAATAAATAAATGTATAATAAAAATAAACGATACAAAGTTTAACTTTTCTTGAATATATATATATTCAGAAAGTTTACAGTAGATTTTATTTTTAATTGATTGTATTTATACAGTTTCTCGGCCTCTTTGTTTGGATATTTGTCTGCGTCTGCTACTATGCTAGGATCCGGGTTTAATTCTGCTAGATAACCAAACCTTTCTTGTTCCTAATATGAAACCAAAAATTGCCTAAAAACGTAAATTTAAATTTATTTAATAAGATGAGGAGATATAATATTTCAAATGTATTCTTTGTCTTACATAGAATAATAAAACTGTTTTGGTTTGAAATTTGACCATTTCACGTCATAATTTTTTAAATTTATTGAATGACTAAAATTTGAAACATGCATGGCTGTGACTATCATTATCGCCTTGACGGCTCAGCCGAGATTGAACTCACTGCACTCTTCCAGTATTTTCTATCTGTCTTCCTTTGAATTAAATGTATCTTGTTGTATCCTATCTGGAAAACTTTACTTCCGCCATCAATTGTGAGATAAATCCCTCCACAGCACTAAGGATGAAATAAGTTGATCTGTGGCACGTGCACAATGACCATCAAACTGAACTCGTCTTTTACAAACTGAGATAAATACTCTCAATAAGTCTCCATATATCATTTGTAGAGTTGGGTGGTTTTGTCATGAGACATGTGTAAAATCGATCACAACGATTCTGTTGTTTTCCTGAAAGAGTCCAAGTTTCAGATCCATAGAATAAGACTAGCTCAATAAGTACACGGGAAACTTTGGATTTCCGGATCTTATCCATTTGGTTACAAGCAGCCCATCCCATGCTCTTCCTAATGAAAAAGTCACAGAATTCCTAATGTGTGATGCTTGATACTTGTAGTCTTACACACATTTGAGTATGTTATTTGTAAGGGTTTTAATTTCGTGGTTGTTGCGAATATTAATCGGCACACACTCAGTTTTGGTAGCATTCAGGTAAAACCATGTACAGTTTGCTGCTGATTCAAGAGAAGATAGTAAATCCTGGGCGCTAATGAGATTGTAAGACAACAGCGCAATATCATCAGCAAAATCAGCATCGGTGCAAGATTTCGTTAACTTCTCGGTTGATACATCAGTCCATTGTCATTTATTGTATCCACAGAGATATGCATGATGTAGTCTATTACAATGATGAAAAGGAAAGGTGCAAGTGTATCACCTTGGAGAATACAAGCCAGAATGTCGAAAGGTTCTGTTTTACCATCTGGGGCCAGGATAGCGGTGTGGATACAATACTTTTGTTGCTTAAATGATTTATACTGGTATGCCATAGAGTTCAAGAATTTTGAACATAGTCTCACGGTTGGTTGAGTCGAAAGCTTTGTTGAATCCACAAAGAAAAAAGCTGCAGTTTTATTGCAGAATGCTATTTCCTCAATTATTCTTTGCAATGTGAGGATTTGTCCAAGAGTGGAGCAACCTAGGCGGAAAACATTTTGTTTTTTTCGTAGAATGTGCTCTACTTCAGGTTGAATACGATTTAGAAGAAGATTGTTATAGAGTTTTGCTGCTATAGGAAGCAACGAAATACAGCGATTATTCGTTGGTAGTGTCAAATAACCTTTTTTGGGGGGCATTAAGAATTATTTGCGATAGTAGCCAGATGGTTGCTGAAACGTGGCTGATCTTTGCAGAAACACACAGGCCAAGAACTAATTGATGAAAGATAGATTCCTTACACAAGATGGCTGGACTCTTGCCTGGACCAAGAGCTTTGTTCATTAACTTTGCAATTGGTCAAATTGTCTGTAACAAGGATGACATTGTGGACTGATGCATTCGCGCATGTCTTCCTCATCTTCAGGTACTCGTGAATATTTGAGTGTATAATTCCCACCCTGACATTCAACTGTGCACTTATATCTATTATTATATTGTATCGGTCCTCATCTTTGAAATGCTTTATTTGGACTATCACCTGTGGTTTTCTGGTTTCCGTAATCCTCCTACACTCTTCACCATCCCTCATAGACTCCCTGCCTTCTTTGAATTTCTTACGCCACTCAAAAACTGATGCTCGATTCATATGTTTCTGTGTCATTTTTCTCAAAACAAAAACAGAATTTTAATGTAGATCGTTCTTCTAAAGTATCCTACATTCCAGATAGCATTTTTCAAATTTACTAGTTGTCATAATCAAACTTTGGTAGGGTGTATTCCAAATCATACCGTAGCTGTTTATTCGAACCCGAAATCATAAAAATTGGTCAGTCCTCTCATAAGGTGTATATAAATAACGTACTTAATTTTAAGAATCTTTACAAATTTTAAATGTATGTACAAAAAAATTTAAAATGTTTGTACCAAAAATTTTTAAATGAATATACCAAAAATGTTTAAATGTATGTACCAAAATATTTTAAATGTATGTACCAAAAATTTTTAAATGTATGTACCAAAAAATTTTAAATGTATGTACCAAAAATTTTAAAATGAATATACCAAAAATTTTTAAATGAATATACCAACAAATTTTAAATGTATGTACCAACAAATTTTAAATGTATGTACCAAAAATTTCTAAATGTATGTACCAAAAAATTTTAAATGTATGTACCAAAAAATTTTAAATGTATGTACAAAAAATTTCTAAATGTATGTAACAAAAAATTTTAAATGTATGTACCAAAAAATTTTAAATGTATGTACCAAAAATTTTAAATGTATGTACCAAAAAATGTTAAATGTATGTACCAAAAATTTTTAAATGTATGTACAAAAAATTTTTAAATGAATATACCAAAAATTTTTAAATGAATATACCAAAAATTTTTAAATGAATATACCAAAAAATTTTAAATGTATGTACCAAAAAATTTTAAATGTATGTACCAAAATTTTTTAAATGTATGTACCAAAAAATTTTAAATGTATGTACCAAAAATTTTTAAATGAATATACCAAAAATTTTTAAATGAATACACCAACAAATTTTAAATGTATGTACCAACAAATTTTAAATGTATGTACCAAAAATTTCTAAATGTATGTACCAAAAATTTTAAATGTATGTACCAAAAAATTTTAAATGTATGTACAAAAAATTTCTAAATGTATGTAACAAAAAATTTTAAATGTATGTACCAAAAAATTTTAAATGTATGTACCAAAAATTTTAAATGTATGTACCAAAAATTTTTAAATGTATGTACCAAAATTTTTAAATGTATGTACCAAAAATTTTTAAATGAATATACCAAAAATTTTTAAATGAATATACCAACAATTTTTAAATGAATATACCAAAAAATTTTAAATGTATGTACCAAAAAATTTTAAATGTATGTATCAAAATTTTTTAAATGTATGTACCAAAAAATTTTAAATGTATGTACCAAGAAATTTTAAATGTATGTACCAAAAAATTTTAAATGTATGTACCAAAAAATTTAAAATGTATGTACCAAAAATTTTAAATGTATGTACTAAAAAATTTTAAATGTATGTACCAAAATTTTTAAATGTATGTACCAAAAATTTTAAATGTATGTACCAAAAAATTTTAAATGTATGTACCAAAAAATTTTAAATGTATGTACCAAACAATTTTTAAATGTATGTACCAAAAATTTTAAATGTATGTACCAAAAATTTTAAATGTATGTACCAAAAATTTTAAATGTATGTACCAAAAATTTTAAATGTATGTACCAAAAAATTTTAAATGTATGTACCAAAAATGTTAAATGTATGTACCAAAAAATTTTAAATGTATGTACCAAAACTTTTAAATGTATGTACCAAAAATTTTAAATGTATGTACCAAAATTTTTAAATGTGTACCAAAAATTTTTAAATGTATGTACCAAAAAATTTTAAATGTATGTACCAAAAAATTTTAAATGTATGTACCAAAAATTTTAAATGTATGTACCAAAATTTTTAAATGTGTACCAAAAATTTTTAAATGTATGTACCAAAATTTTTAAATGTATGTACCAAAAATTTTTAAATGTATGTACCAAAAAATTTTAAATGTATGTACCAAAAAATTTTAAATGTATGTACCAAAAAATTTTAAATGTATGTACCAAAATTTTTAAATGTATGTACCAAAAATATTTAAATGTATGTACCAAAAATTTTAAATGTATGTACCAAAAATTTTTAAATGTATGTACCAAAAAATTTTTAAATGTATGTACCAAAAATTTTAAATGTATGTACCAAAAAATTTTAAATGTATGTACCAAAAAATTTTTAAATGTATGTACCAAAAATTTTAAATGTATGTACAAAAAATTTTTAAATGTATGTACCAAAAATTTTAAATGTATATACTAAAAAATTTTAAATGTATGTACAAAAATTTTTAAATGTATGTACCAAAAATTTTAAATGTATGTACCAAAAAATTTTAAATGTATTTACAAAAAAATTTTAAATGTATGTACCAAAACAGTTTTAATGTATGTACCAAAAATTTTAAATGTATGTACCAAAAAATTTTAAATGTATGTACCAAAAAATTTTAAATGTATGTACCAAAAAATTTGTAAATGTATGTACCAAAATATTTTAATGTATGTACCAAAAAATTTTAAATGTATGTACCAAAAAATTTTAAATGTATGTACCAAAAATTTTAAATGTATGTACCAAAAAATTTTAAATGTATGTATCAAAAATTTTTAAATGTATGTACCAAAAATTTTTAAATGAATATACCAAAAATTTTTAAATGAATATACCAAAAATTTTTAAATGAATATACCAAAAAATTTTAAATGTATGTACCAAAAAATTTTGAATGTATGTACCAAAAATTTTAAATGTATGTACCAAAAAATTTTAAATGTATGTACCAACAAATTTTAAATGTATGTACCAAAAAATTTTAAATGTATGTACCAAAAATTTTTAAATGTATGTACCAAAAATTTTAAATGTATATACTAAAAAATTTTAAATGTATGTACCAAAAATTTTAAATGTATGTACCAAAAATTTTAAATGTATGTACCAAAAAATTTTAAATGTATGTACCAAAAATTTTAAATGTATGTACCAAAAATTTTAAATGTATGTACCAAAAAATTTTAAATGTATGTACCAAAACAGTTTTAATGTATGTACCAAAAATTTTAAATGTATGTACCAAAAAATGTTAAATGTATGTACCAAAAAATTTTAAATGTATGTACCAAAAAATTTGTAAATGTATGTACCAAAATATTTTAATGTATGTACCAAAAAATTTTAAATGTATGTACCAAAAATTTTTTAAATGTATGTACCAAAAAATTTTAAATGTATGTACCAAAAAATTTTAAATGTATGTATCAAAAATTTTTAAATGTATGTACCAAAAATTTTTAAATGAATATACCAAAAATTTTTAAATGAATATACCAAAAATTTTTAAATGAATATACCAAAAAATTTTAAATGTATGTACCAAAAAATTTTAAATGTATGTACCAAAGATTTTAAATGTATGTACCAAAAAATTTTAAATGTATGTACCAAAAAATTTTAAATGTATGTACCAAAAAATTTTAAATGTATGTACCAAAAAATTTTAAATGTATGTACCAAAAATTTTAAATGTATGTACTAAAAAATTTTAAATGTATGTACCAAAATTTTTAAATGTATGTACCAAAAATTTTAAATGTATGTACCAAAAAATTTTAAATGTATGTACCAAAAATTTTAAATGTATGTACCAAAAATTTTAAATGTATGTACCAAAAATTTTAAATGTATGTACCGAAAATTTTTAAATGTATGTACCAAAAAATTTTAAATGTATGTACCAACAAATTTTAAATGTATGTACCAAAAAATTTTAAATGTATGTACCAAAATGTTTAAATGTATGTACCAAAAATTTTTAAATGTATGTACCAAAAAATTTTAAATGTATGTACCAAAAATTTTAAAATGAATATACCAAAAATTTTTAAATGAATATACCAACAAATTTTAAATGTATGTACCAACAAATTTTAAATGTATGTACCAAAAATTTCTAAATGTATGTACCAAAAAATTTTAAATGTATGTACCAAAAAATTTTAAATGTATGTACAAAAAATTTCTAAATGTATGTAACAACAAATTTTAAATGTATGTACCAAAAATTTCTAAATGTATGTACCAAAAAATTTTAAATGTATGTACCAAAAAATTTTAAATGTATGTACAAAAAATTTCTAAATGTATGTAACAAAAAATTTTAAATGTATGTACCAAAAAATTTTAAATGTATGTACCAAAAATTTTAAATGTATGTACCAAAAAATGTTAAATGTATGTACCAAAAATTTTTAAATGTATGTACCAAAAATTTTTAAATGAATATACCAAAAATTTTTAAATGAATATACCAAAAATTTTTAAATGAATATACCAACAAATTTTAAATGTATGTACCAACAAATTTTAAATGTATGTACCAAAAATTTCTAAATGTATGTACCAAAAATTTTAAATGTATGTACCAAAAAATTTTAAATGTATGTACAAAAAATTTCTAAATGTATGTAACAAAAAATTTTAAATGTATGTACCAAAAAATTTTAAATGTATGTACCAAAAATTTTAAATGTATGTACCAAAAATTTTTAAATGTATGTACCAAAAATTTTTAAATGTATGTACCAAAAATTTTTAAATGAATATACCAAAAATTTTTAAATGAATATACCAACAATTTTTAAATGAATATACCAAAAAATTTTAAATGTATGTACCAAAAAATTTTAAATGTATGTATCAAAATTTTTTAAATGTATGTACCAAAAAATTTTAAATGTATGTACCAAGAAATTTTAAATGTATGTACCAAAAAATTTTAAATGTATGTACCAAAAAATTTAAAATGTATGTACCAAAAATTTTAAATGTATGTACTAAAAAATTTTAAATGTATGTACCAAAATTTTTAAATGTATGTACCAAAAATTTTAAATGTATGTACCAAAAAATGTTAAATGTATGTACCAAAAAATTTTAAATGTATGTACCAAACAATTTTTAAATGTATGTACCAAAAATTTTAAATGTATGTACCAAAAATTTTAAATGTATGTACCAAAAATTTTAAATGTATGTACCAAAAATTTTAAATGTATGTACCAAAAAATTTTAAATGTATGTACCAAAAATGTTAAATGTATGTACCAAAAAATTTTAAATGTATGTACCAAAACTTTTAAATGTATGTACCAAAAATTTTAAATGTATGTACCAAAATTTTTAAATGTGTACCAAAAATTTTTAAATGTATGTACCAAAAAATTTTAAATGTATGTACCAAAAAATTTTAAATGTATGTACCAAAAATTTTAAATGTATGTACCAAAATTTTTAAATGTGTACCAAAAATTTTTAAATGTATGTACCAAAATTTTTAAATGTATGTACCAAAAATTTTTAAATATATGTACCAAAAAATTTTAAATGTATGTACCAAAAAATTTTAAATGTATGTACCAAAAAATTTTAAATGTATGTACCAAAATTTTTAAATGTATGTACCAAAAATATTTAAATGTATGTACCAAAAATTTTAAATGTATGTACCAAAAATTTTTAAATGTATGTACCAAAAAATTTTTAAATGTATGTACCAAAAATTTTAAATGTATGTACCAAAAAATTTTAAATGTATGTACCAAAAAATTTTTAAATGTATGTACCAAAAATTTTAAATGTATGTACAAAAAATTTTTAAATGTATGTACCAAAAATTTTAAATGTATATACTAAAAAATTTTAAATGTATGTACAAAAATTTTTAAATGTATGTACCAAAAATTTTAAATGTATGTACCAAAAAATTTTAAATGTATGTACCAAAAAATTTTAAATGTATGTACCAAAACAGTTTTAATGTATGTACCAAAAATTTTAAATGTATGTACCAAAAAATGTTAAATGTATGTACAAAAAAATTTTAAATGTATGTACCAAAAAATTTGTAAATGTATGTACCAAAATATTTTAATGTATGTACCAAAAAATTTTAAATGTATGTACCAAAAAATTTTAAATGTATGTACCAAAAATTTTAAATGTATGTACCAAAAAATTTTAAATGTATGTATCAAAAATTTTTAAATGTATGTACCAAAAATTTTTAAATGAATATACCAAAAATTTTTAAATGAATATACCAAAAATTTTTAAATGAATATACCAAAAAATTTTAAATGTATGTACCAAAAAATTTTAAATGTATGTACCAAAAATTTTAAATGTATGTACCAAAAAATTTTAAATGTATGTACCAACAAATTTTAAATGTATGTACCAAAAAATTTTAAATGTATGTACCAAAAAATGTTAAATGTATGTACCAAAAATTTTTAAATGTATGTACCAAAAATTTTTAAATGAATATACCAAAAATTTTTAAATGAATATACCAAAAATTTTTAAATGAATATACCAACAAATTTTAAATGTATGTACCAACAAATTTTAAATGTATGTACCAAAAATTTCTAAATGTATGTACCAAAAATTTTAAATGTATGTACCAAAAAATTTTAAATGTATGTACAAAAAATTTCTAAATGTATGTAACAAAAAATTTTAAATGTATGTACCAAAAAATTTTAAATGTATGTACCAAAAATTTTAAATGTATGTACCAAAAATTTTTAAATGTATGTACCAAAAATTTTTAAATGTATGTACCAAAAATTTTTAAATGAATATACCAAAAATTTTTAAATGAATATACCAACAATTTTTAAATGAATATACCAAAAAATTTTAAATGTATGTACCAAAAAATTTTAAATGTATGTATCAAAATTTTTTAAATGTATGTACCAAAAAATTTTAAATGTATGTACCAAGAAATTTTAAATGTATGTACCAAAAAATTTTAAATGTATGTACCAAAAAATTTAAAATGTATGTACCAAAAATTTTAAATGTATGTACTAAAAAATTTTAAATGTATGTACCAAAATTTTTAAATGTATGTACCAAAAATTTTAAATGTATGTACCAAAAAATGTTAAATGTATGTACCAAAAAATTTTAAATGTATGTACCAAACAATTTTTAAATGTATGTACCAAAAATTTTAAATGTATGTACCAAAAATTTTAAATGTATGTACCAAAAATTTTAAATGTATGTACCAAAAATTTTAAATGTATGTACCAAAAAATTTTAAATGTATGTACCAAAAATGTTAAATGTATGTACCAAAAAATTTTAAATGTATGTACCAAAACTTTTAAATGTATGTACCAAAAATTTTAAATGTATGTACCAAAATTTTTAAATGTGTACCAAAAATTTTTAAATGTATGTACCAAAAAATTTTAAATGTATGTACCAAAAAATTTTAAATGTATGTACCAAAAATTTTAAATGTATGTACCAAAATTTTTAAATGTGTACCAAAAATTTTTAAATGTATGTACCAAAATTTTTAAATGTATGTACCAAAAATTTTTAAATATATGTACCAAAAAATTTTAAATGTATGTACCAAAAAATTTTAAATGTATGTACCAAAAAATTTTAAATGTATGTACCAAAATTTTTAAATGTATGTACCAAAAATATTTAAATGTATGTACCAAAAATTTTAAATGTATGTACCAAAAATTTTTAAATGTATGTACCAAAAAATTTTTAAATGTATGTACCAAAAATTTTAAATGTATGTACCAAAAAATTTTAAATGTATGTACCAAAAAATTTTTAAATGTATGTACCAAAAATTTTAAATGTATGTACAAAAAATTTTTAAATGTATGTACCAAAAATTTTAAATGTATATACTAAAAAATTTTAAATGTATGTACAAAAATTTTTAAATGTATGTACCAAAAATTTTAAATGTATGTACCAAAAAATTTTAAATGTATGTACCAAAAAATTTTAAATGTATGTACCAAAACAGTTTTAATGTATGTACCAAAAATTTTAAATGTATGTACCAAAAAATGTTAAATGTATGTACAAAAAAATTTTAAATGTATGTACCAAAAAATTTGTAAATGTATGTACCAAAATATTTTAATGTATGTACCAAAAAATTTTAAATGTATGTACCAAAAAATTTTAAATGTATGTACCAAAAATTTTAAATGTATGTACCAAAAAATTTTAAATGTATGTATCAAAAATTTTTAAATGTATGTACCAAAAATTTTTAAATGAATATACCAAAAATTTTTAAATGAATATACCAAAAATTTTTAAATGAATATACCAAAAAATTTTAAATGTATGTACCAAAAAATTTTAAATGTATGTACCAAAAATTTTAAATGTATGTACCAAAAAATTTTAAATGTATGTACCAACAAATTTTAAATGTATGTACCAAAAAATTTTAAATGTATGTACCAAAAATTTTTAAATGTATGTACCAAAAATTTTAAATGTATGTACTAAAAAATTTTAAATGTATGTACCAAAAATTTTAAATGTATGTACCAAAAATTTTTAATGTATGTACCAAAAAATTTTAAATGTATGTACCAAAAATTTTAAATGTATGTACCAAAAATTTTAAATGTATGTACCAAAAAATTTTAAATGTATGTACCAAAACAGTTTTAATGTATGTACCAAAAATTTTAAATGTATGTACCAAAAAATGTTAAATGTATGTACCAAAAAATTTTAAATGTATGTACCAAAAAATTTGTAAATGTATGTACCAAAATATTTTAATGTATGTACCAAAAAATTTTAAATGTATGTACCAAAAATTTTTTAAATGTATGTACCAAAAAATTTTAAATGTATGTACCAAAAAATTTTAAATGTATGTATCAAAAATTTTTAAATGTATGTACCAAAAATTTTTAAATGAATATACCAAAAATTTTTAAATGAATATACCAAAAATTTTTAAATGAATATACCAAAAAATTTTAAATGTATGTACCAAAAAATTTTAAATGTATGTACCAAAGATTTAAAATGTATGTACCAAAAAAATTTTAAATGTATGTACCAAAAAATTTTAAATGTATGTACCAAAAAATTTTAAATGTATGTACCAAAAAATTTTAAATGTATGTACCAAAAATTTTAAATGTATGTACTAAAAAATTTTAAATGTATGTACCAAAATTTTTAAATGTATGTACCAAAAATTTTAAATGTATGTACCAAAAAATTTTAAATGTATGTACCAAAAATTTTAAATGTATGTACCAAAAATTTTAAATGTATGTACCAAAAATTTTAAATGTATGTACCGAAAATTTTTAAATGTATGTACCAAAAAATTTTAAATGTATGTACCAACAAATTTTAAATGTATGTACCAAAAAATTTTAAATGTATGTACCAAAATGTTTAAATGTATGTACCAAAAATTTTTAAATGTATGTACCAAAAAATTTTAAATGTATGTACCAAAAATTTTAAAATGAATATACCAAAAATTTTTAAATGAATATACCAACAAATTTTAAATGTATGTACCAACAAATTTTAAATGTATGTACCAAAAATTTCTAAATGTATGTACCAAAAAATTTTAAATGTATGTACCAAAAAATTTTAAATGTATGTACAAAAAATTTCTAAATGTATGTAACAACAAATTTTAAATGTATGTACCAAAAATTTCTAAATGTATGTACCAAAAAATTTTAAATGTATGTACCAAAAAATTTTAAATGTATGTACAAAAAATTTCTAAATGTATGTAACAAAAAATTTTAAATGTATGTACCAAAAAATTTTAAATGTATGTACCAAAAATTTTAAATGTATGTACCAAAAAATGTTAAATGTATGTACCAAAAATTTTTAAATGTATGTACCAAAAATTTTTAAATGAATATACCAAAAATTTTTAAATGAATATACCAAAAATTTTTAAATGAATATACCAACAAATTTTAAATGTATGTACCAACAAATTTTAAATGTATGTACCAAAAATTTCTAAATGTATGTACCAAAAATTTTAAATGTATGTACCAAAAAATTTTAAATGTATGTACAAAAAATTTCTAAATGTATGTAACAAAAAATTTTAAATGTATGTACCAAAAAATTTTAAATGTATGTACCAAAAATTTTAAATGTATGTACCAAAAATTTTTAAATGTATGTACCAAAAATTTTTAAATGTATGTACCAAAAATTTTTAAATGAATATACCAAAAATTTTTAAATGAATATACCAACAATTTTTAAATGAATATACCAAAAAATTTTAAATGTATGTACCAAAAAATTTTAAATGTATGTATCAAAATTTTTTAAATGTATGTACCAAAAAATTTTAAATGTATGTACCAAGAAATTTTAAATGTATGTACCAAAAAATTTTAAATGTATGTACCAAAAAATTTAAAATGTATGTACCAAAAATTTTAAATGTATGTACTAAAAAATTTTAAATGTATGTACCAAAATTTTTAAATGTATGTACCAAAAATTTTAAATGTATGTACCAAAAAATGTTAAATGTATGTACCAAAAAATTTTAAATGTATGTACCAAACAATTTTTAAATGTATGTACCAAAAATTTTAAATGTATGTACCAAAAATTTTAAATGTATGTACCAAAAATTTTAAATGTATGTACCAAAAATTTTAAATGTATGTACCAAAAAATTTTAAATGTATGTACCAAAAATGTTAAATGTATGTACCAAAAAATTTTAAATGTATGTACCAAAACTTTTAAATGTATGTACCAAAAATTTTAAATGTATGTACCAAAATTTTTAAATGTGTACCAAAAATTTTTAAATGTATGTACCAAAAAATTTTAAATGTATGTACCAAAAAATTTTAAATGTATGTACCAAAAATTTTAAATGTATGTACCAAAATTTTTAAATGTGTACCAAAAATTTTTAAATGTATGTACCAAAATTTTTAAATGTATGTACCAAAAATTTTTAAATGTATGTACCAAAAAATTTTAAATGTATGTACCAAAAAATTTTAAATGTATGTACCAAAAAATTTTAAATGTATGTACCAAAATTTTTAAATGTATGTACCAAAAATATTTAAATGTATGTACCAAAAATTTTAAATGTATGTACCAAAAATTTTTAAATGTATGTACCAAAAAATTTTTAAATGTATGTACCAAAAATTTTAAATGTATGTACCAAAAAATTTTAAATGTATGTACCAAAAAATTTTTAAATGTATGTACCAAAAATTTTAAATGTATGTACAAAAAATTTTTAAATGTATGTACCAAAAATTTTAAATGTATATACTAAAAAATTTTAAATGTATGTACAAAAATTTTTAAATGTATGTACCAAAAATTTTAAATGTATGTACCAAAAAATTTTAAATGTATGTACCAAAAAATTTTAAATGTATGTACCAAAACAGTTTTAATGTATGTACCAAAAATTTTAAATGTATGTACCAAAAAATGTTAAATGTATGTACAAAAAAATTTTAAATGTATGTACCAAAAAATTTGTAAATGTATGTACCAAAATATTTTAATGTATGTACCAAAAAATTTTAAATGTATGTACCAAAAAATTTTAAATGTATGTACCAAAAATTTTAAATGTATGTACCAAAAAATTTTAAATGTATGTATCAAAAATTTTTAAATGTATGTACCAAAAATTTTTAAATGAATATACCAAAAATTTTTAAATGAATATACCAAAAATTTTTAAATGAATATACCAAAAAATTTTAAATGTATGTACCAAAAAATTTTAAATGTATGTACCAAAAATTTTAAATGTATGTACCAAAAAATTTTAAATGTATGTACCAACAAATTTTAAATGTATGTACCAAAAAATTTTAAATGTATGTACCAAAAATTTTTAAATGTATGTACCAAAAATTTTAAATGTATGTACTAAAAAATTTTAAATGTATGTACCAAAAATTTTAAATGTATGTACCAAAAATTTTTAATGTATGTACCAAAAAATTTTAAATGTATGTACCAAAAATTTTAAATGTATGTACCAAAAATTTTAAATGTATGTACCAAAAAATTTTAAATGTATGTACCAAAACAGTTTTAATGTATGTACCAAAAATTTTAAATGTATGTACCAAAAAATGTTAAATGTATGTACCAAAAAATTTTAAATGTATGTACCAAAAAATTTGTAAATGTATGTACCAAAATATTTTAATGTATGTACCAAAAAATTTTAAATGTATGTACCAAAAATTTTTTAAATGTATGTACAAAAAATTTTAAATGTATGTACCAAAAAATTTTAAATGTATGTATCAAAAATTTTTAAATGTATGTACCAAAAATTTTTAAATGAATATACCAAAAATTTTTAAATGAATATACCACAAATTTTTAAATGAATATACAAAAAAATTTTAAATGTATGTACCAAAAAATTTTAAATGTATGTACCAAAGATTTTAAATGTATGTACCAAAAAATTTTAAATGTATGTACCAAAAAATTTTAAATGTATGTACCAAAAAATTTTAAATGTATGTACCAAAAAATTTTAAATGTATGTACCAAAAATTTTAAATGTATGTACTAAAAAATTTTAAATGTATGTACCAAAATTTTTAAATGTATGTACCAAAAATTTTAAATGTATGTACCAAAAAATGTTAAATGTATGTACCAAAAATTTTAAATGTATGTACCAAAAATTTTAAATGTATGTACCAAAAATTTTAAATGTATGTACCGAAAATTTTTAAATGTATGTACCAAAAAATTTTAAATGTATGTACCAACAAATTTTAAATGTATGTACCAAAAAATTTTAAATGTATGTACCAAAATGTTTAAATGTATGTACCAAAAATTTTTAAATGTATGTACCAAAAAATTTTAAATGTATGTACCAAAAAATTTTAAATGTATGTACCAAAAAATTTTAAATGTATGTACCAAAAAATTTTAAATGTATGTACCAAAAATTTTTTAATGTATGTACCAAAAATTTTAAATGTATGTACTAAAAAATTTTAAATGTATGTACCAAAATTTTTAAATGTATGTACCAAAAATTTTAAATGTATATACCAAAAAATTTTAATTGTATGTACCAAATAATTTTAAATGTATTTACCAAAAAATTTTTAAATGTATGTACCAAAAATTTTAAATGTATGTACCAAAAATTTTAAATGTATGTACCAAAAAATTTTAAATGTATGTACCAAAAATTTTAATTGTATTTACCAAAAATTTTAAATGTATTTACCAAAAATTTTAAATGTATGTACCAAAAAATTTTAAATGTATGTACCAAAAATTTTTAAATGTATGTACCAAAAATTTTGAATGTATGTACTAAAAAATTTTAAATGTATGTACCAAAATTTTTAAATGTATGTACCAAAAATTTTAAATGTATGTACCAAAAAATTTTAAATGTATGTACCAAAAATTTTAAATGTATGTACCAAAAATTTTAAATGTATGTACCAAAAATTTTAAATGTATGTCCCGAAAATTTTTAAATGTATGTACCAAAAAATTTTAAATGTATGTACCAACAAATTTTAAATGTATGTACCAAAAAATTTTAAATGTATGTACCAAAATGTTTAAATGTATGTACCAAAAATTTTTAAATGTATGTACCAAAAAATTTTAAATGTATGTACCAAAAAATTTTAAATGTATGTACCAAAAAATTTTAAATGTATGTACCAAAAAATTTTAAATGTATGTACCAAAAACTTTTTAATGTATGTACCAAAAATTTTAAATGTATGTACTAAAAAATTTTAAATGTATGTACCAAAATTTTTAAATGTATGTACCAAAAATTTTAAATGTATGTACCAAAAAATTTTAAATGTATGTACCAAAAAATTTTAAATGTATGTACCAAAAAATTTTAAATGTATGTACCAAAATTTTTAAATGTATGTACCAAAAATTTTTAAATGTATGTACCAAAAAATTTGTAAATATATGTACCAAAAAATTTTAAATGTATGTCCCAAAAACTTTAAATGTATGTACCAAAAATTTTAAATGTATGTACCAAAAAATCTGTAAACTTAATGAAGTCATCTCGTAAAACATAATGATAATAGTGTATATCTTTTTTTTCTTCGTAGTTTCCATTTTCGATGTTGTATAATATACATCATTTTCGCTATATTTCTTTCAATTATGCCCTCAGTTTACGTTGCTTTTCATAAATAATGATTTTAAAATAGATAGTTCGCCTGGAATAAAGGTATTATTAAATTTACTTTCGTTTGTTTTCGTTTTAGAACCGATGCATTTATTTAAAACTGGACGTATTTTACTTTTACTGTATTATAAATAACGTATTTTACGCCCATTTTAAGGAAGAAATGGCTGTCTCCGTTGGTTTTTCTATATTTTTGTGTTAATCTAAATAAACCGCTAACACGTGCGATCTGTTTTGACAATAAAAATCAATCTTGAAATAATAGTTTAGCGACATCCTTGACCATCTCTGTACCCCGTTTTCTGTGTGCGTTGTTACTCTCTTGTTCCACCGAATAATACTAACAATATTTTTATTTACTTACCTCGACTCAGGCAGAGTTAGACATAAGTTCGATTTTAATGTAGGAAACATATAGCTCCCCACGAAGGGGTATTCTGGATAGGATCAAAAATAAAATTCTCCCAGTCATGAAAAATTTCACCTCCATTAATCGATAATAGAAAAGTTGGAGTGCAACATGAGAATAGATACTGGACTGTGTTATTGGAGCTAGCGCTATAAATTCTCTCTTGCGCAAGTATTTATGAATTTTATCGCAAATATCAGAGCTAATCCTTTCTTCTATATTTATGAAGAGTTCATTCCTATGTTGAGTAGCGTACTTGAAATATATTGTATCCGTTTTATTTTACCGCCTTCTCCCTTTTGTAGAAAAACTTCTTCCAAATATTATTTTTTAAAAGTAATATCATTGAACGACGTTGGCTACAGGTAGATGTGGATCAGAGCGTTGATGATGTAAAAGATAGGTGCTTGGTTTTAGATGCATAGGAAGTAACCAGCCACCTCTTCTCCCACTGTACCACACGCTCAAGATCAGAGGAGAGAGAATCGGGGAGAATTTTTACGGACTTTTATGTGTTGCCATAGATGGTCGTGTCTTCAGCATAGATGTCAACTAATTACAGTGGAAATAACTGAGTTTCGAACGGTACATGTTGCGATATTTTGTACCCGGTGAAAGATGCCCGTATCGAATTGCTACTTTCGACTGAATCAGACCAAGAAGATGTATTCGTTTTACAGCTAGTGATAGAGTACTGGATTGCTACTTTTTTGTGGCATCATAGTCACGCACCGTCTTCGGTTGTTATAATGCACCTCTCCTTAAAATAATATACAGGCTATGTAGAAATATTCCTCCGGGAGTCGGAAAGTTCAAAGTAAACCTCTGTATTACTCATAAGTGAATATCCTGTGTTATGATTATCTAAAGAAAGATATATAATTTAGTGAGGAAAGATGAGCATATAGTATTTTGGAGACGGAAAAAGAAAGACATTTTCTTTCTAAGAAGAACTCAAAGGAAAACTGAATTCAGGAACGCGCATGATCGGATGGCAAAAGAAAACAATTAGAGTCTAAATGAACGACGGCACTAAGTTCGAAAAACTTAAAATAACTGAAAAAGAAAATTTTAAAAAGAATACGACACAAAAAGCCAACGCAAAACTAAGACACCCAAAATAGTAAGTATTTTTTTTTTCAAAAAGAAAAAAAAAACGTAGTTAACTGTGTTTAGTTTGATCATAGTTTTCATGAGGAAAGAACAATATTTGTTCTATTGCTAATCCATTTCAAACGTGGGTTTTCTAATAATATAAATAAATAAATAAATAAATAGGACGGCAAAAATTGAAAAAAAAACTCTTCTGCTGGGTGTGTCGACGGTCGGTTTGGTGTCGCCGTATATGTTCTTCTCCAAAATTTTTCTAAGTTACGAAATAATATGTACCTTTTAAATAAATTCCTTGTAATTTATTTAGCACTTTTTTTGTACAATTCCCTTTTCGTTGGTTTATTTTGTGCTTAAAAGTTTAATATGGAGCAAATAGCTGAACTCACAAAAACACGCAGTTGGCCTTACAAACGCAACAAAAGCAAATGGAATATTTACAAGATAAACAATTTTTAAAAAAGTGAATAATTACAAACTATATTAATGAGGCAAGTAGAAAAAAAAGATTGTCGGTTTACACATGAAGGAATTGGTAACTCTGTATCAGAATTTTTGTATGAACCAACAAATGATCTTACTTTTCCAGCGTATTTTAGAAGATATGAAAATATTTTTTCTACAGGATGTCAGTCACGGTTTGGCGAGGAAAATTATTCTGCTGTTACAAAAACTTGAGAATTTTCGGGGAGAGTGACAGCTTATTTTATACGCGTAATAAGTGTCTATATATTGTGAAACAAGATGAATATATATTTTTTTTTTACATGGGGGTCACCGCTTATCAAGCCACTCGGGAATAAGTGTTATTGCGTGTACAGTAATCAATGGAATAGTATTGTAGTAATAGTTATATTTGGAGACTTGATAAAGTGTCTTACTTAAGCGGGCGCTTCATCAGAAATTTGTTTATGTTAGACTTGAAGACATCCAAGTTGTAGTCAGGCGGGAAACAGGCAAACGGAAGAGAATTCCACATGCGTGAACTTCTAAGAAAGAAGCTTTGTAAATGGAATCTATGTTTTGATTTAGGCACATGAGTGGGGAAAATTACTGACAGACGGGAGTTTTTCGTGAAATAGGCGAGGGGGGCAGAGATAGGAGCTCGGACGAACACTTGCAATGAAATAACATAAAACAAAGACAGGCTCCCAACGTCTCTTCTGTGGGAGAGAGGTTGCAGGGAAGAGAAAAGGGCACCCCCACTAAGCCACGAAGTATATTTTGTATTCTTTCAAGGTAGAATAAGCTACATTTAGCAGTGCCAGTCCATATGTGGCAGGAGTACTCCATCATTAAACTTGGCTTTTATACAGATAGAGAATAGCATTAGTAGTGAGATATCTTCTGGAGCGGTAGAAGGATCCTACAGTTTTCCCAGCGACCTGGGCAACAGACTTGATGTACATGTTCCATTTCAGATGAGGAGTAAAGGTCAAACCTAGAAGCTTGTCAAAACATGAAGCTTCTCCAAGACGATCCATTTCAATTGATGCCAGATGTGGATCAGAGCGTTGATGATGTAAAGATAGGAGCTTGGTTTTAGATGCATTGGAAGTAACCAGCCACCTCTTCTCCCACTGTACCACACGCTCAAGGTCAGAGGAGAGAGAACCGGAGAGAATTTTTATAGCCTTTGATGTGTTGCTATAGAATGTCGTGTCTTCAGCTTAGATGTCAACGAATGATTAAAGTATGTGCTTTAGGAGATTATTGATATAGATCAGGAGGAGAGTTGGGCCCAGGATGTACCCCTAAGGGACTCCAGCATTAATACTGTGGGCCTCTGATTTATACCTATCAACACTAAACTTATTATACCGTAGCTAGAAACTTTGATATGCCAAGAGCAATTGCTCTTGAAAGGAAGCATTTGTCGAGAGATTCACTAATCTTATAAGATATAACCGTTAGCACATCTGCTGTAGATCTGGCAGAACGGAAACCATATGGCATGTCATTAAGGAGGTTATTTCTGCTGAGGTGGTTGACTACTTCTTTATTTAATATGGATTCCAGCAACTTACTCATGACATACAGGAGACTTATTGGTCTGTACTGAGAGGGCTATGGCATCACATGAATTCTTAAATACAGGGCATTCTGACGAGGTTTTCCAAGGTGTTGGAAAGCACTTCTCCTTTTTTTTGATGGTATGATTCGGTCTATGCCTAAAATTAACCATTCCGTCGGGTCTAACACTATAGAGGACACATTCTTTTTAAACATGGAATGCAGAGGTAGATCAGATATGAATATACTGAAGCTATCTCAGTCAGCCCTAGAGTATCGATAGCCTACTGGTGGAGAGGTACGTCTGAAGACTTATTGCATTTCATTTGTATCTTAACTTATCAGCTCAACGGAGTGGTCGAAGGATCCCAGGGGAGATAGAAGAGGGCATGAACATAACTCATGGGAAGTTGTGAGAAAAAGGCTTGCATACTGACCGGAAGTATCGGACGCACACAGGTGGATTCGCGAACAATCTGAGTGATGTTATAGGCAATGGCAAAATCATGACAGAACCTCCCCTCATCATCTGTCTTATTTTAGTAGGGCAGCCATTCCATATTATGGGCATTGAAGTCACCGCAAATTTGAATGTTAGCCGAAGGATGATCAGACAGGATGTGGTCAATTTTCTCAGATATGCTTTTAATGATAGTAACTCCGCTGTTGTGGAGGCGATAGAAGGCAAATATAAATGCAGTGGTGTAAGCAAGTGCAACCCAGAAGCACATATAAGGTAAATTATCCCTTCTACAGGGAAAGCCATCTTTAATGTGGGCGCATATTCCATGCCCATGGCGATCTTGGGGGTCAGATTTAGATGTTAAGTCTGAGTATCTTTTAATTATGAACTCATCTAGGGAAGTGGTCGGCCCTATGCCAGTGTCGCTTAGAAGGAATATGTCCGGTTTCGTCTCCTGTAATCGGGTTTCAACCTCTGGAAGGTTGGAACGTAGACCCCTGATGTTGGAGGAGACATGGTAGTAGGGGTCTACGTTAGAGGATAAGGTTCTCGGTTTATTCGGGTTTGGGGGGAGATATTTAATATTGAGGTTTTGGGATTTGTGGATGAAGCAACTTGGAAAAAAAAATGGATATCCAAAATTTACAAAATACAGAAAAAATTGCCAGAGGTGTTTCTGAAAATAAAGTAAAATTCAAATATGAATTTTATACAAATGTGACTTTGAATGAAAATACAATAAAGATAAAAATAACCTTTCATATCAAGACAAAATATAATGTATTTAGTATCGATTTGATGATACTATTCAATTTCTGGGCGAAACCCATAAACTCGTTTTGTAGAAAAGTAAGCGTGGCAGGGATAGAAAATTCCAAACTGCCAGAGACAATTTATTAAGAATTTTATAAACGTATTTTCTAAGAGGTTGGGTTGTTGCACCAAACTTGAAGTGAAATATGAAGTGAATAAAAAAGCTAAGCCGGTGTTTACACCTAAAAGGAAGGTGCCATTCTCCTTACTAAAAACGATTGATGAAGAATTATAAAGACTCGAAGAAATGGATCAATTGAAAAAGTGGACAGCTCTGAGTGGGCATCACCCAAAGTATATGTAAAAAAGAAAATAAAAAGATCAGGTTATGTGCGGATTTCTCAAATGGAAAAATGACTGCTTAAGAGATTACTATCTGCTTCCTACACCCGGGGAAGTTGAATGGGGACAATTCTTTCTCAAAATAAACTCATCAGAGTCATATTTGTAGGTCAAAGCTCATGAAGATACCTGGCGATTAATACCCATAAAGGAGTATATGCCTTAAACGGCTGGTTTTTGGTTGAAAAAGCCTATAATTTATTCCAACAAATTGTGAATAGCATGTTAGCAGCCCTAGATTTTGAAATGGCTTAATTAGACGAAATTCTAATAAGAAGCAAGAATGTTGAAGAACATAAAATCCATATTCGAGAGAATAGTAAACTACGGAATCAAAGTGGCTGTCGGAAATGTGAATTTTGTATGAACACAATTGATCAAAAAAGGGAGAAGACCTAAATCAAATACGACAGAAGCAATTAGAGAGATGCCTAAACCGGACAATGTAATGAAATCAAAGAATTAAGAACACCGTGTAATGAAGGAGTTAAGTGTAGCAACAGATACAGGTTCGGACAGTGCTTCTACACAGATTAGAAACCAATTGCCCACGCCTCAAATGTTTTGTTACCCGCAGAAAGAACTTAGATTGAGAAAGAAAGTCTGCTAATTGGGTCCACTATGAAAGAATTTCATAGATTCATCCATGGCAGATCAGTTGCTCTGCAAACGGGCTATAAGACGTTACTATGGATTTTTCGTTCCATACCGCGGACAGATTGCAGCGATGGAACATTATTTTGGTTAACTACAATTTTGAAATGCAACACTTACCATCAAACAAAATTGCACATGCAAATGGTCAGTTCAGATTGATTCCAAGTAAAATGAAATTGCTCGAAGAGACGGTTTAAGCAGCATTAAAAGAGGAAAATGAACTATCGCACCTACCAAAAATATTGTGAGAGAACAACCTATAACACTTGAAGAAATAAAAAGCAGCGAAAATGGATGAATACATTAACAAGATAAAAGTGTGGTAAAACGAACAGAAGAAAAAAAACGATTAAAAGTGTTTCTATTTATGATATGTGACGAAACTCTAATGTATGCAGATAAAGGGGTAATTGCGCAAGTTTTACAAATGAAAATCCTGAAAGAATCTATGTGTCATACTGGAATATCCAGAATAAAATCCCTAATGAGAGGATCTACATACTGGCCAGGACATAGAAAAAATTGTAAAATTATGCAAAGATTGCACACTCGCAGAGAAATCTCCTCTCATAAGGACGTCACCTTGGCCGAAAACTGATGTACTCTGGACATGAAATTTGTTGTAATTATATATATTTTTTACATAGGCATCACCACATTATCAAGGCCAAGAGGCCACTCAAGGATAAGGGTTAAAGAGTGTACAGTAGAAATTGGACAATATAGTAATCATTAGTAATGAAAATTTGGTAAATTTGATAACTTATATGGAACGGCTCATCAAGAACTTATTTACGTTAGACTTGAAGACAACCATATTGTAGTCAGCCGGAAAGCAGGAAAACGGAAGACAATTCCACAGGTGTGCAGTTCTAAGAAAGAAGCTTTGTTCATGGAATCTACGTTTAGGTTTAGGCACAGATAAAGAGTGGGGGAATTATTGATAGTGTTTTGAGCTAGACGACTGTTTCTTGTGAAAGTTTGGCGAGGGGGGACCATAGATTGAAGCTCAGTCGAACACTTTCCATGAAAATAAGGATAAATCAGAGGCAAACTCGCAACATCCCTTCTGTGAGATAGAGGTTGCAAGGAAGAGAAACGGACATCTCCTACGAGGCTACGAAGTCTATTTTGAACTCTATCAAGGCAGGAGAAGTCCTTTCTAGCAGCTCCTGCCCAGATGTAGCAACAGTATTCCATCCTTGGACGTACCTGGCTCTTATATAGATAGAGAATAGCATCAGCAGTGAGATATCTACCGGATCGATAGAAAGATCCCACCATTTTTCCAGCGGCCTTTGCAACAGATTTGATGTACATGTTCCATTTAAGATCAGGAGTAATGGTCAAGCCAAGAAGCTTGTCAAAACTTGAGGCCTCCTGAAGACGAGAGCCATTCATTTCAATTGAGGCCAGATGTGGATCAGAATGTTGATGATGTAAAGAGAGAAGCTTGGTTTTAGATGCATTAAAAGTAACCAGCCACTCCTTTCCCCATTGTACTACGTGCTCAAGATCAGAGGAGAGAGAATTGGAGAGAACTTGGTCGTTTACTGTCTTAGATGTGCTACCATAAATGGTAGTGTCGTCAGCATAGATGTCTACAAATGATGTAAGGATGTTATTTGGAAGATCATTAATGTAGATCAGGAAAAGAGTTGGGCCCAGGATGGACCCCTGAGGGACACCGGCATTAATACTGTGAGCTTCTGATTTTTGCCCCTCAACTACTTATGAACCTATCAGAAAGAAATGATTTTATAATTGAGAAGACATTTCCAGCAATAGCATAGCTAGAGATCTTATGAAGTAAACCTTTATGCCATACCCTATCAAAGGCCTTAGATATGTCAAGAGCAATTGCCCTAGAAAGGTTGCCTCCGTCGAGAGATTTGCTAATCCTATGCGATATAATCAAGATTTTTGATTAGCTTGGTAACATCACGTACAGATATACGTATATCACATTGCGTGTTTTCTGATACAGGAGGAAATATTGGAGGTTGGCAGCCTTGATCGCAAAGGGTAGAATTAGCTGCAAAGTTCTTTACAAAGAGTTTGGCTTTGTCTGATGCTGACGAGATTACCTCAGGTCCATTGATAATAGTTGGGATGGAGCACACGCTTCTGTTCAGGATTCTGTTTGCTATTTGCCAAAACTGGTGGGAACCAAGCCGCTGCTCAGCTACTTTGGACTTAACAGATTGAGCATACAACTCTCTTGCATTCTTTATTACTTTCTTACAATGGTTGCTGGCAGTCCTGAAAGCGGCTTTAGTTTTCATACATCTATTCCGTTGGATACAGTGGAAAAAGTGATTTCTGTGCGCAATGGCAGCAGCACATTCTAGAGAAAACCATGACTGGCTGTTAGGTTTTTGCTGAAACTTTTTCGAGGGTATGAAACGGTCAATTAACCATTCCGTCAGGTCTAATACTATAGAGGACACATCCTTTTGAAACATGGAATGCAGAGGGAGATCAGATATAAATGCACGGAAGCTATCCCAGTCAGTCTTAGTGTATCGATATACTGTACGATGGAGAGGTACCTCTGGGGATTTATTACATATCATTTTTATCTTAATTGATACAGCAGAGTGGTCGGAAGATCCAAGAGGCGACAGAACAGAAACTGAACATAGTTCAGGGCAAGTTGTGAGAAAAAGGTCTAGTAGGCTCGCATACTGGCCGTCATTGTCGGGCACACGGGTGGGTTCCTAAACAATCTGAGTGAGGTCATAGGCACTGGAGAAATCATGACAGAACCTCCCCTCATCATCTGTCTTGTTAGAGTGGGTCAACCATTTGACGTTGTGAACATTGAAGTCTCCACATATGTGAATGTTAGCTGAAGGATAAGCAGATAGGACTTGGTCAATTTTCTCAGATATGCTTTGAAAGATAGTAACTCCGCTGTTATGGGGGCGATAGAGAGTAAATATAAATGCCGTAGTGTGAGCTAAAGCAAGCCGGAAGCACATATAGGGTAAGTTAGGGAGATGTCCCTACCACATGGAAAGTTATCCCTAATATAGGCACATATTCCATGCCCATGGCGATCATGGGGGTCAGATTTAGAAGTTAAGTTAGAGTATCCTTTAATTGCGAACTCTTCTAGGGAAATAGCCTGCCCAATGCCAGGTTCACTTAAAAATAAAAGGTCTGGTTTAGTCTCCTGTAATTGGGTTTCAACCTCTGGAAGGTTAGAACGTAGACACCTGATGTTGGAGAAGGAGAATGGTAGTAGGGGTCTACGTTGGAAGTTGGAGAACCGGGTTTAATCGTGTATTTTTTCTTGAAACTTGTCATGATGATATTTTGGAATTTGTGGAGTAGGTCGTCAGATTTACTTAGAGCAGAACAGAGAGGGGAAACTAGAGAGAAAAAGAAACGAAGATTTTTTTTTATTTTTTATTTGTAGCTAATGATAAGGTAAAGCCGTAACAATTACCCACTAGTATGGCATCGAGAGGCCCCACCAGAAGCTACTGCATGGTCCAGAATCCATTCACCAAATGGCAATACAGCAACCCCAGTACTTTGCACCATCTGATAGGACAGCCTCCTTAGTGGTTAATCCAAGTTTCGGGTCCCTGACTATCAGGCGGATAACGTCAGCTCAGACAAAACGGTTACCTCCAGCACCCTTACTAGGCTACAAGGATAGACATAGAAACAGAAAATTTCCACCATCTCTGCCAACTGTTCGCGCAAAATACTGCCAACCTAGAAAACAGCCTTTTCTTCTCCCTTTGTCAGAAAAATCACTCATTAAATAATGAGGACTGAGGGACAAATAAGAAGAAGCGAGAGTAACAGGAGCTGCCGATAACGCATCCACAATGCGTTTTCTACTCTCCATTAAAAAAAAATTATTAAGTATTCTACTTAATAAAAATACAACAGACGTGTTTAAGGGAAAGTATGGTGATAGATTCCCCTCTCACGAACTAAGAATGAGTACAAATTCGGAATCTATTTTTGCAATCAACTTGGTAGATAAATAAACATTCATGGACGAGAAAAAAAAGCTTGAATTTAATAAAACAGAAATACATAAATTAAATACTGAAATAAAATGGAGTTATTTATATTTTAATCTAAAAATAAAAAGTATAATTAAAATTGAAATCACTTATCTCAACAAAAACACGTCCGTATCCAAAATGTAAACTGAAATGAGGAATTTAAGTTAACAGCGTTCAAAAAGATTTAAAAAAAAAATTAACCGTTAAAAGAAAAGCGTGATTTTATTCTGAACTTTAGCTAATCACGTTTTAAGAAACTTACGATATAAAAGAAAATTGGATGGGGGGGGGGGTTCTTGCGAAATTTACATAAATTAAATACTGAAATAAAATGGAGTTATTAATATTTGTATCTAAAAATAAAAAAGTATGATTAAAATTGAAATCACTTATCTCAACAAAAACACGTCCGACTCCAAAATGTAAACTGAAATGAGGAATTTAAGTTAACAACGTTCAAAAAGATTTAAAAAAAAAAATTAACCGTTAAAAGAAAAGCGTGATTTTATTCTGAACTTTAGCTAGTCACGTTTTAAGAAACTTACGATATAAAAGAAAATTGGATGGGGGGGGTTCTTGCGAAATTTACATAAATTAAAATACTGAAATAAAATGGAGTTATTAATATTTGTATCTAAAAATAAAAAAGTATGATTAAAATTGAAATCACTTATCTCAACAAAAACACGTCCGACTCCAAAATGTAAACTGAAATGAGGAATTTAAGTTAACAGCGTTCAAAAAGATTTTTAAAAAAAATTAACCGTTAAAAGAAAAGCGTGATTTTATTCTGAACTTTAACTAGTCACGTTTTAAGAAACCTACGATATAAAAGAAAAGCGGATGGGAGGGGGGGGGGTCTTCCGAAAATAATAAGCCGTGCAAATAATTTTTGACAGTAATTTAAATATTTCGTTTGTAATTTCTTTAGTATTCAATTTTTGGAAATCCAATTGTTTCACTGGAAAGAGCAGTTCAAAATACATATGATACTATATAATAACCTTCAATTCTGACCATTTTCATGAGATTTTATTAACAAAATATGATTTTTATTGGACCGTGCCAATAAATAGGATCAGGACTTCATATCTTGGAGTGATCAAAGCCATATGTGAAATTGTTCAGTGAAAGTAGGTGCCAACAAACTACATAGTATAATAAAACTGGGGAATAGAAATGGATTAATCATTTATTCTACGTAAATATTCTACTCGTTTAAACGTTTGAACTGCGTTAATTTAAACCAATCGGGAATATTATTAAACTATCGATCCATAATCGTTAGTTCTTTACATAATATTACATTTTTAACTGCAAGAATACAATATTTTAACGATAAAACTATCAGCCGTATGGCGGCAAAAGCACCTCTTGCCTGCATTTAATATATTTAATATTTGTTTGTATTGAATGTGTTCCGTAAAACCAAGCGAAATATTAATACTACTGATCTTGCAATAATCTTGCAACTCCTGTCTCATACAAAATGATGTATCTGAAGACTGGAAGAGGGAACATTGCAAGCTTTGTCAGTGCGCCAAGAAACAGTTGATAAGGGGCCAACTATGTATTTTCCTCTCACTTCTATCACCTTTTCGCTAACTCATATGCACGGTTCACGCCCTCCACCCCCAGATCATTTTCCGCATCGTTTAATCCTGACGGCAATATTTTTCTATCTATAATTTAAAATTTTTCTCGTAAAGCCTTTTAAAAAATTGGCCTCGAATCGGCAATAACTGAAATTGTTTCGCATAATCATTGCCAAGTATACTGAAATTCACACGTCTGTTTTGAGGGGTACGCAGACGCATTCACATATTTTTAATTCATTTGAATTATTGGCAAGTGGGAAGTATATTTCAGATTTAAACAATATAACCATACTTAATATTATCATATTGGAAGAGTTACATAATCGTCATCAGTAGCAACCATTTGATTATTTAAGTTGGGAAAGACGAACGTTTTAGAGATGGGTCCGAATTAACACGGGATTCCATTGGCAAATTTAATTGCTAATCAGACATTTTGAAATGAGAAAAATGCACGTCTATAAAGTTGATAAAGCTTATAAAAACGGCCTATTAATTTATATATCACTGTTTAAGTATAGCATAAAATCCTGAATCGTATTGCATTGTCATTTGGTAAACTATCATTAAGAAAAACAAATATATATTAATTATTTGGTTTAATTATATGGCTAGTATATATAAGGAAGTAACGGTATTTTGGAGAGCCGAATATCATTTGCATTAAAACAATTTTTTTCGTCGGACTTGTTATTGTTTAAGACATGTAAACACAAACAACTTAAAAGATTATGTTATGCTTGGGAAGGCACTCTTATCATAAAATAACATATATTACACTACTTCACTCCAAAAGAGGAAGCGATGATTTACAGGATGGTATGGTGACAACAGAATAGATACCCAAAATTAATGCATATGAATTTTTGCTTGCATCACATTGATCCTAAAAAGTTAGGAACGCTAATTGGCTGACAGCAGAAATATCCTACACTATCTCATCCTGGCAATATCCATTAAAAGTTACTACACAACTCTAACATTTTACAGGAAATTGAAGATTAAATGGCAATTGTGTTTCGGCGATACCAAATCTAGCAATATTAATTTACTACAAATACAGTAACACGAATTCGTATTCGATAAATGTTTTTCATGTTATAACCTTATTTGATGTTCGCCATTTTGCCTGATAGTTGCTAAGCGGTCTCCAACTTAAGGTTGAATCCGTTTTTTATTCAAGGTCAAAATTACCCCATGGAAAAACATTGATACATCAATTTAAAATGTTGTTGTGTAGCCTCTATTTTGTTTCATTCCTTCCAGTTGCTATCTGTAGTTGGCCACAAGGTTTTAACATTGATAATCCGTTACTGTACCCAATTCCGCCTTATGTAATTCTTCTAATTGCTTTCCAGTTTGGGAGTCTGCTTTTGAATCTTAACTTTCAAAATATTTCACAAATTCTCAATTGAATTCAAATCAGGAGACTGACTACTCAGAGATAAAATTGTAATACCATAAATTTCAAACAATTTTTTGTATGTTTGTAATCATTGTCGTCTTATAGTACGAAATTTCGACTATGTCCTAAAGAAATTGCAGATTTCTGTAGGTTCTCGAGAATCTCTCTGTAAATGGTAGCATTCATTCTATAATAACTTATTAGTGTCCTTGGATGAAATGCGTCGCCACATTATAATGGAACTAGCTAGTAGTGTGCTATTTTTAACCAAACAGTTGTCGCTGTTTTCCTTCCAAATGGTTCGCATTTCATTTCCTTCGACCAGATTACCTTTTCCTAAAACAGCATACTTTTTCATAAGTTTCGACAAACTTCACTCGATTTTTGATATGGTTGTGTTTAAGTAGAGGTACTTTTGTTGGTGATCTTCAATAAAAGCGAGTACAAAATATAACTCTGTTAGTCGTAGCCTTACTCACGGACATTGATTCAAGCAGTATTGAGATCAGTTTGATTTCTGAACAAGTCTTAATTTATTTTATTTTGCACCTTACTGCTGATCCACCTTGCAGTAGTTTAATTTATTTATCTCAATCTTCTATTTCTTGGAAGATTTGCGGTACTGTCGCCATACTTCGTATACTTACTGATGATATTTCCCATTGTACTGTGCTAAACTGATTTACTTGCTATGTTTTTAGTTACTGTGGTTTCTTTCTTTCAATGATTATATCTGGCATATGTCTGGATAGAACTTTAGTGGTTGGCACTATCAACACTTGAATTGCAAACTGAAAATCTAATGATTAGTCGCACTATCTTGTAAAAAAAAAAAATTTGCAGCTGTGATTGGTCAGCGATAATATTGTAATACTACAATAAATTTAAATATATAAAGGTTCGATTTGAATTTTATTTTTAAAGTGACACAGTCAGTACATTCGGCTATGTTTATTTTGCACTTTCATTAAAAAAAAGAATTTAACCATAGGTTTTTCATGTTTTCGTCACATATTAAAACAACTTTACGAGATTTTACTTACTAAATATGAGGCAAAATCGCGAAAACACTATTATAACAGAAAAATACATGTATTCAATATGTATGCGTGTTCACTGTATAAACCTACAATACAATTCTATTTTCCTTTTTATTCTTTCTTAAAGTAAATATTCACGTTATAAAATAATATTTTTGGAATAATTTTCAGAAAATATTATTTTTGTAACATGATAGTTTTAATTGTTGAATCGAAACAATTGCATACATTCGAAATCATTTCTCTTTCCTTTTTTATTTTGATTGCGTTTACTTTGATTTTAATGTCAGTGCATGGAACCTATTGACACACTGTCATAAAAAAACTCTTTAGCTACACCAAATAAGACTACAGAACCAAGACCGTCTTAAAAAACAAGATGGCCGGTGGGCAAAAATAATTTAATCTGCTGATGTCATCACGGATAGCTCTTACCGGTAACACCGGTAGTCACCGGTAGGCACTCGTAACGTCTTGGAGTCAGTGTAATATTTCTTTTTTTATTAAAATCCCTTCACGGTGCATCGTTCCAAATTGCTGAGGAAATTATCATAAAGGACCAAAAAGTGACAGTATTTTCATTTCCGAAAGATAAAGAATCTTAATGCAGTAAAAAAAAAAGAGTTTACACCATCTCCATTCAGCAAAGTAAGTTTTAACGTGCCCCCCTGTATTTAACACGGTGTAACTATAATTTAATTCAATATTATCATCCTAAATTTTTTACCATTCAAAAGAAGCTTCAAATAAATTGCTAATATTAAAAAAAAATTTTTTACAGCATACAAAACTAATGAAAATGCGAGACAACATCGATTCTTTAAAGCAGGTGTTTTAAAAATCTAGCAAAAATTAATTTTCCTGAAATTTTTCAATATTTAAAAATAAATTATGCCGGCTGATAAAATTTTTAAACTTTTTTTTAAAGCTAGAAAGATGAAATTTAAAAATACTTATATATATATATATATATATATATATATATATATATATATATATATATATATATATATATATATATATATATATATATATGAAACTAAACTAAAAAAAACGCGCGTTCACTCGTGGTCTTTTCATTTCATTTCATTAACGTAATTGGGTTTGTATTACTGTACACATAGATTCGAAAAAGTTGTCAAAAAACAAATATATAACAAATAAAGGCAAGATAAGTTACTTTTCTACCAAATATTTTTCGTGTTTTTATTCAATGTAACATGTTTATTCAGCTCGAAAAACATAGTGTTTACCGATGTATTCGAAAATTCAAGATGGCGTCTGATTCTCTCTTTAACACGGTAAGTTTGGGATAAGGTGTTATATATAAAAAACTATACAACATACTATTAAAAACCCGCCGAATATATGTCAACCTATGTCATGGTAACATATATTGAGCGAGTTTTTAACAGTATTTTATCCGGTTTTGTATTTATAACACCTTTTCCCAAACTTACCGTGTTAAAGAGAGAATCAGACGCCATCTGGAATTTTCGAATACATCGGTAAACACTGTTTTTCGAGCTGAATAAACATGTTACATTGGATAAAAACACGAAAAATATATCCAGTTTGGTAGAAAAGTAACGGGTTTGTATTACTGTACACAGATTCGAAAAAGTTGTCAAAAAACAAATATATAACAAATAAATGTTATCAAAGGCAAGATAAGTTACTTTTCTACCAAACTGGATATATTTTTCGTGTTTTTATTCAATGTAACATGTTTATTCAGCTCGAAAACCATACAGTGTGTACCGATGTATTGGAACATTCAAGATGGCGTCTGATTCTCTCTTTAACACCGTAAGTGTGGGAAAAGATGTTATAAATAAAAACCGGATAAAATACTGTTAAAAACTCGCTCAATATATGTTACCGTGACATACGTTGACATATATTCGGCGGGTTTTTAATAGTATTTTGAATAGTTTTTATTTATAACACCTTTTTCCAAACTTACGGTGTTAAAGAGAGTGTGAGACGCCATCTTGAATTTTCGAATACATCGGTAAACTCTGTATGTTTTTCGAGCTGAATAAACATGTTACATTGAATAAAAACACAAAAAATATATCCAGTTTGGCAGAAAAGTAACTTATCTTGCCTTTGATAACATTTATTTGTTATATATTTGTTTTTTGACAACTTTTTCGAATCTATGTGTGCAGTAATACAAACCCACGTATTTTAACAAACTGAAAATATGGATATAAAAAAATGATTTTGCATGTTATTTTTGTTATGTGGTGAAATAATCTTAAATAAGAAACATGATTTTTTCTTTAGGTTAATTATTTTTTTACTGTGCAATATTTCATGAATTTATTTAAAATATTGTTTTTGATTTTGAAAAAATATTGTGGTTCATTTTGATTAAAAAATATTCATTTTGATTAAAAAATATTCATTTTGATTAAAAAAAATATTGTTCATTTTGATTAAAAAATATTCATTTTGATTAAAAAAAAGTTTAATTTTAATATTTGTTTATTGTCTTAACTCATATCAAATGTTTTTCTTGTGTTCTGCTTCAAATATTCATAATCTTACATGCATAATTTTCATTTAATTATATTAAATAAACTTCAAATTTATTTCAAATCAAATCGTGTTCCTTCACTTTTTAAAATGTAATTTATAAGTAATTAAAGAACGCATTCTAATCTTTAAAATCTATAATACAACGAAATATTCAATTGCTAATATACTTAAGCAAATAACTTGTGTTTAAAAAAAAAATTTTATTATTAATATTAGATGAGTTTCAGTATAAATCATCGTGTTCTTTCTTTATTTTAATCCAATTTTGAAGTTTTGTAACGCTGTCTGTAAAAATTACTGTTCATTATTGACAGTCTAAGAGTTCCACATATATTGCTTGTTGGGACCTCGGCGATGACGTCATTTTTTCAGCTGGCCGGTCATCTTTATAACGAAGGCCAGGACAGAACAGTGTTGGCTTCCATATTTCGTAGATTTCATTATATGATATAAAAATCTGCAATTTGTCATTAGGGATAATACTTAATATTATAGTATTGTTGTTCGTTGTGTTTTTCCAGTCATTCCTTTGATTCCAATTTCTCCCATTCTTTTTTCAAAGTTTTTCAGGATTGTTCCTGGTGCTCCTTTTATTATAGGTATTATTTTGATTTTCTTTATCTTCCATATCCCTTTCCGTTCTTTGGCTATATTATAGTATTAGTGTAAATAGTGATAAAGGATTATTACGAAATTGGTATTATTTATAAATAGTAGGGTTATCGGATTCGCAGTTTTATAGATTGCGTGGTGTGTTCGAACTGTCGATCCACTTATTCGGTTCCAATTTCAACCGTCTGAAGCGCTTGTTTATAAAGTAACAGCGACAAGCTGTCGTGCAGCAATGCGTTCTGCGCTTGGATCATTGCATACATTCGTTTGTAGTGTGGACAATCATTATCTGCTTCTTCGTATGGACTAAGAAAACATAAGGGAGCAATAACTTTTGGACGCTTTTCATCACTTATACTCGCGTTGTTATCATTCCCTCTTGGCTCTGTCTTTTCTCAATCTGTCATTTCGCTTAAGTGTCATTATTATTAGATATTTTAGTTGTTTGTTTGCAAAAAATGTGTATTCATTAGAAATATTAAAACAGATACATTGACTTTCCTGCTTTTCTTTCTCGATGCTTTAAAAATCTTGTCTTTGCCATTAGCCAATATTTCCTACCACATTAATTCTATAGTGAATTACTACAACTGCTACTAGTACATACTACTACTGCTGCAAGTAATAATAATAATAATAATAATAATAATAATAATAATAATAATTTTTATTATTATTATTATTATTATTATTATTATTATTATTATTAGGAGCTTACACACAGGTCATCAAATATCTCTCCTTGAAACAGCCTGTGCTCTTCCATGGATGCTGAGTGGCAATATGTCTCCCCATATTCCCAGTACTCTTCACTTCTTTCGATAGTATTTGCAAATAAATTGCATTATCGCAACAGGTGCTTTCCATTGATTTCTCGTTGGCAGCAGCTATTGGTATTCACTGGAATTTTAGTGGCAATAATCCTCCCTAAGATTTCAGTTATCTTCGCACCTTTCCAGCAGAGGTCTGGTCAGCGCTCTTCCCATCCGTCTTTCCTTCCTCCTTGACACTACTTGGCTGTTTGGTCTTACTGCTTTTGGGGGCCAGTGATGTGGTAATGAAGCGATAGAGATGATTATATAACTTATAGATATGCGGCTTTAATCTTCTTGGTTCCATATGCGCTTAATATTTTGCCTGGTTGGCAATGGTGGCTCATGTGTGTTAGTCTCCATATTCAGGGGTTTCCTTAATATTTCAGTTGTTTTCATTATTGTTGTTCGTTGTATTTTTCCAGTCATTCCACTGATTCCAATTTCTCCCATTATTTTTTTTTATTTTTCGGGATTGTTTCTGCTGATCCTACTATTATAGGTATTATTTTGATTTTCTTAATCCTCCATGACCCTTTCCGTTCTCTGGCTAGATTTGGGAAATTGCTCCGTTTCACCTATTCTTTTATATTCACCTTGTTGTCAGCTGGAACAGCAAAGTCTACGCTTTGACAGGACTTTGCTTTCTTGTTACTTATTACGACATCCGGTTTTCTTGCATGGATGGGTTTATCCGCTGGTATGTCTATGTCCCATTGTGTCGTGTCTGTTCTTGTATTCCTTTTAGGCCAGTTTGCTGAATTCATTTATTATGTGGTTTATCGTGTCATCTCTTTGTCCACATAGTCTTCACTTGCAGTTTTCTTGTGTTTTGTTGATGTTTCGTTTGATGTGTTTGGTTTTTATTGAGTCATCTTGTACTGCGATTTTCAGGGATTTAGTTTTTCGCATCCATTGTCCAGGTGTCTTCGTTATGTTCATCTTTTGGCACCCTGATTACTCTTCCATGTTGTTTTTCTTCCCATTTTTTCTCGTCTTATCTTTATCCCTCGGTTTTCTGTTTTGCCGATTTCTTAAACATCATCATTATCCTTTCCGTGTTTTTCATTATGTACTTTTCTTATTTTTGTGTCATGCACACAGTTTTCTATAAAAACTAGTCCTGTTCCGCCTTTCTTTACATTTTCATGTAGTGTCTGTCAACATCGTCGTTTGGGTGGTGTGTATTGTGTATGGCCATAAGTTTCCTGGCAACTTGATCGAAGTGTCTCAGTTTTTCTTTGGTCCACCCTATAAATGATCCTGTGTATTTTACAAATTATACTGTCCATGTGTTTATACATGTTATTAGGGTTTTGCTATACAGTTTTGTTATTCTAATTTTCTTCTTCTCTTGAGGTATTCCTTTCCGATTCTCTCTTTCATTTCTGTAGTTTTGATGATGCTTTCAGTACATCCTTATTATACAGAACAGACTTCTGTATGCAGCACCATACGTTGTTGCGAATTGTCTTGGCTTAAGACAAAAGAAAAAGGGAGAAATGAAGGATAGAAGGCCATCCTGGCAGAGGCGGCTTGAAGAAAGTATTAAACGGTGGCGGAAAGACATTGGTAGAATCGAAGAAATAAGAAAGCCATGTACGACCTTGAAAGGAGGTATAGATTGGTAAAAACTGGAACGATGACCGTTCTAAGAATGGTGAAAGAGAAGGTCACACTGGTGGTATGAAAATTAGGAAATTTACTGGACAAAGGGTTGCGTTCCAGTAAAACAACCTTTTCCGGAACAATCAGTCCCAGCTGTATAAAGAATTAGATGGTAGTAAACAGGCTGGAAATAAAAACACTCACAATACAGAAAATGCCAAGAAGTTCTGGAGTGGGATTTGGTCTGTCGAAGGACAATATAATAAGAAGGCTAGCTGGTTGGGAGAGGTCAGATAAAAACTATCAGAAATGCAGCAGATGAAGAACGTTGAGATAACCATTCATGCCGTGAAGGCTGGCATATGAATGATCGCAAACTGGAACGCACCTGGTCCAGATGGAGTCATGGACATCTGGTTTAAACAGTTTCCATGCTTTTATTCACTTATATTTGCTGCTCTGCAAAGGGTCGTAGAGTCGGGAGATGTCCACGAGTGGCTTGTTAAGGGAAGGACGACACTAATTTGGAATGATTCTGTAAAGGGAACAGATGTCAGCAATTACAGATCAATTACATTTCTACCATTAATGTGGAAACTGTTAATTGAAATCTTTGCGTAAAAAAATTATGGTAATCTTGTGAGTAATGGTGGTTTGCCTGATGAACAGAAAGGGCGTCGGAAAAGCTCGTGAGGTACCGAGAAGCAATTACTGATTGATAAGGCAGTAATGCAGGATACAAAGAGGAAGAATAGAAATTTGAGTGCAGCATGGATCGATTACAGAAAGGTTTACGACGTGGTTCCTCAGTCATGGATCCTAGAAACACTATTGATGATGAAGGTTGCTGAGAATGTGGTAGGGCTTTCTGGAGACAAGTATGGCTCAATGGAAAACGGTGCTTACAGCAAACAGAGAGGTGCTGGAGCAGGTCATCATTAAACGTGGAATATTCCAAGGAGATTCGTTATTTCTACTTCTGTTTGTAATGATAATGATGCCACTGAGAATCCTCTTGTCAAGAGAGAAACCGGGGTATAACTTTAGATCGCCTCAACCATCTACTGTTTATAGATGATTTGAAAATATTCGGTAGAAATGAAAAGAAAATGGAGAGACTGATAGAGCTCGGATGGACATACTCGGAAGATATTAGGATGGAATTCGGGATTAGTAAATACGCGGTGCTAGTGATGAAAAGAGGTGTAAAGTTTCATTCGAATGGAATAGTGCTGCCAAATGGAAAAATTGTGAAGGAAATAGTATATACAGGGTATAAGTATTTGGGCGTGTTGGAGGGCGTTGACATCATTGAGAGAGAAATGAAGGAAAAAGTCAAGAAGGAGTATCTTAGAAGAGTGAAACTAATTGCGAAGTCGAAATTGTATGGAGGAAACCTAATGAAAGCGGTGAATGCATGAGCAATCAATGTTTTAAGATACAGTGTTGGAAATTTAGAATGGTCTGACAGGGAGTTGCATGCAATGGATATCAAAACAAGAAAAGTTTTAGCAATGTTAAGTATATTCCACATTCGATGTAGCGTAGCGAGGCTGTATCAAAAGAGGAAATACGGTAGGAGAGGATTGAACAATGTAAAAGATTGTGTTAGAAGCGAGGAGAGGTCGTTTAAGGAGCATGTGGTTAGAAGAGAGGAGTCGATGCTTAAGGTTGTGGACAATGAAGTGGAGGTATGTGAGACTAAGGCTGATTATGTGAAAATTATGCATAGAGAAAGGGCAGAGGAACTGGCTAGAAAGAAAATTGTAATGCGTAAACGGTTTCACCCATTTTCGGGACTGATTTAATATCCCCCACCCCACTGTTAAAAATATGCATGAAATAAAGTAATGTTTAAATCGTAAACGGTTTGAGTAATTTCCAGGACTGACTTCATATCCCGTAACCCACTGCTTAAAACATACTTGAAATAAAGTAATGTTTAAATCATAAACTGTTTCAACAGCTTTTCGAAAGTAATACATAAAAACGGTTAGGGATTAGGAAACCATTGCTACAACATGAATTTCTGGGTGTAGTATCAGTTTCAGCATTCCAGTGACTTAAATCCCTCCTTTTTTTGGTCTTGGTTAATGGAGGAGGAGGAGATATCCTTCATTACTGATACAATTTTTTATTTTTGTTATTGACCAGAGTGCCCCTTTTGGGGAGCTGGTTTCCCCCTAAATTTTTAACCGACCTTATGTCCAATTCCCACTTGTGAAGAGGCAAGTAAACAAAAAAAAATAATCAGAACAGACATTTTCCAGGACATTTTATAATTAAACAGAAGTGACATTTCCAGGGCATTTTGTAATTAAAATTTTAAACTTTTTCCAGTTACTTTTTAATGTTTAAGCTGTGTTACATTAAACATAGTACCTATTCACAATGCCTCTCCACGGGGCAGATTTAGACACCAGAGTCGTTTTTTAACGTGGAGAAAAAAGTGTTTAGTCATAAAGGATTTCTCTTCCACTGAGAGAGGAGAAATTGAAATGTAGCACTTGATCTTAGCCAAAATCTTTATTATTATTATTATTTATTATCTTTGCCTCAACAGCGACACCAAGGTTTATTTGGAATATTCCACTTTCCTTTTTTAGGAGTGCACAGCATGATAACGGACGGAGCGATAAGCGTAGTAATACTACTACTACTACTAATAATAATAATAATAATAATAATAATAGCAATAATAATAATTCATCATCATTATGCAGTCCGTCAGTCTTGACGATTAGTAGGCGGGCTTGGGTGCTTTATCCTTCAGTGTTGGCGTAGTTCTCTTTTTGTGTGAAACGTCCGGTCACCACAAGCACCGCATATGTGAGTGTCGAGGTTGTGTCGTTGATAGTGTTTCAGCTTCGACTATCTCTCTCTTTATTTCTTCTTTCCCTTTTGTAAAGACTGCCCCACCAGCTAATCCTTTCTTTGACTTGTTCTTCTCAACTCTCGACATTGATGTTTATTGTCTTCAAATTCCGCTTTGCTACATCTTTGGAGCGAAACTTCTGATCTCCTTCTTTGCGGGTTTCATTTTCAGTTCCGTGTAGAAGATCAACTTTGGGATTAGGTTGTCTTCAATTCTGGCAATGTGTCCAGTCCATCGTAGTTGAATAGTAGCAAGAGTAGCTTTCACGCTGTCTACGTTTGCTCTCCTAAAACTTCCACTTTTGATACGTAGTCATTCCATTGTATCTTCATGATCCTTCTCAGGTGTCTCCGCTGGACGGCTTCCAGTCTCCTTATGTGTTCTCTATACCGAGTGTAGGTCTCCACCGAGTACAGCAAGGCTGGAAGGACGACGGCTTGTAGAATCTGTACTTCGTTTGTAGTAGAATACCGGTCCTTATCCAGAGCCGCTTTTCTATCTTTTCAAATACAGCACATATACTTTTGATTCGGCAGCTTATTTATTTGTCAGCACGGTTGTCAGTGCTTAGAGTGCTTTCAAGATATTTGAAAATTTCCACAACTATTAGCACCTGGCCGTTCATTGTTATGAAAGGTTCTTGGGGTCGTTATTATCTAGTGAGGGCTGATACATCACTTCTGTCTGTCCTATGTTAATTTGTAGGCCGATGATCTTCCTAGCTCTGGATCTGAGTTTAATTGTGAGCTATCAGAGCACTGTTGTATGTGAACTGCAGTTCTGTTATCAGCTCCTTCCTGATCTTTGTCTTGCAACTTTGAACATTTTCCCGTCGGAACGCATGCGGATGATGACACCTTCTTTGATAAAGCAGCATTAAAATACGGCCACCGAAATGTAAAAGGCTTGTTAACTGAAATATCCCTGAAGGCAATGATTTATCGAACTCTTACTGTCGATACTACATGACGGCATTTTTAAAAAGAGCATTAAAGCATATAAACATGAATAGAAAGGAACCCAATTCGATTAATAATAAAACTGAACTTTATTCAATATAAAATGCCAATATGATCTATGTAAAATGACGCAATTTTAAAGCAATATATCATCTTATACTGATAAAACTGAATTATGAATTTAGGGAACAACCAATTAAAGAAACCTAAAACACAAACAATTATTGATCTTCGGGACAATATCACAGTGTTATAATAATAACATCTGTGCTGATGCTAAAATTCAATTTTTGTTCTCGGTCGGTGGAGGAGAAATCTTTCATTACTAGGACAATTTTTATTTTTGTTCCTATCCAAAGTACCCCTTACTAGATTTTTCCCCACAAGATTATATGTTGAAATATTTAAATAACTATTTTTTTAAATACAGAAATTATATTTAAAGTTTTGATTTTCCGTTCTTCAATGTTTTCCTCATGTTTTTCATCAAAATGTGTAGCGTATTTTTACGAGTTACATGGTTAGGAATCCTATACTCCGCTAGAGTCTTCATTTCCATATCAGTGCAGAATACATGAATACGTAAATGAAGTTCACATAACTAATAAAGACAACCCACCATAATGTTAACATGCGTTTAAAACTAAGAAATATAGTAAACATCTACGATATTAAATAAGAGTTGCGGTGAATTGGGAGGGGACATTATTATTATTATTATTATTATTATTATTATTATTATTATTATTATTATTATTATTATTTCACTCACTGGGAGTTGTCTTATATGCCATCATCAGTAATCGCTTACTGGCAGTACTTATGGTATTCGCTGGAGACCGAGTGACAACAAGTCTCGCCAGATTTCCAATGTTCTCCACCTCTTGACCACTCGTGTAGTACATTTGTTGGGGAAAGACTATTATGTTGCTTCAGAAACCCCCATCTGTATTGGATTCTACATTTGATAGGGTGCCGAAGTACTCTTGCCATCTTTGAATTAACTGTTTTGGTTGGGTTAGTGTAGCATTTCCATCCTCTGATAAGAGGGTATTAATCATCTGGGCTATGGGGTCATACACTTCCTGCAGTGACCAGAAGAAACCTGCAGAATTGTTTTCCTCTGCTTGCTTCTGCATATATTCAGCCTTTTTAATCCACCAGATGTTTTCCATTTCTCTTAGCTTTTTCTGAACTTCGGTCCTCACTTTTTCAGCATCTTCTGGTTTGCTCTTCTCGGGTTTCTTGGTTTTGATTTTAACGCTCAGTTTCTATCATCTATTGCATCTCTAATTTCTTGGTCATTCTCGTTGGACCAGTCAGCATTCCGCTTCTTTGTGTATCCAAGTACTTCTGCCGCAGTGGAGAATACAGGTTGCTTAGCGAGTCCTACTTTTGTTTCGGTGAAGCAGGATCATCAGAGATTTCTTCCAATGATGAGTTGATTGCTAATTAAAGTCTATCTTGCCATCTATCTCCGAGATTTGACGTTTCTAGCCTTGTCTAATGCTTTGTTGTCGTTTTATGGCGAACATTGTGGTAATCTTTATTAGGTAGTGGTCTGTTTGCCCATCTGGTACTCTCATAGTTATTGTGTTCTTGACATCGTTAAGGTCTTAACATTCTTGTGTTAACATGGTCAAGGAGATGAAGTCTCTTAGACCTGGATGATTCCAGAAGAAGTGATAGTTATCTGAATGTTAGAAGAAAGTGTTAGTAATTGCCAACTCAAACTCTGTGCACAAACACAGCAGCAGATCTCTCTTTGGAATTTTTCACTTTTCCGAACTTTCCGAGAACACGGCTCCATGTACAAGGTCATGTAGTCATGACCCACTCTGGCCTTAAAGTCACCAAGGAGAACAAGTTTATCCACTGCAGGGACGTTCGCTGTGGTGTATTTCAATTAAGAATAAAAATCCCCCTTTTCCTCGTCTGGGTGGGCCATTGTCGGTACGTAGATGTTGATGATGGTGATGTTACGGTTATGGCACGTGGTGATTCGCAGTGGTATTATTCTTTCGGAGGCTCTGCTAGTGCTCTCTATTAGTCTGTTGGCTAGGTTATTTCTGATCGCTAAATCGACTCGAGCTATTTGAAGTGGATCCTCAGGACAGCCGTTCCAGAAGTAACTTCTTCTTGCTTCCCTCAGTTGGACCTCCCCACTGACATGTCTCCTGCAATGCAGCTATGTCTATATTTCTTTTCTCGAGCTCCAGGTCTATGAGTGTCGTTCTTCTTTGTGGTATGTAACACAAGTTCTCTTTGATTCTCTCTCCTCTGATCTTGATCACGTTGTACAATGGGGAAAGGAGTGGCTGGTTACTTTTAATGCATCTAAAACTAGGCTTCTATCTTTACATCATCAACCTTCTGTCCCCATCTGGCATCAATTAAAATGAATGGCTCTCGTCTTGGGGAGGGATCAAGTTTTGACAAGCTTCTGGGCTTGACCTTTACCCCTGATTTTAAATGGAATACGTACATCAAACTGTTGCCTAGGCATTATTTTAAACAATGACTTGGGATTATGTAAAGTGAAATTCCAGACGTCAGCTAAATAATTTATTAAGTGGTCTCATTTATAATGTGTATTAATTCATGAATCATCTTACGTTTTCCTATTTAAATTTCAACCCACGGAAATAACTATAGTACATGTTGTCTTTAATTGATAACATCGAATATTTTGTCAGTTACCTTATTTGATTCAGATTTGTGCACCTGATTGATTCAGTCAGACTTTTATGCCATCAATAGTTTTAAAGATTGCCAGTATATTTTTCTCTTCCTGAACTTTTTTTTTCAATGACAAGTAAAGTACGTCTCATTAATTTCCGGTGTTTATAAACTCGCGTCCGGTATCTTGAAGATTACTTTCGATTAAGATAATCTTTCATGTTTATTTATGATGCATTTTGATAGATTTACACATTTTTATTAGTTATACGATTAAAAAAATATTTTAGAGAAATTAATAATTTTTTTTTACAAATTTATGATTTTAATGTCTTAAAAGCATGGTAAAATTAAATATTCCCCTAAGTGAAAACAAGTATTTACTTCTTCGGACCGGCTAAGTCAGTTATTAATTTATTTCGAAACTTTATTATTGCGCATTTTCTATTAATACATTTATTCTGTTATGTATTTATCTTCATCTGATATTTATCGAGATCAAGAAAACAAAAACAAATAGATATATTGATAAAAATAAACTCATTAATGTAATTTACTCACATAATTAAGTCCACTATATTGAGTTTTGTACTTTTATTATTTTCAATACTCTGATTTTAACATAAAATAAAAAAATAACTTTCCAGCTCTTCGAAATATTTAACAAATTGAGGAGAAATTAACCAGTTTGGTAGACATGTATTTATTTAAAATTATTTAAGCAATGTATTAAATTATTTGTTAAAAATGCGAATTATTTGCACCAAAAGCTTATAAAAATATATAGATAATGATACATTTAATCTCTGCTAATTTAAAAGGAAAAACCATTTGACTCCTTCGTTATACGTACAATATGTCGTATATGTTAAATTGGATTTTTCAAATTTTATTTAGAAAACGAATTGATCAAAGACCACAAGATATAGAGCAATATGAAATGTTGCTAATCTTTAATTGGACTCCGTTGAGAAGCATGTTACATTAAAACGGAATCAATTATGTCTTATTTGTCTAATTATAGGACATAATAGCGTATGATCACCCAAGTTAAGCAAAATCGAGAATGTTCAATACATGACAGGTGGCGATTTGGGAATATCAAACGCTGTAGTCTCGACACTGAACTTCGTCATTTCGCATGATCAGAATATACATATGACGGGGGATCACTTGTGAATTTTTTTGATTTTTTTTAGCCGTTTTTCATCGGATTAAGTGGATTAAATTAGTTTCGTGTGTATGCCACTGTCACATTATATATATATATATATATATATATATATATTACGTTGTCCTATCATAAAATGAGCATTTGTCGTATTGTCTATTTATAAAGGATTGATTGTTTGATTATCTTATCAGAGTTAATGTCGTTGTGTGTGTGATCATCTAGTGGTCTTTCTATTACATATGTTCATATGTATGTATTGAAATCATCACCAGAATATGGGAAAATGAAAATATAAATAAATGCTGAGGAAGTTCGGAGATTGTAAATTAAATATCACAGAGAATAAAGTCAAAACCATGAAAATAAATATATATCTGAGATATAATTAAAATAATCTAATTGAGAATTTTAATATTTATATTTACGATTGATTCCAAGCTATGGGATGCCGATTTTATCATCATCCTTATAAAAGAAAGAAAGCGATGAAGGAAATGACCTTGAACTCAGAAGGAAAGCAAATACATTTGGACATTAATGTGTTTAATAAAGAAACAATAAACACATTCGTACAAACCAAGGAAAAATAAATTTCAATAATCTACTAGTATTTGTGCACATCTATTTATCCTTAAATGTGTGCGGCAAATTGCAGAAACTAGAAAAAATATGCAACAGTATATTAAAGTTGCAATCTTTTTCATTTGAAAAATTCACCATTCTAGTAAAAAAAGAGAAAAATAAGTTGAATAAAAATACGACAAAAATTGCTTAAAATACCTGCATTTTATTCAATTAGAAAAAATAATTAATTACTAATCAATGTAAATTATTACTAATGAGCAGTCTCTTGTAGTTTAACACGCCCAGCATTAATCAGTTCATCCTTGTTCGTTGCGTCTCGCTTGTATCAATTAAAAACCACTTAATTCTAATGCCGAGATACCAATATTACAATTGCGGTAAAAAAAATGCCTAAAAATGCCTGAGCATTCTCATATGAATTCTAGTGTAGGTTTGCCTTGGGTGATTAGCAATAAATTAACTCCTTCGCATAGATAAGGTAAAACCTAGAAAGGTGAACTTCCTGGGATGAACAGAACAGCATCCCCACGTCAAAAAGTCACTGCCGTATTAAATTTGTATGATTAGTCTACGAGTGCTTTATTTGTAGTCGCTACTTCAACGCCCATCTATCACACCTCTACATTGCCTTTATTAATTGAATAATAGCACGCCTTTGTGGCTGCAAATCCATGATGTATAGTCATATGTTTTTTTTTTCAATTGGCAACATTTTCTATAGGACTTCTAAACTTTTTAATTTCTGCTGGATGAACACATTAAAAAAGAACACATGTATTAAGACTATAAAGTTAATCATTCAAACGCTAATCTGTTTGAATATATGTTTTGGCTTTACACATTTAGAACTGATTTACAGATTCAACGTTCACTCATTAGGTGATCAAATTTCAAACAATTTTTACAGTTTATACATTACCTTCTAACCTATATTGTTAAATAAAAATGTTCAAATTTCGTTATATAATAACATTACAATTTTCGTTATAATAACATTACTGGTGGTCAAAAGTCTTCAGAATAAGTACAAAACGTGAGAGACGGTGTCTTCTATTTGACTGTTGGTTACTATAGCCACATTTTCAACATTGACGTTTAAGAAACGATTTCTTCTACTTGCCTATTTGTAACAATAACAACATTTTCATAAATCATAGAGAGAGTTGCATAGAGACAGTTACCAAAAGGGATGTTCTCTGCTGTGCTGGGGCTGATAATCTCTAGCCTACGACGTCGCCCCTTAATTCTGTTTCTCTCTATTTTTTAGTGCTAAGATTGATATACTTTCACTTCGGACGTTGTCCATAAATTCTGTTTTTCTCTTTTTTCCTCTTCTCTCTGTTTATTTTCTTAATTACATCTTTTATTTTATTTTTTTATTTAATCAATTTAAGAAGTTGATAATATATTTTATGGGTTGTTGATAATGCGCATAATATTGAATGCTAAAAACGAGAATTTCAAAGCAAAACCTGGAAAATCATGAATTATATTGAAAAATGCGAGCATGAAAAGTAATATGGTTAGAAAACTAAAAGAACTAGTCTTTAAAAATGAAAAAGAAACAGATATTCTAGTAAAAACACATAATAAACTTATAATCGACTAGCAGGACCCGTTTACCGGCGGGGTGGCCGGTGGTAGCGTCCCCCAGTGTAAACAATTGAAGTAGGTTGTTGTTGTTGTTGTTGTCGTCGTCCAACCACCAACCTCCTCATGTTAAAACAGCAATTGGAATGGACATCCCTAATCTACCTATGCTAAGAGCAGCTTTTTGAACAGCCACCTCATATTGTGTGTGGAGGTGTGGGGGTGGTTTGTGAGAAATTATCCGGTAATGTAAGCTATGTAATAATAATAAAAATATATTTTGGTTTGTGACCATTTTTGCTCAAAAATTAATAATAAAACATTTAATAATAATTATAATAGATTAAACTATGCACAAGTAGTTTTTCTTGCGAAGCAACATCAAATGCAATTACAACCACGATTTAACATGTACATTTAACTATAACTTGTGCCGATATCAAAAAACGACCTCTCTATCTCGCAATAGCGTCCTCTCTGCCTCTCTCTGTCTCTGACTCTATCTCTATCTATCTATCTATCTATCTATCTAAATATATTTATATGCAAATGATTAATTTAAGATTTATTTAAAAATATGTATAAAATATTATTTTTATAGTGAAATTTTTTCACGGGTAAATCAAAATGTAAGAGTTTTAAACAAAACTAAGTTCTATTATTTTATTTAAAAGTTGAAACTACACAACCAATGAAAATGATTATCACTTCTTGATCCTTGCTTCATTAAGGACGTTATTATTTCGAACAAACATAGACAGAAGTATTTCTCAATGTAGGCCTCAGTCGTTTAAGTCGCAGTGAAAGTTTTCACAAGTAAACAGATAATAAACAAATGATGACTCTAAGTTAATATTTTGTAAAAGAAAAGTATCTGATATTATTACAGCAAAATGTGTTCACAAATAAACACAAAATTAAGAGTTTTAAATAAAACAGAGTTCTTGTATTTTATTTGCAAAAGAAAACTCAATCATTCGACAAAAAGAAATGGTTAATATAATTAATATAATTAATATAACGTCGGTTTTCAGAACAGAAATAAATCATAGGCTTTTTGCTTTTGTTTCCTCGTGAACCACCGAGTCATTTTTTGTGGTCGTCCTTATGCGAACTGTTCGTTTAGTGTTAAATGGCAAACAAATGATGAATCTACGTTCCTATTCTGTAATAAGAAAAGTATCTTATATTATTATAGTAAAATGTGGTAACAAATAAACCAATCAAAGTTTTGAGTTTTAACTAAAACTAAGTTTTTTGTATTTTATTTAAAAAAGAATTAAATCCTCGAGAAAAAGTAAGTATGCAGATGATAACGAACAAATAAAACATAGGCTTTTGGTTTTGTTTCTTCAGGAACAATCGGTTCATTATCTGTGGTCGGCTTTAGACAAAAGATGATCTAGTTTATTTTTGGAGTGTAATATTTTCACAAATAAACAAAAACAGTTAAGAGTTTTGTTACGGAATATATTCTTAAATTATATAACTAACACGCAAGAATATTGTGTACAAACAGCAATGGCGGTTGTTATATAGTTGCTAAATCTTCGTTTAGTGGTGGAATAACTGAATAGAAAAAATGTAGAATGAATATTTCTCATCCAATCAGCTGGGCCGAATATTTGGACGACATAAATCAATGTTTTTGTGGAATGAATGTGGTAGGAATATGCGATGTGTAGGCAACCCGTATACATTTAATGACGGGTAATATCCAGGAAAGTAGAAAAAAGTATAAACGAATGGGGTAAAAATCTAGCTACTTCTGTATAGCTTACGACAATGATGAACATGGCGCTCATCAGAAAAATGTAATGTTTTTACATGACGAAATAATGTGTATATAAATGCGTTCTAAAGGTAAATAAGGTAATGGCTAAATATAATACCTTTTTATGGATCATCTGTTGTTGTCAACCTACACTAGTTTCGTCCAGAGGGAATAATTGCGTCTATTTTATTATATAAAGATATATTTATAAAAGTGAAAATGTCTATGTGTGTATCTGTGTGTGCCCATTTCCCTACTAAACTACTCTGTCAATTTTTGGTCTAACAACTTGAGATTTGACATAAGGGGTATTGAGATGGGGGGGACATCTTTTTAATCGGCTTTGGGACAGAAATTTGACTGTCAAGAGGTCAAAGTTTAATGATTGGATCTTGAAAACTTCAAAACTCATCTACCAATTTTGTCTCTAATCACTTGAAATTAATATCGTAGCTTACTTAGACATGGGTCAAACATTTTAATTCGATTCGGGGCCAAAACAATAAATGTTAAGGAGTCAAAATTGGGGTCAAACTAAAAACTGATATTTTAAATAAAGGGTATTCACACACAGAACACGCCATTAAAAGTACATAGGACCCGAACAAAGCCGGGATGAACTGCTAGTATAAAATATTTTAAGCATTAATTTTTTTTTTAAATTCAGTTTAACAATATATACATTCTTAATGCTACAACATTTTAAGTTATAAATGTATTATATTTTTACTAGTATAGCTTGTGTTTTATTTATCCAGTTTTAACAACTATCCATTTTACTTTTTTTAAGTTTAATCTTAACCATACTACTCTTTATGCTCGCATTTCTGTATGAACTTAGACATGCTTCATTACTCTGATCTGCCGCGTTTGTAGATGCACACCGTTTGAAACCTAAAGCTAATATGATCTTTTATTTTATTTCGAGCACATATTTTAATGAGCAAAACGAGCCTTTTCACTGATTCTAATATTTTCTCATTTTATTTTGCAATTGTAATAAATTTGTTTATATCATAGAAATCTCACTTAGACATTATTATTTTGCACGCAGTAGCTTCAAGATTACGCGATTTAAGTATGTTGTTGTCGCTATGTTTTCATAAACGCATTTGGTCTCAATTATTATTTATTAAATTAAAAAAAAGATGGGTGTCTTTTCGCACATCGATTACTTTCAGGACATCGTAAATTTAACTAGCAAATAACCTTAGTTGTGGTTGCATATAAGCATAATCAAATTTAGTCCAATCACCCATTATATTTCTAGCTCATAAGAATTAGTGAATTTTTTATTGCCATTCCCATTTCATTCCTTATTTAGGAGTTACCTTTAAAAATATTTTCTCAATGTATATTTAATGTCGTCTGAAATATAATGGCCTTAATTATATAAAGGCAGCACCTTTATTAAATGTAATTATTAATATTATCACATGTTTGCTTGAATCATACTTTACGGTGCGTGTGTCGCATCATTAATAGAATAATAGGAACAACACTTTTAACGTGTTTCAGAATTAAAGCAACACCATATCGAATATGATTTACTTTTACATGCACATAAAAAATTACATATTAAATAAAATTATTATCATACTCCTGTATAAAACAAGCAACATTTTATGGTTTCTTATTAGATGATGTGTTTTATTTAAGTACTAGCGAGGGGTACCCGGCGTTGCCCGGGTGTTTGCAGGTGTGTGTGAAAAAAAAAACAAAGCCTTGACGACGCGCAGTTGGAAAATAGTAAAGTGTGAAAAGAAAACAGGTGCGCGTTTTTGCTTGACGTGACGGCGATAGGTATTCAGCAGTCAGCATTTTGTGCGGGACAGTTTTTAATAAATCGGTTTGTTTGTTTATATATATATATATATATATATATATATATATATATATATATATATATATATATATATATATATATATATCGTATTTTGGACCGGTAGCACACATTAGATTTTGTAATTTAACTTTGGGTGGGTAAGTAACATTACGCCTGACTTACTTTGCAAATGCACCAAATTAAGCATTCATAGCACAATGGTGCTTCGTTATTAATCATTCGTGTAAATGAGATAAATAACGACGAAGGTTGGAGCGCTAAACGTTCGGGTTTCAATTCTAGATGATGCTACCTAAGTCATGACTTTTTATAACTTTTGTAAACATTATTATATATTGGATAATAAACAACATAGAATTGCTTCTATAAGAAATAAATATATGAATAAATATATAATATTTATGTGTATTTGCCGACCGGCAATGCCGGGCGACCTGCTAGTATATATATATATATATATATATATATATATATACATTCATGAAACAGATTCAAACGCTTTTTCATCTTTTTAACCAAAAAAATTTGATTTTATTAAGAAACTTCAAGATTAAATAAGATGCTTTGATAAATTAATATCACAGAAAATCAATCGACAAAATGAATGCTAAATTGCCGAAAGATAAACAATTTATTAATTGTTAAACCTTCTAGCAATTTCACATTCATTCTTATTTTCAATTTTAGATAGCAAATAGAAACCTGAAAATAATGTAACTTAGGTTTGAATTTGAAAATTGATCTAATGTTAAGTAATCGGGATAATTCCTTGACAGAATAAAATATTATTTTCGAAAAACGAAGGCACATTTAAATTTTCATACAATCACATTGACAATGAATGTAATTCAACTGGTCTGATAAATTATAAAGTTTTTTTTTCTGGACGGAATTATTTAAAGCGCCTAAAACAGAACAGGAACAATTATATATATATATATATATATATACATTGTCGAAATAGAAAACCGGGAAAAAATATTTTAAAAAATTACACATCGGTTAATAAAAAAAGGAGGAACTAAACAATTGAAATGAAATACGGACTTTACTTAGAGTTTTAATTTATCTTCCGCGTTAACGCATGGAAAGTAATTCAGACAAATCTTGCAATTGTCCGGTTTGTGTGATCGAATAAGCGTGTTGTGTGAAATAATTTATTAATACTTGATTGAAAAGTTTCAATATCTATATTTTTTCATTTGGGAAAACTCGGAGCGACTTTATTTTCTTTTGCAAAATTGATGTTTTTTATAAATAAATATATTAATTTTTAGACTTATATATATATATATATTGGTATTCGGGAGCGCATAAATTGACTAGGAAATATTCACCCCCCTCCAGTCTTCGTCTGGACAAAGGCTAGCATTAATACAAGAAAGTGTGGAGTGTACTACACAAAGCCTTAACCACTATAAAAAAAAATCATCTGTGTGGATTTTTGAGCAATTTAATTGTTGTGGCGGAACATCACACGTCGAAATCGACGGGAGAGTCCAGCATATATATATATATATATATAGAGAGAGAGAGAGAGAGAGAGAGAGAGTGAGAGATGTTGTTTTGTTTTGGTTTTAGCGATATGTTTTGAATGAATTCAATCATTTACGAAAGTGCATTTTTACCTAAATGCGAGTTCGGAATAATTTTCCTTTTAACCAATTTGATACCCCCACATGGGGAGCGGTATATATATTATTTTTAAAACGTAATTATCCACTGACACGTGTTTCGTCGTCTACGACCCATCAGAGTGGCTGTACCTAGCGAGATTCGAAATCGGGACCCACAGGTAATGAGCCTAAACCCTTACCTCTGGACCATCTCGCCGACTGGCTTGATATATCGCGATTTACTTATATGTTGTTTTGTTTTGGTTTTAGCGATATGTTTTGAATGAATTCAATCATATATATATATATATATATATATATATATATATATATATATATATTGCTAGTGTATATATATATATATATATATATATATATATATATATATATATATATACACTAGCAAAAGTACTTGTCGTTAACTGGGTTCAAAAAGGGGCTACAGAAAATGGATTCTGATTTATGAAAGTATGATAGGTTATGAAAAAGAAGGGTTGTAAAGAGATAGCAAAATATGATGAAAGTAAAAATGAAATAGATAAACCCCATAATTTATTATACCATACCTGTTAACACTAGAACACGTCGCAATATTCTGTGCATCTATATTAAAAAACTTGTTAAACTTTGTGACATATTTTTATTCTATGGAGGTCAAGTGCGAACGAACACCCCATAATTTTATTATACTATATTTCTTCAAACTGAAACATAATTATCAAAATATACCTACGCAGATAGATATGAAAAGTCTTTAGAAAGTGTGTACCTATTTCCATTCTATGGAGGCCAGGCGCGAAAGCAGACCCCAAATTTTTATTCTTCCATCCCTATTTAAGTTAAACCATACTTATCAAAGTATTATTATGTACATCTATACAAAAAACATTTGTAATTTTTTTTTCTTTTTAATTTCTAAATTTTTTATTTCCATACTTTGTGGACCAGGTGCGAACGCAGACCCCGCAATTTTAAGGAACCACCGTTCTGCCAGATCAAACATACCCATTCCCGTGTCTCGATACACCTTCTATCATTATATGTAATCAGTTTTTAAAATAGTCAACCATATAGGAGCCTATTCATGACCAGACATACACATACACAGACATTCAGCTTTATATTATAGAAGATATAAGAGCCTATTCGTGGCCAGGCACACACACAGAAACACACACACACAAATTCAGCTTTATATTATATATATATATATATATATATATATATATATATATATATATATATATATATATATATATTAGTTTCGATTCTAGCTAACAGCGCCAAAGTCATTTTTAATCTTTTGATATATATATATATATATGTATATATATATATATATATATATATATATAGAGAGAGAGAGAGAGAGAGAGAGAGAGGGAGAGAGAGAGGGGGAGATATATTAGGTATAATATATTTTATTTAATAGAGAATTTTTTCCACAATTATATTTACGAATTATGCATGAATTAAAATATATTTAAGCGATTTTTTATAACCAGACAAGGCGGGACGCTTGTTTTATGTAAAAAAGAGAATGAGATAACTGAATTTAGTTAAAACTTTAAAAACATGTTTTTAAAAAGGTTTTGCTGTTCGTAAAAGTTAAGTGGACAATCTTTCAATAACATATAAAAGGCTCATGAATGTTTAATGGATTGTATTGTAGTATGTAACTATAAAAAAATTTGAAAACTAAAGCAACAATATTATTTTAAATGATTGCACATTTTCAGAAGTGATTCCTTAGCATGAACATTAAAATATAGATAATAATATTTTAGTTCTACACATTTGCATTATTTATTGTAAATTGGATTGTTTTTATTTTTGATGTTTTTTCACCGTTTTATTACATATTTTATACAAAGTTTCTGCAGTCTTTATTTCATCTACGATAGAATCATACTTTTATTCCGCATCATTTGACCCGGTAATTGCTTATTCGAAATCATACAATGTCAATACATAAAGCAATTACAAAATTACTATTTTAAACTGATGCTTACTTAACAGATTATCCTTACAACTTTATAATTGGACGACAGCAAAAAATAATTAAACTGAAAATAGATCAATAATGAATGAATTAAAAAGGTTTAAATGTTAATATTTCGCGCTTTTTTCAATGCTGAAAGAGATACATCACATACTCAGTTTTTCAAAACCTATTTCTCATATAATCATCTTTAAGCGTCTGAAACGCAGACAATATTGTTTAAAAAATTAAGTTGCGAAAAAAGGATTAAAATATTTAATAAAACTTCTAAATAGTATACAACTTTTAAATTACCTACAATTTTAAACAATAAACTGATAAATTATTAAAAACTTCTCAATAATACGAAGTTCATTAATAAGATTCTAAATGATATAAAACAATATAAATAGTATCAAACTTCTTAATATTATTAATAGCTTTAACGTATTTTATTAGTATTGCATGAATTAAGATTTAGAGAGTTTCGACCAATGAGTTGTTGATACGTACTTTAATTCTTGGCATACATATCAAAATGAATGCGAGGACGTGGTAGTAAGATAAAACCGTGGATAATTGTAAAAGCTGGAATAGTATTGTTCAAATAACAATGATTCTCCTTGCTATATACGTATTTGGTGATGATAGTAGTTGTTGGTATTATGGAAGTTTTTCACTTTAGTTTCTATGTCGTTCTGTTAAGTATCATTTCTTTTTTATTGCAAAGATGGCTAAAATTGAATTTTGACAAATCTACAAGAAATAGAGAGTTTGTAGGGCATAAGTTACAATTTGTTAAAAGTTAAATAGCTTGCGGAATTTATTCAATTCAAAATATAAGAGGCATTTATCAATGTATTGCAAAAATTAAAAAAAATAATAAATTCCATAAATATAAACATGATGAGCAGGAATAGAACCCCAACTTTTGAGATTTTTCAGTTTGAGGTTGCACAGACTTACCTACTTGTATATTCCCAAAATCGTGAAAATTACCCGAACAAACTTATTACTGTTTACTGTGACGTATTTTATTTGACTAGAATCACTGGCAATACAACAGAACGATATATTTTAGTTGTTTTGTTTTAACTGTTAGAACAATTCAGATTAATTGGTGACTTGTGTCTTAATGGTAATTTTATTTGCAAATGTAATTAATGACATAACATATACGTGTGTTTTATGTATCGTTCTGATTATCATCATTTAACGGGCTGTATTTGTTTTAGGTGTAAAACATGTTAAAACCTGCGCGTGAGGCGACTGTTCATATCTGAACTGTTGCCTAAAATACAGATATAAAAGTTGAGAATACTATTGTCGCATTTCTTGTTTTATTATCGTAATAATCCTAGTTGGTTTACTGACGTGATGTGTTAGAATTACTAACAACCTACCATTACTCATCTCGAAATACTTAATAATACGTTTAATATATAGAATGTAGATGTCAATACTTTGTTTTACTTTGGGATCACTATAATCCTTTCAGATAATGAAATTTTAATAAAACTTCTGTCAAATTGATATGTACATTTCAATGAGCACGGTGTACATCAATCCATTAATTGTATTTAATAATGAAACAAATAAAATTGCTGATTTCATATATTAAATGAGCTAATTCATTGAAAGTAACATTTAAGCTACTCACTGGATGATACTTCTATGTACTGCTATGACCAATAGGTAAGCAGGAATACATATTTAGCAATTTGTAAATAAATACTTGTTTTAAATACGATAACAAACAAAAAGATGTTATAATATTGCGTTACGTAATTTAATAAATATGCGAAAAATATTTTAAAATATTTTCGATTGTGCAACCCCTGGATATTAAGTTATTCAATCTAAAGCTTAATACATTGAGCTGTCCAAAATAAAAACAAAAAAGAACACAAATGCATGTTAAAGTCCGAACGAGAAAACAAGGTTTGTATTTTATTTTTACTTTACAATAAGTTTAAAGTAGAAATGTGACTAGCAGGGAGAGACCTTATAGGAACCCGGATGATTTGAAGCAAAACAACAGCAAAAGAAAGGTGATTAAGACGTTACATATTCAAATCTAAAAACTGTATACGAAATAGAACCTTTAGAACACATTGAAAGCCAGTTTTATTAAAATGTAAACGGAGGAAAAACATGAACAGAACAACCAAACCCAACAGAAACAAAACGCCACTGGAGGCAGATATGGGAACAGCAACAGAGTCATAATAATAAAAAATAAAATGAAAGCAGAGTCATAGCAAATCAAAAGAGGGACGGAGAATTAAAGCAACAGATATACCCTCAGTATCACCGTACAAAAACTGGAAAACTGGAGAGCACCAGGTCATGACGGAATACACGCAGATTGATTTTTTTAAAATTACAAAAACACATGAAAAGCTAATCTCAAAATTTAAAAGATGTATCCACCAAGCACTTGCGCCAGACTGGATGCAAAAGGTAGAACCAAACTGATTCAAGAAGACGTAGAAAAAGGAACACTCCCCAGCAACTACAGAGTTATAACATGTCTACCTACAAAGCACATCTAAGAAAACATATTTATCATTTATTTATGGAAGTTGCGGATACGTTCCGAGCAACAGAAAAGGATGCCAAAAAAGAAAAAAATATATGATTTATCCCCGTATGTGTTTTCTTTTTCAATTTTTATATGTTTGATGGCAAACAAAGTTTCATATATCTAACGCGTTATTCGAACACGACGACGTGTGTAATTAATAAGTAGTTAATTTAGCAGTAGGAAAATTGCAGCATATACACGCCTGATCAGGTTCGCTGTTTTCAGAGCCAGGGAAATAAATAGATAATAATCTGAAACTTGTCATCACAAGTTTCAGATTATTATCTATTTATCTCCCTGACATGAGAGTTTGCATAATATATCTACCAGACATGAGTGTTTGCATAATAAGATGCATAATTAATATAAATATTCAATATTGCTCGTATTTGTCTATTCCCTAGCAATCTATGTTCCTTGTGTGAGGAACGTTTACATAATATCACTCAGATCAACAGAGGAAGAAATAATTAACAGTAATATATGCTAGTAAAATTTTACCTTGGTTAGACTTCGTTGTAATATACTTAACGCTGAAAATATTTGAACAAATATTTAGAAAATGACAACGTGCATTCAATGGATATTAAGCAATACATTTCAAATTTGTCAACAATATACAAATTACTTATATTATTAACGGTGAACGCTCTAATTACAAAGCAATCTCATTGCGAAATTAAGAAGCATCAAAGACGCTATGTTCTATTTTATGTATCATAGCGTATATATTTGTGCCGTATCGACATTTATTCTTAAAGAAGATTCGGAAATACAAACGCTGACACACATACACCCACACATACTGCATAATCACGTGACGAGACCACTCTCTCCTACTCTGTCTCTTTCTTTCTCTGTTGCTCATTTTATCTTTCTCTCTATATATGTTAAGGTAATTTCTTATTAGCGTTGAAACGGGTGTTAGCATCGAGTTACATTGTCGAGATCAAATCTGATCCGTAAGGTTAGGATTGATTTCGACTGGGATCAAGAAAGCTCATCCATACAGCAAAAGCATATAACAATTCCAGCCGAACTAAGCTACTCGTTGCTTACTTCTTTGAAGCATAATTCGGTCCAAATTAAGAAAGTCGGCGCCGGTCAACTTACTAGTAGGTTCATTTGTCTATTCGTTTCAGTAAAGCCAACTTTAAATGCATCATATGAACAGCAATCAACACAACGCTTAATGAAGGAGGCAGCGATTTCTTCAAACATAGACTGCCAATAACGAAGAGAACTGACCGGATAGCTTTACATAACTTCACAAGGACGTCATTGTAATTTATATTTCAAGTGTTATTCTTAAGAGACATCCATAAGGACTGATATTTTAGCACTGAATCAACGTACATCATTTTATAATCAAAATCAATAATATTTAGTAAACAGGTCCACTCACAATATGCCCTCAAAAACCATGAAATAAATATTTCGATGTATGTTTTTCAGGTGAAAATAAAAGATTACTGTTATGATATTTGCTAAATAAGTAGCCGTTTTGTGTCTCTTTTATATACGCACAAGCGCGTATATATATATATATATATATATATATATATATATATATATATATATATATATATATATATCCCTTTTAAGAATACATAAGAATAAAACTGTCTGCGGAATAAAAAATTCTAAAAAACTAGTGTTTATTCAATGTTTCCACATCTGCTCGTTCGTTAACTCTAGATTTCCTAATGTGTTAGCTCGAATTTGGCGTATTATAGTTTTTAAGTCCCTTTATTCCAGTATTAATTGTTTGGTAGCTTTAACCAAATTTTTTTGTAGCCCACCAACTGAGCGAAAGCTGACTTCGTTGCGTGGTTTGAATTTCCTGACCGGCAGGAATTGTCACTTCATAGACTGATTATTGCATAAGCATAAAGCACTAATGCCTGTAGATGTAAAGATAATTCTTGTTTTTATATATATATATATATATATATATATATATATATATATATATATATATATATATATATATATATATATATAAACAAGAATTATCTTTATATTTATATCTATATCTATCTATCTATATATATATATACATATATATATATATATAAATATATATATATATATATATATATATATATATATATATATATATATATATATATAGGGTGTCCATAAAGTTCGTCTGCACTTTTAAAAAATTATAAATTTATTTGTATTCACAATAGAAATAATTTGTAAAATGGCTCTGAAAGAAGTAAACCTATATATTTTTAAGCTTTGATTGAAATTTTATTTAACCTTCCACATGCTCTCCATCATTAGCAATACAAAGGGTAACACAATTTTGCAGTTCACGAAAAAAAATTGCCAAATGATTTATAGTAATGCCTGAAATCACATTAGTTATTCTAGCTTTCAAATCTTCCAATGAACTAGGTTTGGTTGCATACGCAATTGTTTTCACATGTGCCCATAAAAAATCTAATGGAGTCAAATCTGGCGAACATGGAGGCCAATGAAATGGTCCACCTCTTCCGATCCATCTGTTAGGAAATTCCTGATTTAGAAACTGTCTAACACACCGAGCAAAGTGACAAGGAGCTCCATCTTGTTGAAACTCTGTATCATCTTTTAAGTTTAATTGTTCAAGTTGCGGAATGAAGTAATTCTACAACATATCTAAGTAGCTGTCACTGTTAATAACACGATCTTCAAAAAAATATGGCCCTATGATTCGATTTATTCCCAAAGCACACCACACATTAACTTTAAGAGAGTCCCTTTCATGTTCAACAGTTTCATTTGGGTTTTCAGTTCCCCAAATTCGGCATTTATGCCTGTTGACCTTGCCACTAATGTTCATTCATCAAAAAACAGTTAATTACTCACAAATGCATCATCATTGCAAAGTTTTTCATTGAACTGGTGACAGAAACTTAGCCGTGCATAATAATCCTCTTCTAACAACTTTTGATGTAATTGAATTTTGTAAGCTTTGATATGAAGTTTTGCCCGCAGAATCTTATGAACAGTAGGCTTTGGCAGCCCGAGCTCCGATGATGCCCGTCTCACAGACTTTCTTGGAATTGCAGTAAAAGATTCTACTATGGAACCAACACTTTCGTCACTGGCAAATGGTCTTCCAGACCATGGTTTATCATGGACAGAGCCTGTTTCTTTAAATTTTTTCATCCATTTAACAATGGTGGTCCTATGAGGCGCTTTTTATTGTATTCAATTCTAAACTTTCTTTGTACAGCAATAGTAGATTTCAATTCAGCCAACCAAAGGACACAGTTAACTTTTTCCTCAATTGAGGCCATGGGATCAAATTGATTCTGAAAAACAAACGAAAATATTTTTTACTTATTTTTTACTCATCTAAAAATTGTTAAGAGTTTGGTGGTGAAAAATTATTCAATAACTATACTTAAAACTATGAAACTTTATAACAGTTTCACAGATTATTTCTATCGCAAATATAAATAAAGTTATAAAGTTTTTAAAGTGCACATGAACTTTATGGACACCCTGTACATAAACATATATATATATATATATATATGTGTGTGTGTGTGTGTGTGTGTGTGTGCGTGCGTGTGTCAGAGCGAGAGTATATTTGGGGAGCTATAGTGTATCTCTGATTATATGAGTAATTAATCTAAGTATTTTAAAGAATAGTAAATAAATATCTATATAAATAAAATATTAGACATATGTGTCTGTACATATCTAACATGTAAACTATTAAACTACTGGTCACATAGCACGGAAGTTCTCAGGAAATAATACTCACGCACCAAGGTTGGTTTATAGCGAATAATATATTTGATTACATGCATGTATATCGTATCCAGATATCGGCAAATTTACATGTAAAATGTGCATTAAACATTAGACGGCATTTTGTTTTATATGCGCACGCGCGTACTTTCGTTTTTTTTCTCCGGCTCCAACGCTCGGTTCTTTTTAATTTCAATTCTAACTAATGATACAACCTCATTTTTTATGTTTTTTCTTAATACATTAAGAAAAAAAAAAACGAAATCATACGTACATTTTATTCGCGGCTTGTAATTTGTAAATATGAAAACACACCTCTAAATCTTTTTACGATTCCATATTTACTTATTTTCATACATTATTTTAGGACGTAGGAGGGGGATGACACACGGAATACGGACAGTGCTGAAATAATAACGTTATTATTTAGAAAGCCATTCTTAATATGGGGATGGAAAGGTATTATTTAAAATATTCGGTAATTTCATCTAACAATAATAAATAATAAGAAACTGACATGCATTATCTCTCTTTTTGATTAGTATTAGTTAACATTAAGGTCTGTTTCTCAATCCAATTTTTTGTTTAGTATTAGTTAACATTAAGGTCTGTTTCTCAATCCAATTTTTTGTTTAGTATTAGTTAACATTAAGGTTTGTTTCTCAATCCAATTTTTTGTTAAGTATTAGTTAACATTAAGGTTTGTTTCTCAATCCAATTTTTTGTTTAGTATTAGTTAACATTAAGGTCTGTTTCTCAATCCAATTTTTTGTTTAGTATTAGTTAACATTAAGGTCTGTTTCTCAATCCAATTTTTTGTTTAGTATTAGTTAACATTAAGGTTTGTTTCTCAATCCAATTTTTTGTTTAGTATTAGTTAACATTAAGGTCTGTTTCTCAATCCAATTTTTTGTTTAGTATTAGTTAACATTAAGGTCTGTTTCTCAATCCAATTTTTTGTTTAGTATTAGTTAACATTAAGGTTTGTTTCTCAATCCAATTTTTTGTTTAGTATTAGTTAACATTAAGGTCTGTTTCTCAATCCAATTTTTTGTTTAGTATTAGTTAACATTAAGGTCTGTTTCTCAATCCAATTTTTTGTTTAGTATTAGTTATCATTAAGGTCTGTTTCTCAATCCAATTTTTTGTTTAGTATTAGTTAACATTAAGGTCTGTTTCTCAATCCAATTTTTTGTTTAGTATTAGTTAACATTAAGGTTTGTTTCTCAATCCAATTTTTTGTTTAGTATTAGTTAACATTAAGATCTGTTTCTCAATCCAATTTTTTGTTTAGTATTAGTTAACATTAAGGTCTGTTTCTCAATCCAATTTTTTGTTTAGTATTAGTTAACATTAAGGTCTGTTTCTCAATCCAATTTTCTGTTTAGTATTAGTTAACATTAAGGTCTGTTTCTCAATCCAATTTTTTGTTTAGTATTAGTTAACATTAAGGTCTGTTTCTCATTCCAATTATTTGTTTAGTATTAGTTAACATTAAGGTCTGTTTCTCAATCCAATTTTTTGTTTAGTATTAGTTAACATTAAGGTCTGTTTCTCATTCCAATTTTTTGATTAGTATTAGTTAACATTAAGGTCTGTTTCTCAATCCAATTTTTTGTTTAGTATTAGTTAACATTAAGGTCTGTTTCTCATTCCAATTTTTTGTTTAGTATTAGTTAACATTAAGGTCTGTTTCTCAATCCAATTTTTTGTTTAGTATTAGTTAACATTAAAATCTGTTTCTCAATCCAATTTTTTGATTAGTATTAGTTAACATTAAGGTCTGTTTCTCAATCCAATTTTTTGTTTAGTATTAGTTAACATTAAGGTCTGTTTCTCAATCCAATTTTTTGTTTAGTATTAGTTAACATTAAGGTCTGTTTCTCAATCCAATTTTTTGTTTAGTATTAGTTAACATAAAGGTCTGTTTCTCATTCCAATTGTTTGTTTAGTATTAGTTAACATTAAGGTCTGTTTCTCAATCCAATTTTTTGTTTAGTATTAGTTAACATTAAGGTCTGTTTCTCAATCCAATTTTTTGTTTAGTATTAGTTAACATTAAGGTCTGTTTCTCAATCCAATTTTTTGTTTAGTATTAGTTAACATTAAGGTCTGTTTCTCAATCCAATTTTTTGATTAGTATTAGTTAACATTAAGGTCTGTTTCTCAATCCAATTTTTTGTTTAGTATTAGTTAACATTAAGGTCTGTTTCTCAATCCAATTTTTTGTTTAGTATTAGTGAACATTAAGGTCTGTTTCTCAATCCAATTTTTTGTTTAGTATTAGTTAACATTAAGGTGTGTTTCTCAATCCAATTTTTTGTTTAGTATTAGTTAACATTAAGGTCTGTTTCTCAATCCAATTTTTTGTTTAGTATTAGTGAACATTAAGGTCTGTTTCTCAATCCAATTTTTTGTTTAGTATTAGTTAACATTAAGGTCTGTTTCTCAATCCAATTTTTTGTTTAGTATTAGTTAACATTAAGGTCTGTTTCTCAATCCAATTTTTTGTTTAGTATTAGTTAACATTAAGGTCTGTTTCTCAATCCAATTTTTTGTTTAGTATTAGTTAACATTAAGGTCTGTTTCTCAATCCAATTTTTTGTTTAGTATTAGTTAACATTAAGGTCTGTTTCTCAATCCAATTTTTTGTTTAGTATTAGTTAACATTAAGGTCTGTTTCTCAATCCAATTTTTTGTTTAGTATTAGTTAACATTAAGATCTGTTTCTCAATCCAATTTTTTGTTTAGTTTTAGTTAACATTAAAGTCTGTTTCTCAATCCAATTTTTTGGTTAGTATTAGTTAACATTAAGGTCTGTTTCTCAATCCAATTTTCTGTTTAGTATTAGTTAACATTAAGGTCTGTTTCTCAATCCAATTTTTGATTAGTATTAGTTAACATTAAGGTCTGTTTCTCAATCCAATTTTTTGTTTAGTTTTAGTTAACATTAAGGTCTGTTTCTCAATCCAATTTTTTGTTTAGTATTAGTTAACATTAAGGTCTGTTTCTCAATCCAATTTTTTGATTAGTATTAGTTAACATTAAAGTCTGTTTCTCAATCCAATTTTTTGATTAGTTTTAGTTAACATTAAGGTCTGTTTCTCAATCCAATTTTTTGTTTAGTATTAGTTAACATTCAGGTTTGTTTCTCAATCCAATTTTATGATTAGTATTAGTTAACATTAAGGTCTGTTTCTCAATCCAATTTTTTGTTTAGTATTAGTTAACATTAAGGTCTGTTTCTCAATCCAATTTTTTGATTAGTATTTGTTAACATTAAGGTCTGTTTCTCAATCCAATTTTTTGATTAGTATTAGTTAACATTAAGGTCTGTTTCTCAATCCAATTTTTTGTTTAGTATTAGTTAACATTAAGATCTGTTTCTCAATCCAATTTTTTGATTAGTATTAGTTAACATTAAGGTCTGTTTCTCAATCCAATTTTTTGTTTAGTATTAGTTAACATTAAGGTCTGTTTCTCAATCCAATTTTTTGTTTAGTATTAGTTAACATTAAGGTCTGTTTCTCAATCCAATTTTTTGATTAGTATTAGTTAACATTAAGGTCTGTTTCTCAATCCAATTTTTTGTTTAGTTTTAGTTAACATTAAGGTCTGTTTCTCAATCCAATTTTTTGATTAGTATTAGTTAACATTGAGGTCTGTTTCTCAATCTAATTTTTTGTTTAGTTTTAGTTAACATTAAGGTCTGTTTCTCAATCCAATTTTTGTTTGGTATTAGTACACATAAGGGCTGTTTCTCAATCCAATTTTTTGATTAGTATTAGTTAACATTAAGGTCTGTTTCTCAATCCAATTTTTTGTTTAGTTTTAGTTAACATTAAGGTGTGTTTCTCAATCCAATTTTTTGATTAGTATTAGTTAACATTAAGGTCTGTTTCTCAATCCAATTTTTTGATTTGTATTAGTTAACATTAAGGTCTGTTTCTCAATCCATTTTTTGTTTAGTATGAGTTAACATTAAGGTCTGTTTCTCAATCCAATTTTTTGTTTAGTATTAGTTAACATTAAGGTCTGTTTCTCAATCCAATTTTTTGTTTAGTATTAGTTAACATTAAGGTTTGTTTCTCAATCCAATTTTTTGTTTAGTATTAGTTAACATTAAGGTTTGTTTCTCAATCCAATTTTTTGTTTAGTATTAGTTAACATTAAGGTCTGTTTCTCAATCCAATTTTTTGTTTAGTATTAGTTAACATTAAGGTCTGTTTCTCAATCCAATTTTTTGTTTAGTATTAGTTAACATTAAGGTTTGTTTCTCAATCCAATTTTTTGTTTAGTATTAGTTAACATTAAGGTCTGTTTCTCAATCCAATTTTTTGTTTAGTATTAGTTAACATTAAGGTCTGTTTCTCAATCCAATTTTTTGTTTAGTATTAGTTAACATTAAGGTCTGTTTCTCAATCCAATTTTTTGTTTAGTATTAGTTAACATTAAGGTCTGTTTCTCAATCCAATTTTTTGTTTAGTATTAGTTAACATTAAGGTCTGTTTCTCAATCCAATTTTTTGTTTAGTATTAGTTAACATTAAGGTCTGTTTCTCAATCCAATTTTTTGTTTAGTATTAGTTAACATTAAGGTTTGTTTCTCAATCCAATTTTTTGTTTAGTATTAGTTAACATTAAGGTATGTTTCTCAATCCAATTTTTTGTTTAGTATTAGTTAACATTAAGGTCTGTTTCTCAATCCAATTTTTTGTTTAGTATTAGTTAACATTAAGGTCTGTTTCTCAATCCAATTTTCTGTTTAGTATTAGTTAACATTAAGGTCTGTTTCTCAATCCAATTTTTTGATTAGTATTAGTTAACATTAAGGTCTGTTTCTCATTCCAATTATTTGTTTAGTATTAGTTAACATTAAGGTCTGTTTCTCAATCCAATTTTTTGTTTAGTATTAGTTAACATTAAGGTCTGTTTCTCATTCCAATTTTTTGATTAGTATTAGTTAACATTAAGGTCTGTTACTCAATCCAATTTTTTGTTTAGTATTAGTTAACATTAAGGTGTGTTTCTCATTCCAATTTTTTGTTTAGTATTAGTTAACATTAAGGTCTGTTTCTCAATCCAATTTTTTGTTTAGTATTAGTTAACATTAAGGTCTGTTTCTCAATCCAATTTTTTGATTAGTATTAGTTAACATTAAGGTCTGTTTCTCAATCCAATTTTTTGTTTAGTATTAGTTAACATTAAGGTCTGTTTCTCAATCCAATTTTTTGTTTAGTATTAGTTAACATTAAGGTCTGTTTCTCAATCCAATTTTCTGTTTAGTATTAGTTAACATTAAGGTCTGTTTCTCAATCCAATTTTTGATTAGTATTAGTTAACATTAAGGTCTGTTTCTCAATCCAATTTTTTGTTTAGTTTTAGTTAACATTAAGGTCTGTTTCTCAATCCAATTTTTTGTTTAGTATTAGTTAACATTAAGGTCTGTTTCTCTATCCAATTTTTTGATTAGTATTAGTTAACATTAAAGTCTGTTTCTCAATCCAATTTTTTGATTAGTTTTAGTTAACATTAAGGTCTGTTTCTCAATCCAATTTTTTGTTTAGTATTAGTTAACATTCAGGTTTGTTTCTCAATCCAATTTTATGATTAGTATTAGTTAACATTAAGGTCTGTTTCTCAATCCAATTTTTTGTTTAGTATTAGTTAACATTAAGGTCTGTTTCTCAATCCAATTTTTTGATTAGTATTTGTTAACATTAAGGTCTGTTTCTCAATCCAATTTTTTGATTAGTATTAGTTAACATTAAGGTCTGTTTCTCAATCCAATTTTTTGTTTAGTATTAGTTAACATTAAGATCTGTTTCTCAATCCAATTTTTTGATTAGTATTAATTAACATTAAGGTCTGTTTCTCAATCCAATTTTTTGTTTAGTATTAGTTAACATTAAGGTCTGTTTCTCAATCCAATTTTTTGTTTAGTATTAGTTAACATTAAGCTCTGTTTCTCAATCCAATTTTTTGATTAGTATTAGTTAACATTAAGGTCTGTTTCTCAATCCAATTTTTTGTTTAGTTTTAGTTAACATTAAGGTCTGTTTCTCAATCCAATTTTTTGATTAGTATTAGTTAACATTGAGGTCTGTTTCTCAATCTAATATTTTGTTTAGTTTTAGTTAACATTAAGGTCTGTTTCTCAATCCAATTTTTTGTTTAGTATTAGTACACATAAGGGCTGTTTCTCAATCCAATTTTTTGATTAGTATTAGTTAACATTAAGGTCTGTTTCTCAATCCAATTTTTTGTTTAGTTTTAGTTAACATTAAGGTCTGTTTCTCAATCCAATTTTTTGATTAGTATTAGTTAACATTAAGGTCTGTTTCTCAATCCAATTTTTTATTAGTATTAGTTAACATTAAGGTCTGTTTCTCAATCCATTTTTTGTTTAGTATGAGTTAACATTAAGGTCTGTTTCTCAATCCAATTTTTTGTTTAGTATTAGTTAACATTAAGGTCTGTTTCTCAATCCAATTTTTTGTTTAGTATTAGTTAACATTAAGGTTTGTTTCTCAATCCAATTTTTTGTTTAGTATTAGTTAACATTAAGGTTTGTTTCTCAATCCAATTTTTTGTTTAGTATTAGTTAACATTAAGGTCTGTTTCTCAATCCAATTTTTTGTTTAGTTTTAGTTAACATTAAGGTCTGTTTCTCAATCCAATTTTTTGATTAGTATTAGTTAACATTAAGGTCTGTTTCTCAATCCAATTTTTTGATTAGTATTAGTTAACATTAAGGTCTGTTTCTCAATCCAATTTTTTGTTTAGTATTAGTTAACATTAAGGTCTGTTTCTCAATCCAATTTTCTGTTTAGTATTAGTTAACATTAAGGTCTGTTTCTCAATCCAATTTTTGATTAGTATTAGTTAACATTAAGGTCTGTTTCTCAATCCAATTTTTGGTTTAGTTTTAGTTAACATTAAGGTCTGTTTCTCAATCCAATTTTTTGTTTAGTATTAGTTAACATTAAGGTCTGTTTCTCAATCCAATTTTTTGATTAGTATTAGTTAACATTAAAGTCTGTTTCTCAATCCAATTTTTTGATTAGTTTTAGTTAACATTAAGGTCTGTTTCTCAATCCAATTTTTTGTGTAGTATTAGTTAACATTCAGGTTTGTTTCTCAATCCAATTTTATGATTAGTATTAGTTAACATTAAGGTCTGTTTCTCAATCCAATTTTTTGTTTAGTATTAGTTAACATTAAGGTCTGTTTCTCAATCCAATTTTTTGATTAGTATTTGTTAACATTAAGGTCTGTTTCTCAATCCAATTTTTTGATTAGTATTAGTTAACATTAAGGTCTGTTTCTCAATCCAATTTTTTGTTTAGTATTAGTTAACATTAAGATCTGTTTCTCAATCCAATTTTTTGATTAGTATTAATAAACATTAAGGTCTGTTTCTCAATCCAATTTTTTGTTTAGTATTAGTTAACATTAAGGTCTGTTTCTCAATCCAATTTTTTGTTTAGTATTAGTTAACATTAAGGTCTGTTTCTCAATCCAATTTTTTGTTTAGTATTAGTTAACATTAAGGTCTGTTTCTCAATCCAATTTTTTGTTTAGTTTTAGTTAACATTAAGGTCTGTTTCTCAATCCAATTTTTTGATTAGTATTAGTTAACATTGAGGTCTGTTTCTCAATCTAATTTTTTGTTTAGTTTTAGTTAACATTAAGGTCTGTTTCTCAATCCAATTTTTTGTTTAGTATTAGTACACATAAGGGCTGTTTCTCAATCCAATTTTTTGATTAGTATTAGTTAACATTAAGGTCTGTTTCTCAATCCAATTTTTTGTTTAGTTTTAGTTAACATTAAGGTGTGTTTCTCAATCCAATTTTTTGATTAGTATTAGTTAACATTAAGGTCTGTTTCTCAATCCAATTTTTTGATTAGTATTAGTTAACATTAAGGTCTGTTTCTCAATCCATTTTTTGTTTAGAATGAGTTAACATTAAGGTCTGTTTCTCAATCCAATTTTTTGTTTAGTATTAGTTAACATTAAGGTCTGTTTCTCAATCCAATTTTTTGTTTAGTATTAGTTAACATTAAGGTTTGTTTCTCAATCCAATTTTTTGTTTAGTATTAGTTAACATTAAGGTTTGTTTCTCAATCCAATTTTTTGTTTAGTATTAGTTAACATTAAGGTCTGTTTCTCAATCCAATTTTTTGTTTAGTATTAGTTAACATTAAGGTCTGTTTCTCAATCCAATTTTTTGTTTAGTATTAGTTAACATTAAGGTTTGTTTCTCAATCCAATTTTTTGTTTAGTATTAGTTAACATTAAGGTCTGTTTCTCAATCCAATTTTTTGTTTAGTATTAGTTAACATTAAGGTCTGTTTCTCAATCCAATTTTTTGTTTAGTATTAGTTAACATTAAGGTCTGTTTCTCAATCCAATTTTTTGTTTAGTATTAGTTAACATTAAGGTCTGTTTCTCAATCCAATTTTTTGTTTAGTATTAGTTAACATTAAGGTCTGTTTCTCAATCCAATTTTTTGTTTAGTATTAGTTAACATTAAGGTCTGTTTCTCAATCCAATTTTTTGTTTAGTATTAGTTAACATTAAGGTCTGTTTCTCAATCCAATTTTTTGTTTAGTATTAGTTAACATTAAGGTTTGTTTCTCAATCCAATTTTTTGTTTAGTATTAGTTAACATTAAGGTCTGTTTCTCAATCCAATTTTTTGTTTAGTATTAGTTAACATTAAGGTCTGTTTCTCAATCCAATTTTTTGTTTAGTATTAGTTAACATTAAGGTCTGTTTCTCAATCCAATTTTCTGTTTAGTATTAGTTAACATTAAGGTCTGTTTCTCAATCCAATTTTTTGATTAGTATTAGTTAACATTAAGGTGTGTTTCTCATTCCAATTATTTGTTTAGTATTAGTTAACATTAAGGTCTGTTTCTCAATCCAATTTTTTGTTTAGTATTAGTTAACATTAAGGTCTGTTTCTCATTCCAATTTTTTGATTAGTATTAGTTAACATTAAGGTCTGTTTCTCAATCCAATTTTTTGTTTAGTATTAGTTAACATTAAGGTGTGTTTCTCATTCCAATTTTTTGTTTAGTATTAGTTAACATTAAGGTCTGTTTCTCAATCCAATTTTTTGTTTAGTATTAGTTAACATTAAGGTCTGTTTCTCAATCCAATTTTTTGATTAGTATTAGTTAACATTAAGGTCTGTTTCTCAATCCAATTTTTTGTTTAGTATTAGTTAACATTAAGGTCTGTTTCTCAATCCAATTTTTTGTTTAGTATTAGTTAACATTAAGGTCTGTTTCTCAATCCAATTTTTTGTTTAGTATTAGTTAACATTAAGGTCTGTTTCTCATTCCAATTTTTTGTTTAGTATTAGTTAACATTAAGGTCTGTTTCTCAATCCAATTTTTTGTTTAGTATTAGTTAACATTAAGGTCTGTTTCTCAATCCAATTTTTTGTTTAGTATTAGTTAACATTAAGGTCTGTTTCTCAATCCAATTTTTTGTTTAGTATTAGTTAACATTAAGGTCTGTTTCTCAATCCAATTTTTTGATTAGTATTAGTTAACATTAAGGTCTGTTTCTCAATCCAATTTTTTGTTTAGTATTAGTTAACATTAAGGTCTGTTTCTCAATCCAATTGTTTGTTTAGTATTAGTTAACATTAAGGTCTGTTTCTCAATCCAATTTTTTGTTTAGTATTAGTTAACATTAAGGTCTGTTTCTCAATCCAATTTTTTGTTTAGTATTAGTTAACATTAAGGTCTGTTTCTCAATCCAATTTTTTGTTTAGTATTAGTGAACATTAAGGTCTGTTTCTCAATCCAATTTTTTGTTTAGTATTAGTTAACATTAAGGTCTGTTTCTCAATCCAATTTTTTGTTTAGTATTAGTTAACATTAAGGTCTGTTTCTCAATCCAATTTTTTGTTTAGTATTAGTTAACATTAAGGTCTGTTTCTCAATCCAATTTTTTGTTTAGTATTAGTTAACATTAAGGTCTGTTTCTCAATCCCATTTTTTGTTCAGTATTAGTTAACATAAGGGTCTGTTTCTCAATCCAATTTTTGTTTAGTATTGGTTAACATTAAGATCTGTTTCTCAATCCAATTTTTTGTTTAGTATTAGTTAACATTAAGGTCTGTTTCTCAATCTAATTTTTTGTTTAGTATTAGTTAACATTAAGGTATGTTTCTCAATCCAATTTTTTGTTTAGTATTAGTTAACATTAAGGTCTGTTTCTCAATCCAATTTTTTGTTTAGTATTAGTTAACATTAAGATCTGTTTCTCAATCCAATTTTTTGTTTAGTATTAGTTAACATTAAGGTCTGTTTCTCAATCCAATTTTTTGGTTAGTATTAGTTAACATTAAGGTCTGTTTCTCAATCCAATTTTCTGTTTAGTATTAGTTTACATTAAGGTCTGTTTCTCAATCCAATTTTTGATTAGTATTAGTTAACATTAAGGTCTGTTTCTCAATCCAATTTTTTGATTAGTTTTAGTTAACATTAAGGTCTGTTTCTCAATCCAATTTTTTGTTTAGTATTAGTTAACATTAAGGTCTGTTTCTCAATCCAATTTTTTGATTAGTATTAGTTAACATTAAGGTCTGTTTCTCAATCCAATTTTTTGATTAGTTTTAGTTAACATTAAGGTCTGTTTCTCAATCCAATTTTTTGTTTAGTATTAGTTAACATTAAGGTCTGTTTCTCAATCCAATTTTTTGTTTAGTATTAGTTAACATTAAGGTTTGTTTCTCAATCCAATTTTATGATTAGTATTAGTTAACATTAAGGTCTGTTTCTCAATCCAATTTTTTGTTTAGTATTAGTTAACATTAAGGTCTGTTTCTCAATCCAATTTTTTTATTAGTATTTGTTAACATTAAGGTCTGTTTCTCAATCCAATTTTTTGATTAGTATTAGTTAACATTAAGGTCTGTTTCTCAATCCAATTTTTTGTTTAGTATTAGTTAACATTAAGATCTGTTTCTCAATCCAATTTTTTTATTAGTATTATTAACATTAAGGTCTGTTTCTCAATCCAATTTTTTGTTTAGTATTAGTTAACATTAAGGTCTGTTTCTCAATCCAATTTTTTGTTTAGTATTAGTTAACATTGAGGTCTGTTTCTCAATCCAATTTTTTGTTTAGTTTTAGTTAACATTAAGGTCTGTTTCTCAATCCAATTTTTTGTTTAGTATTAGTACACATTAAGGTCTGTTTCTCAATCCAATTTTTTGATTAGTATTAGTTAACATTAAGGTCTGTTTCTCAATCCAATTTTTTGTTTAGTTTTAGTTAACATTAAGGTTTGTTTCTCAATCCAATTTTTTGATTAGTATTAGTTAACATTAAGGTCTGTTTCTCAATCCAATTTTTTGATTAGTATTAGTTAACATTAAGGTCTGTTTCTCAATCCATTTTTTTGTTTAGTATGAGTTAACATTAAGGTCTGTTTCTCAATCCAATTTTTTGTTTAGTATTAGTTAACATTAAGGTCTGTTTCTCAATCCAATTTTTTGTTTAGTATTAGTTAACATTAAGGTCTGTTTCTCAATCCAATTTTTTGATTAGTATTAGTTAACATTAAGGTCTGTTTCTCAATCCAATTTTTTGTTTAGTATTAGTTAACATTAAGGTCTGTTTCTCAATCCAATTTTTTGATTAGTATTAGTTAACATTAAGGTCTGTTTCTCAATCCAATTTTTGTTTAGTTTTAGTTAACATTAAGGTCTGTTTCTCAATCCAATTTTTTGTTTAGTATTAGTACACATTAAGGTCTGTTTCTCAATCCAATTTTTTGTTTAGTATTAGTTAACATTAAGGTTTGTTTCTCAATCCAATTTTTTGCTTAGTATTAGTTAACATTAAGGTCTGTTTCTCAATCCAATTTTTTGTTTAGTTTTAGTTAACATTAAGGTCTGTTTCTCAATCCAATTTTTTGATTAGTATTAGTTAACATTAAGGTCTGTTTCTCAATCCAATTTTTTGATTAGTATTAGTTAACATTAAGGTCTGTTTCTCAATCCAATTTATTGTTTAGATTTAGTTAACATTAAGGTCTGTTTCTCAATCCAATTTTTTGATTAGTATTAGTTAACATTAAGGTCTGTTTCTCAATCCAATTTTTTGTTTAGTTTTAGTTAACATTAAGGTCTGTTTCTCAATCCAATTTTTTGATTAGTATTAGTTAACATTAAGGTCTGTTTCTCAATCCAATTTTTTGATTAGTATTAGTTAACATTAGGTCTGTTTCTCAATCCCATTTTTTGTTTAGTATTAGTTAACATTAAGGTCTGTTTCTCAATCCAATTTTTTGATTAGTATTAGTTAACATTAAGGTCTGTTTCTCAATCCAATTTTTTGTTTAGTTTTAGTTAACATTAAGGTCTGTTTCTCAATCCAATTTATTGTTTAGTATTAGTTAACATTAAGGTCTGTTTCTCAATCCAATTTTTTGTTTAGTTTTAGTTAACATTAAGGTCTGTTTCTCAATCCAATTTTTTGATTAGTATTAGTTAACATTAAGGTCTGTTTCTCAATCCAATTTTTTGATTAGTATTAGTTAACATTAAGGTCTGTTTCTCAATCCAATTTTTTGTTTAGTATTAGTTAACATTAAGGTCTGTTTCTCAATCCAATTTTTTGTTTAGTTTTAGTTAACATTAAGGTCTGTTTCTCAATCCAATTTTTTGATTAGTATTAGTTAACATTAAGGTCTGTTTCTCAATCCAATTTTTTGATTAGTATTAGTTAACATTAAGGTCTGTTTCTCAATCCAATTTTTTGTTTAGTTTTAGTTAACATTAAGGTCTGTTTCTCAATCCAATTTTTTGATTAGTATTAGTTAACATTAAGGTCTGTTTCTCAATCCAATGTTTTGTTTTGTTTTAGTTAACATTAAGGTCTGTTTCTCAATCCAATTTTTTGATTAGTATTAGTTAACATTAAGGTCTGTTTCTCAATCCAATTTTTTGATTAGTATTAGTTAACATTAAGGTCTGTTTCTCAATCCAATTTTTTGATTAGTATTAGTTAACATTAAGGTCTGTTTCTCAATCCAATTTTTTGTTTAGTTTTAGTTAACATTAAGGTCTGTTTCTCAATCCAATTTTTTGTTTAGTATTAGTACACATTAAGGTCTGTTTCTCAATCCAATTTTTTGTTTAGTATTAGTTAACATTAAGGTCTGTTTCTCAATCCAATTTTTTGATTAGTATTAGTTAACATTAAGGTCTGTTTCTCAATCCAATTTTTTGTTTAGTATTAGTTAACATTAAGGTCTGTTTCTCAATCCAATTTTTTGATTAGTATTAGTTAACATTAAGGTCTGTTTCTCAATCCAATTTTTTGATTAGTATTAGTTAACATTAAGGTCTGTTTCTCAATCCAATTTTTTGTTTAGTTTTAGTTAACATTAAGGTCTGTTTCTCAATCCAATTTTTTGATTAGTATTAGTTAACATTAAGGTCTGTTTCTCAATCCAATTTTTTGATTAGTATTAGTTAACATTAAGGTCTGTTTCTCAATCCCATTTTTTGTTTAGTATTAGTTAACATTAAGGTCTGTTTCTCAATCCAATTTTTTGTTTAGTATTAGTTAACATTAAGGTCTGTTTCTCAATCCAATTTTTTGTTTAGTTTTAGTTAACATTAAGGTCTGTTTCTCAATCCAATTTTTTGATTAGTATTAGTTAACATTAAGGTCTGTTTCTCAATCCAATTTTTTGATTAGTATTAGTTAACATTAAGGTCTGTTTCTCAATCCAATTTTTTGTTTAGTATTAGTTAACATTAAGGTCTGTTTCTCAATCCAATTTTTTGTTTAGTTTTAGTCAACATTAAGGTCTGTTTCTCAATCCTATTTTTTGATTAGTATTAGTTAACATTAAGGTCTGTTTCTCAATCCAATTTTTTGATTAGTATTAGTTAACATTAAGGTCTGTTTCTCAATCCAATTTTTTGTTTAGTATTAGTTAACATTAAGGTCTGTTTCTCAATCCAATTTTTTGATTAGTTTCTTGTAAAGCAAGTGCTGCCTAATCACTAACTGCACTTTAAAATATTTATTTTTTTAGTAGCAAGAATTTTAAATGAAGTGCTTAGCAATAATTTTAAATAAGGTGCTTCTACAGTGTCGTACGCATATTTAAAATGTACAAGCAATTTATAATGAAATCATGTATTTCGAAAAACTGCTGAGTCATTTTCCGGAAGTGACGTCAGGTGTTGATGATGGGGACGGGCGGACCAGCACGATTACGTTGCTTTAAAAAGTATTCTGTAGGCTGCCATAGATTACCAAACCTTTTCTAGGTGAGGTTGGGGTGTGGTGAATTAGTGTCTGTTCATTCTCCCAGGTATTACCACCACTTTTTCTGTTTATGGAGAGGGGGCCAGAAAGATGATTTCGCTGAAATGCTGTGTCAGAACAGATACTACACTTTGATCTTAGCCAAAAGCGTCATATAGTTTTCTACCAGACATTACCTCCTCCAAAAATAAAAAATAAAAGATAACCGACACAGCATATATTTTAAGAGTTGGGGAGAGGGATATCGAGTAAGTCCAGGTAATGGCTGAAGCAGCAGTTTATGATCTCAAAAAATCTTTATTTCTTCTATATTTTTAAAAGAAGTGGGAATATGGAGTCAGGCCCGAAAACGACTGAATCAGTTTACGATCTCAAAATTATTTTATCTAATATTAAAAGCTACGATTTAGACATTACATTATTTCATGTATGTTTTTAAAACAGTGAGGTGGGGAATATGAAATCTATCCAGTAAATGGCCGAAACCGTTTACCAGGTAAACATTACTGTATTTAATTCATATTTTTAACAGTGGGGTGGGGTTTACAGAGTCAGCCCCGGAAATGTCTGCAACATTTTACGTCTTAGAGATTTATTTAATGTATATGTATAACAGTGTAGTGGAGGGATAAGAAGTCAGTGCCGGAAATGGTTGAAAAAGTTTACGATTTCAACATTACTTTATTTCATGTATATTTTTAACACACATCATTACATAGTTAATATTTTCGTAATGGTTTTTGTATTTGAAAGGACAGACACCACAGGAGACTTTTGATGAAATGAAAGAAACTTATGGTGATAAAGCCCCATCATATGACCTTGTAAAACGCTGGCATCGTGAATTCAAACATGGCCGGAAGTCTGTGGAAACAGCTCCTAGACCTGGTCGCCCCCTTTTGCCATTGATGAGGCATCTGTCCGTCAAGTTGAGTCTGCCATTTTGGAAGATCGGCGCATTACTATTCACCAAATAGCCCAAGATGTCAAGATTAGTACAGGATCTGTGGAAACTATCATTTATAACCATTTGCATATGCATAAGGTGTCTGCCAGATAGATCCCCAAGTTTCTCACACCATTCCAGAAGCGAAAACGCGTCGAGTGCTCGAGGATTAATTTGGAGATATGCCAAGAAGATGAGTCAAAGTTTTTCAAAAGACTTATTACACAGGCAGAGACAAAAGGCCAGTCAATGCAGTGGAAGCACTTGGACTCACCACCTTCAAAGAAGGCAAGGGTGCAGCTCTCCGCTGGCAAGGTCATGCTCACAATCTTCTGAGTAGTGATGACAGATTTCCTGGCAAAGGGTACCATAATTACAGGAGCCTATTATGCTCCACTTTTGAGGAAATTAAGGGAAACTATCATAATCAAGAGGCGGGGCAAGATCAGCAAAGATAGCCTCCTCCTGCAGGACAATGCTCTGGTCCACAACTCGCATGTCGCCAGATCAGAAGCACGGGCGTGTGGTTATGAAATCCTTCCCCATCCTCCCTATTCTCCTGACGTTGCATCCTCTGACTTTCACCTCTTCCCAGCCATGAAGTTGTTTTTGAAAGGAAAACGTTTCCCAGATGACGCAGCCTTGGTTTCTGGAGTCATGTCGCGGTTGGAGGACCAGCCTGTGGTGTTCTACAAAAACGGTCTCCAGAGCTGCATCAAACGATGGGAGAAATGCATAACTCTGGGTTATTCCTATGTAGAGAAAGACTAATAATTGTTCCAAGTTTCGTTACTCTACTGCTATGCGAAGTGGGTCAGGGGCATTACTTATTGCACGCCCCTCGTATATGGGTTTGAATTACTATACACATAGATTCGAAAAACTTGCCAAAAACAAATCTGTAACAAATAAATGTTATCAAAGGCAAGATGATTTACTTTTCTACCTCGCTGGATATTTGTTAATGTTTTTATTTAATGAAACATCTTTATTCAGCTCGAAAAACATACAATATTTAGCGATGTATTGGAAAATTAAAAATGGCGCCCGACTCTCTCTCGAACACGGTAAGTTTGGAAAAAGGAGTAACAATTAAAAACTATACAAAATACTGTCAAAACCCCACTGAATATATGTAAACCTATGTCACGGTAACATATTTTGAGCGAGTTTCTAACAGTATTTTGGTTAGCTTTAATTTTTAAGTCCTTGTGTGAAAATCACACTGAAGATGAGGACAGTAGTCTGATGAATCCAAATAATACGAATAAACAATTCTCATCTCAAAAATTTAGAAATTGACCAATAGCTATTTCCTGGCAAATTCGATTTTTTGTAATTTTCAAAATTTTGCACCTATTTTACCCGGCTAAAAACCAAATATAAAGTTTCGCATGAGTTCGAATACTCTATATATTACGTTTAATGTCCGTAGAACAAAAACTGACGGATGGGTTTGGTAGGCAAAAGTTTTTAAACAAATATATATATATATATATATATATATATATATATATATATACACGCATGCATAAATATATATATAGAAACAGTTTTGTGTTTACTATAACCTTTTGACGCAAATATTACACAAGTATAAATCATGTAGAATATCTGCATGAATATAATTACACGTAATAGTTAGCTAAAGATGATCATCCCATAAGAAAACTGAAAAAGAACCCAACTAATAGGGTATTAATTAAAATTTAAAAGAATATGCAATTATGTTAGATCTTTTGTAGATAAATGCAATTCCATTATCCATATATAGCACAGTTGCATTTTCTTTTTAAATAAATAGAAAAAAAAGAGTTTTTTATATGAATATCAGTACACAAAAGATATAATAGTATATATATATATATATATATATATACATATATATGTATACATATATACAACTTGATTCTCAAAATACTCAAATTTCGCAAAACTGTACTTAATGAATTAAATAATTAAGTTGTTTAAAAATGAAATATGCTGCTAATTACAAATTACCGAAATAACACAATGTAAGTTGATTGATTAGTGCGTTTGTAATGAATTAATCGGCCCAGACTATATAGTAAAGTTATTATTTTCGTAATGGGGTGCGATAATGTCGATTAAAATACTGAAAACTGATTTTCGCACTTAGTAACATAGCCAAGAATCATGAAAAATGATGAAATGTGAGTTAATGGATTGGTGTGTTTGTAATGAAATAATCAACCCGGACAATACATCCATGTTAATATTTTTCGTAAAAAGGGGCGATAATTTAGGCTAAAATCGTGAAAAATGATTGTTGAAATTAGTAGCATATCCAGGAATTTATAAAAATAATGCAATGTGAGTTAATTGATTGGTCTGTTTGTAATGAAAGAATAAGCCCAGACAATTTATCAGTTTCTGTAGGTGATCAACAATATTTTTCTGAATTTTAAATGTAAGCTTCTGGGAATGACGTCACAGTTGTAGTGGTGAGTAGAAAGGCACATGGTTATGTTGCTTTTTTACGTAGTTTGGAGTTCTCTATGAATTAACAAACCTTCACTTTTGGGGTGGGGCTTGAGAGAGTAATGTCCATTTTGGGGTGGCGCAATCTCGCACAATGTAATATTAAAAAAAATATAGAATAACTATGGAATCATATTCCGGAAGTGACATCGTTTCTCTTACTAATGTGTTGTTGGCGCATGTAATAGTAAGGGGGAACTATATTTATATTGAAAATTGTTTTAAAATAAATGATCATTCGCATAAATGTATTTATGTAATTATTTGGAAAACCTGCTGAGTTATGGTCAAGAAATGATATCATTTCACTTAAAATGATGGTGTCAGTAGTAGGGAGTGGCAGAACACAGTAATGTGGAATTTTGTAGTGAAGAAAGGGTTGCCTAATCACAAAGCTTCTCAACATATTTGTTTATTTGTTTGTAAAACCGGCTGAGTAATCTTCTGAAAATGACGTCTTTTTTACAAAAAAAATTGATTGTCGGTAGTGGGGAAAAATGAAACAGAGTAATATAAAATTTGATAATGAAGCAAGGGT